>NC_141557.1:114645000-115271500 GCF_036417535.1 Chlamydotis macqueenii | reverse complement strand
ATTACAGTATTTACACTTTTTTGAATATTTAAACACTCAGATTCTTCCAAAGAGGCATTCCTCCAATTAGTGTGTTGGAAAGAAAATAGAGCCCTGATCCTGAAAACAGATGCACATAGGTGGTTCCCTCCCTCTGTGAATTCAGTGAAGATTTGTGCAGGAGAAGAAGTCAGCCAGGCTATTTGTTTGGGATCACATAAGTCTTACAGTAATGTGGACTGTGGATATTGTGATATAGAATGTTGGACCTACAGTAGCATCTGTTTGATACACTTGGAACTGACAGCCTGCTTCAAACATACTGAAGTCTGGGTGCACCTCCCTATTGACTTGCGTGGCCTTCACTTCCTGTCCTCTCCTTTATTTTTCTTTAATATCTTCTTAAATGTTTCTAAAATAAGACTGGTTTTTTCCTGTAATAAAGTAGATTTTAAAAGGAAATTAGTGGATACACAAAGCACTTGCCTAATGCTTCCCATTCACATATCTTAATCATATGAAAAGTTGAATACCTGTGGGTTTTATATCCACTTTGGACCACTGAGATAAAAGAAGCACGCAATGTCCAGATGAATCACCAACGTCAGAGCAAGTCAATGGCTTAGAAAGAAATTCAAGTCTCCCTGATTTCTCAGGTCTTATCCACAAAAGAATGTTGCCTTTTACGTGAAAGAAGAAAAAAAAATATTCGTTTACGGGAAGGAATAACACAAGTACCCCTGAGGATGACAATAAATTATTAGTCTAAACTTCACAGAAGGTTTTTTTATGCCATATGATTTGCAACATCCAGCGAAATTCAACAGTTACAGCATTAAATAATAGAGAGAAATTAAAAGCTATAAGCAAACAGAAAAAAAAAGTTAGTTTTTAATAAAATGTGGGAAGGAAGCAAGAATCAGTGAGGCAGGAAGCTGAAGGCAAAAGTATTGCAAGGGACTGGAAGCGTGAAGTCTTTTGCACCAAGATGGTGAGTTTATATTCATCTATTTATAGCAAACAACAGTTACCCTAGTTGAAAGGTACATAGTGCATACAGACACATACAGAGGGAGCAACACGTTAATATACAGCTTTAGGCTGAGCTTGAGATAGTTCCCTGTTGCCTGAACTCGCAACCGTTCCAGTGCAGTTGTTGTTGCTATCTGTGTGACCAAAAAGAAAAAGGTCTCTGGGGCCCAGGCCAGCTTTTAACTTGGCCAAAAGCTAGACAGCTGGAACATATTTTTAAATGTATTTTTTTTTCTGGCTACTATTTCCAAGAACATTCACAACAAAAGTCTATTCTGTTTCTTCTCTTATTTTAAAAAGTTCAGTCCTGAGCAAGAGTAACAAAGTGATAGAGGAGAACAGGAACTGCTGGAAGAAGGAAACCTGTCGTGCTTGATGGACAGCCTGAGACCCAGAGTAATCTACCCTTTCTGAAGGCAGGAGCCCCGTTTGTCCTGCTCTTGCTTTTCTTCATACACTGCATGCCGATGACAGGCTAGGTCCATGCCCTTGCTCTCTGTATGTTCCCATAGCATAAAACACAGCGTAATTGCAAGTGCTAATTACCTGTACAGGCACCAACACTGTATGCACGTATCAGTGCAGATGTTTAAAGTACAGTCCAGTATACATCAGCTGTAGAAGGGTGTGAATGGAGGACTAAGTTATACCAAGCGTAGGACTCCAGCAAGAAACCTGTATGAAAAGAAATTGTTATGTGGAGTCAAACCCAGAGGACACAAAGTTCTCACTGAAGCGATGAAAAACAGCCTCTTAGGTAGGGCATTGAACTCAAGGGAGTTCAGTTCAATTTTCCAGCAGTTCAACACCAGATTGGTTTGATTCTAAGCCAGTTAGATAGATACATCAAGACACAGGTGCAGACAAATCAAAGCCCATGAAAATTATCTCCTGTCTCCCCATACAAGATATCGTCAACAGCAGCGTTTCTCAGAAACCAGCAGCTGCTTCAGGCAGCCGCTCAAACTCCGGATTAGCTCCTCTCTCCAATCAATTACCTGGTGATGAGGGGGCTACAAACTGGTGTTAAGGGCATTGGGAATTTTCCCCAAGAGCCACATGTTTCTTTATTACTAATACTAGGTAGTATTTAATTCACTTTGATATTAGGAATTACTCTGAAGTCTGAGCTGCTTGCCCCCTGTTAATAGAAGGTTTCCCATTGCCTTCACTGGATGTAAAGCTGGGCCCGGTGCACAAGCAGCCAAGGCATGTTTTTCACTACTGAGACTATTATTCATCCTCTGTGCTTACGTTGCTTTCACGACAAAATTCAGAAGGTAGTTGTGCAGAATATAATTCGGGCATATGCCTCTGAAAGAGCATGGGAAAAAAAAAAACACTAATGGAGTCATATCCTGGCATCACTGACCACCTTCCCCCTTAAAAAAATAAACTAATAGCGTTTTCAGTACATTTCCAACCACTTTTGACCCCGTTGATCCCAGAGGGAAAAGAGCCATGGAAAACTATGCCATTTCGAGGAAGTGTTGTCTCTGAGCTGCACCAGCACATTTGGAGGAAAGGTTACCAGGCCAGAACACACAGTTGCATTTTATCTAGAAGGGAGGTTTCCTTGCTAATGCATACAGGCAATTATAATTAATTGAAATGGTTTGAGAATTCTAGACTAATCTAAGATCATTGTTGGGCATTTTTGTGAAGACATGTGGCATGTTGTTGCACTCAGATTGTGCTGTAGATGTTTACTTGTTCCAGCCCTTCATCTAGGACTTCACTTAAAATATTACACATTAGAAAAGCACAGCGAGAATAGCTCCACCATACAAAGATGTTTTATATATAAAAAGGTTGGCAGCTTAAAAGGTCAAGTTAAGCAAAATATAACCATTGTGGTTTTTTTCTATTCAGAAGTCCAATATTTGGGTTTATATGCCCTATGAGTTTGGCCAAATGTCCTTTATTGTTCTGTTTCACTTAAAAATTTAAACATGTTTATACTTACAAATCCTTACATGGATGACAAGCTGAGGCAGGATGGAAGACTATGTTTGGGATGGGTTTTGTTAATGTGAAAAATTTTGGATTAAATATTTTTTTTGCTTCAGAAAAGGGACAAAAAACTAATCAGTTGTACTGAGAGGGAGTATCTAATAGACATTAAAATAATAGACTAATACTGCCCAGATTTAAAACTTGCTGTTTCTGCAAGTATGCATCTGTATGATGCAGATCGGCAAAGAGGTCCAAAGCAGCTAGAATGTATAATTCACATTGCCTTGCAATTGCTCTCAACACATGCAATAATTTATCTTCTTTCTAAACTGTGTTGACTTTTGTACGGTTGAGTCTTATACAGATGGTACGAAGAATTCAGAAAAGACTGAGCTGGACTGTTAATTCATCGGTGGAAGAAAAAAAAAGCATATATAATTTACGCAAGGAAAATATGTTCATAGCATAGCCGCAGAAGTTTTCATATGCTCTAAAATAATGACTCAGAGAGTCATATGTTTACTTCTACTTGAATACAACATAGAGACCTAAGAAATTATTTTTTCACCTCAACCTTACAGTCTTATTTCTACCAGGTTCTTGCATGCTGAACAAAAGGTTTCAGGAGCTCAGTGAATCCTCATGAGCTACAAATTAAGACTTAGAATTACTTACACTTGCTCTAACAGCAGCGCTCTCCAATACACCAGCCATCTCTAAAACAAAATTAAAATCTTTTCTGGTACCCTGCTGCAAAAGCCATTCAGTTCTTCACAGTGTGGATGATTGCTTGGTGATGGAGAAAGACCAAGATCTAATCCCTGTGGGCCTCTTCATCTCTTTGTGGCACTGTATGGTGGCACTGTGACCCTGCAATATCACCATGAAGCTGAGACTCCAGAGTGTCTTCCTCATGACAGCTTATGGTCTTCTTCAACCGTTACATATCTCCAGAGATCAAGGAGTCCCAGGGACTTGGCCTACATGCCACAGGGCACAGGTTTACTAGATATAGCTCAAGGACAGCTAGAAAGATATAATGGAAGTGTTTGTTGGGAAAGTCCCTCACCAAGTGTTGAAATAAACGGAGCTGATGGAAAAAGTCCATTTGTCCTGGCATGGACAAACAGATGGCTGAAAATCATGAAAAAAAAGAGCAAGGATAAAGTATAATGTTTCAGGACGGATGGATGTTATCAGAGTGATCCCACAAGATCTGTACTGGGATCTTTGCGTTTCAAAGTTGTCAAAGGTCATCCAGAGAAGAAAGTTAAAAATGAGGCAAGGAAGTCTGCAGAAGAGACAGAATTATTTGGGATAGTGAAACGTGCAATCGACTGCAAACCTCTGTGGAAGGATCTCACAATACTGAATGATGAAGCAACAAAATCACAGATGAAATTCAATGAAAATCACAAATGAAATGTCAATAAATGCAAGTAAGGCACATGAAGGAGAAAAAACAACTATCTGTATGACTACATACACAGTGATGAGGTGTGGATTAGCAATTAGCTAAGGGAATTAACTGTTACCAATCTAGCAAGAGATCAGGGAGTCATTATGGATAGATGGATAGTGCTTTGAAAAGTCAGCTCCATGACAGTGAAGTGGCAAATAGTGCATTGGGAATTATTATGGAAGGAACTGAAAATAAAACAGAGAGTATCTTTGCAATATTATAAAAATACACGGTGTGTCTGCATCTTGAGTACTACTGGTAATTTTAGTTACCTCTTTGAAAAAGGATATGTTAACATTAAGAAAGTTACTGAGAAGAATCAGAGGGAAATGAGGGAGAGTAAATAGATGAGGACATTTCTAAATGGAAGAGGAGATGATGGAACAGGTATATGACAAACCAAACAGTAGGAATGGGCCTCTCTAATGGGAGCAGGAGAGAGGAGTAATAAATATTTCCTAGGGGCTGACAGAAACTCTAGGAAAACTCCTTATAACTTTTGTCTCTCTCCACCTCTTTTGTCCATAGTAATTGTTTTGGTTTGTTTTTTTTTCCTTTGTAGTAGCTGTTTGAGATGTAACATTTGTCTTGTAGCACTGTGGAGATAAGAAGCAAGCAGAACCAAAGGATCCAGTTCATGCTGTGGTCCCCTGGGTAAGCACAGAGCTGAACACCTGCCTGTGGCCAGAGACCAGGTTTGGCAGGGCAGCTGCAACACCAGGCTGTCAGGAGCCAGGATGCAAAGGGTGATGTGGGACTGAAGTTATCTTTCTCCTGGCAGTGCAAAGAGCAAGTAGGAAGGGGAGATTCTGGTCTCAAGAGGAGTTCAGATGTTTTTGAAGAGGCTTGGAACTTGGAAGTTCTGGGGGCAAGTTGGGCAACAAACTTCCAGTTATTTCTGGAAGGTAATACAAGCACGGGAGTGGCTTTGTTGGGCACTGGCACGCAATGACTTGGTGAGGCGACAGAAAGTTATACTTCGAAGAAGGAGAGGAGGAGCTGACAGATGGGCTTTATTTGGGAAAGGTCAAAGAATGAATTTACATAAGCATATATGATGGGAAAAGATAAGGGCAAAGAAGAAAAGGGGAATAAGTGGTCAAATCTGAATACTCAGACAATGAGTTTAATGATGATATAGAAAATCATGGATAGTAAAAAGAAGGCAAATAGGGAATGATTATTCAATATTTTCTACAAAACACTCTGCATAATGAAGAATTAAACCAAACTAACAGAAATACTTTTTAAGTTACGAGACATAGTGATACTGTGGAAATCACTATGAGATGTTGCAGAGGCGAGTGGGATTCAAAAAGGAGTAAACAAACAATCAATGACTGACTTGGAAAAGATTATGTTGTCAATTCATCATTTCAATTAGTACCACTTGTACCTTCCTCTGCTTTCAAAGAAGAAGTCGCTAAGGTCCACTTCGGAGCCTGGTATGTCCATCACTGTGCATTAACTTCCCCATGTGGAAAAGCAGAGTGTGAGTGGGTATAATTTGTACATCACAAAGCAGGAAAAAAAAAAGCAATGTCTCTACACTATAAATTAGCTCTTTCTGGTTTCTTCTTCACAAAGCTGTAGGAACATGTGATAAACCTCTTTAAGTGTCTTTAATGGAAAAAGTACTGCTTTACATGGAACGTCTCCATTTCAACTTTTGAACTGGAACTCTTACAGTAAAGGTTATGCTAATTTTGATGCTGACACCAAGGACAGCAAAATTAGGTTATTACATGGCAGCCTAGGAAATAGTTAATTTGAACCTGAGCACTGTTTAGTTGAAAGTGAAAGGTAAAACTCTTTTTAGGCTCAATGGGACTTTCATCAGGCTATTTTTCTTAAAGTGGAATTGGGACAGGTTTGGTCACCAAAGTGTTACCACAGTTTCCATTGAAACATTAAACAGGATTTTAAAAAAACAGCAACTGAAGCCCCCTACATTCAGATTGTTCTAATAGCTCTCTGCCTGTCTAGCTCTCTATCTATCTATCTATCTATGTATCTATCTTGCCAGTTAAAGAAAACCACACTGAATTTCTTGCTTTGCTCTGCTAATGTGAAGAATTCTGTCCTGTTTTCCTCCTCATTATTATGTCTATGGGATTTCTCCATGCATAGAAAGACATGTATCTGTTCCTCTGTCTTGCAAGGAACTTCTCAAATAAAGAAAATGCCGTAGTGTCTGCCTCAGCATCACTATGTAAATTAATTCAGGGCTTCTATTCTTACAGAAGTCTGACAACTGTGTCAATTTAATTAAAAAGATGATGCTAAACTAATCAACACAAAGCTAGTTCAGCTTCTCTATCTGGACAAGCCCAGACTTGGTCATGCATCTTGCATACTTGGGTTCCTGGAGTCTTTCTTTTTCTCTTGGCCTTTAATATGTCAAACAATTAGCAAGCATAGGCTAAGAAAATATGTTAGGCAAAATCTTTTTTAAATATATATCTATAAATGTTTGTCTGAGTGACAGTAGCAGTCAGAATTACCTCCTTGGAAAAAAATATCCCAAATCCTGGAAAAAAATTGCCTTTGCATAGGAATAATAACATGACTGTACTCCTTTTCTAGTAGCTGAAATCACTCTTGTGACTCAATTAGCCCATTCAAATAAGGAGAGGGAGAGACTCTTCTTCCTTGGTGGTGCAGAGCTCCTATATTTGCAAAGGAAGTCTTCTTGAAAGAGCATGTGGTAGCTATACATTTGCCACTGCAGTTTCCAGGGGAGACAAGTTTGATTTATTTCCACAACATATTTGCAACTTGTTTCCCCTTAAATTCTTAAAAATAGAGTGGTAATCTATTACCATGTAAGAAATAATATATAGTTGCTGTCAAGATATATTCTTGCTGTATCAACATAACTTTCATGTTAGTCCACAGTTAATCTGCCTGTGTATTCACTGCAGTATTTGCTTTAGTTGCACAAAGCCTTTCTTTTTCTCTGTCTCTCTCTCCCTTCTCTCATAATAGTTTGGTTATAAAGCAGAAAGTATATTACAATAAAAGAGCCTCAGATCGAGGCTCTGCCCCAAAGATCGATTGCAGTAATACTCCAGGAGAGGAAGCTGCCAATAACTGAGCAGGAGGACTTGGTGATAGGCCATGTTACTCAAAATGTGACATGAGAGAGGAAAAGCCAAAGCCCAGGTCCTCTATCATTTGAGGGTGCAGCTCAGCAAACAACCAGTGAATGGAAAGCTGCTCTGCTTGCCCTCTGCCAGCCAGCAGTAGGAAAGCTGCTGGAAATGCTAACACTGTTTTGTTTTTTTCCTAGCAGGTAGATCTTCCACAAAAGGGTAAGGTTTGCACCTGCTTTAACATAGGTTGTTAGAAACGTGGATGATTCAAATGAATTCTCATGTGTGAGGTAATTCAGAGACTATGGAGACAAACTCACATTTTTAAACTGCAATACCTTCTTGTGAACTGGTGGAAAAGCACTTATTCATTGGCTCCATCAATACTCTGAATCTCATTTAAACAAATGTTTCTCCCACCTGCAAAAAAGCCACAGATAAATCTAGTGATTACATGCTATTTATGGCTCTCTTTCTTCCCATAAAAAACAGATGGATCATATAATGTTATTGCAGTTTTGCTCCTAAAAGCGATGTGATCCATTAAGGATGTTAGGATAGTTAGGAGAGAATACCTGGCTCTGGGATGTGCCCAGGAGACAGGGGTTTAACTGCTCTCCATCCTAGATCTCCTGAATGTTTCCTTGCTATCACTACTCCTCCGTTCTTCCCCCAACACTCTCCTGCCTTCCAGGATGTTGGCAAAGACAAATACATTAAACATGCTTTGGTGCTATGGCACAGAGAGGGAGTTTATAAAAGTGTCTAAGATGGATAGTCTACTCTTCATTGCAATATACACAACTCTTGGCTCCCACAAGCACTTCCACTGAGGAGCAGTGACTCATATTTGGCAGATGGGAGCAGAGTCATCAGGCTGAACATAAGATGTATTTCCCTAGTTTTTGTACAGGTAGGTTAAGATAATTAACTTTAACATATTTTAGCCAGAATGTTAAAAAAAAAAAAAAAGAGAAAGAAAGAAAAACAAAGTTTAGAGGCAAACGCATAGATCAAACCTGTGGCTGGTTTTGCTTCTCTTACAAGGCAACAGAGATGGTAGGGTGGTAGGATGAAGGAGGTCATGATGGTCTATACCACCCACTGTCTGCCAAAATAAACTCTCCATACAAGTGAACAAAAGGAAAGCAAGTGAAGAACTGTGTCATGGACCACAGCTTTGTGTTGGAGGGATAATTCTTGCTCAGCTATTTACAAATCATTCTGCAGACCCATACACATCAAATGTATGGATCTAAAATCTCACTGAGCACATGGTTTACTCACTTCTCCATACAAGTAAAGTTTTTCTCTTCTCTTGGCCCAAAGAAAACAAACTGCCATTTGATGTTGCAAAGGAAATGTTCTTCCAGAGCTAACTAGGGTATCCTCAAAAAAGTGTCAGCAATTTCGTACTCTGACAGGAGTATATTTCCTCTCAAGAGTGAAACTGAGATCCTTACCTATCTAAACAAGTGGGTTCCATAGAAGTGTCTGATTCTAGAGAGGCTGAACACATGAGCAGAATTTACAGTTGCAGGTCTTTCTGATATACTGTGTCTTCTGAAAAGCTGCAATAGATGAATAGGTCTTGTCCCCTAAAACAAACGCAATTACAGTTGTTCTGTTGAGGCATCTGAGCATCAGAAAATATTTCATGACAGAGGTCTGGACTTCTGAAGTGGATGATGCTGGTGGTGGTTGCTCGAGGTATGAGCTGCCCTCTACAAAACAGGTGTGAAGGCATCCCTTTCCACAGCCAACTCTAGCTTCCCACCACCACCCTGTAATGTTTTATTAAGTATTTATACATTCAGTTTATTAAATACAAAAGATCACTACTAATTAGCAAAACAAAGTTATCATATTCTCTTATCTTGGCTCCAATACAAGTGCCACACCAGCTGAGAAAGGGACAAGCTCACTTGGTAGAAGGATTATCTACCAAAGTGTATTCTCTATTTATTGACTACAAAAATCCTGAACTGCTTCCTGAATTCCATCTCCTTATTTTATAAGCAGAAGGGGAAGAAAAAGACAATAGCATCCATGACAACAATCAGAAGAGGAATTTCCTTTGATTTTCCTTAAAGTAACAAATAAACATATAAACTGGGAAAATATGTACTGAAAACAGTTATTCTTACCATAGAATAAGAAAGCTTTTTGTCAGTGACACGGGAAATATGAAAAGGAGTTAACTAGGCTACAAGTCATGGAGAGTTCAGCTGACTTAAATAGCAAAGTAGTAGAAGTTGGCCTCAGAGTTTAGAGCAGCAATAGTAAACTTTAATAATAGTAAAGCGTTTAATACAAATACCACCTTAACTCAATCTGCAGTTACAGGCCTGATCTATTGATCTCATAGTATTATATTGATGCATTATAACCACAGGGGACAGGAACAGCTCATTCCAGGGAACAGCCAGCATGATGCCATGTTGATTTAGCCTCTTCCTAGCTGCTATGCTTTCAATACATGTAGTTCAAAATGCAGAGAGTACATATATTCTCCATCTATTTCTTTCCTAAACTACCATACCAGTAGTGAGTTTGCAGAGTCAGCAAGCACACATTGTTATATACTCTTTGATGGTAATTTTTGGACTGTTTCTCTCCTGTTCTGTTTTTCAACCATTTTTTGCCAACCCCACTTCTAGCAAAAACAATGGCATCATACAGATTAATTAGGAGCTTGAAAGGAAAGAACTTCTGCTGTAGCAATAGGTACAGAAAAGTAAAAGCACAGAGATAATTTCTGTTTCTCACAGCTTCACTAGTTCCCTCAGCTTTGAAGTAATTTGAAATTCTGAGGTCTGACTATTCCATAAGAATATTCCCCCCCTTTCTTCCAAACCTATTTTAAAGGATTTAAAATAAATTCACAACCACCCACCCTGCTCCTTCAGATTACTGCAGCATACTCTGAGCACTGCGTTGATGCGGAAGGGCTGCAAATGGAACGTTCAAGGCAAAGATGCTCAAATAACCTGGCTTTCTGCAGCACCCCCAACACCTGGGGCTCTGAGATCAGAGGCGTTATCCTCCCCAGGCACCCTGCCTGGAGGTGCAGTGCCTCTCCCACCATTGTGTGAGCCGCCCCTGGAATGCACAGGCAAATTCCTTGGACATGTCGTCTCTTGAGTCCCCTTTCATCTGGTCGAGGATGGAGACAGGTGTTAAATCAGTGCTAGCAACCACCATGCCACAGATGCTGGTGGGGAAAAATGAGAAGAAAAAAACAATGTCCCTTTTGTCCAGACTATAATTTCAATGTTAAGACAGAACCCACGTTGCTTCTTCATGTTCAGTCAAGTTCTTTGTCACAAACTCATTGTGCTCCATCCTCTATTTTGGATGCCTCCAGAGACTAGAATGAACATTCCTTGCCACAGTGATCAGGAATAGATTATTTGCTAACTGCATAGTGTAACAACAAATAAAATATATCCAATTTTGAGTACAGTTGAGAGGGATTTTACTCCCTCTACCAGAAGAGACAGGTCCTTCTCCCATTATGCCCGAACCTTAAGAAACAAAGGACATTCCTGAGCATTCTGTATCAGCATAATTTTGACCTTGAAAGTCCTTGCTTCTCTGCATTATGTAGCTTAAAGTAAAAATAATAATATTGAAATTTTTAG
The DNA here is from genome assembly GCF_036417535.1 of Chlamydotis macqueenii. Taxonomy (NCBI): domain Eukaryota; kingdom Metazoa; phylum Chordata; class Aves; order Otidiformes; family Otididae; genus Chlamydotis; species Chlamydotis macqueenii. The sequence goes on along the minus strand of NC_141557.1, from coordinate 115,260,332 downwards.
TATAAAGATAGTAGAGTTTTCAACTTTGCCTTGTTATTTGTTTCTCATATTTTCTACTGCTCATAACATTTAGTTTTATTTACAGTTAGAATACCTTTGAAAACATCTTTACAATCACGGTTCCACATCCTAAGAAGCCATTCATTAATATATCAGCCTTTAGCGCAATAAATCCATGATAAAGTAAAAAAAAAATCTTTACATGAGCTGCAGTGTGTGCACTGTTGAACTAACATATAAAAAGCACATATAATAGATTTAAGGTAAAAGTCAAAACCAAAGGAACGTGCACAGTTTTCAGTCATCATCAACAGTATCATAGCAGCACAACGTATCCCCACGTGTATGCTCTGAGCAGTGCTGACATTTTATGGAAGCCTCTTTCTTTTCTAGTTGCTTGGCACCTCCTCCAGCTTCCCTTCTGGGACACACAGAAAGTCTCACTCCTAGGCTTAACAAAGCTTGGCAAAGCAAATTGAGACTTTGCAATGAGATGCATCTATTTCTTGCTACCCATCGGATTTAATATTGGACTCCTCAATGTGTCCTTCAGTCCTCCAGCTACCAGTGGGTATGGCAAAATCTCCTTGCTTCTATCCAAACACTCCATGAGAGGTCTTTACCCAAACAGTAAGCTAGTCCTCTCTGAAAGGCTGAAGTAACAGTTACACTGTGGGTGATACGAGTCTCCAGACAAGGATGGCCATGTGCATCCAGCACATGGAGTGAAGCTCATGGTGGCTGCTCCATCATTGTGGCCCAGAGGGTCAGCAACAGCATCCTGCCCCAAAAGAATAGTTATCTTGGCTTGGGTCTGAAGTTGGAGCTCCCCAGAAAAAAAAAATCCCAGAGGAACATCTGCTTCTGTTCAGGCATCACCAGAGGTGTCCTGAGCCGTGAAGTCACAGCCTGAGGGTAGTTATGCTAACCCACACCTGTCTACATTCATCACCATGAGGATTGCAACACACAGCAGCATCTCCTGCATCCTGTCACTTGCAAAATGGCATTGACAGTCTCACAAGAAGTAGATGTATGGTAGGATGAAATCAGGGGAATGCTGGGAGATACACAGCTCAGTCTTCAGCTTGTGTTGTCTCCCTGCGGGCCATCATGGAGCAGAACAATGCACAGTGGAGCGCCTGAACAGATTCCGTTGGTGCATATGTCAAAACAGAGCGATGTGGCATAGCAGCTTAGTCGGCCGTTGCTAATACTTGTGTGCACACCGCTCATGCACCAGGGGCTGCAGACCAGTTAATGCAGGACACGCAGGAACTGCAGTAAGTGCCAGGTGTGAACGTGCCTCAAGTTGCATTGGTTGAGCCCTTTGCCTGCCCCAGGCCCTTGGGTAGGTGTAGAAGGATGACTCCACACCCTTCCTCCCCCACAGCTTCTCCTGAGCCAATCTCTGGCCTGGCACAGGGAAGCACAAAACTTTTTGTTCAGAGTTGGACTCTGAGAACTGAACTTGCAGGGAATTAGCAACCTGAATGTGCACTTGAATTCAAATTTCCAGGGTATGGGCTGAACCAAGAAATAACAGATTGAACTTGAACCTACTATAAATAGTCCAAAAGGTTAGGGTTCAGATTCTGAGCAGCTCCAATGTTATTGCTAACCTAATCCTGCAGGTTGAGGTGACAGGGATCCAGCTTGCCTGACTGACATTTCTGAGACTTGGCCTTTTGCCTTGCCCTGCTTTCTGTCTTGTAAAAACTATATTTCATTCCCTCTCCTTTCTCTCCTCCTCATCCTTTCAACTTACTGCTAGCATGTTCTATACATTTTAAATCTTTATACATAAAAATTTTCAAAAAAGGTTTCTCAACTGACAGTCTCTCATTTTATCTGTCATCTCCTGTTACTCTCTGTGACAAGACAGACCCTCGTATGAATATGATGCATTATGACATGACACATGATACCAGTTACCCAACATTGTACCCCATTAGAAGAAACTGTAAAAGCATAAACCAGGGGTGAGCCCTCTCTATTAATCTCTTGTTCCTTTTTACTACTGTCACTAGGAGTTCACGTGGTTTTTTTCAGATTTTTCCCCCCATGGCCAGAGTCTTAATTGTTTTTGAGTATAGATAAGAAAAAAAAAAAAAAGCAAAAAAAAAAAAAGCCTGAAGTTTAAAACTCATCACACTCTTTTCTCTGCGAGCATAGAAAGAAAATCTTTTGAGATAGGTCTAGCTGATACCTTCTTAATATCTGAAAGGAAAATAAGAATTTGTATATCCCTGACAGCACATTCTGGATTTAAATGTTTCCTAATCACAGAACAGGTTGATCAGAATTACTGTTGGCCAGGCAGGAGAGAATCATCATGAAAGATGCTGGGTTCACTTTTAGCCACAGTTTGAAAAAAAAAAAAGACAATTCTCAGATCACAGAAACATGTTTTCTGTCAAAATCTGCTGGAGAGAAAAAATGCAAATGCTGATGTAGGAAAGAAAGATTATTGTTGCTGTTGCTTCTAGTTTCTCCCTTATACTTGATAAATGGCATCTCTGATCTTTTTCTCTCTAATTTTTACCTACCCAATATCTGCTCCTAATGCAGCAGAACAAGCCTACATCGTTGTCGTGCAAAACTGTGTGTGGAAAGAAATTGAGGCCAGCTTCTCATCTGTTTCTACGGGGCTCATAAATTCCAAGAACAGGAAGAAGCTGCTATGAAGGTGCATATTTATTAGCCACAGTAGATAAGTCTCAGTCTGATTTTCAGCTATCCCAGATGACGCTGCCTCTTTGTGTTCAGTGCGGGCACTTTCTGGGTTACAATAGCAACTCAGACCTGGCTAACAAACTCCTGCTCAATGTGTGGTGACTACAGCTCATGAAATACCAAGGCTGTCTTTCTATGTTTTACAAAATTTTAGTAGCGGAGAGAGTGAATGAGAAATGGATGTTTATAAAACTGTAGGAAGCAGTAGGAGGCAAATCAGTCAATACCAACAGCAGATTAGACAGCTGAAGACAAGTTGCTACCTCTTGCAGTTACATCAAAGTCAGGAGGTACGACTGCAAACTATTATATGGCCAGTATTTCCCAGTGGATAGAAGAATGTATGTATATAGCTCAGGTGACTGAAGATATTTCAGGAGGACATCATTTGGGTTCCTTCCAAAACACACATTTGGCTCAGTTGCCACCTTTAATGTCCTTCTCATTGGACAAGCTAAAGATCGAGTAATCATGGAAAAAGTGGTACTAAACCGACCCATTCAGGCCAGAAGTTTCCTCTACTGGCTACACAGGTGCAGGATGATGCTGTTTTGCTGTCACACCTGAAGGTGAATAAATGTTCTTACTCTTTTACATTGTCATTCCCTAACCTTTCACAAGACTTAAATTCACTTTAAGAGAAGAAGTGAGTATTTTTAGTGTTGGATTTATAGTTGGACCTCTTGTTCCTGTTACTGAGGTTGCTATTTCTAGACAAATGTACTCTACAAAGCAGAAGGCTAATTTTCTGTTTGTTAGTAAATGCCAGATATTATACTGCAGCTCAGGGGAAGAAATCTGAGACACTCACCTTGACTAATTGGTACAACCGGTTTTGGGATGTGTTAATGTGGAAAAGATTAGCTATATTCTCAAAACCCTCAATCAAAATTATTTCTGAACATTTGGTTGCATATTTCTGACTTCTACTGGGGAAGAAAAAAAGCAAAGCTATATAGAAAAGCTACTAAAATTCTTTCTCAATCTGCTAAGCTTTTTCTCTTTATTGGCTATGTTTGCCACACAGATTCTGACAACTTTAACAGTTCGTGATAAGGAATGAACTCTCTAACTGTGGGTTTTTCTCATGTTTAAGTAAGTAACAAGTTAGATACATAAAAAGTTTTTTTCACTGTTATGCATATTCTCCATTTATAATGGTTTTCTTTTGACATTGCAGGTGTTAAGAGCTGTCTAACACAGCAGACACTTCCCTAGTGGGGTGCCAATAAATTATAGGTTATAGGAGGCCTCATTCTGTGTGCATGGGCAGCCACTGGTTGCTAAATAACCTATCGGCAAGATGCACTTCCAACACCACCACCAAAGAGACAAAAGCAAGGCTTAAAGGATCAGAGATTAACCTGGCTAATTCCAGGTTAGAAAAAGCCAATTCTTTTCAACAGGATTTATGGCCCTGAAGCTCTTCTAAAACAGGCTAGGTCAGCAAGGATTCTGGGGCGAAAATAGTGGTGATGCTAATGGACAGTAGGTTAGCATGTGAGCACCTGGACACCTAGATATCAGCAGACTACTTTAATGGAGTCATGAAAAAATTACCAAAATGCAAAATTTTCTTCACATGTTTCCATTCACTTTGGAGCCATTGGAAAAAAAATTGTAGGATTCTGCAAGTCAAAAAAAGGATGAAAACACTCAAATTCCTGCATTTTTTTCACAACTGGAAAGATCAGACACGGATGTCTTAAGCAGCTAATCCCACACTCAGCTCCAAGACAGAGCTCCTGTTTAATGATCACTGAAGCACAAGTACCTCTAACAACAGATTTCAACATATTTATTTGAAAATTATGCTGTACCTTACACTGTGAGTAGTCACAGGGGTGGATTTATAAGAAAGAAGGTGGAGAAGAAGGGAAAACAAGAGGACTGTGGGCACTGATCAGCATGGCATGTGCTCCTGATCACGTAAGGACGGGCTGAAATCCTAGAGGTACAAAGAGGATGCCCCAGGCCCTGAGTTACCTTAAATTTTAAAGTGGTCTTTTCCACTGCAAAGGACTGACATAAGGTCTTTGTTGCTGTTTTAGCCCTTACTTGAGCATCTGCAACATATGCACAAACCTGTAGAAGGTCGGCTGGGTTACCAGAGACACAAAAAAAAATTCATTTTCATTGAGGTGGTCTCTCTGCCAGCTTTATTTATCTATGAGGGTATCAAGGATGCTGAAAATAGCCTAAAGGGAGAAAATGAAACTGAGTTTTGAAGGCATGTGACAACATCTGTATAATCCCAACAGAATACCCACTGTTCCTACATACCATAGCAATTTCTGTTCCTGCAACTCCCTGTATGTCAGCCAGATACCATATTGTGGGCAAGGGAAAACTTGGGAAGAATTAGGGTGTGGTACAAAAGACAAGCACAAGCACAAGCACAAGACTGATGTATCAGATTGTACACGAGGATGCACAGCACAAAGCTGCTTTGAGCGAGGGGCCTGATATCATCTCCCAGGGCCACTTGCCTGGAGTTACCCCTCCTTGTGTGTGCAGGCATGTTGCTAGAAAACCGCAATATGCTTGGGCCTGGATTCAGCTGCGCCGTGACCTGAGGGTGGGAGGAAGGGAAGCTGCACAGCTGGACAACTGTCACCACCTCTCCCGGGCCTGCTAGGTGCTGATGGTGGGGAGGGCTGTCCCATTAGCCCCATTCTCCCTAAATCTATGCTGGCAGGTGCTGATCAGCACATAGAGACTTCACTACCTTCATGAAAGGCACAATCCATGTTGCAAGAAGGCTGTCATCGCCAGTGTTGCTAGAAAATTTTTGTCTTGATTTTCCCAGGAGGGGACAGGCAGATGGGGAGCTGAGCGGATCCACAGTGCACCCCTCATGTGCCCCAGCTGGGTGTCTGGGCCACGCGGTCAGAGGAGCAGGACTGTAGGGCCTGCAGCTAAACAGAAATGGGCTGAAACCCAAAACATCCTCTTGCCTTCCTGTTCTGACTTCAGCTCTGGTCTGGAACAGAAAAGCCTTTGCTATAGGATGCTGCCTGCCTAAAATGCACCAAAGCCTAGATAAGAGTTGTCTCGCTGTTGGGTGATGCCCACAATGCTTTCTTGAAACTCCTTTGAACCTACAGTGTGATTGTTTCCTCTTGTGAGCAAGATGGTAAAGGCACAATTAAATGGATTTCTTTTCTGTTGACACTTTTTCTCTACCTGGCTCGAGTCCTATTGTAGCAAGGTCTCAAATACTACTGAAGAAAGTACATTAACGTAAAAATACATATCATCCTTGCCTTTTACAGAATATCCTGGGAACTTATTTTTAGAGGTAGACTTATAAAAGCTTGAGTTCACTTTACTCAAACTTTGGACTAAGCAAAGCCAACAAAATCTTTTTAATACCAGCAGAGAGGCAGCTGGATACAAGGCAGAAGAAGAAAGAAAAAAGGAAGTGCTAAACTTACTGTACTGCTGTAGTACATGCAAAGTAATCTGTTCCCTCTGACATCAATAGGGTTTAAGCATGCTTAGCACAGCAGACTCCTTCTAAATCTTTTGTATATTAAGGCAGAATTTATATTGGTTTCAATAGCTGAGCTTTATTAAGATGAAGTTTGAAGTTTTTTAAAGCATAAGTAGAAACAATAGAGTTGTTACAGTACTGGGGAAAGAGCCTAACTGTAATCATGTCCAGAAGCATTTGAACTGAAGGATAAATTAAAAAAACTGTGGAAAACAATAGCCCACTACAATGGCAAAATCCATCAACTGAAGAAAGCAGGGCAGACATGGTCAAGACATTGTGCTTAAAGGATATCCATAAGATACACATATACAGTAACAGAGAGTGACATTCTTCATGTTGTATCAGTTTAAAAATCCAGATAGATCTAGATATAGATGTCAGCTACTAGGACAACCAGGCTTCATCGCCCATGGACATCAGCACAGCCAGCACCTGTCTGCTCAGCAGGTTGCGTGCCTCGTGGTGAAGGGATAAACATGATCCACTCCTCCGAGCCCCCGCTGCCCCCGTGCACTGGCCACGGCACCAGCAGCCTGCAGCCCACGGTGCGCCTCCCACCAGGCTGTGCCAGCACACGGAGTGCAGTCAGGGGAGGCAATTTCTAATTATTTGATGCAGATTGCAGATGGTCACTTCATTAGCATCGACGCAGAGCCACCCCTCACCAGGCACAGGGTCGCTTCTGTCCTTTTGCAGAGGGGGATGGCATGCTTGTTCTGATCTTTTAATGCCTCTCCCAGGGCTTCATCCAGAGCAGTGCTGGGCAGGGTCTCTTACATTAAAGAAGCAGAAAGGACCAAATTAACAGCCCTTTAGGACAGAGGCTTGAAGAGGAAATTAGAGAATAGGATTTCTGCATCGTAAAATATTAGGGACAGAGTGTATTAAATTGCTCCTAAATGGTGACAAAGGAGATCTGCTTCACTGTCTGTTTTATTAATTGTTTTAACTAAAAGATGTGCCTCTCTTGTAGGGTATTGACTGCTAATTCCAAAAGTACAAATATTGCTGATGCATTACAATTATGCTACTACACTAATTTTTAACAAAATAATAATCAAGTTATGTATGTTGTGCTTCCAACATTTATTTACTTGTTAAAACCAGGCCTTTTATTGAGAGTGGTTTCATGCATTCTTTCACCAGTCAAGTCAACATTACTGTCTTTTTAAAACAGCTGTAAATCTCTTTGATTGGGACTTGAGGCTGGAATCATTCGTGCTGTGTTAAACTAAACTGTCTTATCTCCTTGAGTGCTATGCAGCCTCTAGCATGTCCAGAGCTGCATCTGCCCATGGCCTAAGGAGGCCAACATTTGAAAGCTATTAATAAAGACATTTGGGGAGGAGACAGAGACACGCCTTTAAACCTCAGTGCAATGCTTTAGAAGAGATGACAGAGTAGGAGAGGCATACTTTTTCATTTTCAAGGATAGGGGTTATTTCTTTTAAATGGGGACAATCAGTGCCCTGCAAATAACCCATTATTTTCGAAAGAATGCAGGCTGCTGAACATCTGCACAGCAGGACTGAAGGCTAACCCAGATAAAGTTTTCAAGCTGAATAGGAGAGAAAAAAAACAAAATTGCTATGAAGCTGGCCCCTGTCAGCACAATAGCAGGGAGACTCACACCTCTGGTGGCTCCTTCTGCCTTTACTGTCCCAAACTGCTGTACTCTAGACAGAGGGGAGATCCTTCCATGGCCCTGGAAGTTTCCATAGGGCTGAGTCAAGTAAGTGAAATATAAAGCACCTTTACATGGGGCCAGGATTCCCTTTGCATGGGGAATTCCTGTCTTCCCACTCAGGCAGAATCTGCTCTTTTGATGTCAAGGTGGCCCAAAAAGATTTTTTAAACTGGTGCCATCATATCTCAGTATTAGCCAGGAACTCAGGTAGTACTGTAATGTGGAACATGTAGTTCCCCTAGAGACATCAAATCATGAAAGACAAGTCAAACATCCGGCTTGTTTTTCCATTTGCCCCATCTCAATGTGCATGATGAGGAATAAGCCCTTGGTGAAAAGTCAAGGGAGGGAAAAGAGGGAGGCAATATTAAAAATCTTCAGGCCACCAGAGGCAGGTGGTAGTAACTTCCTCAGCTATCCAGAAGTCAGGCATCTAAGTCACTGTATGGCCAACCGTTGAGAACTGGGGCATGTCCAGAGCAGAGTTACCACATGCATTGTCGACACCTATCCAGAAGGTGGCTTAGTTCCTTCAAGTGTAACAAGTGGACAGGGCACCAGAGACACTGCCCCTCTCTGACTTTAGCTTCCATGGAGGTAAGTTTCATCCAGAGTAGCGTCTAGAGCTTTGGCATGGCAAAGCTACTGACATCGCTCTCAAATGTACCTCATAAAACCAGGGCAGAGGTAGGGAAGAGAAGCTGGAAAATCACTCTAGAAAGTTCCTGGTTTTCCTCTGAATCAGCTCTGCTGGAGATACTACCTTTCTGGTGCTGAAGGTGTTGGTGATGTGTCCTCACACTCCCTACCCCTGTATCTCTACTCTCAGGAGCTGCCTGTTTCTCACAACTCACCAAGTTGATCCACATGTTTCTCTTAGAGGTTATGTCCAGAGCTGCCTGCTGTGCTTCCTTCCAGGCTGGGCTACCCATATTTAACATCAGGCAGTCAGGAAGGACCATGCTCATGGCTAGGGGAAAGGCAGACAAGTTATCACACTGCAATCAGGGCATGCCTTTGCAGCTGTCATTGCTTATTACAGTAAAAGAGGGAAATGTCCCTCTTTCTTTGAAATCAAGATTTGGTCTTAGCTTTCCTTCCTATCGTCCTTCCTATCGTGGCCTCCTTTGCAGCAGTGAAAACTCCATAGTCTCAGTTCTCTGCTGCCACAACTATCTTATTGATCTCCACAAGACCAACCAAAGTAAAAAGAAAATCCAAGTACTACCTCTTACAAAAGTCCTCAGGGAAGCACAGCACTGGGGAGATACAAAAGGCCAGCCTTGCCCCTGAGAAGAGCGGCACCTATCTCAAAAGAAAGGTTCAAGAATGGACTGTAGGTTCTTTCAAAGCCAAATCTGGCAGTTTTCTCACTTCAGAGCTAAATTTGGCAGTTTTTTTCACTCAGATAAACTCTGCCTTACACCCAGTATTTGCAGTCTTTTTAAACTAGGAATTTCTCTGAGTTCTTGGGTCATTTACCTACGTGATAAGGATAAAACATATGAAAAACTGAAGTCACACAAAACCCTCAGTATCTACTTCAACACCTCATATTGTTACCGTGCAAAAAGCTCAAAGTGATAGGACCTGCTTCTTCAATGCCAAGTCTGGAAAGTCCTAGTGAAATCACCACTCCCTGGATAGCACATAAATGGGCTGACTCAGCAGGCCTTCAAGCTCTGCCCTCACCCAAAATCACAGAAGTGTTTCTCCATAGTTCATTTTCTTGGCCTCCAAAACTGCCTTTAGCTTTTTCTCCCAGAATAGTCTCCATTGTTCAAATTTTTTTGCCACCACAAAAATCCCATTACAAAAAAAAAAAAAAAAGAAAATGCACCCTTCATTAATCAATGCTGCAGTTATAGGTTTATAAATCCACTCAAAACAAATGTGCGACGATCTTCTTGCAATTAAAATAGTAATTTCTTTAATACTGAATTCTGACATTTTTATCCAAAAGTAAATGTTTTTGTTTAAACTGAAAAATTAGGAAGATAAGAAATTGCAGCTGGAAGAGGAGGGGGCTATGAAGAGTTCTCCCACAAAATGTATGCTATTTTCTGACTACCACTTTCTCTTATTTCTAGAATTTCCATCACTGCAGTAACTGAGCAGCCTGGAATCTGGATCACATTTAGTTTCATTTCAGAAGCGTTAAAGAGATTAAATATCTTGCAGATTGGATGATATTGCATGATATGCCCTATACGTAATCATACAGAAACTGGAGTTCAGCTTCACATTAATTGTGCATTGATTCACTTTAAACAGGCTCTGGATACAGGCTGAGATATATTAATAACATTTTATTGTATTTTAACTCACTTCTGCTCTTATTAACCTGTTAATTTGTTTTAATGAATTATTTAGTTTTTTCTCATAAGATTTATTAATGTGCCAGGCTGTACTTTCACCTGCAGTTTTATATTATATCTGTGACTGAGAGGAAATACCAAGGAAAAAAAAGAAGAAAGAATTTTTTTAGAGTATCTTTGTTCCAGTTGTACTACATTTTATAATTTATTATTACTATTTTGTTGCCTTACTCTGCACAAGTAAATTAACCAATGAATGCCTAAGGACATGTAGCACATGTTCAGGGTTTGTGGCACAGGAGTGGATAAACAAAGATGGTAATGTCGGCTAACAGAACATCACATCCCACAGGGGTTTTCATTTCTTTCCTTTGTACAGTTTCAACAAGCAACGCTAACCCTTTAAATGAATAAAGGTATTTGACCTCATGAGGTTTAGGCTAGCAGGATGCAGGCTGTCCGGTTGCAGCTGTTTTCTTCCCAAGCAGCTTGCAGTTGGGCACAAAGTCATGCTGTTTTGCAGTTCCCCTACCTCCATCTGACCTTCAAGATCATCTGCAGTGTTATCTCTTCAGCATCAAAAATCACAACAGACTTGGGCAGAATTGGCACAAGAAACCCGTGCTAGAAACCGCAGCAGCTCGAAAGAGAGTAAGGAAAGCAGTGAAGCAGTGATTATTTCCCTGCGACTGAAATAGATGCTTTCCTCAAACAGAAAGCTGTTGGTGCCCCACATTTGGCAGAACTGATGAGAAATCAGCAAACATGAAAAGTTTCAATGAAGATATATATAATGAAGAATTCGTTGTTACCTTTACACCTAGATCAGAATATTTTAATCAGTGCTGTTCTGTGACACTTGGGCTGCGATCATCTTATATCCTATATCCTTTAATGCCTTTTTCCCACCACAGAATGTCTGTGTGCATCTACCTGGAGCAACACAGACCCTGAACCCTAGATACATCGTCTTTCCAAGTAAGCACAAACCAGCACATTCCCTTATACTCACAAGTTGTAATGATTCATCTAGGACCAAAGATTCATCAAACTTAAGACAAGAAAAAAATATATTTGTTCAAGTAATTTATTCCCCAATTTATCTGGGTTTAAAGATACCAGGAAACAAAAACTCCACCAATTCCCTGGCTACCTTACTTCATATTTAATCTCTTTCTGTATTGAGAACCTGCACCTAACTTCCTTTGTGGATTTGTGTGGTTTCAGCTTTCAGCCATCAGTACTAACTCAGGAACCCTCTAGCAGCCAGTATTTTTTCCATCTCAAGGTGCTCATACTTGTACACCATAGCTCAGTTATTGCTGTGACTTTCTTCACTGCTCTTTTCAGTGTTTCCACCTCCCCTTCACTGTGTGAACACCAGAACTGTGGGCAGCACATCTGTGGTGGTTTAGCCCGGATCACCACACAGTTTTCTTATTCACCCTGCCCCTACCTAGTGGGACAGGGGAGAGAAATTGGGAAGAAAGGAAAACTCGTGGGTTGAGATAAAAACAGTTTACTAAAAATACTAAAAACTACAAAGCTAACAGGATATAAGGATATTAATATATACAAAATATACAAAATGAACAATGTACAATTTCTCACCACCCAATGTCCGAATGACCGACGCAGCCCGTCCTGAGCAGTGATCACAGGAACAACACCGAGCAGCAAGCAAAGGGGGAGAGCAAGCTAGCAAGGTAGAGGGAACGATGCCAGCAAGCAAGAGAGAAGAAAAGAATGCCAAGGGTGCCCAAACGGATACCCGACAAGAAAAGGAATAACTGAAAATGATGCCCCCTCCCATGGGCAACCCCCACTTATATACTGAGCATGACGTTTATGGCATGGAATACTCTCTTTGGCCAGTTTGGATCAATTATTCTGTCTGTCTTTTGCCCAGCTTCCCGCATCTGCACGTTAACGAGACCTTAACGAGACTTGGAAAGCCAGACAGTGTCCTTGGTCTCATTAACAACAACTCGTATCATCAGAATGTTTTTATCAACATTCTTCACACACAAAATCCAAAACACACCGGCTACTGAGAAGAAAATTAACTCCATCCCTGCTGAAACCAGGACAACATCACTATCAGTCTCGCCAAGGCTTTCACAAAGAGATTATTCCTTCCCTCCCCCTACCTGTGTAGACCATTTTCAGCTCCTTTTCTGAGCACTCTCTGCCTCCCCTGCCTTACCCTACGGACCACCACCCCCCCACACCCCGCGCCTCTCAGGTACAGCTTGTATTCTTAGCATGAAAATGCTTTTTGTTTAAATGGCTCCATCCTTCCAAGGAATTTCGATCACTATGTAGTTGTCCCCACTGCTGTTTATCACTTAGAGTTGTCTGTAAATTTTGTCAGCAGTGATGTTGCTATTCCAGATCACTGAAGAAAATCTTAAGGAACAATAATCTTTAATGTCTCCTTGTTTTCTTTCTCCTGTTGATCACAAACCACAAATTTGCTGTGTTTATACGCTTCTCTTTTGTAATGTCTGTGGTATGGCTTTTTCGGGGTGATGTGGCATGCCATTTGTGGAAATTTTACACCTTCTCCATGAGACTTCAGGCTGTGATCCAGGAACTTTTTCTGTTCTTTGGCAAAAATAACACATCTACAGCAGGTCCAGAAGTTGTTCCTTCTTCTACATGCCAATTCCTTCCACCTAGGTGGAAAGAATCAGCCCTAAAATCTCCCTCAACACTTCTGTTCACCCACTTAGACTGTCAGTGATGAGGTCTCCTTACACAGGTCTCCTTACACTGAGAGAGGACTGATCTGTTGGAGGTATCACATCTTGGGTTTGACTGAGGGTTCTTCATAGGAAGCTGCATAGCTGAAGGCAGCTGAGACATGCAGCAGGGTAACACTTGTGTGTGGTTTTTGGTTGATCTCAGAGGACAGGCAGAGCAAACCCACATCTGCCCACTGGAGGTCATGTAGACATACCCCTGGGGCACAAACAGCAGAGCTGTTTCATACAGCCTCCCCTTCCCCCCACCCCCAGCAAACACTGGGACAGTTAACTAGAAATCCAGAATTTATGCACTTGAGTAGGTGCAAAAAAAAAAACCAAAACAATTAAACAGAGAGATGTGCCCAGCAGATCTTTAACTGTAGCAAAGGTCTATATGGAAGCATTTTTCTGTAGGGAGTGAAGAGGGCAGGGACTGAGAGGAGGAATGTCCTGACTCCAGCTCTGGTGCGGGAGCTGCAGCATTCCAGGCAGCGTAGGCAATTCGAGAGATGGGTCACAGATAGCACTGCATCCCAGGAACCCTACCACCACCGCTTCACCTACTGCACCTACACCACACAGCCCTGGGCAGCAGCCAACTGCTTGGCTGAGGTAGCTGGAAGGCTGCTTCCTTCTTCCTCTACCCTCTTCCCTCTACCCTTGTTAAAGCCAAGGAGGAATTCTTTGTGCTCTTTTTTAAGCAGACTCAAAGAAAAAAAATGCAGTTGGATGGCATTTGCCTACCCTCAGCCAAATTTCAGACAGAAGTTTGTGCATTCAAAGAAATATAGATAGCAATCTTAACTTTTTTGTTTGTTGTTTGGATTGCAAAAGTACCAGGAAGCAGAGGTGCCCTAGAACTAATTTCTATTGTATTCTCCAGACAGCTTGCTCAGGAGCTTAAATCCTGTTAATAGATGACCTCAGATGTTGCCTTTTAAGCAGTGGTGAGTTTTTGAAGAGCGTAAGCAATGTTTGTCTGTGGCTCTATAATTTCCCTACTCGATAAACAATCCTCTTTCCTCCCCTTCCCTCAAGTGTGACTGTTTCATCAGCACTTCCCCAGTTGTGTGTGAAACATGGGCATGCCAAACAATAAACTCGCTGTTTTCCACAGCTGTACTTATGCCAGTAAAACTCTTCGTACCACTCGTAGATTAAAAGCTCCCACCCCTCTCTCCATTCTCCTTGTGTGCATGCCACAGATCCTCAGAGAAAAATCTGGCTTGTTCAGCTATGATAACCCTTACTTCAATGGCCCTTTAATTGATGAGAAGAAAGTCACTGGAACACTTGCCATAGCTGCTGTCCTGGAGAGTGCTGCCCAGCTTCTGAAAGGGAGGCTGGAGGTAGCTGAGGCTGGAAATAGTACATGATGCTAGTAATGTCATCTGCTGAGCACTCAAAAGTGGACTTGTCACCTGCTGAGAAAAAGTCCCTTGCAGCCTCATTAACCATGGCCAATGTGGTGGAAAATCCTATGTATGCCTCTCTTGGAAAGGCTGTGATCAAGACATAAAAAAATTACCTCTGAGCTTATTTTCTGTCCCTCGTTCTCTCTCACTCCCTTCTGCTATCCTTTTCAAGTTCATGGATCTCAGACTTGCTGATGGTGAAGGATTCACTCAGAATGAAGATGCTGTAAAAAGAGAGAGCTGAAACCAGGAAGATAGTGCTTCAACTCTTACAAGGGGTTGTAACATGATGATGTACAAAATTCAGTGCTAAAGCCGTCTTTAATTTTGTTTTGCTTACCTACAGGAGTGGGCTTTTACCAAAATCCCTTTTGCATAATTTGCCCAAAGTGTGACAAAACCAAGACTCACCTTCAGGAAGAAGGGCCACAAAGGAAAGGAAAAATTACTGCTGAATTTTCCCAAGCAAACCTCCACCCAGAGAAAAGGTGCTGTGACTTCAGGTTTTAAGACCTACTGTGAAAGACCCACACACTCTGTCAGCTTCCAGCTCTTCAGCCCGTTCACCTTGAAAGGCCATGGGGCTAAGCCAGCCCTGTTGGGTTGTGAGCTGCACACAACTTTAGCACCAACTTTAGTGCTCTGCATCTGTCACTATGTGTAATTGTACTTCCCTACTGCTGTTTGCACAGTGTGGGACCACCATGCAGAGCTATAGCTCTCTCCTTATTAAAGTACTTGGATTTAATCAAGGTTACAGTAGCTTGGGGATGACACAGGCTGCCCACAGAACAGACAGCATCCCAAACTAGATTAACTAACTGAATAACTAGATAAAGAGGAGAGAAAGGAAGCAGTGCTTTTGTTCCTTTCACTTTGCACTTCTGCCTTCCAGCTGCCAGGGCCGAGGGGCAACGCTTGCTTTTGCAGGCAGCCAAAATTGCAGGCTGTGTGCGTGCTTTCTTTCATATCAGAGCCACTGAGTTCTGCTGCTGGACAGACCACGTTGGATGCCAGCATGGGGGGATCTCCTTGGGTCACCCCTCCAGCTGACCCTGCCCCTGGGGGAGACTGGAAGGCCGAAGTGGGGAGAGGCTGGAGGAGGAAGATGTGAGCCAGGAGTCCTGCAACCCTGTGGCTGCCACAGTACCATGTGCCATAATCTTCTAATGCCCAAAAGCCTGGCTACATTTTTCCCATCTCTAAATATTATGTTTGCCACTGTCTAGCTAATTTTCCAGTGACACTTGAAGTTTTCATACTAGGTCATGGATTCTGCAAACAGCTGTGCCTGTCAAAGATTATCATTCCTAACTGGGGGTTACCATGCCCCTACCAGGAAGCATTGTCACCTCAGTTCTGCCAAGAAAAGGGCACACAAGCCCTTCCTCATCTGCTTCAAGCCAGACATTCAGCAAAACTGCCTTCCTCAGCTGTGTAACCTCGCCCAGCTGCCTTGCCCAGGAGCTCACACTGGATCATGTTTTCTGACAAGAGTAGTAACTTCCAGCAACAAGGACAGGAACATCTTCAACCTGTGCTGTTCAGTGCAGAAAGAATAAGCACCTATATCTTCACTCTGCAGCACCAGCAGCAGGTACGAGACCATCCTTGCACGTGTATTCTGTTTCCTAGTCACATCTACCACCTGTGCTTCTGATACATACCTCCATCCTCGCATCCTGTGGACATCTCAGATGATCTTTAGCTACAAGAATGGAGATGTCTAGATTTGGCATCCACTTCTGCTGTTTCGAATTCTCTGGCTGTGGAAAAGCGATGCCAAGCCCTTAAAGCGGGTCACCATAGAAGCCACATGATCATTTTTTCTCATAGTCATAATGGTTTGGATTTAGATTTTGTCATTTTTCCCAGGTAGGCAAAATCAAGCCTGATCACCTGCGATAGAATCCCCCACTGAAAAGACAAGGAGTCATCGGTGGGCACAGACAATGGTCCCGCCTGCAAGTCAGCTTGCCTGAAAGCTGTTACTGCAGCATCATGCCTGAACTTGCAGGTATCACACTTCTCTGTCAGTGCTGGACCAATTTCTTAACAAGTGAGCTGCTTCAGGCTTGACATCTAAAGGCACAAAAGATATCTTGAATTTGCTCTGGTAGCGTGATGCTATTTGCTATGGGCTAATTTTGAGTGCCTGATTACTGCAGAAGTTTGTCAAAACACTACACAGTGCTTGAGAAAAGCTAGGCGCCTCATAACAGAAGCCTAAACAGTCAATACACTTTGTAATGTAATTGCAGCCTTCTCAGGCTTAGCACAACGTGGCATGAAACTCTGGGTAAACAAGTATATCTTTAGTTTTGCCTCTTTCAGGGGCTGAGGTGTTTAATCTGTTATAAAATACAGTTAACATATATTTAGGATTCACTGCCTGGAATCCTGTCCCAAGTGGATCATGATAGTCCTTTTTTAACAGTTGGCCTGAAAAGGAGCAGGTCATTTCCTTAGCTAGAGTTGCCCTTGGATGGAGGACTCAGCAAGAGGAAGAGCCAATTCAGTTACCTTCATCCTTCAAGCTCCCTTCAGTTGGGAAAGAAAAAGGAGGTAGAATCCTCTTGGACAGAGGAGGGTAGAGAATTGGTGACTTCATTACATCTGTTCCATGGCACTGACACTTGGTGTCCTCTGTCCTGGGCAAGGCAGGGTTTAGTTTGTGTGCCCACTTGACCAAAACCAGGCCTGGCTTTAAGGGTGGCTGTGTGTCATGGTGTAGCGCTGAAGCAGTCACTGCAGACAACACTTAAAAGTAAAGCTCCCTGAATGATCCCTGCACAATTGTAAGCTATATAAACACTTTTTTCTCCTTCTTGTTTTGTTTTGGTTTTTTTTTTTAATGTCAAAGTCCAAGCTATTTGTGCCTATCCTCACTTACTCAGAGCTTACTAGGACACAAAGCCTGAGGAATTTTAAGCACTACTGCAAGGTACCGTTCCTTATTAAATTCTGTCCTTCCACACCCCCATCCCCTTGCCTCATGGTATCAGGGGCCACTGCTACCTTGCAGCGCAAAGCCATCAGCCCGGAGAAGTGATGATAGCCTATTTCAGGACTGCGGCACTGCTGTGAACAAGGTGCTCAAGTATGATACATTATCCCTCCAAGGCTGAAAATATCACCTCTGCGATGCTCCTAAACTCTGAGCTAGGTGAGGTTAACACCACAGCCCAGGTTTCTCATGTAATAGAAATGCTATGTTATGCTCCTAACCAAAAAATCGAGACTATTTATACATACAGGACACTGGAGCTTATTACCCTTTCCACCGCTCTGTGTGTGATTTATGTGATACACAATATGGTCAGAACAGTTTGGAGCTCAGGATACCATTCCAATAAGCTTTTACACATATGACATAATTTGGTTAATTAGCACTAGCTAGTGGAAGCCCCACTATGAATTACTAAATTTTGCAAATTAACAACTATGGGACTACGGACTATCAAATAAGCCAGCAAAGGATACTTCAACAGACATTAGGTTTATTTCCTTGACATATGTAGTATAGTTTTAATGTACTTACTGCAGTGATTCTCAGTGTAAACTTACACTTAAAATAGTTTTATATACTTACAAGGACAAAACAAATTATGTGATAAAAACCCAAACTGGTCCACTGAAATAGAACTCCTATGCAGCCACATTACAAAATAAAAGGATGCCTGCCACCACCTGGGCAATAAAGGACAGATTTATTTTAAACCAGATTTTTCTACCCTGTCACATTAATGACCTGCATCATAGCTCGTGCCGTTCAAATGTTTAAATAAAGGAGTAAGTAGGTACTTCCATGACAGCAACCACTTCTCTCTGAGTCTGTGTTTATAAAATTGTAGGCAACTGAAATATGATTCTTCTAAGGCTTCATTCGGACTCAAAATTCCCACATACACACACACACACAGCCAAGATGAATCTTCCTCCAAGCAGAATGCACTTGCTAGTCCTGTCATAGAGTAACACCGCACAAAACTGCTGGGAACAAACTGAAGAGTGCTTTATCCAATTGCAGCTGCCTGGGGTCAGTGAAGAAGATATTAGTTTTATTTTTAGCTTGCCTTTATAGCCTGAGTGCCTTTTCCATAAGATAATCCAGTAGAGGTTCTCCTCTTTGTTACTTTACATTTCGTTTTAATCATCAGGTTGGCCACATTATTAATCAACAAGTTCTTAATAAATCATTGACAGTTTAATGTGAATCAGAAGAAGCAAACACTGGCATCCTTTGACTCATTTTTTTTTATACTTTGTTAATAGAAACTCTAGGATGTTGATCATTGATGTATCCCAGCAGCTCTCAAACAATAAAGAATTTGGTCTCATGATACTGATGAGAAGTGGAAGAGTGATGTGAAAAGAGGCTAACAGGTAGAGAACAGAGTAAAGACCAATGAAAAAACTTGCTTGCAGTCTCAAAAGAAACTGGTAGCATCAATGTCAAGGCATAACAGGCTGCTTATCAGTTGGTCTTACCTGATGGCCATTTTACAGTCCCTCAACAGTCCTGGGTTTAGTTTTTAGTTTAGATTGGAAGAATATACAAAGACGAACAAGCTACAGATGAAAATGAAGAGCCAAATTTGTTTGCAGTTTGGCTTTTAATGTCAGATACTGAACATGTATTTCCTTTTGTGTGAAGTTGGAGCCCCTACTTGGAAAAATCTATGCCCACATATTTTTAGTCATGCTAGCAGTAAGGGTTTGGAAATCATGAATCAGATTTTCAGAATTCATGAGGCTAGTGTAAAAATTACAGGAATGTTTTTAAAGGAGTATTCTTCTTTGTTTTCATTTTTTTCTTTATTCACACTTGCTCTAAAGAAGTCTTGAAATTTATATGCAACAATGCCTTCGGGAGCTGGGTTTTTAAAGCTAATGCCCAATGTTGTAAAACTCATGGGAAAAAAAGTTGCTAGAGTTGCTACAGTATTTATTCAATAGCATTGATTATACAGCAGGATTAATTATAGTAAGTTAAAGGGTTGTGCCTTATAGAGCCTGGTGGCAGGTGAACACGAAGATTTTAGACAGAATTTCAGTAATATTGAGTTGTCAGCTTTTGAGTCAAGACAGAGGGTGAGATTCCAAAGGTGTGATTTTGGCCTTGTCAGGTCTTGCCTAGCTATAAACCCATTGCCCAGATTAAGAGGAGAAGATTGGGATTCTGATCTGCTCTTGTTCACTGATGTTTTGGGCAACCAACATCTCTGTGTTTTGCTCACCATAGATGGCACCAAAGTTGGGTGAGAGAGGAGTTGCTGAGGCAGTGGCATGATGCAGTTGACTGCACAGAGTGGGCTCCTGGCCCTGAGATGCCAGTGAGTGATGCTGAGATGCCAAGGCTGGGGCAACCAGTAGCTATGGCCAACAGGAGTGTGGAGTGGCAGTTGGGGGCCCATGCAATGCCATCCATGCTTCCCATGGCACAAGCCCTCGATGTTCAGACAAATGTGTGGAACCCAGCATTATCTGCCCGTACCATGACACACAACCCTCATTTGTCCCAATGTACTTGGGAGAGATTACTGCGCACAGAACAATATCTAACCGAGTAAAAAAACATTCAGAGATATTTTTTCCTGACAAAAATGTTTAAATCCTTTGCTACAATAGACGATCTTTCTGCCTTTCTCTGCCAAGATCCACCTGACACTGCCTCCATCTTTAGCGAGACTCACTTGGCAAGCCACTCTCCTAAGAGGCATTTTGTTCCCTAACTAACGGCATTGAGTTACTGGCTTTGCCTGAACAACGGTCAGAGCACTGTGCAAATTGCAAGGAAGGAGAAAACTCCCACTGCAAAATCCTGTGTTTTTGTAAAAATATTTCATCCATGCATTTACCTGTCTTTTCAATCTCTAAAACACATCTAGTCTCAGTCTTAAAATGGTAGTTTTGTCTCTGTTGGTTTCCTCTTATATAGGACTTTGTGGTTGGGAAATTTTAATTCCTCTTTTCAGCCACTTTTTTTACACTTAAAATAAGTGTTTTGATCAGAAACTAGAACACTGGAGCTGGCCGAGAGTGTATGCAAATTCAGACAAAGCCTTTTACCCAGTTGATTCAATCTTCCCTTTAATCCCTACAATGATCCGCGGTAATGGATAAAAATTCCGAGTAAAAAAAAAAAAAAAGCAAAACCCCTCAGGAAGCAATTTTGATTGCTGTGAGGAAGCACTGGAGGGTCTTGGCCCCCGGGAACTCTCTTCAGTTCATTGGAGGCTTTCAGATACCATGGTGATGGGGGACTTTATGAATAACTAGATAGATAAATGGTAAGTGCTTTTGATCTCTGCTAGCCTGTATTTCATTTTGTCAGCTGGAGAAGAGGCCATTCAAATCTGTCGGCTGTAGGAGGTCAGCCAGGAGAGAGAAAATGTCTTCATTACAGCCTTCTGTTCAGCCAGGCCTCCCAGCTGACCTCGGTGCCCAGGCTTGTCAGTCAGACGAGGCAAATTTTCCGACTGAGGGAAGACATCACTGTGCCAGATTTATCCCTGGTGTAAGAGCCCGGAGGCAGCAGCGTGAAGCCAAGGAAGACTTAGCTTGCATTGGGACATCTCTCAAAATGACCGTGGGATTCACGGGCACCTTCCCACCAACCTGAATCCATTTTCCTCAGTGCTGTTTTCAGTGCTGCTGGGATGGGAGGCTCCAAAGGCAGGCATGAATTGAGCAATTGTAGAAGACAGCCTTACTCTGTAGTTAGAAATGCCTAAATATTAATTACATTTTCTGCACTGAGTCTTTTCAATCAATTCCCTCTCATGAATCTGATATACATTTCAGGTGATGGAACTGGAGTTCACTTTAGTTTACATTTCAGGCTGAAAATGTATTTCTTATGTTTAAAGGCTCTGGCTCTGTAGGCACAGCCCCACTGAGGTTTGTGGCAATACTGAGGAAGGAAACCAAGACAGGTTATCACCATGCAGTGCCCCATCTAATGGAGAAAGATCTTGACTATTCAGGAGGGAGAAGGAGGGCACATTTTTGCAAGAGGATGCATAAAAATTGAAATAGGAATTCCAATCCCATTATTTGGTAATGGGATTTGTAAACCACATATTCACAGGCTGAGATAAACAATATATGCTTCCCAAATTCCTCTTGGAAGAAGAGCTCCTTGCAGCATAGCTAAATTACACAGTAAGTTATCATTTACAAAGAACGAAAATAGGAAAAGGAGTCAGTGAAATTAATTTATGTCTAAAGGATTTCTCAGTTTTGGATTGAAAGGCAGGGAAGCAGAGTCTTCTCCAACACCATACTCTTAATGGAGATGATTTTACTGTGTTAGATCATTTCCAGAAAGCATTATAAAATGTTCCCTTTACTCAAGCCAGCCAGGTTTTAATAGTATCAAAGCAAAATATAGTCTGCTATTAGCATGAAATAACATTAGCATAAATGGAAAAGAGTCAGGATGCTTGAAAAAAATTCCACATAAGTGGCCTGCTCATTTCGCTAGACATCAGTGTAGCTGAGAAACTGTGAAATTTCCATAATAATTGAGTGCAGAGAAAAACAAACAACAAGTTTATTGATAGGAAAATTACATCCTGTTGCTGAATATAAAACTACAGTTCTGTTCAATGGCCCTATAATAGCATTGAAAGTATATGTTAATTTGTAAGTGTAAATGAAATGTAAATAAAATATTCTATTCAGTCTGGCCACAGAAACCTCCTGATAGTATTTCAGTGCAGGAACCCAGGAGACAGATATTTGGATTCCCTATCCTAGACCCTGAGCTAGCGGCATCTGATAGCTTTGTGGAAAAGATTTACTCAGCTGCTACGTG
Organism: Chlamydotis macqueenii; assembly: GCF_036417535.1. NCBI lineage: Eukaryota > Metazoa > Chordata > Aves > Otidiformes > Otididae > Chlamydotis > Chlamydotis macqueenii. Next base: position 115,238,105 of record NC_141557.1, on the reverse strand, counting down.
GCAATGTACTTGTGAGAAATAGTGCAGTACCAACTGGTCTGTGAAATGGTACTGGCTTTGGGGGAGAAGAGCTCCTTGGGGTTTTTTGCTTGCTTTCTTTTGAAAAGAGGATCCTTCAATACTTTGTAGCAATAATCCCGGATATTGCAGTTTGAAGTTATACTGCTGCAGTATTTAGGAGCATTACAGTGGTGCTTTTCTTTGCAATAGGATTGTATTTCCAAGGGGAAGCAAACTGCTTTTTTTTACCAACTGGGGAGCAGTAAGGAAAGCAGCTATTGAAAATTAGTCCGGTTGGGAGGGACCATACCAGTTGTCACTACACAGACCCAGAGCCGGCAGCAGGTGGACAGGGCTCTGGCCCCAGCACCTTTAGTTGCCCTGTGGGATGCCCCACCAGCCCCTGGGTCTTCCAGGGCTGGGACATACGTGATGACAGTGACAAAGCTTCGTGGGTTTCTTAAGGAGCATCTTCCCAGCTGAAAATCAGCAGTAGCCACCATGAAGTTTGGAGGACTCAAGGAGAACCTAGGGCTCACACGTGCACACACGCGAGCTCGCTGGAGCCCCTGGGTTGCTGTGGTCCCAGCAGCAGCAGCACACTTGGCTCTAGCTGAGGGGACCCCTCCACCCATCACAACAGACCTGGTAGAAACAGGTTTCTTCCTCCTGCCTGTAAAGGTGCCTAGGCAATGAAAGTCACTCTCTCCATCACCTCCTGCAGCCATAAACTCTCCTGTAAAGTAGGCCTGAAGCGCTACCCAGTCAGCACAAGGGTGCTTTACATCCCCTGTGCGTGCTGCATGGCAGTAAGTTATTTCCCTCAGGGCAGCGCAATAGAGAAAAAGGCCCTCAAATGGTGCTTTTTGCCGCTCTCCTGCCAGGCAGCCCCCGCAGAGCCCCCTCTGGACAGCTCATCCTCAAAATGGTGTTTGGGGGAGAAAGGTTTGGGGGGGCTGGGAGTGACAGTGTGGCTGCACAAAGCCAGTTGAACAGTTAATGCTTTAACCTTGCGTATAATTTATACAATAAACAAAGTCACATGTTTCTCTAATAATTTAGATGTAAGCAAATGTTGATTTATTCAGGAAGGCTACTGCCAGCAGCAAAGCCTGCAGCACTGAAATTTGAATTAAACTAGGACAGAAGCAGGCTAGTCTATAATAACATTTGTATAATTTTATTTTTGCCGTTGGCTCAGTTCATTTCCTTCTACAGTAGATGCATGAAATTGGTTCTTCAGCCACCTTTAGCTGATGTTCATTGATATCGGGGGTAGGCAGAGCAGCAAGAGAATGTAACCTTTTTAGACTTTGTGCTTGCAATCATAAGGCCATGAATTCTTAGGTCATTTATGGCAATAATTTTCTTCTCTGACTTTCCTTCCCGCAGTACTCTCTGAACAGCTCCATTTAACCTGGAGTGATGGGGCTTTTCCCCCCATATTTTTTTCCTGCATGGAGACTTCTAGAACAGAGCCTGTTAAACAGATGCAAATGTTGTGTTGTTTTTATTCTTTTATTCAGGCCTGAGGGCATGAAATTGGAGTTCTCTTACTCTGCTTTCACCATGAAGGAGAGGGACTATAAGATACTTCAAAAATGACGGTGAACAAAATAAGCACCAGTACAGATATCTGGAATGGATCCCGTGGCTTCTCTTCCATCTTTGCTTTTGAAGAGGAGAAAATACCCTGAATATCAGGGAAGATGCAGAGCAGAGGTTCTGTCAGGGGTTTTTGGTGGCAGAGGAAGCCCTGCTCCCAAGCCTCAGAGGATTCATAGTGCCAGGACACAAACATAAATCACTTTGCTTTTGTCCAGGGAACCTGCAATAGGTTTCCAAGTGAAGTCAGGGGATCCTGCTCTGCGAGTGAGATACTCTGTTCCCAGGCTGGCGGGCACTGGGTACGGAGTGGGACCACACGCCATCCCACTGTGGAGGGGAAGTCTCATCTTACCTGGCTGTGGACCCACAGGCCCCTCCAGCGCTGGGCTGCTATGCCCTGGAGAGCCTGCTTGAAATGGTTTCAAGGGCACGGTGTTTGCTTTTGCTGAGCCAAGAGGGACATTCTTAGGCTGAGGCGACTTACGGGCAAGGAAGTGACAGTAAAGCAGAGGCTGGAGAGCAGGGGAAGTGAGGGGAGCGAGAGGGGAGAGAAGAGCAGTGCTGGCAGAAGAGTGATAAAGTCTCTGGCAATGTGACAAGGGTCATCTTTTAACTGCAGCCGGGACGAGCAAGACTGTTGCATGGGAATGACTCAAGCTGTTTTTTTCCAGACGTTAGCCGGGCCAGGTGCAAAAACTCGAATGCCTATTGCAAACTGAGGTAGTGGTGTTCTTGCACATAACATCCACGTATGTGGTGATTTCATGGCTGTGGTATTTGCTAAAGTGTAACTTCATTTCTGCAGTCCTCTAGGTTGCAAAGGAAAGTTTCTTAACATGAGTCAAATTTAAACCAAGTCCCGTGGACCCAGAACAGTTTCTGGGACTCAAGAGCTGTCACTAGCCATGCACATGTGCGTGTCCCCGGCATGCACAGACCCTGTAACCTGTCAGAGGCACTTTCAAAGACCAAGACGATAAAAGTTTGAGCAGAAACAGCCACCTGATGTGCTTCAGTCAAGAGCTGCAGCTAACTGCCAGAATGGGAAATGCCAGCTTCCAGCTCCTCCCTTGAAAAAGTGATATACTGCCTCTCCTCACCACACAATGACCATGAAAATAGTACCAGGCCACACCCCTCCAAAGGCCCTGTTGCCTCAGGAGTATAAAAACTAAAACAGGACAGTTCTGTAGTCCTAAATCCTAACAGTATGTGACCTAGGCATGCCTTGAATCTTATGGCCCCACTTCACTCATCTTGCACTGTCTCACCTGGAAAGTAAGGGCCATGACATATTCCCTTTCAAACAGCTTTCCCAGGCCATGGATCACAGTGACAGGAGGAGAGCCACCTCCACATGACTGCTGTGTCCATTCAGCTTTATCCATTAAAATACTTGCAGACCTTTGTTCCAGCCCTCCCTCCTCTTTTTCTCCCCAAGTCCTAGTTACTGCAAGCAAGGGAAGGGCAATTAGGGGTGTTTCCTTTGCCAAAGCGTGTGGGAAGCAGGAGCAGACTGCAACACCACCAACCACAGCCTCCCAGGCTGCTCTTTGGGTAGCACAGCCACCAGCTGCCCCTGACCTGGGGCAAAGTCACAGCCGAGCCCTTAGTTCCCTTACTATTAATTAAAACATTGGAGGAGATCCTCAGCTGGAGTAAATATTCATTGCTCCTGGCCCTCGCCCATTGGTTTCCAAAAGCACACAGAAGTAGCCACATTCATGCCGTTAACACTGAACTTGGATCACACTTCTGCGGTCAAATAAATAAATATCACTGCATCCCATTTAGCTCTGTTAATGCCACATTAAGAATGGCATGTGTTTTGACACAACCACCCTTTCTCCTTTTTTTTTAATGCCATAAATGAAGCATTAAAAGTCCCAATCCATCACAGTGACATCAGATCAGTGGACTGTGACTTTTATGACATCAGAGCAATTGATTATACGACTCCTTTATGTGTAGCTTGCTGTGCAATGATTGCTCTTTTCTCCATATATTACCTGCTAACATCCTGGAATATAATCTCAAGAGATAAAAAAGAATCACTGTGAGGCAGTGAAGTACAGTAGTTACAGAATTGCCATAAAACTGTCATAAAAATTGTAGAAACAAAAATGCCTTTAAAGATGGCAGTGTTCCATTATGGGTCCCTAGCTAATGGTCTGTAGTTGCCCCATGCATACCTTATTATATTTACAGCTTCTGGATATTTCTGTACCTTTCTCCCAGAAGCTTATATGGTTACCAAGACATGCAGGGCTGTTACCCTGCAAACTGTAAGTCCCTTTATCCCATTATATCACCTCTAACAAGTCAAGTGCTGTTTGTACCAGGCTAAATTCAGGGCTTCTTTTCAAATAGCCCAAAAAAAAAAAAAAAAAAAGAAGAGAAAAAAATAAAAAGCTGACAAGGGAAGAGGGGTGTAAGTTCTTTGTTGACATAAAATTGCGGAAAGAAAACAGATACTCTGTAGTGCTTATAAGGAAAGGTGCTGTTAAAATTAGATTTAAGGCACAGAATAAGTAGCTCTTTCCTGCTGAGAAGTGACATGGAAAGCTCTGCCCAGAAGACAGAGCTCCAGCTGGATTTTTCACTATAAAACCACACACACCTGAGCCCAGTTACATGTAAGGTGCTGTGCCATGTAGCTACGTGTTTTCTTGTGCTTTCCAGGTTATCCACACACAGTTACTACTGCGAGCAATGAGCAACCCAGTGGTTCTCTTTCTCAGATACAAATGTGGCCTTTGTTGCTCTGTGGGAGGATAAGCCCCAACAGGCAAAGGTAAATGCTCTTTTTTTTTTTCCTTTTTTAATCTCAAGGCAATTTAATATAAGCAAAAAGGTGCTACAGTTGTAAGGAAGGCGTAAGTCATCGCAGAAGTTCATGCCTTGGGGTCCTGAAAGCTGAGCTCTGGCAAAGCTCATCCCTGCCACTGCAAATGTCTGTGTGCCCAGCTCTCCACCCGTGCTCTGTGTCCCTGTCTCCGAGCAGGGGCACAGAACAAGCATCCCATGCCAGCACCTTCCCTGCTCCTTCTCCCAGTGCTTCCCTGGGGGAGCAGGATGGATGAGCACCGTTGCACCAGACCCACAGAACCCACAGAGGCATGGGTGGGTGTCTGCCTCACTACCTCTGCTCCTGCAAGGGGTAACTTCTGGCAGAGGAGAGGGGCCGGTGTGACCAGAGCAAGGGCTGTTATCTGTTGAGCAACTGCAGCTGTTGCTGCTATAAATGCGAGTGGGCACCTATAGTTCCTTCCCCAGTTTGTCCGTCTCACTAGAGCAATACAGCAGCTTCATGACCTTAACATCTTTAAAATACCTTGTGACCCTTACACAGAAAGCACTAGAGAAAATATATGTTTGTAATAAAAATTCCACGGATGTGCCAGCATCCTCTGGTCACCCTCAGAGATGATGCAGTGGAAGAAAAGCAGCACCTCTCTGGCCGGCTTTCTCCAGCGTGCACACATGTACGCACGCCTGGGAGCTCCAAACCACAGCTGGACAGACTGCTTGCTGGGGGGAGGAAACACAGCCTGTTGGCCTTTCAGCCAAAACTGCCAAGCAGGGGAAGCAGAAGCTGCAGTGAGTTCAGCAGCCTGAAAACCAACCTCCGCGCATGGTGGCACCCCTCGTGCTGGGGTTGGAGGTGAGATTCTACAGACTCTCCCAGCCTGGCTTTGTACTCAGAGCTGGGACTCAGAGGTGAAATACTCCATGCCCTCTTTCTTCTTTCTCTGTCCCTCCCAAACAGGCATATTTTGGCAGGCTGAGAGGCAATCTGAGCTATCTAAAATGATGAATGGTTAGTACTGATCTCTTCTTCAAGGGTCTGTGCTCTCTTTTATTGATGCAAGGAGGAAGAGCTATGTGGCTGGGACCTTTACAAGTGCCCTTTGCAGACTCCAGGGTGATTTCAAGGGCAGCTTATGGCATAGGATATTGACAAGAGAGCTCAGCTTGAACACCCTCCCTTAACTCTCTCTAATTTATATGCAGACCAAGCAGCAACATTATTGTTCAGCTGGGGGCATATTTAATTGCTGAATGTTCTGCAGATGTCTTGTAGGCTGTATAGATAAAGGCATTTAAGTTGCTGACTTATAACAGCACATCTTTCTTCTTTTAACATAAAAATTCCTACCTTCTTTGATGGATGCAGAATATTTAGAACTGAAATCCTGTGCTAGCCCTTTAGAATATTTTAGCAGATGTTAAACTCCCCAGCACTGTGAGAGAGCAGCTAAACCCAGGCACCTTTTCATCGAGGAAAAAAAATGAGCTTCATTACTGTAAAAGCAGTGCTTTCCCATGGTATGAAATCGAGGAAGGTCCATTATTGTTTCTTTAAACCCAGCAGTATGACTTGTCGGGCTCTGGCCAGACACCAAAGCAATTGCAGCTTAACTGCAAGCAGTCTGCTCAGTGCTGAATGAGATGTACAAGGAGTTGGGAGCCTTGCCCCAGGGAGACCGCAACCCAAGGGCAGTCGTGCAAAGCATCGCTGGTGCCAAGGGTCCGGCACATCTCCTCTTCACAGCAACCCTGGGAGGTGGCAAGCAGTACGGGATCAGGCCCATAAACTCAGAGCTCTTGTCCACTGCTAGTTCATATCTTATACTTAAGGACTAAATACTGCATATTTTCTCTTTTTTCATGTTTTTTTTTTGGTTTTTTTTTTTTTTTAATCCCTCCCAACTGTCAAGAACAATCAGGTTTACAAGTGGATATGCCTTTTTTTTTTTTTAATGACACCTACAATGTCCTTGCTGGCTTGTGCCACAGCAGGACACCTCTGTCCTAGTGACATAGGTGTCTGACAATTTGTCAGGGAGATAGTCATAAGTTAGGCAGAAAACCAGACTCCATTAAAAAAACATAAAAGCTGGGAAGAGGCAACTTGATGTGGCATGGCTCCTGGCGGTGAGGAAGCATGAGTGCATACTGAAGCTTAGAAATAGAAAGTGATGTCCTCATAAAAATATGGCTTTAGGCTGGTGTGCCACTAGATATTCTTCTGTCAGTTTAGAATATTTAGCTCTAAGGGATCTCTACTTTCAAATGGATCTTTTGATGCAAAATAGGCTGCACAGACAGAGATAGTGTTGAAGAAAGGAGAGTCGCATTCGTTCTCAGGTATGCTTGGTAAACTGAAGATTTTTAGATAGGATTTTTGATCTCAAAGTATTGAGTGGGCAGGTGGGTTACCTTACTGGTACGTTAGGTCTCCAGGCCCTTCTAACTGAAAACCGTTACTGATGTCTGAAGCGGCTAAATAATACTGAAAGCTTCAACACTGCTGGTTATCAGGGGAACCTCTTTAGCCTAATTTGAAAGCTCAAAGCTCCAGGCAACTGATTTTTTTCGTTACAGGCTCTTTTGTGTGATGTTCCAACGCAGTATATCCAATCAATGATGTGATATCACGCACAGTACCATCACGTGGATGTTGATTCCCCCTGTGTTTTGTATTTGACTTGTTAAGCTGCAAGAAGAGTTTGGGGAACAAACAAAATAAAAAAAAAAAAAAAGAAAAAAAAAGCTAGCTCCTTGGCTCCCCTGCTGCAAAAATTTAAAACTAGCAAATACACAAGCCTCAATGCTCCAAGAGAAATGAAAAAGAGCGGAAAGTGAAAATATATACATATGTATACACATGAACAAAACATGAGCCACAGTCATGGCAATCTGGGCTCCAATGTGCCAAACAAAAGGGGTTATTCCTCCAAGCAATTTTTGTGCTGTAAAATTTAGGACACAACAAGGCTGGTTTATGATCACACTGTAGATTCCACTATAAAACTATACAGTCGCAGTACAGTAAATTCCACTGGACCATTAGGGCAGGCTGGTTTGGGGGATTTTTAATATTGCATCTTCTAAACAAAGTAACATTAAGGATAGTCTGGATGGGGGGAGGGAGACAAGACCAATTACCAAAATACTCATTCTTCCTTTCTTCTGTAATTCTTCTCACACACACCCTTCATAATTTAAGTTCATTTGGAGAAATTACAAAACTCGTGCGGATTCTTTTCATATTGATTTTTTTAACACAAATAATAATGTGCCAGGTCCTCAGACAAAATAAACCAGCCCAGATAATTTCATTTACAGTATGTCTGTGTAACTAATGTTAAATTGACTTTATTTATTAAGATGCCAAAAATAAAAGGAAGAGCAAGCTCCATGATGAATGATTCATTTACAAAGAGTGCCTGATGCCTCCTGAGGTTTCAGACCGGAAGAGCAGGAGCAGTTTATGGAAACTCCATCGTTTTATAACACTTTTGATTTAATTTGTTGCAAGCTACTTCATTCAGTCTAGTGCTAAAAACATAAAAGATAGTTCAGGACTAAGAATTCAAGTAGGACTGGATTAGAAGATTTTAAACTTTTGGAATGAAGATTTCCGCTCAACTCAAACCAATGCTTACATTAACCATGTTTTTCTGTGTTTACCAGATTTTACTTCCAGTCTGGTTTCTCTTGCCGGTCTGTTCTGAAGTGAGCCTTAAACCTGCATTTCTGATGCTGTAGTCTCTGCTCAGTGACATAACTGTGACACTGGGCGTTTCTCCTTGTCATTTCACACAGTCATTCTCCAATGAGAACTCATATTTGAACCTTAATGTCTGTGACGACGTGGCAAATGGGCGATCAAAAGCAGCAGGCATCTGACAGGGGCAACCTTCCATGATGCACACTGAGCTTTTTTCTTACACTAAGAGAAGAACCTCTTCTTTTTTGGCTTGATCATGCCAGCGCTGAGTGATAGCAGATAGTGCTGATAACCTTGTGCTGTCATTGACTTGAGCCACGCATGAGGCTATTCCATCCTGCAGCACTGTATCCTTTGCTCACCGTTACCCTGCAGCTGAATCTTACTTTTCTTTTCAGCATCCTAAAAAAATAAAATCATCTTACTACTATAGCTACATTTCCATGGAAGCAAAGTGTCTGTGGACATACACTGGCCTTAAGTTCAACTAAGGCAGCTGTCCCTTTCACTGCGTTAGCTCTGTACCGTGTGAATATTCACAGCAAGTTCACGATGATTTTGAGGATTCCTGGAAGATGTCATCAGTGAAGCTGTGACAGGGAGGGAGTGGGGAGTGAAGCAACAGTTAGACATTCACACCGGTTGTATTAATCTTATTTACAAGGGAAACGTTATCCAAATTATAGGTATTGTTGACTTAGTAAACAAATCACCGCTGGGCATAATCAGATGAGACCTTTTCTCTCTCTTAAAGTCTTTGGCATGAGAGTAACAAATCAAAGAGTATGCCAAGAGGTGTTGATCAAATTCTTCCAAGACGAGCAAAGTTTTCCTTCTTACACCTCCCTGTCTTACTCTCTGTATCCACACAGTTCAGATCTGTTTGTCCACCTTTTAGCTGTTTTCAGTTCATGTTATTTGTAAACAGGGGGAAAGGTAAACATAAGGAGGCAATGACTGCTGCTCAGGATACTTCATTAGGTTCTGAAAAGAACAGCACTCTTCAGATAGGAAGCACAGCAGAAGAGCAAAGAATTACATGATTAGGAAATGAGGAGAGCCTAATCTCTCACCTCTCACCTCAGGAAGGTGGAAAGGATAGAAAGGCCTGCCCAGGTCTGCAGGGGATCTGCCATCCCCAGCAGTCCTGGAAATTTTGCCAACAGCTACCAAAATGTGCCTGGGGCAGCACAACATCACCTTTTGAATTCCTCTCAAATCTGAAATGAAGCTCAGGAGAACCAATGCACAGGGCATAACCAGACAGTAAGAAACTGAAAAAAAAAAGAAACCCAAAAAGATAGGGACTATGTTTGTTTAAACCATAGCTAAGAGATTTATGAATCTAGGTGTGTTACAACCCTGTGCTCAAATGATAGACCAAGCGACATTAGGAGGAATGCTTTCTATCCGGTTGAAGTCAATCTCGCATGGTATAACTACAAAATTCAATACAGCAATGACAGCAACTATTTTACTTACTCTCAGTTTATTTTGCCCGTTCATATGTGACTGGTTGGGAGAGACATTTTTCCAAACCCTCGTGATCCAGACAGTCTAGAAACACCAGGATGCCCACAAGCAAGAGTTTTCCCTTTTGCTGTTGTTTATTTCCACTTTGTGCTGGAGGAATGTAACACGCATTTCTGTCAAGTCACATGGTAGCAAGTAGGCTCAAACGAATGCTCATCCTAACAATAATGTCAGAAATAACTCATTTTTCCAAACGGCAAATTTTAATTGCCAGCTTAATCTAGTGTGATAACAAGATGGAGGCTTTAGGCCTCAGTGCATCAAAGCATTTAAGCATGTGCTTAAGTATCATTATACTTAATGAGACTTAAGTCTCTGCTTAAGTGTTTAGCTAGTTCAGTGACTTAATACATGAACTGAGGAGTAAACGTTCACTGATTAAGTCAGACTGCTGATAGTATGATTTCAGAAAATAGTGTCTGAATAAAAACTTCTAAGTGTAAAGTTTAAGACTGCAAGGGAATTAGCAGGCTGAAGGGCAAAATAAAACTCTTAAAATCCGTGAATAAACTTGTTGCTATCATGAGCACTCTCTCAAAGGAGGAGTTGACTGGCATACTCCCATACAAAACAGAAACAGTGAAAAGTTACAAAATACCGTGACGCAGCACAATCCAGCAAGTCAAATTAAGAAAATACCTTCTGAGAAGATGAGGTCATCTCCAAACGGCAGTCAGAAAACAAGACACCTCCAATCAGTGGAGATCCCATAGCGTACAGGGATGGCTGCCATCTGCAGTCACGCAGAAACACCTGATGGCTGAGCAGGGACACTGGCACCTGGATCTCAAGAGAGCCTTTGGGTAGTCTGTGATCCAACCCAGCCATTTCAGAGTACAGTATTTACATATCTTCCTGCAATTTTCTCTGTAGTTTGCACAGCAGTCTCCTATTTTCCCATTTTTCTCAAAAGAAAATAAATTTTTTTTTTTGAAACTCAGTAGGAGAAAACCGTTCTGAACAGAGCACTGACTGTATAGCTCATCGTTTACAAATTTGGAAATGCAGAAGTAAGGGATTTGTGCATAGCTTTGACTCTGCCTGTTGCTCACAGATAGATAGAGATGTGTATATACACACATACAGCTATGTGCAGAAGAGTGCTTGGTTCTACTACTCCTGTAAAGGAGTTCCTGTAAAACCAGGTAATGTTTAAAACCCCCAAAAAATGTAACACAACGTATTTGTTACCAGTACTAAAAGTGATGTGAAATTGTATAATGTCTGTTTCCACAAGCTTACACTTGAAATCTGTGATATGATCTCCACAGTAAAATGAGTTTAGAAATCAAAATAGAAATGAGAAGTACAAACCTGGGGTATTTAAATCTATAGGAACTTTGCTATTGACTTCAGTTTGACAAGGAATACAGTTGGCATGAAAATGATTTTTTGTTGGGACGTACAAATCACTGAAGGGCATCAAGTAACTCTGAAAAATCCAGAAGAGCTGTGTGTGGTACACATCTATTTGCAAGTTCCTCATTCCCTGAAGTGCTATGATTTAAAAAGCTAAGCATTCATTACAAGGAAGTTTGCAACTTAAATCTTCCAGTTAGTAAAGTTTTGCAACTAAATTAGTGAAGAATAGAAGATTTAAAACACATTTGTAAAACAAATCCTGCAGCTGTATAGCCAGGCCCATAGAGGGAAATTTTTGTATTAACTTTACTTGAGAAAGAGATTGTGCTTTTGTGACCTTACAACGTAATTTCTCACTGGAAGCTGGCAAGTGTGCAAGTTCCTTTCACAAACCTAAGTCATCTGCACCAATATAGGCTAGTTAAGATGATTTATTTGGATTTCCTTCAAGCTTTTGACAAGATCCCTTACTAAAAAAAAAATCCTGTAAAAGCTGTACAGTAGAAAACTAGTGTTGTTCTCTGTTGTAAAAAGCAAACTGGGAGACAGGAACTCCTGAGCTCTCATTGTATTTCCTTTGATCTATATGCCCTGTTCATAATAAGCCTGACACTTATTCCTTCTGTGGCTTTGGGCAAGTCATATAATCTCTCTGCCTCATTTTCTTATCTTGGGGGGTATTGCATGGATTAGTTAGTCAATGTTTGTAAAGCAGCTGAAAGAGTATTGACCCGATTCTCCCAGGGAAGCAGGGACACTTAGCTTCTTTGGAAGTCATGACCAATAAATTCTAAGGCTTGCTACAGAAAATAAACACCAGAAGAAAAATGAACCCAGCCTTGACACAGATTACACCTGGTTTAGTTTGTCTTGCTCCTGAAAAAGGCTGCACACACCATGTCCCTTCCCTGGGCTGTGAAAGGAGCCCAGGACCTCCCCAGGGGGGTTTGGCATCCTTCGGGTTTGGGGCTGCAGCTGCTGGTGAGAGATGGGGGAGAATGGACCCCTCCCAAAGGGGTCACTGAAACCTCTCCCAACAAGTGTTTGCACTGGTGAGCTGGCAGAGTAAAATAAACAGTGAGTGAGTGACGCTTGCTGATGGTACTCATTGTCCCATGCAGTTGAAGAGGATTGTGAGAAGCCTGAGATGAATTAAAAAGCATTGATGTATCCTGAATTTGGAGATGACTGATGATCAAATGAAATTTACCTTGGACAAGTATAAGGTAATAAACATTGGCAAGGTTCTCTCTGTGACCTCATTGATTTTAGTTTGATTTAACTTTGGCTTGAATTTGCTGCATAGTCGCAATCAGTATGTTTCTATGTCTATCTGTGTGATAGCACAGAGAAGTAACTGAGAGAGGATTGCTCCCGTGCTAGGCATCGGCATGGGTGGTTTAGCTGCTTATTAAGTAAAAAAAAAAGGCACATTGAGAATGTAATTCTTTAAAACTAAAAGACAATTCAAGAGAGAAAATATCATGGCCAGGCCATTGATAAGTGGCAGCAAATTCTCAAGCAAAGGCAAAGGAATATTTTCTCAGTATTTATGGTCTTTCCTGATCATTTTGGATACTGCTTTTCTTTGTTGGCTGATGTCAGGAGAGCAAAGGTGGCTGCTGCTGCATTAGCAAAACTCTGTGTTTTCTGCTGAGGAAGAGAAATGTAGGACATAGAGGGATAATCCAGTTTTGCCAATGTGAGTGCATACGCAGTAGTCATTTTTCACTTTGGAATAGCTGTTTGTGTGCACAGGTAGTGTAGTTGCAGAGAGAGGAGAAGGCAGTCAATTGCCTTGACATAGAGTCCTATTCCTTTCTTTACACCAGCAACTATGCCAGCCACATCAAGCCATTGACTCTTTGCCAGCACTGTTTGCTATTATATCCGTCAAGAGAGTTTTCCTAGTATAGATGTGTCCTTGGCAGCAACACTCGCTTGCCAGTGTGTACTTGTGAGACACCCCTTTCATGCCACCTTCCTTGAACTGTTTTTAGATTTATATCTGGTGATCATTAGGTCCTTCCTTTCACAGGAGCTTCCCTTTAGCATGTAGACTCCATAGTTCCATCGCTCACAAGAGGACTGAGGATTGGAAGAAAAACAATGACAAAACCCAAAGCAGGCTAGCAGCAGGTTGGCTGACAAGGTAGGACTTCTCTCAACCTGTCTCATGCTGGTCAGGATGGAGAAGAGTTGCCTGGAGGTATATATGGGAGTACTGCCTTTGAACGAACTAGCACAGCAATTTTCAGCAACTGTGGCACGAGAGGGAGAGTTTTGCCAAATGGGCGTTTTTCCCTGGCAGACATTTTCAGTCTCTGCCTTAGGAGATGACTCTGTCTATTTTCACAGGCAGTCAACTAAAATCCTCTTTAAATTTGCAGGTCTCTTCATGTCCCCCTAGCAGTTGTGACAGGACCAGCAAGGCATGGATTAAAATATCGATGAGCTTCTGGCAAGCCACTATTTTTGACCAGGAAACAAACAAATAAGGATTGAGGCCTCAATTTTCATACCCCTGACTACTATCACTACCCAAAAACCTGCTGTTGTCTATCACTGCTCAATGTTCGCAAGTGTATTTTATAAAACCGAGTATTAGGACATCACTGAAACATGAAAATTAGTCTTATAACTGCAGCTGGGATGTATACACTACATACAAAACCAAGAGCAAAGCACATAGTAGCTTAGCACTTATGCACCTTTCCTCCTTTGCATAAACTCATGCATCAAGTATGGCCAGAGCAGCCCAGCTCCTGTAGCTCCTTGCAAACCTGGGAAATGAAAATGATGTAAAATTGGTATGAGGTGAAAAACTGCTGCTTTTCAGGAAGAAGCTAGAAGAAAAACATCCTTGATTTAAAAGTAGACTTCTCCAAATTATTCCAAACAGAAAAGTACAGCTGCTTTCTGTGAATTCCTGTTTCTACAAAGAGAGAGCAAGGGATGCTAGCAACATCAGTTTTTCAAAGCTCACACATAGCACTGGATGTGTAGGGTAATTTCTGTCACACAGAAATATGTCACAAACTATAATACACTTTTGTTCCAGAAAGGGAATGTTTCAGACAATTGCTGCTTCTTTAGCAGAAGGATAGAGAGCATATCTTTCAAATATCCTTTTTGAAAGACACATTTGCTCTACAGTGAGTCTAGAAAATTAATCTTGTTCCAAAATCTGTGGATCACTGATTACAATCAGTGTTTGTAGGACTAAAACCTTGGAACAGATGGTTTCTGAAGGGTGGACGCAATAACAGCTCTGTTCAAATTCTACTATCTGCCCTTTTCTTTTTCCGGATCAGCTGACAATCTCAGACCAATATACACACGCCCAGACTTTGGGCTATTCAATACACAGACACAAATCCAGATTTCACAGCCTGAATTTCTCTTGCAGCTGTATTGTGTATCCCTTTGAAATATTTCCTCAGTTGAATAGGATGGTTTATTGGGTAGAAATTCACACTTCAAACAACTATCTCGATGTATTACTATATTATGCCGATATCTCACACTTTCTGGAAGAGGGTGTTTAGAAATACAGCTACATTGAAAGAGAGGACTGTAACATCAATGTCAATTTTCTCTCTGAAAACTCAGGGTACAGTTGAGTAACACTTCTGAGAATGCTGATTTTAATTCTAAAAATCCAAGAGGGAAGTTTGTTGGTGTGTTTTGTTATCAAACAACACCAAATACCTCTGCTCATTGTCTCTGTGTATTTAGGTGTACTCCGGGAATAATTTTTATATGTAGGAAGGCAAAGAGATTCTGACATCCAAAGGATGCGCAAAGAGATACACTGACATAAATTTCCATGGTGCCCTGAAGGTACTTTTGTTTCATTATTTGGCTTCTCATGAGCAGTTTTGGCTCAGGAGATAGGACCATGAAGTAAAGCTGAGCAGTTCTGGACTAGATGAACTGAGAATGAGGCAAATTATACTACCTCTAGAAACTGTGTTTTTTGTTATAGGGCACTGGAACATAAAATAGCAAAACCAAGTTAATCAAATGCTTGTTTTTCTCCTTATCAATTTCCCTTCTCCTGCAACATACACACACATACACTCACACGCACACTTTACCCTCTTTTCCTCAGCTTAGTCTTTAATTAGAATGACTTGAGCAGTTAAATGGGAACGATCTTAGAGCAATTTGTACAATCTCATGAGATACATTATCAGTTATGCCCTAAATTCCTCACCCTTTATCTGAACAGTTCGACAAACTGAAGTTTCTTCCATATTCAACCCTGATGGTATTTCACACAATCCAGCCCAGAAAAGCTTCCAGTGACCATAAGGGTGCATTAGTCCTTTTGTAAAGTGTACTCACTAATCCGAATAAAGCATCTGGCTTGCACTGGGAGGAGAGATTCCAAATGTACAAAGGGGAAATCCAGTCAAAAAAAAAAAAAAAAAAAACAGCAGAAGCAAAGATGAATTCTGTTCTGCTCTCTGCCCTCACAGGTTCTACAAAACTGGTCCTTTCCCACCTATTTTGCAGCAAAGACAGATTTTCCATGCAACAAATGTCTGAAGGCAAGAAACAAAGCCATTGTGGTACTGTTGCCTTGTCCCCCTCAGAAAATCACCACGCAAGCAGAGAGGCTGCTTCCTAGGGGCAAGAATAACTGGAGAGGGAAAAGGGAAGCAGAGAACATCAGAGAAATGCAGAGAATTTCCCAAAGTTCATTAAAAATGCATATATACATAGGAAGCAATGACACCAGGGTTCACAGTTCAATCCTGCGCACTCAACGATAATCTTCTAAACCCTTCTTTTTTTACCTATCCACAAATGTAGTGATTTGCTGGAGATCTTAGTATCTCCAGGTCTCATTGCTGGCAGAGGGACTTAGGCATGCCAGAGTGTCTTCTGAAAGACACCCATGGAAGACCCCCAAAAACTTGAAGACAGACTTTCTGTGAAACTTCTCTGTGACCCTTTCATTACCCATACAGTCTGTATGGGTAATGTATGCTTATCTGTGTCTTCACAAGGGACCCAGAAACTGACAGGACATTTTGATACACTAAAAATTATGTTTCTGGAGAATAATCCAGTTTAGTCTGGAAGTTTTCATACCAATGATAGAATTGCACAAATGACCTTCCTCTCCCACTCCAGTGATGCTGCTTCTCCTTAAATTAGCTACCCACAGATCCTAGTCTCATTCTCTGAAGCAAATAACTATGTGAGCTTGGAGTTCAAGAGATTTTGGCTCTGTGATGCAGAGAGACATCACCTCCTCTTACAGTGGCAGAGCTGTCATATTTGGGCAGCTGAGGGGAGAACAAAGGGACCCACATGGAAATCCATCACTACTTCTGTTTCTGTATGCATTTGCATTGCCTGACACAGAGATAACCTCACAACTGGGAACTGCAGTGGGATATGGAAATACTTTTATTCAGCTTCCAGTTTTTAACTAAGAGCAAAAGGGCATAAAAGGTGTAAGTGGTAAGTAAGGACTACTTAGAAACAGGGCAAAAGTACTTGGTGCTGCATTAGTTCAGCCACCTTCCTGCGGTAGACCTGTGGCTTGATTCCCTGCTATTCTCACAAGCGCAGAAGAGATGCTATTGCATCGGCAACTTCACTGTTTGACATGGTCTGAGCTTTTCAATCCATTTCACAGTTAAATAACAAAATCTATTTCTTCAAATATCGCATCAAAATGTTACCAGCAATAAAGAAAAAAAATACATTATTTCCAACATTCCTTGGGGAAAACAAATCTGAAGAAACTATGTTCATAAATCTGCTCCTTCAAATGCAATATAAAATCCTTTCTATTTTCCTAAAAAGACAAAAGAGCCGCTGACAAAATATCTAAGGCAGGCAACTGTTGCTAGCTTTTATTTCCACACCTAGCTGCTCTTCTTAATACTTTTGAAACAAGATTGCAGCACATGTGAAGCCTATGGAACTGCAGGAGGGAACTTCCAGAAGAAGATTGAGCTGACATGAGGGCCTTTCTGAGAAGAGCCTCTGTACTTTTTTTCCAAACAGGATTACAACTAAATCAGAAATAATGCCCTTTAGCAAGTGGACATGTATGATCTGCAGCCGTTGGAAAACCTGCCTCTTGAAAAGCTGCACTTTTCCAAACTGTTAACATCGATACCACAAAACTACTAGAGTTTTCCAGAGGCTAATTATGAACAGGTGATGATTTGAGGAAAAATTCGGAAATCAAATATTGAGCTCAGTTTGAGCTCATTAAGGTTGCTGTTCAGCATTGGTAAAATATTTATAATGCACAAACACAGTGTATTTTTATGTAAACCTGTTTAAAAAAAAAAAGATAACTCCAAGTAAAACAGAAAAGAATTTGGTTTAATGTGTTCTCCTTTGTATGCAAACAACCTCCGAGCAGTTAATAAAGGTAAACCTTGCTAACTTATTTAGATATACGTGGCAGCCCTTATGAGTTATATTGATCTCTGTGAAGTCTCCCAATGACAAAAACTCATCCCTAGATCAGAGCAGGGCCACACCATTCAGGCCTGAGTTAAGGCAAGGAAGGCTGCAGATGCTGAAAGCTGTGAGAAAGGAGAATAAGCAAAGCCAGGGTCTTTCCTCTCCTCTCCTGGGAAAGTGCCATGGAAATGTTTAATTTGCAGGTGAAAAGAGATGCAGGTGGTACTTCAGCATAGCGGTTAACATCGACTTTTTTTGAGAATTCCTCCATTTTATTCACGTGGGTTTGTATCTTTGACCACCCTGTAGAGGGAAGGACCAGACTGCAGCCCCATCGTGATATGACAGTGAACACTTGGAGGCAACAATACCCACCCAAAATGGCTTGCAGCTACTCCAGTGGGCATTTGCCCTACCCCACGAATGCGATGTGAGGCTTAAGCCCATGATTATCTGACTCGGAGATGAAAGTTTTACCAAATGAGCCATCTTGAGTTAATAAATACATTTTCTTACTTCTTAAGAATATACCCCTTTTCTTATCTAGTGCTGACATCATTTGATAAACTCATTGCTGCAGGTAAAATAACAGCACAAGGATATTTTTCACATTTTTAAAGGATGCTACTTGCTATTTTTCTTCACCTTTCTCCACAATAGCCACTTGCAAGTTTAAAATTAAAATTTATTCCTTTACTGATTTTTTTTTTCTCTGTATTATGCAGGTCGCTAATGAGTGCCAGGCTGCTGGCATTGCTTTGTTTATTTATTAAAAAAGAAGAGCAGTGAAGCATTTAAAACCGTCACATACAAAGAGCCATAAATTTTTTTGCGGTGACACACTGTAAGACACAAATAAAGTCAGGTCAAGAAATACATCTACTGAACTTTGTAAAATGTTCATTTCATCTGGCAAACTTCAAAAATTTTCTTTATTGCATTTTAATTGATAAGCCATGAGAATTTTTATGTTATTAAACCAGATTAAGCACTTAAAAATTACTCTGTTGCAAAAGCTGCCTACCATTACGAAGGGCTGTAACAACCCTGTCCCACACAAATCCAGCTGGAGAAGGTATAAATAGTTGAAGGGAGTTTTTTCTCTTGGATGCTATTGGTTTTTGGAAGAGTATTAAAAATAAAATTTGAAGGTGAAGCCATGTTGAGTGTGACTTGGTGCATACAAGTGTGTGGTTACTTAAAGTTCTTCCTTTTAATTTCTGTCAGCCGTTCCTGGTTAATTAATCTATTTAAAAAGCATTCGCAAATGGTGTGATTCCTACGTGAGATGCCCTACCACGTTATTATGCTTATCATTGGAAAAGAAGAGGAAGGGCAAAATGAATGTACTGGGTTGGATGTGTTTTTAAGCGAGAGAATTAGTCATTCCTTAGGCTGCAGCAACTGCCTTAGGAGAAAAAGGCGATTGTTATATTTTCCATTGCATTCTTTAAAATACCAAAACCATACAATATAAAGCTAATTGTAGGTATTCGCCAGACACGTCTGGTTCCATTCAGGGGCTTTATCGGGCAGTTTTGGCCTCACAGCCTGGTCTTTTTCACAAGAAATGTCAGCAAAATCTCAGAATTAATGGACTGTGAAGTGCTTAGAAACATATCGTTTCACAAAAGTATACCGCGAGGATGTGACACTAATGGGAGGTGACCCACGGCTTTATGACAAAATAGCCCACTCTTAACAACAACCACAAAAAATGAATACAGCTTCCATGCACAGCAGCTTTGCACAAAGCAACACAGAATGGAGTGGGAGGTGAAGGATGGTAGAATAAGGGAACCCTGATCAAGAATAAGATTGGTAATTTATTTGGTTATCCCGAAGAGCTGCAAACTCCCGGCTGAAGAAAAGGGAAAAGGCAAGGCTCCTTCTCAGCTGGATAACTGGAGAAGGAAAGTTAGCAGCGTTTGCGAGCGATGTCACATGAACATGGTAAATTCCTGGATTTGCTTACATGGATTTGTTTCCTTTTAATTTTGCTGCTTTAAAAAAAAAAGAATTAAAAAAAAAAAATGCAGTGCAACTCCTTCAATCTTTTTGCAATTCTGCATGGTTGAACATTTGAAATGAGTTTGCGTATCACCCCCAGGCATTGATTCAGACTTGATTGGGGCAAAGCAGACTCCATGTGCTTATTTTTATACACGTCATTTGGGAAGTTATATAGCCAAGGGAACAGAAAATGTGTTGCTCCACTGCCAAATTATCACATATCCCCCGATCAAAACGGGAGGTGATCCTAATCAACAAGTTGTGCGACCTTAGTGCAATGGCAATGTCAGGTCAGCTCGGGAAAGTGAAGAGACAGACCTAAATAAAAATAAAAAGAAAGAGAGAGACAGAAAGAGAGAAAGAAACAACCAACAATCCTTATAATTATCATCATCTGCTGCTTTTCCCTCTTCTGGCAAAGAAACACTCCATCCATTTGCAGAAATCGCCCGCGGAAACGTTACATCAAAACTAATCACAACGATTAAAATCAGCTTTTCTGTGCAAGAGGAGAGTAAAAAGCAAGTTGGAGGCTGGAATGAGACTGTTTTTTCCACCAAAAAAAATCCGAAAAAAAAAATACACGCGATATATATATCTCTATCTATATGCACGTTTCGAAGGAGATCAATTTTATGCCCGTGTGATCAGTTAATTTAATTTAACTTTTATTTCGGAGATTGATTCAGACTGGAGGTAGAGACATGAGCTAATTGTATCCTGATCCTTGCCTTGAGGGGTTTCAAAGCCCTGGAGCAACTATTCTCTGTATTTTGCTCTGTCTACCTTAGCCAAGCTATTGCATTTCTCTCTGGTGTAGCGAGGAGAGCAGACCGCTGCCGGGAGAGAGAAATATCGGAAGTGTGAGTTGGGGGGGTGGGGGGAAAGGGGAGAAGGGGAAAAAAAAAAAAAAAAAAAAAAAAAAAAAAGGAGGGGAAAAAAAAAAAAAAAAAAGCGGGACACTTTCGCGGCTCCGATGTTCCAGGTAAGGGCTGCTCGGGATTGTTGTTGTTTGCAGCGGAGGGTGCGGAGGGACTCGGGCGCCGCTCGCTTCCACGCATGTGCCGGGCGCTCGCACCCCGCGCGGGGACGCGGCGCGGCCGCCTCGCCCGCCGCGCTCCCCCGCGCAACCCGCGCCCCCGCGCAGCGCAGCGCCGCGGGGAGGCGGGGAGGGAGGGAGCGGGAGGTGGGGGGGGGGGGGTGTGCTCCTCCTTTCCCCACCGCCTCTCCGAAGAGGGGGGACTTGGGGGGCGGTGAGTGCGCGGAGACGGGGGGGGGGGGGGAGAGTTATTTAATTTAAATTTGTCTGTTTTCGCGCGGGGGCTGCGCGGCTGGCATTGTTCTCCGCCGGGCTACAGGAGGGGGCCGCCATTGTGTGTGTGCGAGCGGCAGCGAGCGGGAGGCACCTTCCCCCCCCCCCAACCCCCACGCCGCCGTCCCTCCGCGGCGCTCCCCCCTCTCCCGCCCCTCCGGAGACCCCCAGCCGCGCCCTTTGTTGCCGGGGCGGCCAAGGGAAGGGCGGCCCAGCGGCCTGTTCCCCCACGGGGGCCGCGGGGCAGCGGCCGCCCTTCCTCCCCCACGGGGGCCGCGGGGGCCGAGGCGCCGTTGCCGCCAGCAGTCGCGCGCGGCGGCGGCCGTTGGCGGCGGCCGTTGGCGGCGGCTGAGGGGACTGAGGCGCCGCGGCTGTTGGCGGCGGGACGGCGGTTGAACCCACCCCCGCGTCGTCGCCGCCGCGGGACCGGCTGCCCTTGCCCCGCCGTCTCAAAAATTAGACAAAAAAAAAAAAAAGCCGTTCGCCGCCTGTTTCCAATCAGCGAGATACAAGTTTATTCGAGCATGCCCCGCGGGTACCGACCGTGCTCGGATTGTTGGGGCAAATTAAAAAATGGGGGAAGCGCGTCTCCCTTCTGCCGAGAGACCTCGGCGGGGGAGCGCGGGGGCAGCTCCGCCCGGTCACCTCCGGCATCGCCTGGTGCGCGGGCGGGGGAGCTGGGGGTTGGCCGTGGCAGGCGGGCACTGTGGGGCTGATGGCTCTCGAGTGATTTTTTTTTTTTTTTTTTTTTTTTTCCTTCTCTGTCACAAACGCAACTTTCCGTCTTCACCTTCCCCCGGGGGCGGCTTGGCTGGGGGCGGCCGGGGGCTGCGGGAGGGCGCAGCGGGGAACCGGCCGGCTGATCCGAGGAAGTTGGTGCCTTACGCCTACCGAGTCAGGGAAAAAAAATAAATAAAACAAGCACAAAAAAAAAAAAAAAAAAAAAAAGAAAAATCCTAGGCAGTGTAATTGGTGCCGGTTGGGTTGAGCAGAGCCGGTGGAAGGATGCTCGCCCCGCAGGTCGGAGGCACTCGGCGCAACTTCCCCTCGCCTATCCATCCAAAATGACTGCGGTGAATTCGGTGTATTAATTGCGCCCGAAGCACGGCACAAAATGTTCCAGCACACGCTAGAGGTCCCTCTCAGAGCTGTCAGGCGTTCGGGTGTTCTCAGGTTGGGTTGCTCTTTTTTTTTTTTTTTTTTTTTTTTTTTTGGAACAACATTGACTATTGCTGCAAATACCAGCGCAGCGCACGTTATTCAAGTAAAGGTGAAGAAGGGTTTGCGACGCTTCTGCTTGTGCCCTTGATGCGTGGGCATCCGTGGGCACGCGTTCCCTGCACTCTGAAAATCGAATCGAACCGGGATTAATATCATCCAGTGATTTATGAGTTTTGTTTGAAATATCTTCGCAGTTTGTTGTTCTTGGGGCCAAGTTCCAAATTTCGCCCTTGGTTTTTCTCGTGTGAATCGTGCCGTGGAAGTAAGCAGGGTAAAACCAGGCTATGGCCAATGGTTTTTAAAAGAGAAATATGCAAGCAGGCAAAAAGCCAAGTGTTAAGATTATAAAAAGTGAAGGAGATGACTGAAAACTATTGATACTCAGCAATTTTCATATCCAAACCATGTTATGGAACTAACTAGTCACCCCAATCGTATTACAAGCAGTATTATCACCATTTTACGGATGGAGAAACTGAGAAATAAAAAGAAGGTCACTGACTTGCCTAAAGCCATATAGCAAATAAAAGATAGATCTGGAATCAGCTAGGACAGATTTAGATCTCTTGCTGATTTGCAGTGTTGTAACCATTGATTTCAGTGGAATTCTTCTGGGTTTAAGTCAGATTCGGACCTTAGGTGTTGCTCTGTCCCTTAGAATTTCTGCCTTCATCTCAATTCCACTTTGAACATGACTGAATCAGATGCATGATTTTGGGGAGACTATCTAGTGTACATCTAATTTTTAAAAGACAAATTACTGTGAAACTTTAAAACTATGTTGGCTTTTCGCTTTTGATTTTTTTTTCCCATTGCAGATTCATCTGTCACATCAGCATAGTTCTCTAGTTGGTTTTTGGTATTGTTTTTTTTTTAATTTCCTCATGTCTAGCGCAGCTTTTGTTACCGGTTTCTGAGAAGCGCTTCTTCCTAGATGTCTCTGAATGAAGCCTTCAGTTTTAGGTCAGAACAACCTGAGAACAAATTATTCTGCATGAGGAAGACTTCCATTCAGTGTGGATCTCACACAGACAGAAATGAAAAATTGCATGACTATCATATACAAAAAAGGCAGCCTTTTGCCTGCATAGAGCAAATGCTGTGTGTAGAAGACTCATGCACATAGGCTCTTTATTGGATTATGATAAGTTTATGTATGGAGAAAATGTGAAGTGAAAGGAAATATTCACTGATCATAACAAATGTGAGTACTTTATTCAAAGTGGGGTCTCTCACAATTAATAAAATATCAAATCTGCCAGTCACAGTCAGACAGCATTTCACATGAGCCCAGCTGGGAAAGAATGACAATTTCTGCTCTCTGTATTCTGACTACTTTAGAAACATTTTCAGGATACCACAAAACAGACACAGATGCACAAATTGTGATTATGGGGCTTTACTGTTCATTTATTAATGTGTGCTGGTATAGACAAACTGCCACCGCCAAAGCATCATGTAAAGTTCCTGCTTTCATGTAACCAGTCATCAGCTGGATTTTGGAAGACGCTGATGCTTCAGGGAGCTGATAGTTACACAGTATTGCTAACACCCCTGCAACGAGGGTCCGACCCCCATTGGAATGTGTGGGGAAGCAGATGCAGAACGTGGGTGTAATTAAGAATATTTCTCTCCCTTCCCCCAACTGGGGCTCGTATGTTTCTGAAATAGAAAGCCTTTAGGTGGGAATTAGCCCCACAGAGTCTATGTGGTTTGTTTAAAATCGTGTACTGACTCCTTGGCTGAGCCAAGTTTTAAATGCCAGAGCTTTAGCCCCCTTTCTCATGGTCCATGCAGCAAACCACTGTGCCTCGCTTGGAATATGTGTTCAACTCTTCTCTGGTACCAGAGGAAAAATAATGTTGATCAGAAGCAAATTTTAGCAGAGATGCCTGCTGTTACTTATTTTGGATCCTTTTACAAGGCTGCAGCAGAGCCAAGTTGGATCTCCTTCCAGGAAACAAATTTAGTTATTTGTTGGTTTTTTTTTTTTTTTTTTCTGACAGAAACATAATTCTTACTTTAAATGGAATATCTTCTGTTGGTCTGCATTGCACTTATGTTTTCTTTTTACAGCCTGGGTAAAATTCATCTCTGGTATGGTGCCATTGACTTCTGTGTTGTTTCACAAAGAATTAATTTGCCATCCTGTGTTAAAATACAGATTTCTGTTGTCCTACTTTCCACAGAATACAATTTCATTTTTTTCAGTTTGAAGGAGAGAAATATAAAATGCACATCTTCATTTTTATTTTGTCTGCCTTTACTACTTGTGCAGGCTGAGTTACTTCTTCTTTCACTACTTCTCTGGTAAATTCACTTTAAAAAAAAAAAAATATATATATGTATGTATATATGCCCAGTTAGAGAATGTCTATAGGTGGGAGGAGAGAGTAACTACTATCTTCCTAGCTGATAACACCTTCAAAAAACTTTCATGTATGTGAAAGCCATTAGCACATTCCATATTGATGATGCATGTTGTAGCTTTCATAATCTGGGATTCTCTAATGTGTATTTTAATCATGGTTTTGATCCAGAAGTCAAATAAACAACATCCCATATCCAACCAACCAAAGCTGATGCTGTTGCGCATTCAGTGGTTGTAAGCCCGTGTTTATGAAATGAGTGGCTCACCCGATAACCTTTTCCTGATAGCTCTTCATCTGGCTGTCTGCCCCCACCAGCAATGGAAGTTACCGGTTTGATGTGGTTGGCAGGATAGCGCAAATGCGGCTTTGCAGGTGGTTTGTACGTAGCCAAAGTCTACGGGTGAGGGATGCAAATCTTAGAAGTGCTTGTTGGGGTGGAGGACAACTCATCCTGACAAATTATTTAGTGGCTTTTACTCAGCTGGTTTTCCTTGCCCAGCACATTCATGAATAAGGAACAGCTTTATTAACAAAAAAAAAAAAAAAAAAAAAAAAGTAACCCTGCACAGCAGGGCTGCCCCAAGATGATAGGGAAATGAGTTCTGTCTCACCCAGGTTAACGACTCTTTCCACTTCTGATTCTCAAGTGAGACCTTTACAATTCTATTTGTTCCCCCTCAGCCAGCATTGGTGGCTTGGTTCTGGCCCAAACCTCAGGTTCAGTGTAGGCATCTATGGGTTTTCCCATGAAAATAATCACTGGTGTAATTCAGGATGATTTGCCGGACAGCTGACACCCAGGACTGTAACTGGTGGTACATAGGCTCAGGCGAGTGCGCCCTGCTCCTGGCTCTGTGATTGTGGTTGCCTCTATCAAACAGGCAGCTAGTGCGGGGACAAAGCTGGCTCCTACTGCTGTAGCAGGTTTTTCCAGACTTCACCTGTTATAGCTTTTAGTTCTCACAGAAGAACTGTGAAGGCATGTTGTGATTTGGTTAGGCAGAAATGATGGGAGGTTGTCTCAGGTGAGGTGTTTCCAGCAGACATGAGGAATTATTAATACTTCCCCATCCCTGGAAACATTCAAGCCCAGTTTGGACTGGGCTCTGAGCAACCTGATTTGGTTGGAGATGTCCCTGCTCCTTGCAGGGGGGTTGAACTAGGTGACCTTTAAATGTCCCTTCCAACCCAAACTATTCTATGATTCTTTGAGTCTGTGTAAGGCACAGGTAAAACTTAACCTAGAGCACGGTGTGGTGGACTTAAGCTGGAACCATGACTAGAAAGATAATAGGGGAATGGAGTATCTGTCTTGTGAAAGGAGATTAGAAGAGGCTTGAATGTCCACGTTAGCAAAGTGCAATCTGGGAAGTGAGATGACTGTTCTATGTGGATACACACAGGTAGTAAATCCCAGAGAGAAGAGAAGTGAGTGTTCAAGCTAAAGGACAATAAATGTGGGTATAAACTTGCCCTATGTAGGCAATAGTTTCCAAGAACACTTTCTGATGCAGTACCTAGAAGGTTCAGCATTGAAAGTGGTAATAATTAAATTTGGTAATACTCTGCTTTGGGGATGTGTTTAAAACCTGGGTTACTTGGAGAATATAAAAAAAGCACTGCCAGCCCGTTACCTCAGGACCTTACCTGCACAGTACTGTGCAGGCTGCACAGGCTACAGTTGACTAAGTTTCTTCATCAATTTCTGTCAATGGAGAAAAGGTTTCATTTTTCTTTTTTAAAGAAAAAATACATATTAAAATGTATATATTAAAAAATATGTCAAAAAGCAATTTGAGATTCTTTTATAAAACTGAAACCAGACCTTTCTCACACCTGAAAACCACTATTTATTTTGAATTTTCATTAGTTAGAAATTTGAAAAATACCATCTGACAGAAAAATGAAAAAAATAACCTGAATTTTTCACAGAAAAAAAAAATTCCTCAGTCAATGTCTGGTTTTATGATCAGTGAAGAATTTTCATAAGTCTCTGTCAGTGGGAAGGATTTCTGATTTGCTTTTTTGATAGGATCTTTCATTTCTTCTCAGTTCCAGCTGCAAAACTGTTTCTTTTTCTATAGTTCTTATTTTTTTTTCCAAGTTAGACATTTGATGCTTACAGTTTTCCTCTTATTTATTTACTAGGATTCATTTTATTTTCGTCATGCTCTATAACAAAGAGAGGAGAGATTTAATAAAGAAACATGAGCAAAGAGCCCTTTTCTCTTTTCCTCACCTTCTTACAAACATTAACTTGAAAACATCCTTTTTATCATCCCATCAAACTTTCTGCACACTAGTTTATTTGTATACCCAGCTTATAAATCCTGGTGGGGAAGGATCGTTTCTCCTGCTGCAGCAGAGGACTGCAGGTATTCAAGAGATAATTAATAATAGCTCCTGCTATTAGTGTTGCCAGAGGAGCAGAGAGAAGAGAGGAGAGGAGTGGCAGACATTGAGAACAAATAACTGTTGGAAACCAAAGCATCCAGGGGCTGCTAAAGTAGCTGAAAGTTAAGGCAAAGTGCTCTTATGAAATAAAACCAGCTTTATTTCCCTGTGTGAACTGAACCTGACAGCAGCATTAGATGGAAGAGGTGCTTTGCATATCATAGAATCATAGAATCTTTAAGGTTGGAAAAGACCTCTAAGATCATCAAGTCCAACCATCAATCTAACATCACCATGTCCACTAACCATGTTCTGAAGTGCCACATCTACCCGTTTTTTTTTGATACCTCCAAGGATGGTGACTCCACCACTTCCTTGGACAGCCTGTTCCAGTGCCTGACCACATTCAGTAAATAAATGTTGCCTAATATCCAATCTAAACCGCCCCTGCCACAACTTGAGGCCATTTCCTCTCGTGCTATCACTAGTTACTTGGGAGAAGAGGCCAACACCTGCCTCCATGATATATGTAAGACATATCGTGGGAGTACAGGCCCATCAGCATGATCCCACAGCCCTCGAGGGAGGGAGGTAGGAGTGCCGTGCTCTCCCAGACCCAGAGGAAGGAGTGAAATTGAGGTCTCTGACTAAAGTACCAATGCCTGTCTCCCCAGGGTGTACTGCTTTCTAAATAACCCAAGACTCACCCAGAGATTTAGTTAAGATGTCCTAAGAGAGATTGATGGTCCATCCGTTCAGCACCGGGGACCAGTGCTGAATAATTCAGGGGATGGTTATTATTTCTGTAACCTGTTATGCACCCGTTATACCAAACACTTCTCTAAACACTGAAGAGAGATAATCCATGCACTAAGGACCACTCACACAAGGTAAACAGACCTTCCTAGCTTGCCACTAACAGGCAAATTTGACACCATTCATCTGTAGCAGCGTGCTTTGCTGCAAGTGATATGGCGGGAAAGGGGTTAGAAGCAGTGGAGTTTGGAGGTGTCTGCAGATGTGAGCTGGGGGGGAAAGAACGAGACAGTGCAACCTTCCATATCCTTCAGCTTTTCCTTACAGTGGCATCTGTGGTACAAAGACAGCTTGGGATTCCTGGAGGCAAAGTGAGAGCGTGATTATTGCTATTAGCAGGAAACTGAGTTTCTAAGCCTGTGGATGCTGTTCTGAGGAAGAGGCTTCCTGAAAAATGTGGAGGCAGGAGTGTTCCTATTTTGGGGACATATGAGAAAGGAGCTGCAGTTTTTGCTGGGCCTTCTGCACTCAGGCAGGGGAGAGTCAATCAGGAATAAAAAAAAAGTTAGCTCTTTCTTGGGGAAAAAGGTGTTTTTTTTCAGGGAAAAACTGTAGCTTTGAAGAAGTATTTTCTTTAGCTCAAAAATCTGTATTTACAATCTTTCCTTTTTTCCTTAATTTTCTTGAGCTATTTACATCAATGTCCTGCATCTGAGAGTTCCACAGGTTGCTTAGAGATAAGCTGGAGGGTGATACCAATATCCATCTGTAAGCTAAGGCCTTTTTAAATTCCATTAGGTGCCTCCTTGTTTTATGAAGGGCGTCTGATTTCTCCTTCACACTATTCATTATTTTGTATACCTTAATTCTGTCATCTTTTACTGTTTTCCTTTCTAAATGAAATAGTTCTGGTCTTAATCTTTTTGTTTAGAAATACCCCCACATGTCTCTAATCATTTTTGTTGCCTCTGGCTATGTAGTGTAGTTATCTAGCACTCCCATCATTGCATCTCACTGGATCTTTTAAAGCTAGTTCCAAAGTCATCAGCGTGAAGGATACTGAAGGATGGTCGTGTGGTTAACGTGTATCACCGAGAGTCCAAAGTTCTGCTTCCAGATGTCCTGCCCTGTGACCTTGGGCTAATCACTCAGCTGCAGAGATCCACAGTTTCCCTTTTAGTCCCAGGAAACGGTCTGGGGAAGTTTCAAGCAAAATATGTTAAGTGTTTCTCCGTGCCTGGATGGAAATTATTATAGAAGCACAGCCATATTTAATGCAGTAGTTTCGATTATTTTTCCACAAGGCAGCTGCATGTGTGTTGAAATTTGTAACTTCTCTCTAACTGTTTGGTTGTATGGTACTTGACTGTTTTCTATTTGTTACACTCCTCTGATATTGGGTTCCAAACAAATTCAATTAAGTAATTTCTCTTTGTTATTTTATGATGAACTTCATATGGAAAGTATGAGCTACAAACGACTTGGGCCAAACAGGCACATGGCTTTCATGCGTCCGTGGGGACTTGGAAAGCCAGCACGGTCCTGCTGAAAGCGAAAAACAGAATCAAAATCTGACTTTTTACATGGAGGACATGGCCCATTCCTGGGAGGCACTGGGTACCCCTCACTCCCACTCCTACTTGGCACATGCAGGATTAAGACTAAGGTATTGCTGGCTTGTCTCCAGACCAAATGAACTAATTATCCACAACCTGTCAGGACTCTCACAAGGAATGTAAGACTCACCCATCTGGTTCCCTCCTCTGACATCTGCAACTAGGTCTGGCTGTTACATATTTCTAGAACCTCTCGCTCTCCAAAAGCCCATTTCAGGTCTGGGGCACCTCACTGCCTTGGTGTGTCATTCAGCGCCCCATCGTTCTGGCAAACAGGAGTTCGGAACACCGCAGCCGGGTGTACACTCCCAAGCAAACGCGTTCCCAAATGCAATCACTTGCTGCACAATGGTCATGGCTCAAGCACCAAGAAAGGAGACCTTTGAGGTGTCTGATCTATAAAACATGGGGTTTTTTTAAATGTCTTGTGCCACAAAAGGTCCTAAAAGAATACACTTCTCTAGGATCTTATTCCAGCAGAACAGGAAAAGCAAGCTGCTTCGATATTTGTAGCATAAAGCTAAGGATAACTAAATTCTCATTTAAACAGCATTGTTTTCTGCTTGTTATCCTCCTAGCCCTGTACCTCCTTTTTGCCTTGATGTCCCTCTGTCCTTCTGTAAGCAGATAGCCAGCTGCTGCTCCCGTGAACACCCGAGAAGGCACTGCCCGCTCCTTTTGCTGGCTGGCTCAAGCCTCTGTGCACCTTCCCGTGCAAGCCCCCAGAAGTTCGGTGATCTTCTCATCTCTTTGAAAAGGGGCCAATACTACAAGATGCTCCCGATAAACCCAGTCGTGTCAACAGGCCTGTTTGTGTGATTAAGGATAACGCATAAGGATGCTCAGGGATGTTAGGGCATCAAGCATCTTTGCAGCTTTAAAAGGGAAAAAGGGTGGCTTGGCCTTTGATGGGGCTTGGAGGGTTTTGTTTCCCTTATGCCTTATAGCTGGCACTTTGTCAGAGCCTTCTGCTTGCTAGCATTCCCATGACACATGAACATGCTCAAAGAAAAATTTCGTCTGAGGAATCAGTGGGCTTCATTAAATTTTCAAAGTTTAAAGCTGTGATCCTCTTTGCCCCTCTCCATGGGCAACTGGCCCTGCCAGATTCTGATTGCTTATGTGAACATTTGATAAATCTCACTGCGGACTACATTTGCTCTTTCACCCAAGCAGTTATCACATGCATTTCCCTAACACTTTAAAATTATGCCTGCCAAACATTTTCTGATGTAAAGTTAAAAGTCATCTATTACTGAAGTGATTTTTCTGCCCTCGTGGGCATGTTTTTCTTTCTTTTTCTTTTTTTTTCCTCGTGTAGTTCAGATAGTTTCAAGCTCTTTTAAACAGGCTGCCAAGGGTCAGTTTCAAAATACATGTATTTTTCCAATTTTCTGTGCCCTAAAAATATGTTGGTGCTATTCTTCTCTTTTATTCATCTCCTTTTAAAGCTGAAGTCAAGTGAACATAATGTTGCCTTGCTGCCAAGGCCACAGAGAACTTAATACAAACCTGGACATTGCTTCTTCCTCTCCCATGCAGGTCTCAGTCCTGCATTTACATCAGGAAGGACACTGTTCCCGAGGACATCAGTTAGCCACAGCCACAGTGCTGGAGTTGGTGACAGTCTTTCTGAAGTGACCTCCACTGTGTGCGGTGGAACTCGTGCCAGCTGTGCTCCCAAGACGTCCAAACCCGGCACATGCCTTGAAGGGTGTGTCGGCTCTCACCGGGCTGCTATGGCAGCTCACAGTGAAGGGAAGCGGGTTCTTGCCCAGAGCACAGCTGGGATGGGACCGGTCAGGCATCCACATCTGAAACGCCCCCAGGTCTCCTGCTCTAAGCTGCTTTGCAGTGCAGTGGTTTGGTGTTTTTTGCCAGCCCCTATATGCAAACCATTTGCTTGTTTCCAGAGCCTTGCCTGACCCTTTCCTAATTTTTCCCCCTTTTCACCTCCTGTACAGATCACACTCCTGCTTTCAGTGTGCAAGCAGAAGGCAAGATGTCACTTCTTTCCTCCTGACTCTCTCATTTCCCCCCTTCTCGGTGCTCCTGCCATTTTTCTTTAAATGCTTCTTTTCTTCCTTTTGGTTCCAGAGCTGTGAGTGGTTTTTGAAACTGATTAAAGCAGTTTGTCCTACCATGGCAGGGAGATGCTAAAACAAAGCATGTGTGTCTGTTGGTTTTAAACCAGGATTTTTCTTGCTCTTTTCCCAGTTTCTTGTTTAGCAAACATGGTTAAACAGGACCATGGTGTAAAAAAAGCAAAGCAGCTCCTCCCTTCCTGGAGAGCACTAGCCTGATAACACATCCAGCTTTTTTCCAAAATCCTGCTAGTGCCCTTGAACTTACTCAAGCGTGCTGCAGCATCAAATGATCTGACCAATCTAAATTTGTGTTTTGAAAATGCATTTGCCGCTTGCCTGTGTCACAACCGCATGTCATGCAATATCCAGAAGTGTAGAGACTTGGGTCTGGGCCAGTCTTAAATAAAGAAGCTAATGTAAATATTTGCCCCCCTCAGTAAAATTCAAGAAACCCAAAACATCATACAAAGCCTTCTAGGGTGGAGATAGAAATCTAATAGCTAGCTAGCACTTAAACTGCATGTCAATTAAAATATAATCCTTCAAATTTCTTGGATTTGGAGGGAGGAGAGGGTTGGAAAGAGGTACAGAGAAGGAAACGAGTCAGAAGTGAAGAGACATTACGATCCTTAGCCTCAACATGGAACTACTTAAGCATACCATAATTGCATCACAGAAGGTATGCATACCCTGAAACCAAAAAGGAAGCAGGATGGCAAGAAAAAACAAACACAGTATGATGAACCAAACAGGTAACCTTCAGGAAAAGGAAGTCTAGCCCTGGCTAACCCAGAAGAAAGGAACGTAAACCAGCAATGAAAAATTAAAGATGGGAAACAGGAGGGCAGAGAGGAAATTTCAAGTGCAAACAGACACATTTCTGCAAACAAATGAGAAATATAAATATCTGAAAGAGAATTAATGGATTTGCTGGACTGAAGGGGCAATTAAAAAGTGACAAAGGATATTGCAGAGATTACATTATATTCTCCTGTCAGTCTTTACTGATTGGAAATACATTAACTCTCTACATGTTTTATTTAATTCCTAAAGATGGAGGCCTGTCAAACACTGAGGTATCAGAGGAGAAACTGCAGGACTGACATGCTAAAGTAACAAACCTCCCAGAGCAGATGGCATCAATCAAGGCTGATAGCTGTTAACAAAATCATGCAAGTTTCCCTTAAAAATAGACTGTTCTGCTATACCAAACCAATGGAACATGGCATGTATTTTACTTCAAAATCAAGATCATCTCAGCCACTTGAAAAAGAAAGAAAGGTTGAAATATAAATTAGTGAGATATAAAACCTGCGTATGAGCTTAATGCTAAGCATGACTGGTCCAGTAACAGAAAAGCATGCCTTTGTTAACTTCCTAAGAATACCTTAAAGTATCTCGATGAAGCCCTGGATTATGCAGAAGCACTTAATATAAATTTTAGAGGAACTTTAAAAAAGTCTTTGGTAACTTTTCCCATAACATGCTGTTAAGAAAATCTAGCGGTCATGAGGTGAGGTGTAAAATTCTGCCCTAGCATCTGTTTTACAGAAGTAAGTTATTGCAGGAAGAAAGAGTGAAAGGTTAGCAAGGATGGCACAGGATACCCATAGGTAGACCCTAGAGGTGATCTTTGGTGAATTATCAGAACAATAACCTGGGACATTTGGAGGTAACAACATTGTCAAAACTGTCTGGCCCCCTTGGTCACCCAGGGCAAAACAAGACTCTGAAGAGTAACTTGGGGACCCAAATACGGTTATGTGAAGAGAAAGATGACTTTAATTTTTTACTTTAGTGACACAGAAAGTGACAAATGTGAGAAGAAATATTTTGAGTTCTCTGCATACACCATCAGGTTATGAAAAACCTCTTAAAGCCTTCTTTTATGTGTCAATGAGAGCAGAGCAGTGGTGGAAGGGGCAGACCGTGGTGCCAGGTTGCTGGAGGCAGAGCTGCAGAGGCCGCAGACAGCACCGAGACCCGCAGGGTGGTGAGAGGGGGCTCCTCTAATGCAGCCGGGCTCCTTGCCCTGTGCCGGGGGGCTGGCCAGGCCCCGGGGGGTACAAAGCCTGGGCTGCAAGGAGAGAGCCTTTGGGCCGAGTGAGCAGGTCTGGTGTTGGGAATTAAAATAAGTTTACTTAGAGAATGTTAGAATTAATTGTGTGATGGCTTAGATGTAAGCTAAATTAGAATCAAGTGTGTTTGCTTGAAGTTAGGTTGAACTGTAGCTTATAGCTTAGCATGAGTAGACCTTGTTTGAAACTTAGCGTAAGTGAACTTCAAATGAACTCTGTTCGTTAGCATGGCTGGCTAAGCAGAGGAGGTAATAAAGGAGCACAGGACATCCTACTCTACAAAACAAAGGGAAGCAAACCCACAACTCAAGGTGAAAAACAAAGACCCTCAAAACAGGCAGCAGATGATGAAGGAGACCTTGGTAACTTTTACTGAGGGGCCCTAGGGGCCAGTCCAAGCCAGAAGATAAGGAAACTAAAGACCAGCTGCAAGCTTTGAAGATAAGGAGACAGCTTGCCTAGTGACCCAGAGGGGACTCGATGGGTAGCAAGAAGCCCCCAGCCTCTGAAACCCTCTTGGACCAAGTGTTACATGGGCAGAGCTTTAAGAGGAGCGAGAAGACCCCAGCCCTGAAATACCATCAGAATAATTGTTATGTGGGCAGTGCATGAAGAGCGCATGGTGGGTGGGAACTTAGATTCTGAAGAGTGTAATTGTCCAGGGGTTTCTTGTTCTGGGTCTCTCACAGGAAGGGCCCAGCTTGAGCTGAAAAAAACTGTTATGTGTGGCAAAAGCCAGGGTCCAAAC
This sequence comes from Chlamydotis macqueenii, assembly GCF_036417535.1. NCBI lineage: Eukaryota > Metazoa > Chordata > Aves > Otidiformes > Otididae > Chlamydotis > Chlamydotis macqueenii. Next base: position 115,204,047 of record NC_141557.1, on the reverse strand, counting down.
TCTTCGTTACAGTTGGAGCTAAGTCTGTAAGAGTCCTGGGAAGGAGTTTAGGAAGCAAGCGGGTCCAGTCTGAATCCCACGACTCAGCAGAAAGATCTTCCCAGACTCTTCTTTAACATCTGCTTACTCTGTTGTACAAAAGGGACCTAAAATGGACAAAACCACAGAGACATGGAAAGTCACCACCTGGCTGTGCGAGAGCTGGTTTATTTGGAGAGAAGACCGAGAAGATTATAAACAGAGACCATATAACAAATACAGTCAAGACAAGAAATTGTGTTTAATTTTACTCCTTCCTAATATTAGGAAAAAGTTTGTGCGACAGCGTTAGTTTGTAACAAAGAAACGGATGTTTTTCCTGGAAGACTCTGCTTTTCTAAATTTCTGCCCAGAACTGGCTGCAGCATCACTCCTGCCTGTTTCCGTGTGTGTTTCCTTATCTTTGCAAACTGAAAGAGCCAGAGTAGTGTTCTCACAAAGATCAGAAATACAATAAAACATAAAGCCAGCAAGTCTAAAGCTGATAAGAGGAATTATGTTTTGATACTGAATGGAAACTCCCTGATGCAGTGCATAACTGACAGCAAACACCATTCAGCTCAGCATGGGCTGGCACAGCGAGGTTCATCTGGGCTGGTCCCTGCAAGAGAGACGGGAGAGAATGCTGTGCAAAATTGGACTTAGTGCCCTACAACAAAGGTGTGATCCATTTTTAAGGAGAACTGTACTGGACCCTTCATGTAAAATTAGTAAATTTTGTAATCCAAAGGTTCCTTTTGCTGTTCTTGTGTATTTTCCTTCCCTTACTCCTGCAGTGGTCATGTTCTGCTGCAAAATTGCTAATGAAAAATGTTCAGTTTGGCATGGGTTATTTGAAATTTTGTCAGTCCTGGGGTCAGAAAGAAAGAAATGGAGAGATACTTGAATAGGGAGAAATTTTAGTTTATGGAAATGAACAGGACATGATTAAAGCACAGAATAAGCTTCTTTCATCTCACAGCAAGTACAGTGTTTGTGGGATGTCAAGATTATGAGTTCCTTGAAGGACTAGAGTTCAAAATACTCATATTTGTAATTTTGCGGCTAGTGGCACTTCAGGGTCCAAGAGTCACCAAGGAAATTACAGAGAAAGAAATAATTTAGAGAAGAAACTAAAAGTTTATTATGACACAAATCACAGTGGAGGAACGCAATATGAATTTTGTTCCCACGTACAGCACATGCTTTAGTCTGCAAGCTAAGAAGTAATAATACAAAACCTCTCTGCCTAGCCTACAAATCTACAAGTAAAATCAATTGAATTTTTCCTCCTTTCCCTGGTAGTAAAGAGTGACAGTATGGGTACAATGTAGGGGACTTCAGGGTGATATTGCCAACACTGATTTTTTTTCTTATTTAGCTAAAAAAAAATGAAGGTCATGTTTTGTCCTTTTTAATCACTGACCCCAGTGGACGCTTTGTTCTTGCTCTTACAGAGTATTTTATAAGAAACTGCATTTGAAAGCCCAGTATTTGACTTCAGTTCTTGTCGAACAGGACTGATAGTCGTAGATGCAAAATTGCTGACTTGTGAGAGTGCCGAGATGCCAGGTCTTATATGGGCCACCAGAAAATAAGAAACATTCAATATGTGATGAAATTCCTACTTCCCTCTTTTACAGAGGCTGCTAGGGTAACACCTATTGCTAAGTGCACATGAGAACGGGAGAGGAGAAAGAGAGCAGCCAGATCACAGTTTTCTCTTCTGTTCTCAAGGGTAGATCATGTAATGTCCATAGGTGGGTGCGCATCTTTAAATATATTCTGAGTATTAATGAACTTGGCATTCATGTCTGCCAGCCACAAAATAGGAATCTGTGAGCTGCTCAGAGCTTCCTTCGCTGTGCCAGGGTTCCCGTGGAGGTTGTCAGAACCTCGTAGGATTAGACATACACTGAACAAAACCTGCTGTATTCAGCTGTGCATGGGGAGTTCCCCTGTTTCCTTGGTTATCTATTACGTTTGCAAATAGAAGTTCTGCTGAAGGCTTTAGTAAGTGCTATCAATAATTTCTTCAATCCATAAACTGATCACTGAGCAGAGTAAAACTGATTGCTAGATATAAAGTGCAACAATGTCCCAGCAGAATGGCAAAGAGAACAGCAGGAGTCATTGTCCTAAGGCAAAGAAAGTAATACCAGGGTCTGTCCAGAAGTTAAAACTGAGCAGGTGAAGCATCCCTTAGTCACATGTGGAGGAGGAAAGGGCTGTTTGTTGCACCATGCATTTATGAAAGGTTATGGGTAGGCAGTATAACAGAGAGAAGTGCTTTTGTGCTCTGTTCTGACAGAAATGAGAGAAACAGGTGCCCAAAGGACACAGATTTACCTGGAGAGGCAGCCATGGAAATTGTGAACATGTTTCCGTTGTGCTCAGGAGAACCTGCTCTTTTGCTTTGAGCAGATGACACCAAAGGTTAATTTAAAATGATGATTATTTGAATAGAATAACCACAACGCAAGGTAATGATAGTCATGATAATGGGCACCTCTTCTGCTGCATTTTTTTGTCAGCAGATTTTAAAGCTTCTGTTAAAGGAGGTGTTTAACTTTGAATGCATTTTACGGAGAGGGAAACTGCTGCAGAGAAGATGGAGTGACCTATCCCAATTCAGCCAGGAGGCATTTGGCTGAGTCAGGCATAGAAACCAGAGTGCCAGCCCGATGGGGAAGGCTTCCTAGAACAACATGGAACCAAGGAGAAATGGGAACAAAGTCTCTGCATTTCAGCAGTGAGAAGCACCAGCTGCCTTATTCACCATTTCTTTAGAATATTAGTACACACATTTATTTTTTTTTAACTATGAGTATTTGATTAATTACTGAGTTGGCTCTGCAGTTCCTCTACAGGATGAAAACAAACACTTAAACAAGCCTCTCCTGCCAACCCCACCCAACACCTACTCAGTTACAACAGATGGATGAGTGCCACAGACCAGATGTCAAAATGATACCAAATTTGACACTGCACAAGAAACTGTAGCACACTGCAGAAAAGAACCGCTCCCACGGTATCATTATTTAAATGCCAGATTGCACTCATCCCTGTTAGAAGTGGCATGCACAGAACCCAGACAGCAAAGCCTGTAGTCACTGCCACAACCTCTTGAAATCTTTCCACCCTTTCCACCTTTTTTAATAGTCTTCCCTAAATTTTGTCGTCTTCCAAGGGTGGGAAGGTTTGCTAAAAAATGATATAGAAATACCTGGCTGGAGTCCAACAGGGATGGGCTGACTGTCTCCTTTCCTTGGAACAAATTTGATTACACCTGCTTTTGTAGTGCGTAGTAAATAAGGCCACTCAAGGTGCTCCTTGCTGCCCTTGGACACTAGCCTTGAAGGACAGGTGGTCTCTCTTCTGAGATACTGTCTGTTTCTGAAAGTTGAAGAGATCCAGATACAGCATGGACAGGGAAATATATGTGAAGAAGGCATAAACCTTTGACGTTTACACAGGTGGCAGTTTCATTCAAATATTTTATATAAAGTTGCCCGAATTTACTACATTAAATCTGAAGGCCTTGCAGGTTGGATAGATGGCCCAGGGTTACTGGGCTTTCCAAGGAGATTGGTCGCCCTTGGTAGTGTTGGACAATGTCCGAGCCAGGTGAGCTCCCCTGGAGCTCTGGAGCATCTGTAGTTGGTACCACAGAGTTCAGAGGTGCCTGAGGTAAAAGAGGTGCCTCTGCAGGCCTGGTTTGACTTCACTCAAAGCAACAGCCTTTGGAAACAGACACTTGTACAGTGGGACTCATATGCTCCTTCCTAGAGAGTCTCAGCAGTCCAGACAGGAAACATGTACAAAGCAGTTGTCCAACGAGAAAAGTTCTGTCAAAACTGAAGCTTTTTGCTAGAATGCATCTGTTTGGATGAAATTCTGAGCAGGAAAGGTTTCTCAGTTAAACTGAGGGTACAAATGACCTAGAAATGCCAAAAGTCTGCTAATTCAAGCAACTATATGGGACAACTTGAACACCTGGAAGCTGTATGAGAGGTTCCCCACTCCGAACTGTGAGTGGTTTTCATTTTGTCCTAATGAGGATTTGAAACAACAACATCTTATGGAAAGTAAATACCGTGTCCCAGACATAGTTGTAACTGTCACTGTCCCCATGCTGGAAGAGGAAGGAGAGCAAGTCCAGAGAGGACCTCCATAAAGGAAGTTTTGCATAGAGGAGAGGAAGTCCAGAGAGATCATGGCTGAAACTGTCTACTAATTTTAAGTTTGAGCTGCCGGGTGTCTATCTCTTTTCAGAATATTTAGGATTTTTGTAGCATTCTGCCCCAGTTGTATGCAAGGAGTTCTTAGCTCTTTCACAAATGAGATCTCTAGTGATTCAGGTCAGGCACTCACAGCATAAAAAAAAAAAGAGGCTCTTGGTGTCCACTTCAGTTTGATATCAGTGATTAGTCCAGTGTCTTAACGTAGGAACTTTGTGGCAGAGTCAGGGATAGAATCAAAGAATGTATCTTCAGCTCCAGGCAAATCTGCAGACAAACTCTCAGACTACAGATGCCTATTCAATGAGTCCCATCCATCCTGGGCGCAGAATGAGGCAAAGGCCCTGTAGAAAAAAAAAAAAAAAGAGGATGTGATTAGATCATTAAGTGCAAAAGAAAATGTGGCAGTAGAAGAAGAAGCATAGCCATGCTGGCTTTGATCTAACTAGCAGGGGAATGATTTTATTGTAGATGTGGCTGTATGGAAGACCCCAATGTTGGGTGACTTGCATTAATGTCACACTCTTAGTTTGCTGAGCAAACTTACCATATTCTCTTTGTTGGCCACAAACTCTCAGCAACATAATAGATTTAGGATCCATCCTCAGATCAAAGCTAAATCATGTTCCTGCGGCTTTATCATGTTCTCTTTATTTGCAGCGTGCTCATGGATCACACAAGGCAGGCATGACCTGAAATACCAAGGCACTACATGTAAAATAATGTCTGGTCTTTGGCAGCAAAGTCAGGAATTGTACAGATTTTTAGTATAGTATAGTATTTTAGTATTTTTGCTTTTTACCACTGTGAATTTTTGCTTTTTGCCACTGTGCAATCTTAAAGAATATAATCTATTTAAAAATTCTTATAGTATATCTGTGTATTCCTGCATTTTAGAGAAACCTTGGTATTATGTCCATAAGGCACAGGAATTAATCCATGTTAATCATTAACTGACTCCAGAACAAAGGCATGTGAATGAAAATTCTTTGTGGATATTGGACCTCATCGCTGTGTTCCCATTGGAGCAGTGACCTCACTATTTTGGCTTGTATCATATTAGCACTGCCTAACACTGTGGAAATTGAGGTGCCAGAGGCTTTTAAACATAGTTATTGACTTATGTGTGCTTTAATAGTGTTTTTTTATGTCACGCAATTTTGGAAGACAAAGGTTTGTAGCATGTCACTCTAATTCCTAAGATGGAAGCAGGATCCATGATGTATCCAAGATCAAAGAAGTGATACCCATTTGTAGCTGCACAGTGCTGGGGTGGTGGTGCTCCCATCAGAAAGGTGGCTTCTGTAGGTCATCTTCACAGCAATGCAGCTGCATAATGGCAATGAGACTCTATCAGTACAACCGTTGGTCAAAACAAAATGAAAACTCTTCCATTAATCAGTCACATTAGTAAAACCACCAAGAGTAGGCAAGTCCTGAAATGGTGCAAGGAAGCCTAGTAACAGAGAATGGAAGAGACCTGGAAGGTCTTTTGGAGGTCTGTAGTTGGTCATTTGTACTAGTTGATCAGCAGATCACTGTAGTTTCTTGTAGTAAATATTTTCTTAGCGGCAATTATGTTTAATGAAGTGTTGGAGAGAAAAGAGAAAGTAAAGAAGAACACCATGCAGTGTATATCAGTTCTCCAGGTCATGGTGATAAAAGTCCAAAGAAGGGGCATAGAAGAGGGATGGTCTGAAGACAAACAGGAGGAAGGAAAAAACAGTGGAAGTATGAGTCAGAAGAGAACAAATCAGGGAATTACTTGACAGCTGAGGTAGATGAGAAGTGCCAAATCCGTGTGTCTAGACTGCCCCGAGTTCCCACTGGAGCCCCCAAGAAAGAGTGCAAATCGACGTTTCAATGTTTTCCATCAATGCACTTTCCATCTCGTAGTCTGTCCCCGGAGCCAGTTATCTAACCCCCATCATCTAACAGCCCTTCAGGAGCCCTGCTAGGTGGCAAGGGAAAGGAGCATCTGAGGCCGTGGTTTCTGTGGCCGAGAAGACTAATTTCCCTTCATTTAAAGATTTATCTTTTTCACAGTTCTAAGGATGACTGCTCAAACGTTCTTAATCGTGTGTGTGCTTGCCTGATGGGAAACGTGCAAGAGCATTTGGGGACTGTGGCTTTGGTACATGGCAAATGGCAATTAACAGAACAAAATCTGCCTCCAGCAAATTAACCTTGCACAGAATTCTAGAGAGTTTTTTTCATTGGTTTTGAAGTTACTTTATTTGCTGAAATGCGGGAAATTGAGGTTATAATTTCAAAACATTTGTGGGAATGGAGTCCTTCTTCCCTGCCATGTGCACTTATTTTTCAGTCCTTCTTTCCCAGTTCTGTTTGCCTAGGCACTGGCCTGCATCCTTGCCTCTGTGTTGCCTCTGATGTCTGACTCATTATGGCAACAGAAGCGTCGATGCCAGGCCCAGAAGCGGTACTTAAAAACCTGCTATTCTCTCTCCTTCAAGCTCAAAGCTAACTCAGTTTGTGGCAAATGACAGAAATGCAATCATTTGGCACCTTGTCCATGCATCATCTTCAAAACATAGGACCTGTCTCCTCCACTTTTCCTAGTCTTTTTCTGTTTGACTAGACTGTCATAAAGACCACTAACTCTAGGGTTTGGAGTTTAATGCTTTGGAAGGGAAATGACTGGTTTATTGCATTCTTTCTCGGGTTGCCAAGCCTCTTCCCCCACCTCACCTCCCAGTATATTTGCCAGTGCCTCATATCCAGGAATGAAAATTCTCAGATTTCAAAGGGAGAAACAATCATCCGTAGCCCTTGTGTTTGGGATGGAGAGTGAACAGATAGGGCAGTGGGAGAAGAGGAAGGCAGAGCAGGACTTAAAAACAAATGTAATCTGAAAACTCGAACACAGAACTTAAGTGAATACTCTCAAATACACTGTTTTAAAAAAAAATAATCAAGGCTTTTTCTCTTTCTTCATGTTTTGTTTGGGAACATCTTGTGGTCATGAATGCTCGAGATTGGCAAGGGCTGGGCAGTGTTGCACCCAAACACTTGCAAGGACACATGGCTGAAAGCACGGAGATTTCCCTGTGTGGAGGAAGCGGGAGATCAGTCCTGGCAAACTGCTGCAGCTCTTGGTGCCACCTTGAGTAGAGCACAACGGCTGTCTTGTGCCACATGCGAAGGTGAGGAGCTGGAACGTCTTGAGGAGGCAGGCAGGGTTATACAAAAATGGAGGAACTTGGAGAAGAACGGGGAGGATTATCCTGTCTTTCCCACAGATACTAGCATTGTCTGCCGCAGCTCTTTGTATGCCTCCATAGGAACATCAGAGCAGCCAGGGATTCTCCCAGAGAAGTGTGGAAAGTCGTGCAACCGAGAGATACAATCACAGCTCAGAGAGGAAGTGGTTTTTCTCCTCTTCTGCTTTGAGGCTGACTGACATGCAGTTTTCTCCCACCAATTTTCAGTGGATTGCAAAGGAGGAGAGAGAAAGCAGAAGGAGGAGGTAGTAAAAGAGATGTTCAAGATAGTTTTGCGTATCAGCCCAGTGAATATTCTATTCCACCTTTCCCTGTCTTTCATCTTCCTGATCCCCACCAACAGAAATCTAGGAAACAGTTCAGGCAGCCTGGGCATGTATCTCTGCTCATTCCTGAAGGAAGAATAGATGGTGAAGGAGAGGGTAAGGGAGAAAGAACAAGGTGATTTGGAGAGAGTGGAGGACAGATGAGGAGAGGAAGCATTGTTCAAGCTGGGACTGATGGGCAGTATTTCTGTTACCTGGGTGTGATGTACAGGGAAGAGGGGAAAAACTAGGGAATTTCTCATAGAAGAATAACAGCAGAAAGAAGAGTGCCAGGCCCAGGACATCTATCAGTCAATTTTACCAGCATGAGACTGGACTGCGAGAGTGGCATCAAAGGAGAAAAAGCAGGAGAAGGGGTCTAAGATAAACTTCTCCACAGTTACTTTTAATTAGAGTGAACAGTGAGAAACTAGTAGGTTTTGTACCCCTTTGGAGGCTTCAAGAAAGGTAAATGCAAGAAGCCTTGATGTGTCTTAAAACCAGACCTCTTGTTCACTTTCAGTTACCTTCAGGGCAAAGTGACCCTGTCTGCCAACAGCAACACTTGCATGACCTCTGCAAGATGTGTGCCACTCAGCATCACTGTCTAGAGTCCTCATCAGTGTCCCAGGAGAAATCTTCTCTTGCTTCTGTAGGCACAACAAATTTACTTAGGTTTTGGTTGTGACACCAGCAGTTTGACTTGAGGCAAGATTGCTGGAGGTTGTGAGCAGAGCTGTCCTGAGGCTTTAGCAATGCAGGAGCCACTGAGGGCAGCAGATAACCTTGAGGGAAATAAAACCACCTCTGGCCCCAATTCAATGTCACCTGTGCTAGAGCCTTAGAAAAGGGCCAAGAAACACTTGCTCCTCCTGCTTCCTTCACCAAGGGAGAGTTGCTGCTGGGAGGGAAAAGAGTCAGATCCCACCTCTTGTCAGCTATGAGTAAAGAAAGTCTGGCTGTACAGCACCCTTTTTCTGGCTCTGTCACATCTGTTCCCTACCTTTTTTTGTGTCAAATATGCTCTGGCCCTGAACACCATCCACCACTGCCCCTTCATTGGGACAGCAGAGTTCAAATTTATTTGTGCTACTGAGAAGCGTTAACTTGTTCTGGGTATAGAGCTCATTAATATGCCTGTATGTGCCCATGGATTGTGGATGGATCAGGGCTACAGGGATGCTCCCATGGTGACTATTTCTATCCATGGGGACTACTGATGGGAAGAAACTGCAGGCAGCCAGACCACATCTTCTTCTATTAAACACTCCTCTCAGCAAAGTCTAGGAGGGATTGCACACAGTCTGACAACAGGATGGCTTTAGGGCTGTAAACGTTCAGATAATTGCCAACAGACTCAGGGAGCACACAGGGATTATCAAGGAAAGTGCAACCTGAGTGGGAGTAATTTCAGAACTGCTTCATATTCTTTTGTAGTCCAACTCCAGCCCCCTCACCTTTTCCTGTCATTCACTGTTGTTCCAGCTTATTTTCCTTGGTTAACCCAGCCCAGCTCTGACATCCTGGTATTAGATCTTCTCTGATACAGCTGTGGCAGTGGTTCAAAAGGAGCAAGACAGGATGGAGGAAATAGCCATCTGTTTGGTCTGGATTTCTGGTGGGTTGTAGCGAATGGGAATATGAGCAAATGTATCAAAGTGAGCAGGATCTGAGTACAACGGACAAAGCGAGAGTATATGCTGATGAGAAGCAACAGTATGATGGACAAAGTAAGGAGTAAGTGATGAAGAACAACGGTACAATGCCAGCCAGGAGCATGAACGGCATGTGAACAACTACCGGATTGGCTAACTAACGTGTGATATGACAGCTGATTGGACAGTAGTGAGGTAGTAGAGCTTGTGCACATAGTTGCCCTATAGGGATAGAAATCGTAAGGGAATGAGCATCTGGGTAAAGAGTATAAAGCACTGCTTGTAGAAATAAACTTTGTCTCACTTGCACCATGAGTGAGTCAGTGTCTTAATATGCCACAGTGGTTTGTTTTTTTTTTGGAGGGGGTGTTATTCAAGAGGAACTTTTGTGATGAAATGATTATAAAAATCTTAGGTGGACAAATTAGCCCATGAGTGACCCAGCATGCGTTTCTGCCGTGATATAGCATCAGAATTTTTTTCCCATAAGGTTCTGGACTTGGCCAAAGCCAGGAAGCACAGCAGGCAGGTTCAAGCAGCTTTCCTGTCCGTGAGCTAATCAGTGCTGCTAGCCTTAGAGGGACATCAGGATTTTTCTAGTTTATTCAGCAGTGTGTGAGGTTCTCTCTACCTGGCCCTAATTAGCCCATGTGCTAGTGGCCAAACTGGAATTCAAAAGACAAAATTCTGTCCCTTTCTGTTAGGGAACAGAGAAGCTCATTTGAAGTGACGGGTTAACAAAATTCAATCTAGAACTTCTTTTCAAATCAAGTGCCCATCCCCAAAACATTACAAATTAATCCAGATACTTTCATCCCTTTAGCTTCACAAAGTAATTCTGCCTCTCCACTTTGCTTATGACTGAGGTTCCTAAGTACTTAAACACCAGTACTTTCTGATGGAATAAAACTGGTTCATAGAGAACATTACTAAATATTTTAGTGTAAGCAAAGCTCAATATATCTTGCTGAACAAAGGAAAAGCTTTAAAATTTGAGAACTCCAGTGAAAGTAGAAGAACTAAGCTGATTAAATGCTGTATCTAGAGTAGGGCAGAACAATCCAAATGTAACTGCTGAAAATGCAGTTAACTAGCAGGAGCTTTTGGTAAAAACATCCTGAAGGTGACACCTAGCTAGTTTTAGAGGGGAAAAAAAATGTGTTACAGAATATGTAAAGAGCAGAAAGGATGTGTTTTCCTTCACTCTTCTGCCAGTGTGCGAGAAAGACCGAAGGTCAGGTTTTCAGAAGAATGGCGTGTTCAAGAACTCTAATTTAATTATCTACATAAGCAGCCATGTTTGCAAGTGGCTAAGCACCAAGCAGCTCCCATGGAAACCGTATCAGGTGCAAGCCTGTTTAAAAGTACAGCTGGCTGAAATACCTATACAACAGCTTTTGAATGCAGAGACCTTCTAAAAATCAGAATAAAGTTATTTGTTCTGAGAACTCGAAGAAATCTGATATGAATTTCTCAAAGTTGTTCCTTGTGATTCTTTGACTCTTCTAGACATATTGCCGAAGAGGTGGCAAAAATGGCTTGCATAGGAGTTGGATGCTTTTTTATTTATTTAATTTTTTTTTGGATAAGAAATCTTGAGAGGAGAAGAAGTCAGTAATTTAGAGACTTGTCTGGAAAATCAAGTCAAGTTACCAGCTCAGTTCTCATAGGCAAGTTTGTCTGGGAAATCCCAGGAGTGCCAACCACCAGTCTTCAGATTAAGAAGTCTGTCTTAAAAAGCACAGGGATTTCTTCCCAAAATTACAAAATTGTGGTTGTCCACTTGATTTCCAAGTTTTTACAGAGCAGTCATTCAAGGTTTCAAATTCGTCTTCCAAACACTAATTTTAAACCCCTCCATTCCAGCATATGGAGGAGGAAAGTCCAAACCCACTAAGTATCGGGAGGCTATGAGATTTGGCAACCCTGTCGTCAAGATGTTACTGTCAAGACCAAATCCATCGGAATGACCTTGAAATAAAGGCCCCATTATCTCTCACCAGCTCTTCAAACTATCCATCCCCCAAGAAACTTCACAATTGGAATAGGATGCCGAGCTGTTTGGAAAGAGATTAAATTGTTCACAGCTGCCTGGGAATTAACAAACTTCCTCCTCTTTACAGTGGAATGTGGCATAGTTCTGAGCCAGGTGGAGGATACCATGTGAGGTTCTTGTAGGACCTGGAGTTGGCACAAAGAACAACATTTGCAAGTCTGCACATATATCTGAGGTACCAGGGCTCAATAATAATTTTCTGGCAGATTAGTCCTGCCCTACAGCAGGTTTCTATGATCACTAAAGCCAGAATGAAAGCAAAGGGTCTGGATTTCACACTTTATATCCTTCCACACCGAAGCTTTGATTTTAAAAACAGTTTGGTTTTTTTTTCCTTTGACATTGATCAGCAAGAATGAGTTTTACATTACACAGGTAAACAGCAGAGTAAATGGCAGGGACAGGTCCATAACATGCCAAGTGACACACTCATAACTTGGAGGAAATTATGCAGAATAACTTGATAAACCTTTGCCAAGATTGGTAATGGAGAGATCATGCACCACAAATTGCAAATGTGACCTTGTTTTGGCCAAGGCAAAAGAGGAGCTTACAATTTTTTTCTTGCTTATTTTAACAATTGATCCTTAAAAACAAGGTCTTTACTAGCAAATAGCTACCTGCCGGCAATTAAATAATTCAGTCCATGAATGTGCAAAGTGTTGCCTCTGAGAGTTTCTTACAATTTTTTTTTTATTATTTGATGATACCTTTAGTTCTGTGAAAAGAAACTGAGTTTTAGCCTTGATCTTCAAATAAGGAAACTTTGAATCAGGCACAGCTTAATTTTTCATGGACAGAAAAAGGCAAGGCTCTTCAAAACAAGGTACAACTCAGGGATGGACACAAAATGTTACACTTAAGCATTCTTAACAGTTGAAGAAGTAATTTAAAATGACAAACTCTAAGAAAATACTGAAGATTATCAGCTGCTGAGGGTATTTTTAGTCTTGGTTTAGTATTACCTGACATTGAAAATCCAAGAAAGGGACATCCAATGCATCCAGTCTTTTTCACTAAACTTTGTAAGTCTTCTTTATCTTATCTCTGAATCAATTCAGATTTTCTTTACTTTTCCAGGCTTTAACATCTATAACTCAAAATACAGCACTATATTGCAGTTTGCACCTTCAGGTCTGTTTTTCTTCATGGCCAACATCAAATGAAAGTCCTGACAATATCCTGAAGGTTTCCCCCCAGTTTTTATCTGAAATTACATACACAGCAGCATTTACTCCGTAGAAGTGCTTTTGCGTAAAGGATCAGTCAAACAGACAAGCACACAAATTTTCTTTATTTAGTAATATTCTGCAATATGTTCTACAACATTTTTCTTGATATGAATAAAATAATGGCCAATCAAATAATGGAGGTGAACATGCCATACCTTTTTACCCCTGTAGTCTTCTTCCAGATGATCCATGAATTTGTTCCTCTTTACTGAAATGATGGTTTACAAGTTAGATTAATCAGTGGTGCAAACCTTCTTTAGACAGTTCCTGTGCATTCAGATCTTATAAGATGAGTGACACTTTAGCATCTTGCACGTTGAGAAGGGAACATGGCATTGTATTATTAGGGCCAGACAATATTGTGACCAGATAATGGTCTAAAAGAAAATAGGTGCAAAATTTGCACAGGTCAGATTCGCCAGCATCATGGGGGAATGAAGGGAGGCATACAAAATTTGAAGTTGCGTTCTCTCACTAACAGAAAGGTGTGTCTGGGTGACAGCCTAAGCAGGGCTCTGACACTGCTTAACAGCGTGGTTACACTCTCTGTGGGCTTCATTTGAAGTCATCCAGTTTTAAAGTTGCTTAAACTGGGTTTGTGTCAACCCAGCTGAGATAACTCAATTGAGAAAAGAAAATCAATGTAGACAGGCTGGGTTTTTTTCTACATAAATACCTGAAAAGGAATTTCCAAATTCGCTATGACACAGACATAATACTGGTGGAAAAGGGGAATAATCAGTTTATTTCAGTCACTAAGTCAAAACAAAAGTATGTTGACAGTGAATTCACGGTATAAAGAGGCTTTAAAGCCACTAGCCGATGGTCAGAAGAAGATTCCCTTTTCCAGGCTGCACTGAAGGCCAGCTGTCGCCCCATCCCTCATGGACCCCCAGCCCTGAGAAAAGCCTGGCATGGATAAGTTTTTTGGAGAGTAAAGCTCTACCTCTGACCCCGTGCGGGAATCAGTGTTCAGCGCACCCCGCGGCAACACAGACACTTTGGATCATGCAATGGGGTTGGGAAAACTAAACAAATAGAATCCGTACAGTGCAGAAAAAAAAAAAGGTGGAAAGTGCATTTTCTCAGAGTCTCAAAAACGACATTATGTTTTGGTTTGTTAAATTGTAAGGGATCAGATTTTTTTTCTTCCTTCTTTCTTAAAGGAATATTTAAGAAGCCCTCTCAGCCCGACCCTGTTGTCATATAACCAGTCATCCCTCCCTGCATTTTTAGACTTCATCCATCCAGCCCAGTGTGACTTCCAGCCTGAACTTCTAGTTCAAAATACACTTTTATTGGAAGATTATGAATGGAAAATAGGATTTCAGGAACTCCATGTTAAACTGAGCATTAATTTATGCTCTATTACATAGTACTAAAACACTTTATAATGTGAAAACTTGTACTTACACAGACCTGCAACACCTATAAACAAGGCTTTGTGGTTTCACAGGGATCTCTCTGTCGAGGTTCATTTCTTGAGTTACTGGCTTGGTCCTTCTAAATTTCCTTCACTTCCACGTAGAATTTATGGACCCAGTTGAGGAGGACTGAAGACTAACTTAAATTCTCAGCCTGGTTGGAAAGAGCTCTTCATCTCCGTGGAGGATAAGCATTGTGCCACTAACGTGCTGGGTCGCTCGGTGTCAGTCGTTCATAGAAACGACTGGACAACTGCTAGAGCAACGTATAACCAGCTACTGCTGCATCTCACCGATCCGCCAGTTTGTTACCAGTGCCGTCATCACCACAGAAGCAAAGACGAACATAAACCGAAACACAGCGAAACAGACCATGAATACATCTCCTGGCAACTTACCTCCAGCACGTTTTAAAAGACCCTTTAAACCTTTATGCAGTGCAATGTAATTTATTTATTACCTGCCTCTCTCCAAGCCGCCTGACAACATAGTGCTTCTATATTTTTGGAAGCAAAAATGCTCCAGCTGCTTGACACTGAAAATAACGATGATTCACGAAGTCTTGGCTTTTAATTTGCCAAGCACTAAACGCGTGCTTTCTTGCAAAGATGATGACTCAGGTTTTCTCTGGTTTGTTTGGAAAAAAGAGCAATCGGGAAACAAACCGTGCCCTCAGCAACAAAAAATATTGCTTTTGTAAAAGAAAAGAAAAAAAAAGAAGTCAAGTGAATAATGGAAAATACCTACGGGAAAAAAAAAATATGAGCGTACTTCAGAAATATGCTTTCGATTGGCACCGTGGAGCTTCATGAGGGGGCTGGTTTGATGCTGCCTTCACATTTCACAATGTGTCGGTAGTAACTGGCACTTTGATATGCGCAACTACCACTAACATTTCATAATATGACAATCTAGGAGGTGAAATAGCTTTTGTATTTTAAAATTCATTAAGAACAGCTGCAACTTAGCACTGATGGATACATCGGTACGTTCCTAAATCAATGTCGCCTTTATTGAGTTATATAAAGCCATTTCATTGCCATGCAGACAGGAGACACTAATCTAAAAAAAGAAAAATTTAAAATAAAAGAGATTTAAAATCTATTAAAGCACATTATATGTCAGCATCAGCTGTCCCTAGTACCGAGAAGTACTGAAACAACTATAGATATCATATACACAAGTAAAAGAATAAAATAAAAATGGAATTAGCATTTTGAAGTGACAGTTCTGAAATGCTAAAAAAACTTATCTCAGAACTGTGTGTTTCTGAGTGGGAGAAGGATTTCTAGGACATGCTTTTTCCCTAAGTGAATTTTCCAAGAGTCCCAAGTGTTATTTGCCTTCTAGTTCTGTAGTGTCAATATGGATTTCTCATACTGATTTCTGTGTAGCCTGCCTCTACAGTGACAACATCTTGTGTTTAGAAAACATATTAGCACATTTCAAGAAGAAGTTTATTGCATTTAAACTAACAGTACTCGGAGAAAAAGCTATTTTCTTAAAAAGATGCCACGCAGTCAGCCTTAGGGTTAACCAACAAGCCTGTTTTAAGCATTGGGTTTATTAAAATCTTGTCTAGATGCCTAGACTGGATCCCAGGGAGCAAATGGATTTTCTTTGCTTCTTGGCTTTTGGGCAATATTCCAGTTTAGTTCCTAGTGAAGCTTTATGACAAAACACCTACCAAGAAACACCGAACCAGGAAGACTTAGGTGGCTGTAAGTGAGATAACCGCTTATGGAGGCTGCAGGAGAAGTAACTTGTGCTAGTCTGAAGGAGAATAAGGCTGTGGACAGCTTTAGCACAGCAGTTGGCTTGTCAAAGAGCATGGCTCTAGCAAGCTCTGTGCTTGCCAGGAGTGAGACCCAGGGCCAGGGAGACGAATAGCTTGAAGAAAAAAAAAAGTAAGGAAAGGCTTGAAACTATTTGGTAACGAGGTTACAAGCATTACCTTTATTGTAAACCAACTGACTTATGGAGAAGGTTTTTTGGTTTTTAACCTGGCATGCTAATTCTGTGGCATAGGGCCTGATCTCCAAGTACACACCAGGAAGGATAATCCAGTCTAGGGTTGCAACCTTAGTGGGTCAGATGAGTTACTAGTGTTCTGTGGGTATTACATCTTCTTCACCGACAGCAGTAATACAATGTATTCTCCAAGCGTGGCCAGGACCTATATGAGAACCAGCCTCAAACCTCGATTCCTAGGGGAGAATACTGTCTATGCCAGTGCAGAGCTCTCAGCAGGATAAAACTGATTAATGACATGGAGGGTGGAGTGGATGTACGTTTAAGTTTTTTATGCCAACTTGCATTAGGCAACCTTGTGCAACTCGGGCAGTTTCGGAATGCGGTTCGATTACCTCGTCTAACTTGAGAGCTTGAACGATAGGATTTAAACTTCTGGAATACAACTGACTAGGCTAAATCTTATCTTTAGGAATGTAGACAGATAGGTAAGTTAACATATATCTGTGATTAGCTTACATATGCATATATATCCATACACATACCTATATACATATAGGCTATACAGGTATATACGTTATACAGGTGCCTTCCCATTCATGGGCGCTTGCAGCACTCTAAACACCTCACTTGCTGCTCTCTGAATGCCCCCCTGGCAGCTGAGGTGCTTCCAATTGATGTGTGTAATATGGATGCTCCGTATATATTTTTTCCCCTCCAACCTGACTGCAAGTTCTTCATGTCCTTTATACTTACTTTTAGTGTACTGGGCTCCATATTCATCTCCCAGTCTGTCAACATAGTTCACCTCCTGTAATCAGGAAATGGTGATTAAATGAACATCCAAGTACAGAAGCTGTCAACCTGGTGTTCATCTTTTTTAAAGTTAAAAAAAAGGCAAATGTTCATTTACCTTTTGCACTCAGGTGGCTCTGAAAAAGCTTTTCTTCAAAAAAAAGAAAGTGGCTTCATCTCTTCTACGATCTTGAGACAGAAGCAAGTTCAAGGGTCAATGCTAATCATGTAATTTTTAGCATTTATGGGAACAACAAAGGAAGAAAAAAAAGATCTTTAGAAAAGTTGCATGCTGCAAGCCCTGCAGTTCTCTCCTTTATAGAGTCGGTGTGTTGTTATAGCTCCTAAAAGGAGCTTTTCTGGGGCATTTAGATTTTAACCACAACAAGGTCTTGCTGCTTTTAGCTATCTGTTTCAGCATCTGATCTATCTCATTGGAAAGTCTTTGAGACTTTAGTTCAGGATTGGGTTGCAGATAGTATATGACAGGGGAGAAAAAAAAAAAGTTATTTATAACCTCTTTATGTACATAGGAAAAAAAAATTTCTAGAATATGAATATATGCCATCCACCTAAAAGGGAACATAATCCGCTCTCAAACTACAGAGCAAGCGCAACTCCTTTAGTGCACGCAACAACTTTGACCTCCGTGTAATTACTCCAGGCTTACATCAATATAACAGTGCTGGGTTTCTTTTCAATTATTTTCGGGGAGTGGCAGGCTCGCTTCCTGGAGCGCTTATTTGTTTCGAATTGGACTAATTTGCTCGACAATTTGCGCATCCCTTCTGTGGGATCCCACGTTTGCCCGGACGGAGAGGGATGGAGCTGCCGCGGACACCCCGTCCGTGGCTATCGGGGACACCCCTCCTCGGGTAACCCCCACGGCTGGGGCCCGGCGCTGAGCAATTTCCTACAGATGAGTAAGCACCAAATGTGGTAACTCAGGCCAGCAGCTCTGCAATTAAGGCTATAATTTCAGGTGTAGCTAGTGGTCGTAATGAATATTTATTTCAGAGTGCCAAATAAAAGAAATCGCCCGGCTAGGTGACACGAGGAGGGTTGGTTTGGTGTTAGTGGCCGTCCCGTCCCGTCCCGTCCCGTCCCGTCCCGTCCCGTCCCGTCCCGTCCCGTCCCGTCCCGTCCCGTCCCGTCCCGTCCCGTCCCGTCCCGTCCCGTCCCGTCCCGTCCCGTCCCGTCCCGTCCCGTCCCGTCCCGTCCCGTCCCGTCCCGTCCCGTCCCGTCCCGTCCCGTCCCGTCCCTCAGAGCGGGGTCTGGTTTCCCCGAGGAAGGAAGAACCGTGCGGCAGGGCAGGGGCTGCCCGCCGGCGCGAACAGGGAGCGGGGGTGAGGGGCGGGGGGTGCCAGTCGTTCCCGGGCGGACTCCAAGCCGCACGGGTGCAAAGCCCCGAGCACCCATCTCGACTCGAGCCCTTCGACCGAAGTCCAAGTGCGTGGCTAAGAGTGTGAGCTCGGCGGTGGGTCCGGCAGCATCCCGTCGAGGATCAAGCATCCCGTCAATCCCAGCCGTTCTGCTGGGCAACCGCAGCCTGAGGTTTTTGGATGGGTTTTTTTTTTTTCGTTTTTGTTTTGTTTTGTTTTTTCCTTGTGTTTGTTTATAAGCTACTGTGAAGTGAGGAGGTGCGAGGCGCGCCCACCGCCGTCCCAGCTGCACGGTGGCGGTCTGTCCCTACGGAAAGAGTCGCTCCACACACGGAGTGGGTTTTTTTGGGGGGATGGAAAGGCGGGATGGGCGCCAGGGAGCAGGGGGGAATCGCCAGGCCTGGGCGAACGCCCCAGCCCGACGGTTCCCCCCGGCGCCCATCGACGGGACGGACCCGAGGTGAGCGGCGGGCGCGGTAAGTAGCGCTGCTTTCCCCGCGGTACCCGCTTCGCCTGGCTCAGCCTCCTCCTCCCCCGATCCATACCCAACCCCCTTACCCGCCCCTTACCCCGCCGTCGCCGCCACTGGAAGCGCGGCCCCTTTAAGAGCCCGGGCTTTGCCTCCCGGTAGCTGAAGGTCATTAAAACACAAAAGCGCTCCAGCGCTGCGGTCCAATATAGCGCATGCGCCCTGCCCGAGGACTGGCAGGGAGACGGCAATATGGCGAGAATGCCTGGCAGCGGCGGCGGCGGCGAGTGGAGCGGTGGCGGAGGAGGAGGAGGAAGGGGAGGAGGCGGTGGCGGCGGGAACAATGCGGGGGACCGGCCGCCGGGCCGCGGCCGCGGCGTCGCCCCCCGCCCGCACCGGTACTGCAGCGCCGGCGAGGAGGAGGAGGGCGAGGAGGAGGATGAGATCCAGGAGGTGCAGATAACGGGGGACGAGGAGGAGGACGGAGCCGATGGGGGGCTGCTGCTGGACGAGGAGGAGGAGGAAGAGGAGATGGGTCTGGAGTGGGACGGCGAGGACGAGACGGAACCGCTGCCCCCCGCCCCGGGCCGTACGCCGAGCGGCGGCGGCGGCAGCGGCGTCGGGGCGGCCCCGGGGGGAACCGCGACGGCTGCCCCGGGGGGCGGTGGCGTCGGCGGCGGCCCCGGTGGGGCGGTGGCGGCGGCGGAGGACGCGGAGCTGGAGGCGGCCCTGCTGCTGCAGCGGCCGGAGCGGGCGCGGCTCAGCGAGAACA
Source organism: Chlamydotis macqueenii (assembly GCF_036417535.1). NCBI lineage: Eukaryota > Metazoa > Chordata > Aves > Otidiformes > Otididae > Chlamydotis > Chlamydotis macqueenii. Next base: position 115,184,485 of record NC_141557.1, on the reverse strand, counting down.
CGCGGCTGGCCACCCGCTACGCCGTGCGCATCTTCCGCGAGTACCTGAGCGAGAAGGCGCAGAGCCCCGACTTCGAGACGATGGACAAGGGAGCGCTCTGCCGCGTCCTGCGCTCCTTCTATGCCGAGGCGCGCTCCAAGAGCGGGCAGCTCTACTCCAAGTCCTCCCTCATCAGCATCCGCAGCTCCCTCAACCGCTACCTCAACGAGCCGCCCTACTGCCGCACCCTCGACCTCACCAAGGACCCCGAGCTCCGTGCCGCCAACCTCACCCTGGCCGCGGTCATCCGCAAGCTGGAGGAGCAGGGCGCCGGGCCGGTGGTGCAGAAGCAGGCTATCACCCGCGCCGACCTCCGCAAGCTCTACACCTGTAGCGTCTTCAGCACCCAGAGCCCCTTTGGGCTCCTCAACAAGGTCTGGTTTGAGACCTGCATGTACTTCTGCACTCGGGGCCGGGAGAACCAGCGGGAGTTGGAGGAGGACTCCTTTGGGCTGGCCGTGGATGAGGATGGACGCAAGTTCGTCTACTTCAAGGCGCTGGGGCCCTACCACAAGTCGCGCTCATCCTCCTGGAGCAAGAAGCGGGCGGAGAGCAGCGACGAGGAGAACCTGCCCCGCATGTATGAGACCGGCACGGAGTTCTGCCCCTACGCCAGCTTTGTCAAGTACCTCTCCAAGCGTAACCCCCTCTGCAAGGCCTTCTTCCAGCGCCCGCGGGACCACTGCAGCGAGGGTGACATCACCTGGTACGAGAACAAGGCCATCGGCAAGAACCTCCTGGGTACCCGCATGCAGATGCTCTCTAAGGCGGCCAAGCTCTCCAAGACCTACACCAACCACTGCATCGGTGCTGTCTCCATTGCCACCCTCAACAGCATCGCCGGCATTGGCACCAAGCTGGGGGGCCCGCAGCAGCCGCACCACCACCCCCCTCCCCACCACCACCACCACCTCCTCCACCACCCTGCTGGCGGGGGCTGCTACACCCCTGCTGCCCTAAATGGTGGGCCACGGCCCCGGCCGCCCACCGCCAACCCCTACGTGCTGCCCAAAGACGGTGACGCCGCGCCAGTGAAGGCAGAAGCGGCTGCGGTGGCCCCAGCCAAGCGAGCCCTCTACGAGGCGGTGTTCCCGGCGGGGGCTGCAGCCGGCGGCGATGCCTGCGGACCCTCTGCCTCCCCCAAAAGACTCTGCCGCCGCCCCGCTGAGCCCTTGGACACTGCCGCGCCCGCTGTGGTGGTGGTCTCAGTGAAACACGACCCCCTGCCTCACCTCCTCCCTGAAGCCAATGGGCACAGAGGCACCACCTCACCCACTGTAGTTTCACCTGCTATTGTTTCCCCCACACAGGTAAATGGAAAAAGAAAAAAGGAAGGGGGAAAAACAAAAAGGTGGCAACCCCGCACCCTGTCCCACATAGCCCCCACTGCGCCCCTCCTTTCATCCCCATCTGCCCCGAGGCTGGGGGTTGACTCACACTGCCAGCCCTGGGGTGGCTCCTTGAGGTGACTCTCACTGTTCAGGCACCCAAGGAGCCCGGACACGGGTTATCCAACTTCCTCGCCGCCCCTCCATTTTCCTCACCCCCTGCCACTTGTCCCCTGTTTGCTCACTGCGTGCCTGTGGGTTGCACTCCAGAGGTGCCTGGGTGCTGCCCAGTGCTACCCTCGGTGGTAGCACTGACGGCTCAGCCCTATGGGCTCCCCCGTTCCCTCCTTTTTCTTTCTTTCCCCTCCTTTTTTTTTTTTTTCTTTCTCTTTTTTTTTTTTTTGCGGGAGATGCAAGTTATGAAAGTGGGGCCGAAATACTAGATAAGGGTATCAGGTATCATTAGCGTGTGTGGTGTTCTTGATGTGCTAATGAACTATTTGAATAACCTCAAATGCAGGAAACAGCCGGGAGAATACTCAATTACACACTAGTAATGAGGGTGTAATTTTAAACTTCAGAAGTTAACAAGAGGGTTAATACGGCAATTGCGTTCATGTTGTATTTGTTTATTTAAAATAGCTCTGTTTCCTGGCAGTGATCCTCTTCTTTTTTTCTTTTTTTTTTCTTTTTCTTTTTTTTTTTTTTTTTATAAGGCAAATTGGCTTTAGTTGCGTTAGTTACTGTATTATTTCTACACTATGGTAAGAGCCCAATTAAATGGGTTGAGGTGCAGCGTAACTGTGGAAGGAGCCCAAGTCCATCAGATGTGTTACGCTGAGGTGAAGTGCTCTTGTCAAAAAAAAAAAAACAAACCAACAAACCAAAAAAAAACCATCAACCCTCCGTCGAACTACCCCTTGGTGTGCATCCTTGTGAAGCCCCTCTGCTGCGGGCTGGCGCGTGCTGGTGCCTGCTCCTCGTCCCCTCCAAAAGTACTTTCCTCTCGGGTGTTCGAGCGCTGGGGCTGAATTACTTCCATTACAGACTCGCCTTGTATCTCTGCAAAATTGGCTTGGAGTTTGGGAGCCGTTCGAACTACGTCTAGAAAGCCGATGGAGTTAGGCTGTGCCGGGTGAAATACCGTGTCTCAGGCAAGAGCTTCGCCGCTGGCTGCCCTGCGCGATTACAAAACCCCTCTGACATTCTTGTGTCAAGTAATAACAGGGATCGCAGCCGTCGGTGGGCCGGAGCTGGCTGAGCGCAGGTATATGACATGCCTGAGCTGTTTCCCAAGTGGAAATACCAGTTCTGGACAGACTGACCCTTTCAAAGGGTTTGGCAGCTAATTAGCCTCAAGGCTAATTGGGGAGGGGGCGGGAGGTGGGGGGCTTCCAGTGAATGCCTGCATAAGCGTCTGTGTTCTTTAAAATACCTGTGACCTCTCCTTTCTAGCAGGGTTGTGGGGTTTTTTGGTTGTGGGGGTTTTTTTTGTTGTTGTTGTTGTTGTTTGGTTGGGTTTTTTTGACCACTTCAGTGGAGTGCTGTAGTTTGATCTCCTGCTGTGTGGATCTGGTGCCTCTGAATGGCTTAGAGGCTTGATTATGTGCAGATAATGTTTTTGTTCTAGCTCATTATTTCAGGTATAAGCTGAATTACAATACTCTTTGCTGTATTTAACCCTAGACTCCTCTTTCCCTGTCTTTTAATGACCTTGAAAGTAATTTTGAAACTTCAGGCGTAGTTTGGCTTCTTTAGCAGCGCACGTGAGGATGGGAAGGGGAAGAGAGAACGGGGCAGCGGGGTTCTGATCCGGGTAGCGGTAACGGAGTACGCCTGTCTTTAACCTGTGACATGAGGTGTCTTGGTACCTTCAGGCGTCAGGCTGGGGAACTTGGTTTCTATGCCGACCCACAAATCTCATCACAATTGCATAAAGCTTGGGCGAAGAGAAATCCAGCTGCTCTGCTGTTTGTCGCGGGGCTGTGCTTCCTACGTGAAGCGTTCAGGGCTGTAATTCTCATTAGTGGCAGGCTGTGGGCAGAAAGGGAGAAATATCTAAAATAGATGATAGAGTACACAGGCATGTGCTGTTTTCTTAAGTGTATTGAGAAAGAAAGTGAGCAGTCAGCAAGGATGCTAGACAGTGTGGAGGGTTGTTTTTTTTTTTTTCAGTAATTATATGGAAATGTTCATCTCCATTCACGATTTAGTGTGCTAAACAAGCTGCCCGGCCAGTCTTGTAACTGAATCCTGCCTTTGCTACAAAAGTCATTAACTTAAGTCGTTAGGAGTTGGAAAAGTGTAATTTTTTTTTCCTTTTTATTCACCCATTCTTCTTGTGTCGGTCTTAATTTATGCAGTTCTGGGATGTAACAAAGTGAAAAAATACTGGCTGTGGCATAGATTTCCTTGGGAGAATGTTAATGCTAAACTTTTTCTCCCTAGCGACCTTTTATAATAGTTACGCTAATCGAGGTCCAGGGCATTTCCTGGGGAAATTAATGACTGGCTGGGGTTAATGGCCTAAGGCATTGCCTCAAGCCATCGACTCTCCCAGCCGGTCATTAATCCCCAGGAAATGCCCTAGCTTTCAATCGTTATTGCTTAATTATAAACAAAGTCTTTCCAGGCCTTTTTACTGAATGCATCTCGTCAAGTAACGTGACACTAAATTCGGCTGTTGACAAATACTAGTGATTCCTTGAAAACGTGAAGGTCAGAAGTTTGTGGTTTATTGGTCGCCTTCGTAATTATTTTTCCAGGGGACAGATTCTGCTGCCATCGTGGACTTGTGCAGTGCTCTGGTGGAAAAAAATGGTGTGATGAGTGGGTTTCTTAGCATCTTTATACTGTGTGCATGCCTGCTCTTTTGTAGCCTTGGTAGCATTAAGCACAGTACGGAAAAGGTTAAACCAAGGCACTAGATGGGATGTCTTCAGTTTTCACTTAAGACAAACTTCAAGAGTAAGAATCTGAGCAAGGATGTTAATTTTATGCTTTACTATCATGGTTACTTCCACCTTTTGTTTTTGCCCCAAGATGTCTTTTTAAAGCCGGGTTTGTAGGAGTCTCCCCCAGAGCTAGGGAAAGCTAGCGTAAAATGTTCACCTTGATCCAGCTGTTGCTTTAGGTTGCAGCCTTGAGAGCAGCGTTTATAGAATGTATTTTAAGCATTGCAGCACTGTGTCATCATGGCATAACTTTCTTTTCAGTTCTTGTTTGCTCTGAAGTGTAGCAATTTTCCTGCCACTGACAGCAGTACTTCAGCTCAAGTTGATGACAGAGGGGTGTAATTTGGATGCTCTTCATCTCTCGTGTTACTGAAAGATGAACAATAGCTAAAGTTTAAGCTTTTGATGCTACAGTGTGGTGGTAGCTGTTGAGATTTATAGATCTGCTACACACTGAACTTACTACGCTAGTAATACCCAAAAATAGGTCTGGGAAAATAGATTGCCTTCTGCCGTGGGTAAGGAGAGTTGCGTGTCACTTGAAAATGCTTCTGTTTTGTTGGTTCTCTGAACTTAGTCGGGTTTCTCCGGGCTGCTTGTGAAGAGTTTCAGCAGCTATTAAGGTACTTAGCAAACACTTGGTCCTTAAAGCATCAGCTGCCTGCATTTGTCTTGGCTGTTCCAGGGAATCCTTAAACACTTTTTCCTCGTGCTTTAAATCCTGAGCTGGGTTTTTGTTTTCTTTTTGTCTGGCCAGTATCTTTTAATTGCCGTATGTCCTCTCTGAAGGGTTTACTTTGACCAGAACCAGAAGTCAGGTTCTGACTGCAGATTTTGCAGAAGGTGAAACAGTAGCATATGATGAATATAAGTTAGAAGCAGGCACAACTGGGAACAAACAAACAAACAAACAAACAAAAAAACAACTGAGAAGTTAGTCTAGCTTTTTTCAGGAAATTTTAGGAATTTTTTTGGAGGTGGATAAGAATCTTTCTGCTTGATATTTGGTCTGGGAACATCCTACGTTTCCATAAAGTGGCCACAAAAAAAAGGCTTCTGTTCTGTACAAGTGTTTGTAATACTCTGACCAGAATCATCCCTAGGTGCCTTCTGAGTAGACAGGGTGGGAGGACTCATCAGACAGCTTCAGGTGTTTAGGATGATGGTGTTAGGATGCTCGGCTTCATTTCTATACAAGTAATAGATGGGGCAACGTCCCTATCTGAAAGGCTTAAAGTACAGCAGCTATTAAGACTGATGACCGCTAAATACCTTGTTAGTTCTTGGGGCGGTGTTTCTGTTGATCTGGTTTCAGAGGCTGGTACTGGCTGCCTTATTGCCTAGTTAGTGCCATCCTCTGGGATTAGTGCATTATCCCAGGTTGCAAGAAAATCCGGGATTTGTTTGGTGTCTTTTTTAAAAGAAATACTGAGGTTAAAATCTTAAAGTGTGAGGGCTAAAGGAACTTTCTTCAACTTACACTTGGATAAACTGTACCTACCTTAGAGGCTACTGTTTGTTTCTTAGTCATTGTTTGTGTTTTTTTTTTTTTTTTTTTTAATGGAGAGGATTTTCATCTTTTACTGTGTTACAGATGTGGAAAGTGATTATACCTGATAGTTATCAAAACTGCTCTGAAATCCTTGGGAGGCAGGGGGTGGGGTAGCAAGGGTGTCAAATATGGTCCCCAAAGGCAGCTTTCTTATTGGTCTCCGTAGCAAAATACATGAATCCTGGCTGTTGCTCTCTTCGGTGGAAGTCAGTGTTGTTTGTAACTGAATGGTTCTAAAGACCATTGAACAGAGATGGGTTTTTCTGAAGATGGTAGGATATCCCAGGCTGTGTTCCTTATAATGAACATGAGGTTTGGTAGGCATGTGAATGTTTCCCAAGGTAAGCACAAGAAAAGCAGAACAGATATTAGGCTTAGTGATTTCCTGTACAGCTTTGGGGGCTGTATATGATCTGAAATCAATGGAGGGAACTGGTTTTTTTTTTTCCTAGGTTGAAGTTGGTCCATTTTGGATCAGCTACTGGGGAGCGAGTTGGTTTAAGGTGACTCAGGAGAGTCACCAGTCTCAGTAGATCGGAGAACAGTGTTTCAATACGCGCATTTAGAATTGTGGTTGTGGAGTTTAAAGTCCAGTCCTGTATTTGTAGGTCCTCTTAGTTGCATTGGCACGATATATTGGAGGTATTAGATTTTGTAACTTCAGATGTGATTTCTTCCACTATCACTTCAATTTAAAAATATTTTTACTTTTTAGAAATTAGACTCCTTTTATTTAGTTGCATCATGTGAGCTAGTCAGAGAACTTGCTGAGTCCTGTCTTCAGTGATGGTAAGAATGCAAGAGGTTATCTCTTTTGTACAACTCAAATGAAGATGACCTTTTTAGCACAATTAGGAGGAAAAACAGCAGCATTGAAGTGCTGCAGTATTTTGACACTTTTTTTTTTATTCAATAGAATCTGAAACGACTACCTTGGTACTCTGCCTCTGTGCACATCAAAGATAAAATGCACAAAATTAAAGGTAGCAGAGGGCTTTTTTTTTTTTTTAACAAAAAAAAAGTCTTCTGTGATTATTCTGTAAAAGATTTCCCGTTGCCCACTGCTCTCCTACTAGAGAGCAAGAGATCAGAAACTGTTCAGTCTAATTGGTGAGTCTGTATGACAGTGAGCTGCCTTATTTCATGTGTGGTGTAGAAGTAAATGAGTGCTTAAACCCTTTGAAACACACCACTACTGCAAAAGCCATAGGCTGTAATTAAATTGAATGTGGGGTTGTATTGTCTTGTGCCCTTGGCTATAAACTTGATAACAGACCACGGAACACCCACTATTGTGTTAGAAGCTGGAACCTAATTAGCGATGGTGTAGATTTTCAGTCACTTTCGAAGCCGTTCTGTTCATCTTCCCCCCACCCCCCCTGCCCCCGCCGTGTCCTTTCTTTATTATTATTTTGCCTTTCTGTTTCTGAAGCAATAAATGCACTCTTCTTTTCAGAAGGAAATCTTTAAGGGCATGTAGCTAAATATGTACGTGCAAGATAATTTTTTTTTTATCCTGTTTTGAATTCAAGGGACAAGTGTTGGTAACTGCATTTTATCTGATGTAGAAGAGATTTATTAGTGTTGTAATAGTAAAAATACATAATCATGTTTCCAGGGAATGCTTTCGAAGTCTCTTCCAGGCATTTCAGGGGGGAGTAAGGAAGGGATTGGAACTTCTTGTAATACCTTGATCTAAAAGTAACATTGAAAGACATATGATTGAATTCTGTTCTGGGTGTTTTTTTGGGGATTATCCACAAGGAAAAATTACTCTTCTGGGCTTTTAGAAATTCATGTGCTTTTGCATGCAGCCAGTTTTAGTTGATCTGAAAACCTTCAAACTTGCTAAGGACTTAATCCCTAATGAGGACAAGTGCCTTTGATGTGTTCTTGATGCCATTTTTAGTTTGGGAAATAATCAAAGTTGTAGCGCACAGATGCAGTATATACATTCCCAGTAAATTCTTAGTTAATTGATATGCTTGCCTATTGTATGCATCTGTACACTCCTGTAGCTAGGACAGATCATTTTAATTAAATGGAGTAAAAATTTTAAGCCCTATTCACTTTAGCCATGTATGAAAGTGCTTCTTCCCCCCCGCCCCATATGGTTAGGGCATATCTGCTTCATAGAACAGAGTCTTCTGACTTTGCTCCTTGTACTGGCCAGAGTGGTACACTGTGCTGATTTGGTTGCCATGTTTCTCATAGTTAAACTGGGTAGTGTGGCCTGGATAAGGCATTATAGTGTAGCTTTTGGGGAGGGTTAATCACTTCTCTTCAAAGAGTGGCACCAGAAGTGTGGAACTGATGTTTCTCCTGTAATACTGTCATGGTTTTCCAGTGGGAAACAAAGCTGATGGGATCTGCAGGGAGGAATGGACCACGAATCCCTTAGTGATGCTTCCCCAAGGTGGGGGTGGGAGAGAGGGTTTGAGTACAGCTTCTTTTGGTAGTGGGGGTAGGAAGTTTATTTGGTAGGTGCTGTTCAGGCTGGAGTGCTTGTTTTTGCAAAAGGAGAAGGGCAGAAATATCTATGGGAGGCAAGATGTGAGGATGAATTTTGGCTTTCCTTCTGTTTTCTTATCCCAAAGATCTTGTGGAGGTGCCAGGGTAACTTCTGAGCTGGGCTTATCTCAAACACAGTACTTTGTTTCACTCTCTCCTCCTTAAAGTGCCCGGGAACTGGGTCAGATGAAGCTGTCATTTGTTTCAGTTTGTTTTTTGATACAGGGAGTGGGAGGAAGAGGAGGCTGTGTAGTTGAAACTCCTGCACTTGGTAGCTCTGGTGAAGGAGCCACAGCTCTTGGGCTTCCCTGCAGATTGGTGCCTGTGTCTGCTGTTACTGCTTTTGCATCTGTCTGTCAGAAATGTAATACAGAAATGAATGACTTCCCTAAAACACCACTGTACTTAAAGCTTTTTTTTTTTTTTAAATGTGTATCTGTTTATGTACGTTTAAAATCAAGGATTGCTGGAGAAATTTCAAAAGTAATTTCTCAACACCCTTCAGCTGAATCCTGAGCTTTTACTCACCACAGTGATATATATAGCTGCTTCTTTTGCTGCTGTTGATTTTTCTCCATATGCTTCTAGCAGGCTTCAAAAGTGACAGGGAGAGGCTGGTCTGGAGTAAGGAGAGCAGACTGCATCTGATGCTTTGACTTTGAGTTATTCAGGTCCAGTGTAGTCATCCTGAGCTCTTACTCTGATCCAGGGTTACCGGCTGCCAAGCCTGTGCTTGCCTTATTGACGTGAGCTCTTGTTTCCCGGGTGAGGTGTCTGCAGTGCGCCCAAAGGAACAGGACCGAAACTCCCAGGCACAAGAGGAAATCATCAGTGTTTAATTACCGAGCATCCTCTGCCTTAAAGCTCGAGAAGAAGCAGTGGAAGCATATGGTGTGGCTGGCCAACGCAGAGGTTGGGAACGCAGGGTGCATGGGTTTAGCATGAAAGAGAAGGGGAAATCCTCTCGCGTTGCCCTCCTTGCCTCAGTTCTGCTTGGGGTGGGTTGAAGCTGTTTTCTCCTTGTGCCTGAAATGCGAAGAAGAGGAGGAGTGAGGAAGGTGAAGTGGGCTTCAATAGCTTCCTTCCTTCCTCCCCTCTTGCAAGGGATGGCTGTTACCTGTGCCATGCCTTCCCTCATATTGAAAACACCCAGTTCAGAAGTCTGCAGGTTGTCTGAAGTGCCATAATTAACCTGTACGGTTTTGATGCCAAATTAGGAGGATCTAAGCCTGAGAGTTATGTTGACAAGTTGGAGAGTGTAAACGGGAGCACAGATGCTGTAACAGACAAAGCTGCTGGCTGTAGTATGGGTGGTGTGTGAATGTCAGATGAAGAGGGAACCTGCTTGAATTGGCTGCCTTTTTGAGGGTTTCTCGGTGTTTCTAATAACTTTTTGTCTAGCAGCACTCGTGTAAAGGATGCTTGTGTGCCCATCCTCCTCAGCTAGGACAGCAATGCTGGGTGCAGTTGTTTATCACAGAAGTTAGCTAGAAAATTATTACAGTCCATGTTTGTGGTGTCTGGGAGGTGATGCTTTGTGGAGGCTTTTATCAAGTTTATCAGTGCTAGTTTCCATCTTGGGTTTAGAAAACATGTCTTTTTCCTGTCATCAGAATACTAGTTTCTGAAAGCTCTCCGTAGACCATTGCAAGACCAGGTTCACATTTCTACTTGATTCTTTAAAATGCTTTTTAGAGGGGAGGAGGAAATAAGATGTGCCAAGCCCCGCATGCTTAGAACATCTTAACCACTTCAGAAAGAACTGTTTAGCCTTTTCGTGTATTTTACACTTTCTCTTGTCTTTTATTTTGGTAATGCTGAAGTATGTATCTTCCTGATTATCTCTCTTTGAAAAGACAGCTTCTCTAAGGGACACACACACACACACACACGACAAAACCACTCCACAAAACCCCACTCTCTCTTTCTCTGAAAATTCACACTAATCAGTGACTGGCAAACGTGGGAGTGGAAAAGTAACAGTTCTTGGAGGCTAAAGGGATAATGCAAAGCTCTGGCCCATGAAGCCATTTGAGGAGAATGAAGTTTTTTTAGAACTGACTGATGTTGGTAGGAATATGATTTCTTTCCAGCACAAACACTTGAAAAAATTGTATTCCTTAGTAGGGATGGCAATGCAAATCCCCCAGCCTTTAACTCTGTTTCTTTTGCCCAAGTACTGTTTGAAAATAATACAGGCAGAGTGGGACTAACATAGTTTCAGTGTCAGACTGCTGCTTCAAAATCAGTTTTCTGAAGCGACTGCCAATCCAAAGCAGTATGTCTAACACAGTTATGGTTTGGTTTTTTGTTTTTTTTTTTGTTGTTTTTTTTTCTTTAAAGCAGAAGCAACTTTTATGTCCTGTCAGAACTTTGTAGTTTTGCTTTCTTTTTGGGGTATTTTACACACTTCCAAAGCAGCATTATTTCTGGTTTTATCTCCTTAGAAGCCTTTGCAAGTTACCTTTTAAAAAAAAAAAAAAAAATTAATGCACGTGCATTTGGCAACTGGTTTCAAATAAAACATTGTGACACTTTTTGGTATCTCTTGAGTAGGATCTGGATACAAATGTTTCCACTGAAAGTACTTTTTAGAAATAAGTTGTTCTCTTCACTCCTAGGCATAGTAAGGAGTGCCAAAAAAAAAAAAAAAAAGCTAAGGAAAAGCCAGGTTTACTGTAACTAGAAGTACAAATGTGTCAAAATGAGTATCAAGTTTAAAATATACAGTGACTAAACACAGTATTAATTTAAATGCTGATATGTTGGTGTATGGAAGTAGCACTATGCTACTATGTAAATGACAAAAGTATTCCTGTGGTACTGAGAAGGATAATTCAACCCTTTTTTTTTAAGTGTACTATGGTAGTTCGTTAAGAAAGGATTCCTCATGCCTGTGCTAAAGTGTAATCTTAACCAATCAGTTTCCCTTAGTATGGTATATTCACTTCCAAACTGCTGATAGATATATTCAGGATCATGAATGTAATAGTAGGCTGGATTTGCAGTACAGGATAATGATGTGGCAGTAATTGTTACAGTCATAAAAAACGTACAGCAGACACTTTCAGAAGCTTATATGGGTTGTTTTAATTGTTGAGAGATACCAAAGCATCAGGTCAAACCCACATCTTTCCAGTAAAAGATATAACAGCTGATTTTTTTTTTTTTCTAGATTTCACAAGGTCCATGTCCAAATTTTTTGCTAAAAAAGCAAAACACCACTGCTCCAGCTTCTATGCTTGTTAACTTAGCTGAGGAATATTCTAACTTAAGTCATTTCTGTTTCTGTAAAGTGCTGGACTGATTCTGCTGGACGCTTTTTTTTTTTTTTTTTTTTCCCCTGCAGCATTGTGATCTTACTATTGTTAGTTGCTGTAAAGATGCTCAGGTGTGGTGATTTTTCTGGCATGAAGATTTCCTGTGGCAGAGCTGCAATGACTGCCCAGCTACTCTCGCCTTCACAGCAGCGGTTACGTCCGCTGGGGCCCCGTCCTTCCTTCCTGCAGTGAGCTGGTTTGGGCTCCAGCACAAATGAGCGCCACTGCTTGAGCAGCGACTGTGCAGCTCTACCACAGGGATGCTGGGCATCGCTGCTGACAGCCTGTGGCTCTGGATTCCTTGGGTCTTCTCTGGCTTTCCTCCGAAAAAGGAGGGAAGGAAAAAATAAAATGTCTTTTTGTTTGTTTGTTTGTTTCTCCTCCTCAAGTCTTTATAAAACTTGAAAAGATCCAAACCAATGCCCAATCTGAAAACCTTTTATTCTCTTTAACATTAATAGCAGTGGTCTGAAATAGCTCTTGCCTCCTTTTTCTGAAGGGGATAGATTTTTTAGGAGGGGAGAAGAGCAGGGATGAGCTTCCCGACCTATCTGGATGTCAGAAAGCAGGGGTTAAATAACTGCGCTAGCAGGATTTTGAAGGCAGAACATAAGAATTTTGTGAGAAGAGGAACATCTGGAAAAAAAGGTGAAATAGAAAATCAGGAGGAGAGGGAAAGCTGGGTGAGAAAATGTTACCAACTGTCTTGTTGCAGCACATCAGTTTAGAAACTAGATTAATTTCTGTATACCAATGTGCTTCTGCTGGATTAGTTTGATGGATTCAAGGGGTGGAAAATAATGCTTCTGTCTGGAGAGGGCTAAAATTGGAGAAAGAAATTAGGATTCTTTCCTAGTGGTAAATAACAAATATAGCAGGTACACTGAAGCAAAATTTGATCAAGGAAAAGATAGACCCAGAGGGATGGCAGAGAAGAATTGTGCTTTTTCTTTAAAGTAGAAATGCTAAAGGAAAATGTAAAACAACTGTGAAGGAGGGGGAAGTCTTGGTTTTCTTCAACTTTAAAGTTAGTTAAAATAAAATTAGTATGACTTAAGTACATTGTATTATGGCCTCTTATGGAAACTAAAATCTAAAGATTTTTTTTTTTCCTTAACTTTAAAAAATGTGACATTTAAACTGATGGCTTCCTATACAGTTTTGTGTTCGAGTAAGCATTAGTTCTTGGGTATGTATCCGAAAAGAAAGCCACTGTCAGCACTCTGGTGAAATGGCCTATAAGCGTTGTGGTTTTGTTTTTGTTTGTTTGTTTGTTTGTTTGTTTTTTATGCCTAATGGACAGTAAACTAGTTTCCTCAAGCTACTTGAAATACTCCTTGTAAACTAAAGCATCTGGATAATTTTCTCAGTCGCATCTTATTAAAACTCAGCAAGGAAGTTGGCAAACATGTTTTTGATCAAAGCGCTGTATAAACTGGTCACTTACTCCATTAATCTTTAGGTTACTTCATAAAATTCCTGAGGATAACCCTGTTGGGTTTCTGCTTTCAAAGACAGCTTCATCCCACGTGGATGCCAAACAGAGAGCGAGCAGCTTCACTGCATGATGGGAGGGCATGCAGGAGGTTTACAGGGTCTAGAGGAGACAGTTGGAGGGTCTTGTTTTTCCCATGTTTATCTGACTTGGAGTTTCCTAGTGGAATACTAGGATTGTTGAATTATTTCCATGAATAGCTGTCTGCATCCAAAATGGCTTGGTGTATGCTAGTCTGTTCTGTATGTTAATGCCTGTATTTTTGTTGTGTAGTCAGTTCGTGTTGTATATGACAACCTTAGATGCCTCAGTAGTGTGGTTGATCAAAACACACTGCTTTCCCTAAGGAAACAAATGCAGGGTCATAGCTCTGAGAAGTCAGGAATTTCTTGTTGGTTCTGGTGGTAGACGGCTGAATGCCAGCTTTCTGCAACCCATGCTTGAGAAAAAGTTAATCTACTATCATACTATACTCAATTTTTTTCATAAATATATTTTAAACTTCTGTATGGGCTCTCTTCAGATCTCTCTTCTATCAGGTTTCTGCCTATGCATCTAAGTGAGTAGAAGACCTCAGATCAGCATTTACAGCACCTGCTTTCATGTTGTATATATGCAACTATATCAAGATATGTAGTTATGCACTTTATAAGAAGCTTATTCAAGAAGAAGTGTTCATCTGATCAGCAATATCTAATTGTTGGCAGTGCTAGGGGGATGCTTTGAGCGCTGTTGTAAAAGCAGTGGTAGTGTGTTTTGGCAAAAGTGTCAAATATACTGTCTTTGTTGTGACTTGAAAATTAAAGCTTTGTATTTTGCTGGGGGGGGGGGAGGCGGTGAAAATACATGAGAAGTGGCCACCACAACATAAAGCATCCCTGGAGCAAGAAGTGTGTCACCTGCATGCCAGCAGGATGACACCATTAAGAAGTTGTGCTTCAAGAGGTAGGAGATGGCAATGTTGGAGATGGTGTACCAGCTGATTAAAGGCTCTGAGGAGGAGACAGAAAACATGGCTGAGAAGGCTGCTAAGAGATGTCACCTGGTTGCACCAGCAATCTAGCCCAAAAGGGAGTAGGGATGAAAGTCCTCATCTGTAGTAATGGAAAGTTGTTAGCTGTTCTTAAAGCATGGGTTTTTTTGTGACTTGTGTGAAAATCAGTGGTCTCAGTCTGGATACCAGTGGACAAGTATCCTTGCAACAGAGGCCACCAGAATGGACACTGATGGTCACTCCTATTGGCAGCCCGAGTGGCGAGGTGGGGGAAAGAGCTGCCCTCGCCCCAGAGGTGAGCTCCTGACCGTCAGGACAGGCTGATGGCCGCGTGAGAAAGCTCACTGTGCTGGTGGTACACTTGCTGTCTGGAAGGACTGCTGGGCTGTGGATGTGATATTATCTAAAAGTAGCAGACTCTGTACCAATTTAAGTGGAAAAACAAGACTAATAGCAAAATTCATTTGTGTTTTTCACTAATCCTGAAAAATGGCAGTTTGCTTCTCCATCTTCCTGGCTTTACCATCCTCTTCATATAACTGCGCTGACTTTTACTGATGGCTTCTTGTGTCTAATCATTTCCTAATGAAGCAGACAAGTTTATTTTATTTTATCCTGCATGGGCTTCTTTTTTTGTCACTCATTCTTGTTTCCCTTCACTCCATTTCCACTTCAGGCAAAAATTGTTTCCAGCTGAGAAGGGCTGGATGCGTGTCATTCCAGAGCAATTGTAAATGACCCTACAGATTCGTTTGAGAAAAGCAGAACGTATTTTCCCTCTGTGCACACCCCCTCTTTTCACCTAGAATGGATGCAAAAAAAGTCATATGGGGCCAGACTCAAGGGATGTCTGTCCCCATACCCTGTCCCCACAGCGGTGGCCAGAAGCAGATGTCTGTAGAAGAGAATAGGAATGGACGAGTAGGTGATGCGTCTCATATGGGTGTTATAATGATGTTTGCCAGGTTCCCCTCTGAGGTATAAGTGACATGGCAGAAGGACATCAATCATTAAAAAGCAGATATTAACACCATCACGTTAGGTCGGCGAGATGAATGGACCTCTTTGCATTTTCTTCTCACACTGTTTTGATGGGAATGTCGATTACAGACAAGGTAAACTTGTTTGTACTTCATTCATTAATAACAAACTATAAACTGCCCTGCCTCCCCTCCCCACAGGCAAGGCACTTGAGGAGAAGCCAGGCAATTAAAGTACTTAAGACAGTAATTACAGTCAAATATACAACAAAAATAAAATCACTGCACATGACTTTTTTTTTTAATGCTTGGTTTTGTTCTCCGCATTTATTAAACCACAATTCTTGCCTCACGATTGAACAGGAATCGCTCAGCTGGTAATACCAAAGTGTGTGACAAGCTCCCCTTGGTATTTAATAACTTCTTTGACAGTCTTACTATTGAATTCCTTACAGCTCTGAAACTCCTACTTTTTAGATGGAGCTTGGAGTGTAAAGCCAGCGCACCTCTGAGTCTTAGCGCTGATGAGGAGGGAGCTGATACAAGTGCTCTCTTGAAACTTTTTCTTTTTTGCTTTTCTTGCTACTTTTCTTATTGTACAAGGAGCAGCATCTCTCTGGTTACTGTGATGCTTAGGAGGGGAAGACTAGATGAGGCTGAGGCATTATCAGTTGATAATCCATGGTTGACTTCAAATGTTTAAAACGCATTAGCTAAATTTAAATATTTGAACTTCAGAAATAAGTGTCCACAAACTTCACTTGTTGTGAACCTATTTAGTGAGTAAGCGTCCTGCAGTATAAACTTGTGTGTATGCCAGCTGGATGTATTTTTAAGTAAAATGCTTAGTGACTTCCATATTCCAGATAAAGTACACTTTAAAAAGACAGAAACTTAGCTGTAATGAGATCCAGCTGGTGCGCATAAACCTTTCACATTACATTACATAATTAAGTTGGGAAGTAATGTATGGGGAAAAGTTCGTGTTGCTTATGCTTTTGTACTGGAGTTTTACAAGGCTGTATAAATACTGTAAGTTTTTAATGGGGGAAACGCGGAATTAAAAGCAAACAGCAGATGATGTATGGTACAAAAATGTTATAAACTGAATGTGTAATATTACCCTTTCAGTATTTAATATTATATGACTGAAACTTGACAGTGTTCTGAACGTTGCCTATGTTAAAATAGCTTTCACAAGAACAATTTCCAACTGGTTGGTTTGATTAACGTGATTAGTTTAAAGGTAGATCATTTTATACTGGACCGTATCAGAGCATAGATTCCTTCTGAGTAATGTTTTGACCAGTCTTTTTATTTGGTAAAATCGACGGTGCTGTGGTATTTAAAGCAGAGTACAGGCTCACGGGCTCCGTACCGTAACTTAACAATCTGTTCTCCTTTTAGCAAACTGTAATTACAGAAACATAAACTACATCTTCGTTTATGTCGACGGGAGAGCATGGGAGAGGAATGTGGGAAGGCATTTGTTGTGCTGTCATCCGTTTAGTTGCCTACCTTGCTGTTGTTTCATAAACATCCTAGAAAGCTCCTGAAAATAACAAATGTGGAATGTGCCAAAAATGGTTGAAATGCGAGACTTTGTCCTCTGAGAAACAAGCCCTGGCAAATCTTAGCTTGATGTTACTGCCCTGGGCTGCCCTCCTCCTTTGCGGAAGGCTTTTGCTCCCGTGCAGAGTCAGCAAAAGCTCCCACGTGTGCCTGCGCTTCAGCGGCTACAGCAACCCATGGCCAGGGGTTTATCGGTTTTTTGGGTGCTGTCGTCGTCACCGGCAATTCGAGTTGCCGTGTGTGGTCTGTGAACTGGAGCAGGGGAGGCATGGGCATACAGTCTGTTTTGCCAGCTCTGCTACAGGGGTGGTAGCCTTGGGAAGAGGAGTGGTTAAAAAAAGAGTAGTCCTAAATTGCACAGCTATTTGCTGCAGGGTGGTGAGTCTGAGCCCTCAGCTATCCTCATTTAAAGGGAATGGTCAGGCAGGTATCATAATGCCTATAAAGCTTAGGCCGTTGTTCTTGTGAAGAGTGTAATTTACAATAATTGCTGCTTTTAATAATGAACCAATGTATTTGAGATGTGTCAATGCCCACTAAACAGTTAAAATGACAACTTAATTGCAAGATGCTGTTACTAATGTGGGTATGTTGACCTCGAGCTGTTCAGGGGGGATATTGTGGGGTAATTGCCATAGCAAAGGTATAACGTGCTTAGGCTCCCTTCCATAGAAGGGGAACTGCATTTTGAAGTAGAAATAAACTTTCACTTGTCTGAGATTTATTCAATGAGAGGTGAAAGGAACATTCAGAATGTAAGTGAATAACAAATATCTTTTGGGTTTGTGGGTTTGTAAGTTCCCATAAATCATTCAACAAGTTCCCAGTCGTAACAACCACATGTTCCATGCTCTGACATTGCAGCCACCGTGAAACTCAAGTGAAGGGTGCGATCAACCCCTAATAAGAGTGGCAAGCCAAATAAGTGGCATTAAAAAAAACAGGGTGCTGTCCTGCAGATTTCTGACTTAATTTTTTGTAGGCTGTCAGTACATCAACAGACTCTTTAAATTGCCCTCCCTTTCCTCTCTGGGTCCACACCTTGGCCCTTGCTACTTGGTACAGCAGCAAGCAAAAATCCAGTATGGGAAGAATGGGCTGAAGACCTTTAATGGTTTGTTCATAATGTTTTGACGTGACTCAGTATTTTGTGATCATCGTTTTAAGGAAACAGTCATGTTAATGAGCATTTATTGTAAAATATGGAAAAGAAACAGGTTAAAAGTCAAAGTAGTGATGATGAATGATTCTCTGTTTTCCTCTCTCTGCTCTGGGGGGGGTGAGGTCCCCACTGCTGCTGGTGAAGCCAGCACAAGGAGTGGGGCAGCACTGCTGGGTGACTGGCCCGTCTCGGGGTTTCCAGCAAGAGTGAGCTCTGGACATGCAGCCCAGTGCCACCCAAATATCCCGGATTAAAAAACAAGGGTAGGAAGCATTGCTGCTCAGCAACCTCGGATTGCTTGGCAGAGCTGCGCTTCTCGACAGCTTCTCACTGCGTACAGGACTTGTGAATAGCTGGCGGACCTGCCAAAGCGGTGGGAGGAGTGGTTGAAGGTGCTGATGGGGACGTCTGCGAGCACCCAACACCTTGTGTGCTCCTACTGTGTGTGAAGTCGCCTTGCTGGGAGAGAGGTGCGAGCTTGCTTCAGCCTTGGAGCAGCCGGTTCCCGAGCTCTGCCGGCCTCTATCCAAATGCTGGCCTGAGCCGACCCTGCTTGGCTTGAGATCCGGTGGGATCACGGTGCAGCGGGAATAAGAGGCACTTTGTTCTCCATCGTAGAAACATTGTGATTAAACCTGATAGTCATGAGGCTGGATTTACTGCTGCGCTTTCGCTGCTTTGCTTTGCACAACAACACAAACACCCAGAGAGTGAGAGAATTTAATCTGTGTTTCCTAAGGATTGTGAAATTCTCCTTCTGTATACATTTGCTGGATGAATTTTAAGCATGATTTATAAGAGGCCTTTCCTCTTATAGTAAACATGATTTCCCTTTCTGTAGGGCTGTAAGACAAATGCTCTTAGTTTGCAAGATTAACTTTTTCAGCGTGCTAGCCTTAACGTGGTTTTGGCTCATCTTCCCTGCTGCACACTTACTCACTGAAGCTATTTAACTGAGATGCAAAAGGAAAATATTGTTTCTTCAGCATTTGGACCTAATGCTGGCTTACAAAAAATGTAGACCAAGGCAGGCATTTGTTTTGTACTGTTCAAAAGCTTTCTAAAATCCTCTGAAGTGTGCTGTGATTCTTATTTTTGGTCCGTTTCTTCTGCCCTTGCAAGTAGACTCTCTTGCTAATCTGCTGCCTGAAATACTCTTTGTTCAGGAAAGCAAGTCTCTTTCTGTTGTAATCAGGGCTAGGAATTGAGCTGCAGGGTCACTCTTGGTGCTGTAGAGTTCACTGACCACACTTTGCTTCTGGCAGTCCTAGCTTTGGCCCCTTTACACAGATCAATGCCAGGCTAACCCCATTTATTGCTACTACTGAATCAAAACTCGGCTTCTCCTATTTAATTTAGCTCAAAATAGACGTAATGCAAACAAGCATCAGCATGGCAAAAGAGCCAGAAGAAGAGGAGGAAGGAAAAAAAACACTCAGGGTTGGTTTGTGGGGTTTTTTTTGCTTTTTTTTTTTTTTTTAAATATGCCAAATGGTGCCAAGCTTCAGATAGGAGGAATTAGTTTGCACTGTATCATTAGACCCTTTATAAAAATCTATCATCATCATAGATTCTAATTTGCACATGAGTATTAGAGTTTATCTGGTTGTCTTCAGTTCCCTTTTTGTGTCTGAAACCAGTTCTAATGTAACTGCTACTGCTTAAGCTCAGCCACGCATTCAGATTTCTTCTGGGTTTCTTAGTCCCAGATGAATCTCCTGGTTCACTTCATTGTGCTCCCACTAGGTGAACCTCCATCCTTACTATTAGATGCCTTCCACCAGTTACCACAGCGTCAGCCTCCTAGGAGCTTCCAGACTTGCTTCTGGTCAAGTGAAGTTGCTGTTAGCAGGAGTGAATTATTCTCGGTGAAGCTACGTGGTACTTTGTAAGGCTCATTGGTGTGAGATGGGTTAGGAGGTTTTGTTAAAGCAAGTGTGTGGCAGGTGAGACTCCTGCGGCTATCAAACCGCGTGGCTGTAATATAATTTTATTCTGTATCTGTGGCACACCTCAATATGAGAAGGTGTCGGGATCCTCAAGGCCTTACTTGAAGTTCAGAGGATGAGACCTTTACGGTGTGGCTGGCATCCAGCCACCTTTCCTGGCGAGGGCTGAAGTAACGAATTCCGCTCGCCACACCTCATTCCACACTGCTTGTCAAATACGTGGAATAAGGCACACACGTACCCTCACCTGTTGTTGTCTTCTGGATTGAAGCTCTGTTCACTGTGCAAGGCACTGCAGGTAGAAATAATGAGGCTTAGTGTTTCTGCTGAAAACCAAAATAATCTTGCCATCCTTCCACTCCACCCTCGCTCCCCCCAGAAAAACCTCTCCCCAAACTAATCCCCTCTAGTTCTTCAGCTTCAAGGTAGTGTTCAGCAGAAATCAAGTGCTCAGTCGAGTGTGTCTGTAATGGGACAGAAGATGGCTGCCAGGAGACAAATCTATAATTTAGGAGTTGTTACTGAAGTTAATTTCCCTTCTAGATGGTCACCGCAAGACCTGTGAAACCTTCCCCGTTTGTTTCAAATGCTCTTTTATTTCTGACATTACAATTTGTTTGTTCCTGAAGGCAAGCTTTTAAAGTGTGTCTTCCAGAGGGGAGACCAAAGCCTGTCAACTTAAATGTTGGGTTTTTTTTGTTTGTTTGTTTGTTTTTAATTTTACCACCCTTCTCCCCACTCTTACCAATTAAATACCTCCTCCTTCTTCTGACTACCCTTTTCTTTTTCTTGGAGGGCTTTGTTCCAATGGTTTCCCCACTCTCAACATGCACTTTGTCTCTGTTGCCTCCTTTCCTTGCCTCTTGAAGGAATGGTGATGCTTTAGCCTCTCTGCTTTTCTCCCCTTCCATGCCGGGGAGGGAGCTGATGGTTTCCTGCACTGCTCCTCTGGGTGAGACACAAGCATCAAGTAAGACACAAGCTGTAAGGCCTTCCTGATGTTTTCGTCAGACCACGACACTGCTCCTAGATAAAATCATTTGCTGACGTTATCTCCCAAACTTTATCTGGAATTGATCTTTTAAAGACGCTGGATGTGTCGCTGTGTGCGACTATCCCCTTATCTGCTCCTTTACCTGTCAAGTCCTCCCCTTGTGATGATTTCTTCCACTTTTCAGGTCTCTATTGGAATGGAGTGATTTTATTTTTGTTTTGCACGTAATTATTATTTCATCATAGTTGGTCACGGTTGTCTCTACCTTACACCTTCTCCTGCATCTTGTACTCAAACTGCTCGTTTAAAAGTTTGGGGTTTTTTGGTTTTGTTTTGTTTTGTTGTTTTCTTTTTCTTGTTATTTTTGAGCTGTTCATCAGAATCATCTAATGATGTGATTTTTCTCTGGTGTTGGCTTCTGTGTCATAACACAGCTATATGCATTATCAGTTATTATCAGTTATGTTAATGTGTCTTTGTTTCTTGCTTTTCGATTTTATTGAAATGTGTTGTACATTGGAGGCAATAAAAGCCAGTAGCTAGAGAAAGTGAGAGGCATTTCTTGTTGATTGACAGGCATAGTTTTTCTGCTTCTTTGAACATTTTCAGGTCCTTTTGTTGTCCAAGAGCTGCTGCTTTGCATGTTAGTAACGACCAGAGAAGCACAAATGCAGACTTAGAAGCAGGCAATACCATCCAAAAAACTGTATAAGATGTCCAGTATTTTAAGGTCTGTTGTGGTGTTGGGTCAAGTAAAAGCCTTTTAATATAAAATGAATAGTTTGCTGAGCTAGTTAGCAGAGGTCATTCTGTCTACAACTAAATAGTGGATTGCTGCTTCCTGAGGTTGGTGGTGGCAGTGATGGCTTCTATCAGGATATAGCACATGTTTGTATGGATTCAGGGTTAATCAACTCTTGTGGGCTAAAGTTAGCTACCAAACGATGTTTATATCATACTAGCTACAATGACACCTTGGAGAAATCCCTGCAGGTCTGAAAACAATAATAATCAAAATTGTATTTCTTAGCCTTGGATCCTAAAGTATCTTTTACACATAATGGAATCAAATGAACCAAATCTAAAATATGCTTTGTTCATATGCCATATGGTTGTCGTCTTGCCAAGCACTCTTCTTGCCTTCCAGAGCAGACTCGTGAGTTGTCCTTTCCTCAAATCCTGCCCTTCACGCCAACCAAAAAAATTGCCATTTGACCCCCATAGGCATATGCCTACCGTTCCTTTTCTCCCTTCATCCCTAAATGTTTTCCCAGCATTTAAGAAAACCTCAAACACCAGGAAAGAGGTAGAATGCACTTAAAAACCTTCATGTGCTACTGCATTGAAGGAGCCTTTTGAATTTAACCATGACTGTATTTAGCTTAATTCAGAACTTCAGCCACTTCGTACCAGCTGCCAAAAAGCATACCTGCTCCTCCAAGGGATTTAAAATCTGAAGAGGGACAGATTTTAGTATGGGGGATGGGTAGAGAAGTATCTAGGTCGTTGATAAGTTTTGGTTCATGTCCCATGTGCCGCATGCGTAGCCCATTTTAGGAGCTCTGGGGAGGCCCCTGTCATTGTGTGCTGCCTTGTACACATATTTTTAGCAGGAGGCTGTTTCCTGTCCCCACACCAGGTGTACCCGTGCAGTGTTATGCCACCTGTCCCGAGATGTTAAGTAACCCACGTTTGTTTTGAAATAGCTATGACAGTACAATTTCTCTCGTGATAGTGTTTGGACTTTTTCATTCTCCTGCTTGTTATGAAATCTGTAGGCTGATGATTTTAATGGGAGTTACAAGAGGAGAGGAAAAAGTCCCAGCCAGCCATGGAAATGTATAGGATCGTGGTAGAGCCAAGTAAATGCTCCCTATTGCAGTACGTCTTAAGAAGGACTTCCAAAAAGCCTGTCACTTCAGTAAGTTCAGCTTTTACCCTTTCATCGCACTCTCCTCCCTCTTGGCAGCCTCTGTCCCTCTGGTGGGGTTTCAGTAGATGATAATTTTTGAGGGATAGGGTCGTTGCTTTGCTAAGTTCAATTTTGGAGACCTGCTGGGAGGGGAGGGGGATGGGGAAGAGGAGGAAAACCCAGTGATGATGCAGGGCTCCTAAAAGTCAGTCTTTTTTTTTACATCTTCATCATAATTTAGGTAATTATGAAGGTATGGCTTTAAAGCCCTTTCGTGCCTCCTTTCTGCAGTTAGGTTATAGATGAAGCTATCTATCTGTTTTATTGTCTAGTCTCGTAATTACTAAGTGGACGCAATGTCTTCAAAATTACGATTCTGTCTGAGAATATTTTATTATTGGTTGCTGCAAGAAACATCTGGAGGGTGCTTAGAGCTCTTGTGTGTTACAGCATTTCAAAGACACGGTTTTATTGGATCCTTGTAATTTGTCCCTTTCCTTTTTCCTCTTCATATGGCAGGAGGAGCAATAGAGGCTTTTTTGGTGTTTTTCTTAAGCCTAGTGAGGTGATTCCAGATATAAAATTCTTCACATAGTCCGAAGGTGGAGTTTTTGTTGTTTACTTGTTCAGTTTGAAGTAGATAGTGTTCTGTTGATATATCCAAAACCACATCATCTCTGGATGGGTCAGTATTATCTCTTTCTGCTCCTAGGCAAATTAATAAACTAAATTTAAAAACTGCAAAGGAAAGCAGGCGGCTGGCTGATTCAAAGGGAGAGGCTATGTTTTTCATCACCACCCTTTCAAAGCCTCTCTGAATCAAAAGAACCATTGGATTGCGAAGGCAAGACCTATGCCACACCAGAAGCTCCCAGTTCAGCAATTTTCCCAGGGTAAAATTATAACTCATGTTTCCTCAGCACAGGCTGTAACTGGCAGCGTTCCTTCTACTTCTAAGGGTGAAATTGCTGGGGGGGGGAACAGACGTCTAATATGCCTCTGGAAGTTTTACAATGGGTGTTAGCCTCCCTTTGTGGAAAGATAGATGTTCCTCTGGAACATACCCAAGGGCAGGTGCTATTCAAACTGGAGTGTAAATTAACTTCAAATAAGGCAGTATGGGCTTATTTTTCTTCAGTTTGTGAGTCAAATCTAAAGAAGAAAAAACCCATTTCTCAAATTCTGACAGTTCATGACAATCTTCCAGTTATCCCACTGAAGTCTGCATTTTTATGGGTCTTTAAAATCTTCAGATATGACTGCAATTCAAGATGTTAATCTTTATTCATGTACTACTGATAGGATCTTAACTCGCAAACAAAACAGATTTTAGCAATGCTTGTTTTCTGGTGTTGCTTCTCACCAGAAGATTATTGGACAAATTGCAAACTGTCTGAGAAGAATGTAACCAGTTGGTTTCTTTCCCACTCAAATTTTGACACCATCTTTAAGGATTTGTTTAACTTTGCATTCAAATATATCAGCATGGTTCTGGCAAACAGAAGTCCTTTCCTTCTAAATCCAAGAGGGAGTGTTTTGTTTTGGTTTTTTTTTTAATTTTCTTGTCCTTTTCTTATGTAAAGACTCTTACAAAATTTGCACTGAGTGCCTGCTAGAAGTGGATAAAAGGCAACAACACTTGTGTGAGAAGTCTGACTAAAAATTACATTATTCATATGTCTCAACCTATGAAGCATCCACCTGGGAACAGTTGGAAGATGGATTCCAATGTTCAGAGCTCCCCTGCCCCTTCCCATGTCCATTCCTGGTCTGAACCCCACATACATGCATGGGGTGGAGGTAGCTGTCACACATCTGCCTTCACTGGTGCAGGAGATGAGCTGAGACATCCTCCATCCTTCATGGAGGCAACAGGAGCTACTGGTGTCTCTGTGCTGGGCTGTTCCCAGTGACTGGGGAGAGCTGCCCAAGCAGCTGCCTGTTTCAGGGAGGAGGTGTAGACTCTGGATGGAGCCCCAGAGTACCTAGGTATGTTATCTGCAAAGAAGCTGGCAGGCCACACCTCTTGCTGCAGGGATGAAGTGGTCCAAGGTGTTTGGATCGATGCTGCTGCTCGCCAGAATGAATGAAGTCTTGTGTGGAGGAGAACTGGGCTGTCATATCTGTCCTTTGCCAAGAGGTGAAGCTCCCTTTGTGTGCTTGCTTTCCTATGAAGTACAGGTAAATTCACATTGTCTCTGTTACCTGAGGTTTGATAGAGGTAAGAGAAGAAAAGCGACCTATTTTCCAGGTTTAAAGGAAAGTAAATGAAACAGTCCTCAGGGCAGCAGAAGCAAAGTCTTTTGTATCAGCTGTAGTGTTGTGGGCAGGGCTGCTAGGCTGCTAAAGGCTCTTCAGACCTGGCAGCCTCTTTCCCAGGGACTCTTCATCTTTTTAATAGCGTTTACTTTTTTTTTCCTAAATCCCTAGAAGTGTCCACAATGACTGCAATATTTCTCTGTTGAAACTGGGGGATCTGCTGGTACTTACTGGCTTGTAATAGTTGCTGCAGTATCTGACAGGATCCCTCGTTTGCCTGTGAGGATAAAGAATGATGAGTGAAGGTCACTGAGGTGCTTTGCTGTACACCTTGTGAAATAGTTTGAGCTGGGCATGTCCAGTTAGAGAAGGTCACTCCTAAATCAATTTTATTGCTAGTTTGAGTAAAAGGCAGTGCAGGACAGACAAGCTCCTGGTGGAGCAAGTGGACTGAAATGGCAGGTATCCAGTCCGCTGCTATCACAGGACACCATTCGAAGCAGCAGAGCAGGTCTGTTGACCTTTGGTCCGATGTCCTCCTGCATCTAAACACTGCGTCCTCCAGCATGGTTAGGGGATGGTTTTGCCTGCTGCATCCTGGGGTAAACACCCTATGATTATCCAGTGTCAGGTGGGCAGTGGTGTGCTGCGCAGTAATTGAGAGCAGCTTTCAAATCCGGTTTTGCTTGTAAATTAAATGGCCGCTTTTACCGAGCCAGAACCGAATCAGCACATCTGAAGACCATAGAAGTTGTCTACTTCCATTATGAAAGGCAAAGTGGCTAGTGGAAGTGTGTGTGTGTTTAGGGGTAGTGAATCTGGGCTGGATCCCCAAGTTATATGTGGAATTTTTTATTTTTTTTTTTCTTTTTAATAGCGCAATGAGTTGGATGTATGCCAAAGATCCTGCTTGCATTATGGGCTTAAGTCCATAGTTTTGCTTGACCAAAGCATAGAGGGTGTGCACGGCAAGAAATGGGCAGGCAGTGCAGGAGAACAGAGCTTGACTTGCAGGGCCTGAGTGTCATAAATTAAAACATTTGGGCTGGCCTCAGCACTGCATACTCAAACAAGCAAGGGTCTGAGTTAATCTTCCATAAAGAGTACAAATTTATGTAATATCTTGAGGGAGGTATTAAACTTTTGTCTGCAGTTTCAAGGCTTAGGGGGATCTTCAGAGGCATTTATAAGCACTTGAGAAGATCCATCCCATCTCTGTAAACTTGACCTTTTCTGGATTTTGGACTCGCATTTACTGCCGTGCTGGTATAAGCACAGGTCCTTATTTGACTCCTGCCCTTATACCTAAATCCTTTTTCTCCAGTTAATTAGAGATTTTTCTTAAGGTCTCAGTGGCCAGTTTTTGATGAAGGTGTGGTTAGAGCTGTTCTGCTGAAGTTAGATGTGTGCTGCAGACTCAGCTGCTGGGCGCTGGGCTTCTCAAAGTGTCTTCAAGGTCTTGTCCAAGGGCATTTTTTAACTGTCCTGCATCTCCAGGTAGGCAGGTCTCTCCATCTAGCACAAATACCTTGCTTCCCTCAGCCCCTTGCCTTGCATTTGGTTCTCTGCACCTATGGCATTTATTCTAGGTCCTGATCGGCACTGATGAAATCCCAGCAAGACTGATTTTGCTGAGGAAATGCAACCACAATCTCTCCAGCACTTGCAGCACTGAGCTCAGCAGCGCGAGCATCTCGAGGAGGAAGAGGTTGTGAGCAGCCAGCATGCGGGATGTGGAGAAAGGGACCCCCATCTCGAGGGGCTGGATCGACGTTCCGCCCCAGGGCCAGTGCCTCTGGGACAAGGAGGATGTAGCAGTTAAAATTGTCCCATAAGGTAAGTGTTCCAGTCACCAGTGCTATAGACACTCTGGTGTGACAACGTCCATTATAGCCTTTGTAGGCTTGATGCATATTTGGGCTATTGCAGGGTGGGGAAGACACCCTAAAACAGTTCCTGGCACCTCTAGGAAAGGGGTTTGAGCCAAGATTTTGTTTCATGATGGACCCCTCTGGGTATCTCTGCCCCCTTTCTCAGGCAGCCTTGTGGCATCCACCTTTCTAAAATGCACTGCTGCATATATTTCTGCAAATAACATGGAGTGCTGTAAGCAAGGCACTTGTGGTGGGAGGAGTGAGCAACTGCTTGGTATAGTAGTAGGTCTTCTGCTGCCTTTGGGTGCCTCAGCACTCAAGAAAATCTTCCTACTTCTCAAGTTCCCCATTGTATTTGACTGCCTTACATAGGATGGTCACATGTTGACAGACATTCAGGATTTAAAATGAGGCTTTTCTTCCAGAAGTCTGAAATAATAATTCTAGTACTACCACTGAATCTCGGGGCACCTGGTATCTCGCCTTACTGTGACACTGAATTGCAACTGATAGTGTTTTGGGCCTGTTTCTCTTGTGGCACTTAAACACAATTGTTTTGGAGTTTTGCTTTATAAATGTAATTTGTAAAGCTCAGTCTCGGCAATCCTAAAGCTTGCAGCTGCGAGGGAAAGAGCAGTTGGATTATATTGATGAAAGGCAAAACACAACAGTGCAATCACCCTGTTTTTGCTGGGGAAAACGGTGCGCTATTTCTTTGTTTTGCAGACCCAGTGGCACCGGTACAGCCCAACCATGTCCTCAGAGAGCTCCCCACCATTGGTATAAGGGTGAAAAAGCAGAAGAAAGGGTGTGGATGTGCTCATGTGTGAAGACTTTTTGCTAAAGATCTGGGCAACTTTGTTGTGCTTCTGGGGTTTTTAGAGCGAAGGTGAAGAGAAGGTACCGCGATGGCATGCACGCCTTGAGAGACCAAAATGCACCCTGTGTGCTCTGAGTTGTGCACGTGGTTGACTTTGATCACCTTGCAGGGCTCTGTCTGAGGGGCCAGCCCAACCTGGTGTCATCTGTGGATGCAGCGTGCCATGGCTGTAGCTAGAGGTGTGAGGACATCGCTGTGCCCAGGATGGGACTTTCCCGTTCCAGCAGGGCAAGCACCTGGGCTTCCTGGACAGGTAGCTCTGTATCTCTACCTGCTTGCTTCACCTTCCAGAAGTGCTGTTTATACTGTACTGATATTGTTTATGTTGAATAAATGCTTTATCCAGCCTCTTTGTTGTGGTGACTGTTTTTGCTGAATTGAAAAAAAAAAGAAGTAGGGGGTACTTGTTCAAGCATTGTGGTGAGGCATGATCATTATTATTATTTTTATTATTAATCTTTAATGAAATGTTTGTTTTGAAAAAGTGCATCTTCAAAATGGGAACACTTGTGTGAAAGCCTAATCTGAGAGTCGTCCTAATATTCCTGGGACGTCCTAATGTTCCTGATGAGGGACTTGAACTGGACTCTACCGCATCCCACAAGCACTGCTAAGCATCAGTCAGCCTGCTGTTTATTTCAGAGTCTAGTGCACAGCTGTCCATGAGACTTGAGTGATTTCTGCTTTGCACTGAAGGAAAAGGGATTTGTCTCCAACTTCTGAAGTTTGTTCACTGTTTGGATTCGATCCCCAGACAGTGGGATGTTTCTGTTCAGAGGAGACTTTTCTGCTGGAGGTGGCTGATGTGGGTGTGCTAACTGCAGTTGCCAGTTGTTCCTGGGCACCAAGTTTTTTTGTCAGGAGACACGTCTCTCGTGACTTTCTGTTGTAAAAAAAAAAAAATAATAATACAGATTTGATGCTTTAGAATAAGCTACTGAATGATTATTGTTTCTAATATCTAGACTAGAAAAGACAAACTTGTCCTCACCTCCACCCAAAAAATTCAAGAGAGCTTGAAATATGTAACATTGAGTTTCTCAGTAGTGATAATTGCTTGGGCTGTGACAGGGAGCATCTGATAATTTTAGAATTTGATACAGAGGCTACAATATATTGAGTAGCATATATATCCTCCTGCTGGAGCTGGACTGACTCCCAGGGAAGATGCTGGCTATAATAACCCTAGCCAGCAATGTCTTGACCTGCAACCTAAAATGGTCCCCACAGTCCAGTGAGTCAAGTAGCTGTTTTGTACTGGAACGTCGGTCCTCCTGTGAGTGAGCTCGGCTTGTCTTGTAGTGGCATGGGTTTTGTCAAGGTTTCTGGCTTAAGAAGGGAACTGGAATGACTTTACTCAAGACCACAGGGTGTAAATAACATTTCTAAAACCACTGCTATGCTAATCACAGCAGTCTAACATGAGTGAATATTTTGAGGGGAGGAGGAAGCCTCCTGTCTCTTTGATTTTTGCACACTTAGCAGCACAGTGTAATAACTCACGTTCTTCAACTATCTCTTGTTTCTTCTACTTGCTACCAGAAGATTGACATGGTTCCTATGTTGTTGTTCTTTGCGAGACCAGTTGCACTGGTGTGCATCTCGGCCCTACAGCTACTGTGGTTTTTTTCAACCCAGATGTAAAGGCTTGTTCTTTAACAATATTCTTGAATGGAGTTGGGGAGAAGATTGTGTAGAAGAAAAAGGCTGGGAGGAGAAGAGATCTGAAAGCTTTCCTCCATGATTCGCAGTCCCCTTTGGTAGAAAGACTTCTAAATCATAAAGATTTTTGTAAATCCCAGGGATAAGGAGTTCAGGCAGGGCTGTTTCTGCTTCTGTTTAGCCTACAGGAGGGCTTGCCTGGAGCAGAAAATGAGAATCAGGTTCAGATATACTCAAAAGACCTGTGCCTATGAACTGCTCATTATTGAAAGGCTCCTTCAAATATCAGCAAGAAAGTGGAGGAGCCCCAAACTGCTCTAGTAGAGCAGTGTTTTTGTGTGCTGAACCAAAACCGAAAAGTTTTATATCACCTAAATGCCTTTAACTTGCCTAATGCACAGATTTTAGCACTTTTGAGTACATAGTTTCAGCAATAAATTCATTCTGATTAGAAATCAGGACTCTCTTTTTTAAGTTGTTGTGGGGAGAAAAAAAAAATCTTTGAGTACTAATAATGATAAATGTTTTACAGGGTATTTGAAGTATTTTGGTCCACAGGAACTGTCGTAAAACCTGGGATTTCCTGTTCTTGTTATTTTTATGTAGGGTAAATATTGAAATGTTTGAGAAGAAAAGGTACCAAGTGGAAAACGGACTGTTGAGAGATGAGGAAGGTGTCTACCCATCCAGCCTGTGCAGGCACTAACTGTGCCTTGTGTCCCACTCGTGAATAAAGTTGGTGTGGTTCCTGAGGCAGATGACCAACCTCTGTGATCTCCCGTGTGGGAACAGCCAAGGCTGGGCTATAAACCCTTCTTGGGTGCAAGTCTCACCTGCCTGACACCAAGCACACCAAGAAAGGCTTCTGAAGAGTTTTTTGATCTTTTTTTTGTCATCAGCTCTTCTAGATAGCTTGCTGGATCCCATTGAGTTTAGTTTCTATGACTCCCTCCTCTCCTCCTGTAATTATTTCTAGCAAATTATGTTTGTAATCACTTTAGGTAGTAGAAGCTTAATTTACCAGCAGTGCCTTGTTCTAAGCACTTTTTACCTAAGCTTGTTCACTTCCATGTCTGTAATAATCCAACGCAAGCAGTGTATTTCTTCAGAGAAGCTATTTGCCCCTGTGTTATCCTTTCCATAGCTGAACCAACACAGTGATTTAACTAACGCGATGATTTAACTTTCCTCTGTTAAATGTCAGACTGATCTTAATGCCATACCTGTTGGAGGGTCATCTCCTGTGCTATGGCTGTGCTAGTGGACTGTGTCACATAAAAGAAACTGGTTTTTTAAGAACCCAGTTCTGTAAATCCTACTTCTGCTTTCATTTCTCTGGGGCAATTGCAGTAGAAATACCATTGCCTAATTTCCAAGTGGTCTCCAAAACAGTCGTGAACTGGTTTTATCCGGGGAAATGTGTTCCATGAGCTAAAGCTAGAGCAAGGCTAGCATTATTGTATTTAATACCTGAACATTGAGCAGGTGGGCGTTGTTTCTTGAGGCACAATAAATGCAGCTAACTTGAAGGGGGAATGTGAAAAAGGAGGAGGGTGAAATAAGATAGCAAAAGGTTTTATTATAAAGCGGTTTTATTTTTTAGGTGTTTTAGTAGGTAAAACCTGTGTACATGGCAGCTTGATTATGTCTTGTTTTTGGAAACGGGTTCTCTTTTTCTTATTTTTTTTTGTTTGGTTTTTGGTTTGTTTTTTTTTTTGTTTTTTTGTTTTTTTTTTCCTTGTGAAATGCCCACAGTCCTTTGACCTATCTCCCATCCTGGCAGTGATGTTTATACTACGCATTCTTCCACCGTTTGATGCAGCCAGCGCTATCGCAGTTATGCTGAATGAGGTCCCAGTCTAACTACAATATTAACCCTGCAAATCTGTTCATTTTCTCCCGAGCAGCCCCAGGCAGGGTATACAGGAGAATGTGTCCAATTGAAAAACTATTACCGGCTCAGTGGTGCTGCAGTGTGCTAAATTGCAACAGGGCTGTGTTTTCCTGCCAGAGAGAATCCTGCTAAGGGAGGTGATGGTGTCTGTCTCATACAACTTACAGAATTTGTTTTTCATTTTAGTCTCAACCTTTGTTGATGATTTTATATTATTTTTTAAAACTGTTTGTCTGCTTTTGAGCACTGAAATGTGTTCCCTTCCCCACACATGCTGCTTTCCTTCTGCTCATCATCCAATGCGTCCTTCCCCCTGCCCCAGTTTGTATCACTCCTTGCCTTCTTAATTTCACCTTTCCAGTTGTTTTTAATTTTTTTCTTCATTATTTTACTAAATATCATCCTGCAGATCAGTAGCATCTTGGGTGGTGGTTGTACCACATAGCATTTATAGCAGACATTAGTTTTGCATAGCGTGTGTACCTTATTTTGTCTGGACTTGTCTTCATTGCGCTGCAGGCACCTCCTCAAGCAATTGTAGTGATTAAGCCTGGTATTTCTGCAGATTTATATTAACTTCTGCTTATGAAGAAGCAGAAGAAAACCTAACCCTCCCCCCCAACACCTAAACATGATGTTTTTCTTCATCCCCTTCGTTTTTAACAGTATTTGACCTAAGCTTGCTTTTGTGTGTGAAAGAAAATTAGTTCAGTACCTTGTGGTTTATAGATGCCTTTTTTTTACATGGATTTATTGTGCAACATTGACCCGTAAATCATTTCAGTTAGACATTTACCTGGCTTACGTTGCGTTTATGGTTTGAATCTTTTAACAGCCATGAAAAATGGAGAAATTATGTTTTCAGCAGCGAAGGACTTTGCTTGTCCAAATACCCCATAACTCTCCCTCGCAGCCATGCTCTGCTTCTGCCAGGTTTGCTGCCTGGCTCTGGGGAGATGTTTACGAGGAATCCATTACCTTTCAGGGCCAAAAGACGTGTCGAAAGAACAAAGAGAGTTTTGTGATGAAGTGTATCTGACTTCTCACTGCTTTGCTTACCTTTTAAATGTAAAACTTAGTCATTTGCAAGGGCTTTTCGTTCTCAGGGCATCCCTATAAGATTCCACCCCGTATGGAGCTTGCTTTCAGTCGCAAGCAGGGTTGTCTCAAAACCGCTCTCAAACGCATTTCTATTTTAATCCCCAACTTTGAATGCAGCCTGCCTTACTGGCTCCAGCAAATCGCCCTGCCCTGCCCCACCCGCCGCGCGCGCAGGCTGTGTCTGCTGTTTGCTGGTGTTACGTCTCTTCCTCTGTGACTAAAAGTTGGTTTCATCAGCAAAGCACCGGCTCCCGCTCCGCTCTCGGAGCTCGCCTGCCTCGGGAAGTCGCTCAGACCTGCAGCCTATGTGGGGCACGCGGGGGCTTCTGTTGCCATACATATAACTTCTTTTAAATGGAAAATGTCTTTCTCAAAGGCTGTCGATGTCCAGTGGTCTGCAGTCCATGAGCAGTTGACTAGTCCAGGTGTTTCTGCTTCTGTTTCCGTGCTATGTGATTTGGGAATTCGAGAGAAGAGTGTGCAGGATGGAGGAGTTGAGGGTTCGTATTTCTGTTCTGACTGTACGGCAGTGACGGAGGGCTTGGGAAGGAGCAGAGAGTCTACCTGGGGCCGTCTTAATGAAAGAAGATAGAAATTGTTCTTGGTCTTTCTGTCGGCAGCTCTTTCTGTCAGAGCCTTTATCAGCTCTTAAATATGAGAATGAACTTTTTTTTTTTTTTTGGTATGGATTGTCTGTCACGAGTAGTATTCAGGAATAACTTGTTTTATTGAACGTGATTTCTGCTTTGTGGGTTTTATCACTGGCTTTTGTCCCACTTTACTTATTTAAAACGGAGCCAGTTTAAGACTCTTAGAGCTGAATTGATTTTTAAAAACTGCTAAATATTTGTCTGTGCTTTAATAAGATAAAAATCATGAGCTGGGATTATGAGACAGTGCTATTGACTCAAGACTGTGGGTTTCTGTGAGGTTTTTAAGGAGATCATTAACCCAGGTCTATCTCTTCACAGGACAGTCGGCCCAATATGTCAAGACCTCTGATCACTAGATCCCCTGCATCTCCATTGAACAATCAAGGCATCCCCACTCCAGCACAGCTCACAAAATCCAACGCACCAGTTCACATTGATGTGGGTGGGCACATGTATACCAGCAGCTTGGCCACGCTTACAAAATATCCTGATTCCAGGTAACTTTAAAAAGCTTGTTCTGCATGTCTTTGGCAACTCTTTTTCTTCCATTTCATGCTTGGATGTCCTGGGGCTGTCTTAGAATGATAAATTTAGTTCCTTTTGTTTCAAAATTAAATTAGATTTCTTTGTTCATAGGAGGTTAGAGACTGACTTTTCTTTCCCTGCTCCACTGTGTTTCAGACAATAGGCACTGCTGCAAATCCCTATGCGTATGTACTGAAATGCAGTCGATGGTAAAGGGTGCTTACTTTCTGCCACCTCGAATTCTGGTTTTGTGCCAGGACACCCGTTCTGTGGTTTATTACATTCAAAGACTGTAGTGATACTGCATTTAAGTCCAAAGGTGGGGGTGTTGGGGTATTTATTTTGTTTCTTTTGGAGCAGTAACCGCTCTCGTGTACTATCAAGGTGTAATCTCAGATGTTTTACTTGAGATAAAGGCAAGGTTCTATGTAACAAAATGTAGGACAGCATTAACTGAATACTTTTTATAGAATCTTAGGACTTTTTCAAATAATTAGACTCTTAACTCTCACGTGCCTTCCTAATGAAACATTTGTAACTCTGGTGGCTTACTGGTATTAAGCAGTTAGAAATCTGCTGCATGCATGAGCAAGTGGTGTATGTAGAGTAGATGAAATAAGAGTGCAGCTGTAAGAAAACAACAGTGTATTGAACACAGTGTGTGCGGATATTACGTGGTGGTGATGGCAGATAAACACTGTAGTGATATTGCAATTCTAAGAGCTGGTTATCAGTTAGCAGGTGTTGATTGTGTCCACAGTGTTAGTTTATGTCTTGCCCTTCACTGCCTGATCCTGCTCTAGAAGGAGGATGGTGTTACCTTCATGGTCTTTCCAGGCAAAGGGAGAGTTTGAGTTTCTTGATCCCACAATGCTGACTTGCCTTTCCAAAGGGTACAAGGCACACTTCATGGGATGTGATCTTGTTCTAAGCATGGATTTCACTGGTACTATTGCCTCTGCAGCATCGCCTCCATAGTTTTAGGTGGGACTGGACTAGTGCTTCTGACACTAGCAGCTGATAGGGCTAGAGAAAGAGAACAGTAGAGACAGATGTATGAAAGAGAAACAACTGGGCACATGACCTTTCTTATGACAACCTCCTCAAGGAAGGCCAGGCAGAGGGAAATAAGACAAGCTATGCCAAAGTGCAGGCCTGCAAGGAGAGGTTGAAGCAATGCCTGGAAAAAATTGAAGTGTTCTTCAAAAACCAAATCTATCATTTTGGGGAACTTTTTTTAGGACCTCCTTGTGTTCAGCTACTGGGAGTTGTGCTTACTTAGTGTTTTTTCAGTAGTTGGATTAGTGATGGTGTCTGAAACTCCTGTCTGTGCAGTATGAGAGTCTGTGGCTATTAATACATGCAGCTTCTGTTTCCATATCAAATTCACCAGGACAGCATATTACTTTAAGTGAAGAACTACTGAAATGTTTTTCATAAGTGTGTATGGTGGCAGTGGAATTTAAACTTAATATATTCTGTGTTCAACTGAGCCATTGTAGCACTTGAAAGTGGAAGCTTTGCCTGTAGTATCAAAGCCGGTTTAATAAATTAAACATTTTATAGCTCTTCAAACATAATTGAAAGAAAACCCAAACTCTGAGTTATAGTCATTCTGTTTCAAGTCGTTCTGACATGCATTTGTGTTTCAGTTCTGACAGAAAATGTCTATTGAACCTCTTGATGAGTGAATATTTCCAGCGTAGCTGTTAAAATCTGGAATTTCCAGCCACTTCCAGAACTTGAGACATTTTTTTTTTAACATTAGCAGCTACAAAAGGGCAATTATTAAACTCATTTGAATGTCAAGACAATGGCATGAAGCAATAAGCTGACAATCACGATATAGTCATTTGGGTTTTGTCTGTGAGATTTTACCTTAATGGTTTTTTTTCCAGTGTAGGGGAGTGTGTGTGTGTATATATCTCTATATATAGATATATGGTGAGTGCTGAGTACCAATTATCAGGTAATATTTGGACCTTAATACAAATTATTCCTTGGACCCTGACCCAGTCAGTCTATATTAACAGCCTTACTTTGTTACTGTTAATTAATCCAAGGTTTAGGTCAACATTACTTGTATGTTTTCTTTTTCTACCAATATTGTGTGTATGAATGAGATCAAAACTAAGGCAGGCTCTCATAGATATCTTTGGGTGAGTTGAAGCCTCCTGAGGCTTACTGTCATATGAAGTATTGCCTTTGAAAAATAAGGCCTTGATTATCTTGCCTGAAAGAGCACTGCTCCGGGGATGAGTCAAGGCATAGGTTGCAGGCTCCAGCATCTAACAGGTTGAGACATGAAAGTCATTAGGCCTCTGACTCGTATTACATGAAGTCTAAGGGCCAGAAGCCTAAAATGAACCTTTCATCTATGGGCCAGGTACCAGAGTCATCTTTCTTTGCAAGATGGAAAGAGTGATATCCAAACTAGGAACTCTGGAATCACTGTGAGTTGCTGGTGTGAAGGAGATCTATCCTGATAGAGCAGTCTCTGCTTTGGAGCAAGGGTACTTTTTCTTCTCCTTTTGGGTTCAATAGCATCTCGTCTTGTGCCTCTCTGTTTTTTAACTTCTTGGACAGTAGAGTAGGAATTGGAAAGAGTTCCTTAAATGATACCAGGTAAAGACTTGTAGCTTGCAGGGATCATTTTCCATAATTCCTCTGATAGATCCCCTAAACTGGTTTGTGACTTGGCATGTAAAATGCCCACCAACAAGTATCCATTCATTCCTCCAAAGAAACCCAGGTGAGGCTATAGAAGCATCTTACCTACTGATGCTGAGTCCCTGCCCTTTGCTATGGAAAGACCATTGAGGGCTTCTCTCAAATGCTCTTGTGATTGAAGAACCCAAGGAATCACAGAGTCTATCTGTGTTTTGGCCAAAAACTGACACAGTGAAGCAATCCAACAGACAAGCTGCTTAACTAATAGATGGTTTGAATTGAGTAATCCTAGAATTTAAATTCTGAAGTTGAAATAATGCTAAAAAAAACCCCCAAAATTCATTAAAAACCCAACAGCATAGAATTCAAAGGGGCCTAGTTATATTCCAGACCAGGGAGAACCTGCTGTTTTCACAAGGAAGATCCCATATGATTATTTTATCTCATCAGCAGGCTTCAGGTTCTCCCAAGCCGCCAGTGAGACCATGCCTCAGATATGATCTCATGCAGCTGAGTAATACAATTTGCCAGACTAAGGCTTCAAGAAAAGATGATTTGAATCAGTATATCTACCAAGAAGACCTAACATAAGGCCAATCTGCTGAAAGAAATGGCAATTTTCTTTAAATGCCTGAGGAGGGGGCAGGTGTCCTTTTGTGCAGCTCCCTCCACTAAGACTGTAGACCTTGATGCATTCACCCATATGCAGATTGTTCCTTCTGTTTCTCAGTTGTCAACTAATAGTTAGTCATATGTCCATGTGAATCGACTGAACAAATTGTTTGTATTCTGTGAGGAGTTTTGTGATTTTGGAATTTGTTCTGTTTTGAAATAGATCATGCCTTCCTCTTCTCAACAACCTTTAGTTTACTTTAAGTTGCCAGATCTGCAGGATGATACCTGGCAACAGAAAGTTATGTATTAAAGATTTGGGTGCACAAATTTTTATTATTATTTTGGTTTTGCAAATTATGATTTATTTTTTTTAAAAAAAAAAAAAAAGGTTTGCTTTTCACCACCCAGAAAAAGCCTCAATTTTTTTTATTCCAGGGAAGATGGATACAAGATGAGGATCTGCTAAAGGAGCCTTTCTCTCCTGAGAGCTGAGGCACATGCATGCTGTCCCGTTATTCCTTATGATCACCAAAGAGTCTGTGGAAAATGGGTTGAGGTTTTAGGGTTTATGATTGTAAGTAGAGGAAGCACAGACCTGGTGTTTGAACCTGAGCAGCCTACTCTCCTTCTTTCAGTACATTATCATGTGGCAGTAGGATCAAACCCTTTACTTGGAGCTGGCATTCCTACATCTCTCAACCTTAATGCTGTCTGTATGTTATCTACCAAAAGTTATTGTGCACCAGGCTAAGATTACCTCAACTGACTATCAGAACTAAATGGGAAGATGTTTAACTTTTATCACATGAGTATTCGTTGTCTGATATCTCTGATATCAGCAATATCAGCAGTGTTGTCTATCTCATAGATTCAAATCATCTGGACTTCTAATTAGTTCTGTCCAAGTAATCTGGTGCAAATATTTGCGTAACACCATGGCACTGGATTGCCACATCCTGTATTCCCACCATAGAATGAGAAGCTTTCATTAAAAACCTTGTATTTATTTCTTTGTGGAATCTTTTGGGTTATCTGTTTGCATTGCTGCATCTCCTATCTTCAGTTACTCCCTGCATATGAAGATGGATTCTTCTTATATGATGTTTCACAATACTTCCAAATTTCTGCCCAGGGCTGTTTCAGGTTTTCATAGGAACCAATCCATTTGTGTCCCAGTTTTCTTACCCAATCTTCACTCTCAGCCCTTAGGGAAATTAAATTTCACACACTTGGATCCAGTTAGGACACTGGAATTTTTTTGGTTGCTAAGAGTTTCTTTTTCATCAAGAGCCCAAAATTCCTTAGAAGAATGCCCAGACTGTCCTTGGCCTTTTCTGACAGTTTGCGAGCAAGCCTTGGTGGACCTCCAAGGACATGCTATGAATTAGGCAGGTTAGCACTGTTTACCTGTTTCACAGCTTTGGCAGTTTCTGTTGTCTGTAAACTGTGCCCAGTTCCAGAATAAGTCAGCGACGTGGCTCTTGGTTCAAACTTATACAGGTTGCAACACCATGCTGGAAACTTCTGGTTTTGTACATCTGTTATGGTTGAGGGTGTTCTGCACTCTGTGTAGGGCTCCCTCTGTAATGTCTCCATAAGAGCAGCCCCATGACATATTTCCTACTCATCTTGGATAGTACTTCTCAAACTGCTGCCATGTGATGCTAATTATTTAAATAAATTAATCCAAAGTTTTCTAACCAATGAGCATGTGGAGATTTGTTTAAAGTAAATACTAATCGAGTAGGTGTTATACATCTTTATTTCCACTCTCCTTATTTGAATTAATCTTCCTGAAAGGCACTTCTCTATCTGTGGAGGTATTTGCTGGTGCTCCTTCTAGAGTAGCAGCATCAAAGCCCAATGAGGTAGTTATTCTTAAATAACCATAGCACTACAGTAGCTAAAAACAACAGCAGGCTTGCGCTTCTTGAGAACAAACATTGTGTTGCAAGTTGTAAAGAGCAAGCTTCCCTGAGAGTTTCCAGTATTGCCATACACTAGGCTCAGCCAGCTGTGTTAGTGTGAGTGGTCCAGGTTGCAGGTTTTTATATTTTGTAACATTCTCGGCACGGGGGAATAGGGAGAAGAAGTTGGCAGAGGCTCAGTTTAATCTTTATTACTTATCCTGGCTTACTCATCTAGTTGTTCACGTCTTATATTTCATCATTTGATTGCTGCATGGTCTTGTGGCAAGGGGAAGGGAGGGCTTGAGACTCGGAAATACATTGACTCTCTCACTGGCCCGTTCTGCGACCCAAGAAAACTGATTTAACTTTGAGCTTTGGTTGCTTCCTACCAAGGATAACAAAAAAGCAATTTGTAAAATGCTTTGGGAAGATAATTGAAAGTGTAAAAGATTACTATCTCTAAGTGTAAATATTTATAGATGCCAGCAACTGAGATGGAAACAGTTGATGATGTTGGTATCATCAGTAGCATGTATGAAGTATGTAAAGAAGGAAATGTTGATTCACGAGGACCAGACTCGGTATGGTTAGGCAGTACAGTTGTTCCGGTTGGTGTAACCACACATACAAACTTGGGGGGGAAATAGAAACAGAACTGTGAATGAAGGTGTACTTTGTGCCTGTTTCAGAGAATTTACACAACTGATACTGTAAAGAGAAATCTTGCATAACACACATCTGTCAATAAAGAGCTCAGAGGTATATTTTCTGGTCCTGGCTGAACCAAGATTAATTGTATCTCTAGGTGTGTATATTGAACTCAGGGAATATATTGACCCCATTTTGCCTCAATTAATGATCACCACAGGTCAGTCATCACTGTCGCCTCAGTAGAAGTGAATATTTCTGAATCTTACTCCTGTAGTATGTCTAACTTGCAAGGTCAGCAAGTTGTTGCTGTTGCTTGTGGCTGGTGACTATGTGAAAGAAACAGCACAATCATATTAGCAGGTTCTCCCATCATGTGGTCAGTAGTAACTGCTGGTGAGTCATCACTGAAAGGGCCCATGGAGTTGATGTCTTCCTGTTCTAAGTGTCAGTAAAAGTGGGTTTGTGTGTTATTTATTTGAAGGATAAAAAGGAGTGTTTTCTATTTGTTTAATGCTTTTGCACTCAAATGTGTAAAATGATAGCAAAATCAAGAGAGTGGATTGTTAGAGTGCTCTTTGCACATACACAGACCCAAAGAAAATAGATGTGCTGAAGTCTGCAGGGGTTCATGCCATGCTTAACTATGGCTGGATGGCTATGACAATGTGGATGGAAATATTTAGGGGAATAAATTTCTACATTCAGAAGTGTTAAAAATGTAAAGGCTTCAACTCCTTGTTTCTGAGGCTAGTAGTCCTCTGAAATAACAAACAATTTTCTTGAGGGGAAAGAAGAAAATCCATATCCATATTGTCAGTATGGCTCATAGATCCCTTTCCCAGTAGGCTTGTGTGAGGTTGTATGGGTTGGATCAACCTGTAAGTTGGGGAGAGGAGAGGTTGTCAATAACTAGTTGAAGGGTCTGTGCTCTGAGAAATCTTTTAATGGCAAAGGCTGCTTGATATCAGCTCCACGGATGGAAATTTGTAGTGAGGAACAGTTTGTTATTGTGGTGTTTGCACTTTTCTACCCAGTTGCATGACTTCATAAACCAGGCTGAAGGCACCTAAGCAGTATTTCTCATTCTAACCCACCAAGAAGATACTTGAGAAGAAAAAAAGGAGTGCTGGGTTTATGGGTCTTGCTGATCCGATAAGGAAAAGCCCGTTAGAAACCGAGGTGGCACTGAAGTATTCTGCTTATCTGTTACTCCTGATAGAGTCCGGGCTTGAACCATAGTCTTGAAGTTCCGTGGTTTGTTTTGCCTTTTGCTGTACTCAGTTCTTGCACTCAGGAACCTCTGTATGTTAGCACTAGGTTCTCATCCTGCTCCTGCATGAACTGTTTGTGCTTCATTGGTCTTCCGTAAACAGCAATGCAGTTGCTAAGCAAATTGGCATCTAGTACATAAGTAATTGCAGAAGTAAACATTTGGCTACCAGTTTTACTGTCAACACCCGGCCACCTTTTGGGTGTGTTTGGAGCTTTAGGATATAGATTCCAATTTCTGGCTTACTTCTGTCTGGTAATGATCAACTTCCTGGCTGGGTTTCACATATACAAAACATTTTGCCATCTGGGAATATCTTTGCAAAGGTTGCACAGGAACTGGTGAAAACGTCTTAGGACCCAATGGTTACCTGGACTCATTTTAATGCAAATAACACATAAATGCTGTGTTGGCCGGGGGAACGTCATCAGTTCTTGTTACATGGTTGTGTCCTCTAACTTAACTGGTTTGCCATTTATTCAAATATGTTCATGCCATAACCTGACAACTGTCATCTGGCAAGCTTTATTTCTCCTTTATCATTTGTTCTCAATCTTTCCTTTTTCTTAGTCTACAGCTCTCAGGATGTTGCTGTCTCTGACGCCTGCCCTTCAGTATCTTTCTTCTGTCCTTATTCTGCTCTGAGCATCAACCCTACTTCTATCATCTGAATTCCCTCATTGCTTTGTCTTAATTTCTTTTTCATCTACACTTATCTATCTCTGTTG
The DNA here is from genome assembly GCF_036417535.1 of Chlamydotis macqueenii. Classification (NCBI taxonomy): domain Eukaryota; kingdom Metazoa; phylum Chordata; class Aves; order Otidiformes; family Otididae; genus Chlamydotis; species Chlamydotis macqueenii. The sequence goes on along the minus strand of NC_141557.1, from coordinate 115,143,031 downwards.
GAAGGAGTCGGAGCTCACAAAGGTCACAAGTGATCTTTACCTGATCAGATCAAGGCACATTGCTTGCCCCTTTCTCCTCACACATCCTTGTTTTTCTGGTTTTTATTAATGGTGAGCTTCCTTTGAGCAGTTAAGCAGCCGGCATATTTTATGGATATCACAGATGATACTTTCACACTTAGTGATATCAGCTGGAACAATGCTCTGAGACTCATTGATATTAATCTCTTTCACGGAGTCTTTGAATGGGTAATAAAAATAAACTACATCCAACTGTGATGTGTACGTTAGCTTGGATCTGTAGGACTCTTCCAGCACAGTTGTCTCTACACCTCATTTGGACAATTTTCTAGGCACTTCCAAGGCACTTTCTGCCTGCTTCAGAGAACCAAGGGGCTCCTGCAACAGTTCGAAAGCATTTAAGCTGAGCTTGTAGCTACTTCTTGTGGCATGCTTTGTAGGGGCATGCTTTTAGGAAAGCAGTGGGCTCACGGTCACATTCCCACCCAGTCCTTTCGCTTTGCGGTGCTGTGTGCGTAGACACTTGGGCTAGCTCAGGTGCTCAAAGCAATATAGCGCAGTGCTCCACCTGGACTCGTTTATCCTGCTTCCAGCTAACTCAGCTGTGCCGCGTCTGGTACCCAAGCTAATTACTGAAGCCCTATCTCTTATATTTTTACACACCGCTGCATTTTGCAGAACAGGCACTCGTTGAAGGAGGGAAATGCTGGCAATTCAGTTTCCGTGAATAAAAAACTTTCAGTTTGTGAAGGATTAAAAAAGGTGAAAGGGGAGAGTAATAGAAAGATGCGGGGGTTTTGTTCGTAAGATGAGATGGTTGAGCATAGCAGTATTAAATGCAATGGGGTATGGTTCAGTAGTTCATCAAATTATAAAGATAAAGATTAATTCTACCTCTTAGACCCCAGTGGGATTTTCATGTTAAAATGTGACATGCCTGTCAGTCAAATGGTAGACATAATTGTTCTTTAAGTGACCTGTTAAAATCCCATTCCTTTTAATTAAGAATTGTGTTCTCGCCCGGGCCATATTTGAAGGGTAAGAGCTCTTTTCATACGAGGCGCGTTGCAGGCAGGGAGCTGTGACAAGCTGTGTGGCACACGTGTGAAACGGGAGGAGTGATTGAAGTCCCAGTACAGCAACGTGTGGCTTGCCTTCGGCTCCTGCCGGCACGGAGGGAGACGGAGGGATAAGCAGCATCTCCCAGGACCACACCCAAACTCTTGGCATTCCTTGCCTAAGAAGCTGCTTGTAGTTACTTACTGTGCCGTAGAAAGTTACAATACACAGTATTTGCTGTAAGTGTGTCACTTCAGAGCAAATGATGGATTACGTCCTTCCACACCCCAAAAGTGTTCTCTGTGCTGTAATTAAAAAATAAATGTTGCAATATTGAATTGGAAATATTTTCTACCATACAATGAATTTGTTTTGTTAGGTTGCCTGGATGTAATTGCAACAATGTCAGTATATTAAACGCTTGTCACGGGGTAATGGTTTCCTGCCACTACACCAGTGCCAAGGACTGCTTTTCTTAGCAGCTCTATTGCTGTTTATCTCCATCGGCAGCAGTGATTATTTCACTTCTGCAAAATATATTTTTTTTTCTTTGTTGTTCGTATGCATACTATAAATTATAGTTCTGTGCGAATGCTAACCACAAACCCTAAACAGTGGGAAGCCCTGCCGTGCCAGAGAGCAGCTCTGCTGGGAGCTGGTTTCAGGTTTGCCCAAACTTGTCGGTGATCCGAGGGGAAGAAGGCGTTCCAAACCATGAAGGTCTGCGGGGCCCCTTCTACCCATCTGAAAATTGATCCCTCTTAAACAGTTTAGAGGGCCCTCAGGGTCTTACAGCTTACATAAAAAATGAAAGCCCTTCCTGTCTTAGAGCGGCACAAGCAGTCAATACAAAAGAGAAAAATGATCTTTTAAGTGTATCCCATTGAATCCATTATCTCGAGGGCCCGAGTGTGATGCTTCATCAAAACATCATCGTCTCGGTGATACATGGGGGTGGGGGTGAAGGATTTCAGAGAAAATGCTGCAGTACTCTCAGTGCCACAGGACAGGCTAAATATGATACAAGCCAGAAAATGAGAGCTGCAGAAAAACTGATGTCTTCCTTCTTACAACAAATTGAATTCATATTTTACATGTTTGAAACAAGCAAATTGTTCAGGAAAAGTTTTGAATGTTTCTTTTGTAGGTATGAAAGTCCTATTGGGCATCTCATACAATGATTGCTTTGCTTTCCATTAGAATACAAACTTTCAGATTTTGGGGTTTTTTTTTGCATTACAATGGTTAAGAAAATAAGGGAGGAAAGAAAAATCAGTGTTTATACCATCAGTGCATTCTAGCCTTGGTTTGGGAGGTTTTGAAAGGGTTGGAATGCTCCATCATGAGCTGAGTTAGTGTCGAATTTCTGGTTCTTGTGAGCAAGTGTCAGAACCGTTAGTTTTTAAACACTGAAGCTTTAAGTCTTTTGCATGCCTGTATTAATGATTCATATGTTTCTCTTAGACTAGCATGAAAGGAAAATCTTTTATTTCTGCTGTTCTGGCTTTGCAGAGTTTACCTAGTAGCATAATGGTGTTTTTTACCAGATTATATGATTGGGAACTGATCTTTTGCTGATGATGTTTTCTTACTGCAAAGAATAAGGATGTTGCTCTCTGGTAGATTATATGCAATAAAACAGAGAAGAAATCAGTTTTGTTTACAATAGCCAATAGTATCAATAATTCAGAAGTGCTATTGAAAAAAATGTATTTTTGGAGGGCAAAGGAAGGAATGAAGAAGCATGATTTTTTAATGCAACAGAGTTGTCAAATGCACATCCTTTGGGGTGTCCTTCATTTCCTTTGGTGAAAGGTTTGCTTAAATAAACTGAGCAGGAGGCAGCGGGTGTGTGCCTTTGCACAACAACATACACCCAGGTGCTTTGTTGGCCAGGGTGATCCTAAAGGCAGAGCGCTGTCAACATTCCTAATTGGTTATTACCCAATAACACACACCCTCCAGTGTCTTGGGACTACAAAACACTTTTTACCTAGCCTTCCTACATGAATAATGAAGCACTTCAAAATATTCATCCAATTATAGCCAGCCTCTCTCTTGACTAAGGGTTGCCAAATGCAATTGGACATACTTCTGACATAGAATTTCAGGCTATATCTGTGTTGGAAGGGTTTTGTCATAATTCTTGACTTCTGGCGAGAGATTAGATAACACCGTGATGGTAATTTCTCCAACCTCAAAAGCTATTGTTTACTCACTTTTGCTATTAAATCTGAGTTTACTAGCAGTATAATTTCAGAGATTTAGAAAAATGTCTCTTTTAAAAAAAAAATTATTCTATACTTGGAGCGTGTCATATGAAACTGCTCATGTTCCATTTGAAACAAGATGTGCTTGTTCTCCATGTGCTGTGGATACAACTGCATATGACTGAAGTCACCATCAAGCCTAAGAAAAGCAGATAGTTACATATATACTTTTCAAACATGTAGACTGTATTTTCCTCTTCTATTTTTTCATAACATTTTACTGCCCATCAGGATTGGCTCCTGATATGCCACTGACTGACTTTTAAATAGGTTTTTCTCATGTCTTGCTAACATTTTCAAAACAATGCCTTCATCTTTTGCAGAATATTAAGGTTTAATTTTACTTTACTAGCTTCTCCTGTGAATAAGCTCCCCTGAACCTTAATCTTGCCTCTGGCCTTCCAAAACCTGGCAAAGGTGTTGTGCCATACCCATGCTCATGGCAGTTCCCAGCCCCACTGCTGTAACGCTGTAGGGAGTCACGTTGGCTCCAGTGTGCTGCCGCAGAGGAAAGCCCCATGACAGCGTCCATCTGTTTGGTGCAAAGGAGATACCTGAGTAGGGAAGAGGTGGTAAATGTTATCCTAGGAAGATGTAAACTGGGGGAATGGTGGCAGGAAAGATGCCTCCCTGTTTGTATTTCCCCCATGGAAGAACTCACTCATGGGAAAGAGAGAGGAGAAAAACTGTTGTTTTTCTGTGGCTGAAGCGTATTTGGAGGCTTCACTTTTTATCAGGCATTCTCATTTACCCAATTTCTAATATTGCTGTCTCATAGAGCTGGGCCTTGGGCCATGCCTTCATACCAGCCTTTTCTTGCTTAGTAGCTAACCCCGATAAACTCTTCAGCAGACCTACAATTGTGCTTTCCTGCTTCTGCTTTGGATTAATGGTGTAGTTCTCTGAAATGGAATGGATGCTGCTCTCTGGACCACAGAGGTCCAGTTCCAGGTGAGCATTTAATTCCTTGCTTGGGAAGTAGAAATAAAAGCCCTGATCAGGTATATTTCATGCTTCTCTCTTAAGCAGGTTGCCCAGAAAGGTGGTGGAGGCCCCATCCCTGGAAACGTTCAAGGCCAGGCTGGATGAGGCTCTGAGCAACCTGATCTAGTTGGGGATGTCCCTGCTCCTTGTAGGGTGGTTGGACTAGATGACCTTTGAAGGTCCCTTCCAACTCTAACCATTCTATGATTCTGTGATTCTCTCTTTGGTAGGGTCAACAAAAGGAAGGGTGAAAAGGATGCTTCTGGAAGTTGCTGCTTGTCTGGTGTTATTACAAGGTACAAAGCATTGGTTTGAAAATAGAAACAGCTGGTATGGCTGTGACTTTCAATAGCATTTAGCTTCCACAAGGGTCACTTTATTTCCTATTAATATGTTAAGTATCTAAATCAGAGGTGTGAGTCCTTCTTCCTTCTCTTCTTTAATGAAGTCCTGAAAAGCTGACAAACATGCAGGGCCCTAGGAGTGATGACAAACATGTAACAAGCTTCTGTACCATGCAAAAAACATAAAGCCACTAGTGCAGTTCTCATTCAAAGAAGAAAATTAGTCATGTTTTCTCCAAACGTGTCCCTGAGCCTGCAGAAGCTTTGCCAAGCTGTGCCGTGTTGTTCCCCATGGGGGCAGCTTGGCCACGGCTCCTCCGGGAGTGTTTCTTCCCGGGGCCCTTACTGTTGTTATGAAAGACAGCAGGAAGGGCTCTGTCCCTTGGCCTTGCATGCCTGAATATTTTTCTTTGCAGCATGTTTCTGCTGGGAAAAGTGAGGGTTGATGAAAGCTTTATCAGCTGGAAATTGCAGAGGCTGCAGGCAGAACAGAATATATGGGGTGAGGTCCCCAAAAAAAACAGGGTCAGTGAAATCTGGTCCCGATAAAAGGTGGGTTTGTTGTAGGATGTTGCTGACTAAATGTATGTATGAAATGAGAGCACATCCATCATAGTGCAGAGAGTTTATTTTCCTTCTTGCTGTCCTAATATTATTCTGCCCTAGTAACAAAACACTTGCAGCGGCACGGTGGGGCGGTGAGGGAGCGAGGTGGGAGGGTGGGTAGCACAAGGTCCTCCTGGTAAGAGGTGACTCTGCACGGTTCAGCTGGTGGGAATGCATTTCTGTCTGCTTTCCCTGCTTCAGAGGCTTGTCTGAGTGTCCAGTGATAATAAATAATAAGCCAAAATTAGATGTGGAATTTAATTTTGCCCGTGTTCGCAGACTCTAAGGAGCAAACATGTCTTGTCTGACTTTGATCCTGCAAAGAAGCCTGAGCTGCTATCTGCAGTCACACAGTGGCTGTTTCCATACCCCTCAGTATTGTTTAGCAGAGGATTTTCCATAAAGATCAACCAGCCCTTGAAGCGTAGTGGAGAAATACCTCTTCCTTTTGACAATCAATCATGAGGCCTGAAGTCTTAGTCAACACTTCTCCCTGATCCCTGCAAAGCCGTCGCTAACTGCCTTTGCATTAACGGCATAGACATGGCAGACTCCTTCCTCCCTTCCAGCAGTTTAAATCCCCAGGGCATGTCCCTGCCAGAGGTCTTTTACCATCAAAGCAGGTAGGTATTGGCCAGCAGCAATCTGATGCAGCAAAGATCACTCCTGTGCTTGCACTGCTGGAGCTCCACATGAGCTACTGGATGCAGGGATGGAGCGGGGCTTATGGGCGCAGTGGGGTTTGGGGGAGGGATCTGGCAGGGGAAGCTGCAAGCAAATCTCAGTCCTCTTGCTGCTTTTCTGTTGACTGTATCACTGCAATATCACTCGTAATAGGACAGAGCCCAATTTGACCTCATGTGCCTTTTCACTCCTGTTAAAACCCCTTATGAAGCTGGTGCTTAGCGACAGGTTCTGCCTTCATAACCGGCACCCAGGTCCAATTTGCCTCCTGTGATGTTTTGGGATGGGGTTTTTTTTTTGTTGTTGGCATCGTGCAATCTTCCCTTTTGAGGGAAGAAAAGATGTGCAAAAGTGAATGGCTGAGAACTGCACCATAGGTTTTCTCCACAGAGGTCTGCTTGGTTAAGGCAAATAAATACGGACTTTTGTGCATGTGGTGGCTAGCAAGAGAATACAGTTTGATGGTCTGGCTTCATAGTCAGAGTTGGTTGTTTTAAGATGTTATCTCTCTCCAGACCCCTTCCTTTCATTGTGCTAATTGACTTCTGCCTGCCTCTAAACTCCCAAAAAGTAATTTTTCTTTGAATGTAATAGAAAATAATCAGAATAATGCCATTGCTCCAAACTGCTTATTGCAACACCAGTGGTTCTGCAGAGGTAGGGGTGGAGAGCTTTGATAAAACAGTGCAGCTCTTGATTACTTCAAACTATTTTCAAGCTTCTGCACCTTTCGATAATGTGGTTCTGTAGATCTCCTGTAAAGATAGTAGAAAACAATTATATCTATGCCTTGTGGTGATGCAAGAGAAAAAAAATCAGAAATCTGCCAAAACACCTGCATTGCTGCTAAATTAAAATTTTATTACATTCAGATCTAGAGCAAAAACTATTGGTATTAAGTAGCTAAACAAGTGGAGAGGGTAATGCAAGGTTGTTGTAACATGTTTTATTTTCAGTAAGCACAGAGAGAAAAAGGAATTTTTGAAACAATTTTCTGTCCCTGAAAAAGCCTGTATCAGTACTTGCATTATTCTAAAAAACTGTAGTTCTGAAATTCAGGAATTTTCTCACTAAATTGTTAGCTTTTATTCTTCTTCTTGTTGATAAAGAAGTCATAGCCTTTTGGCATACATACATACATACCTGTGTTGGTTGTTGGTAATTTCTTTTGCAGTTCCACTCATTAGTGCAAGGTCCAACTTAATCTATTGATAGGGAAGTTGTGCAGTGTCTGGGGACAAGGGCAGATGCAGTATAGAAAGACTCATAGACAATGACTTTTTTTTTCCTTTTTTAATCCAACTGTAGTTAAATTTGGTTTTGTCTTTTTAGAGAAAGGTTTCAAAGTTAAGTGAATGAAACAATGAAAACAAAACTCAAGCAGTAGGCTGTTCCATCATCATCTTTCTGCTAGTTTAAAAGCATTGCTCAGCTTGGTAGGCTGGGCTGGGCTGCCCTCCATAGATGCCTGCATCTTGTCCGTTGGCTGTAGCTCAATCCTAAAGTCAGCTTGCTTCACCACCCTGCTAAAATACTTGGGACTGACTGTCTGCATTTAAGGAATGGGAATCCTAATACACTTGCAGTGTCTTACAACTTCCAGTGGTACTCTTCTGTATTTCCTCTGGTAAACCTGCATCTCAGGAAGACACTAAGAAGTCTGCTCTTTGATGTCATGGTATCCTACATTTCAGGGTAAAATAGTGCTTGGATTAAAAATGTTACAAATTCCTACACATTTTAGGACCAGTGCAAACTATTGCTCACAATTTTGTATCATATACATTTGTTGGGTTTTTATTTAATAAAACCTGGTGTTCTCTTGAAATTAGTATCTAGGAAGAATAGTCTTAAACTGTGCTTAGAATATGGACGTGGACCAGCTGGAGAGGGTCCAGAGGAGGGCCACGGAGATGATCAGAGGGTTGGAGCACCTCTCCTATGAGGACAGGCTGAGAGAGTTGAGGCTGTTCAGCCTGGAGAAGAGGAGACTCCAGGGAGACCTTATTAGGGGTCTTCCAGTACCTGAAGGGGGCCCACAGGAGGACAAAGTCTTCAGTAGGGCCTGTTGTGACAGGACTAGGGGTAATGGTTTTAAAATAGAGGGAGGTAGATTTAGATTAGATATTAGGAAAAAGTTTTTTACAATGAGGGTGGTAGAACACTGGAACAGGTTGCCCAGAGAGGTGGTGGAAGCCCCATCCCTGGAAACGTTCAAGGCCAGGTTGGTTGAGGCTCTGAGCAACCTGATCTAGTCGAAGAGGCCCCTGCTTCTTGCAGGGGCGTTGGACTAAATGACCTTTGAAGGTCCCTTCCAATTCAAACCATTCTATGATTCTATGGTTCTATATGGATTTCAGTACAGTTAGTTTATGGTCATTTTGTGAGTGGGGTGTGTTTGCCTTAACACGAGCAGCTACTGCCCATGCACGGCTCCTGCCTGGACTCTTGTGGCTGTTCCAGGAGGGCACAAGTCTTCAATAGTGTCCCTGTGCCAGCCCCCAGCCCTTTCGGAGTCCCGGAGATGCCCTAGAGCATCCCACGTGGCACTGGACACCTGTGTTTAGGCAGCTGAATCACATCCTGGGTGTCATGTAATAAAGGCACCATGATGTAACATTTAGTTTTCCATGTGGTATTTTTGAGGGTTTCACTGGCTGCTTTTATAGTGTCTGTTTTCACCTGTGTAGATTAATTATTCCTTACACCACTAATTATGGGTCTGTATTGCTTCTGTACTGTATCTCAGTTCTCTTCCTTTCTTCTCTCTCTGCCTCCTCCACAGAAATACATCTGACATACTCTTGGGTTTGGTATGGCTGCAGGGATGATTACACCATGACAGCGTCTAATTTAATAAACAATAAAGCCACTGTTTTGTATATGTAAATTTTGCCAATGGAAATAATGTTATCTGTGTGTTTTTTATTACCACCACTACCAGCAGAATGTGCAGGTGTGGCTTTGGCATTTCTAACCTATGCGTTAAGCATTATTTATTGCTCAGAGCCACTATCCGAGCTGTTTTAGGTGGTCTTTCCTGTCCTCTTAACTGATTAGCACACAGGTTTGTATGAACTGATTTGGTTAATGGTGTGATTTTCCTACTTGAAGTGCTTAAATCATTTCAACCTCTAGCATGGAAGCAGTTAAACATGTAAATGTATGGGAGTGAGTTATATGGGTATCAACACGTCCCTCTTTGTAGGCACATGTGTATGTCCACACTAGGAATCACAGCAATGCAATTGTGATGTATATAAGCTAGAATTAATCAAAACAAGAGCAGCATATGGTCCTGTGTTCCTCACACAAAGTTCTGTGCTCGTAACACCCACATCTTCGTTACCTCTGTTGTGTATGCTCTCATGCTATCTGAATTGCCTTTCTCAAAGAATTTATAATCTAGGATGTTAGCCTGGAAGTACCATATTTGGTCTAGGTGGAGGAATCTGTGAGGAGATAAGCTAAGTAGTAAAGCAAAACACAAATGTTTGAGAGAAGTATAATAAAAATGTTATTGCGTAGCTGGCCTTGCAGCTTCTTTCATTGCAATTAAAGTCAGCTTTATAGGAAAAGAACATTATTAGGGCAGCCAGGGCGAACTTAGTTTGTCATCTTCATGATGTATGTGTAGTAATACCATCTCCAATACTTGATTGTCTGCTGCTGTACACAGAGAAATGTGGTGCTTAATTAATAAACAGGTCATCAGCATCTCTTGTTCCTCCTCAGTTCAGCATGTGTCCTTGGGCTGTATTTTCTGTGCGTTATTTGAATCCTGTTCTGAAGAGTCATTCTTGCATGCTTTCTTTGCAGCATTCTTTAGTCTAGTACCTTCTTGCTTCACTCAAAGGAGCTCAAAAAAATAAGGCAGGCATACTTAGTGGTCACATCGTGCAGGAAATCTGACACACTGTTGTGGTTTAACCCCAGCCAGCAACTAAGCCCCACAGAGCCGCTCGCTCACTCCTCCCCAGTCAGATGGGAGAGAGAATTCAAAGAGTAAAAGTGAGAAGACTCGTGGGTTAAGGTAAAGACAGTTTAATAAATAAAGCAAAAACTGTGTATACAAGCAAAGCAAAACAAGGAATTCATTCACTACTTCCCATCAGCAGGCAGCTGTTCAGCCATCTCCAGGAAAGCAGGGCTCCATCATGTGTAACAGTTACCTGGGAAGACAAACACCATCACTCCGAATGTCCCCCTCTTCCTCCTTCCTCTTTCCCCAGTTTTATATGCTGAGTATGATGTCATATGGTATAGGATATCGTTGGTTTTTTTCAGTTGGGGTCAGCTGTCCTGGCTCTGTTCCCTCCTAGCTTCTTGTGCACCCCCACCCTGCTCAATGGTGGAGTAGGATGAGAAGCAAAAAAGGCCTTGACTCTGTGTAAGCACTGCTCAGCAGTAGCTACAGCTTCTCTGTATTCTCAACACTGTTTCCAGGACAAATCCAAACAAGCCCCATACTAGCTGATATGAAGCAAATTGACTCTATCCCAACCAAAACCAACACACACACTTGGACAGAGTTAATTTCTCCAGGGCAGGCCCCATGTGCCTTACCTGCGTTCCCTTCCTGCAACCCCTTCCCCATCCATTAGACCTTCTCCTACTCTTCCAACAGATGATGCAGGGGTCCCATGGGCAACAGTCCGCTACGCTCTACAACCCTGGCTTCTCCCCACGTTGCATGTTGCCTGGATTGAGGGTGCTATGGGAAAACAGTAGGTCATCAAAGACTAAGTCTAAAGTGCAGAGGAAAGTTTGCAAATGAAATTTGCAGGAGCATCTCTAATATTTGACATAGGTTGTGAAGCTTGTTTTGACTACCTTAATAACATTCTTTGTATGTGTGTATATATATATTTTTCCCTTTGTTTCTTCTTGTAAGGCTTTAAAAAAGCAGGCTGAATATCCTTTCTGCCTTCCTTGGCAAATCTGTCTTGTGACAGTCCGAGCCCAAGTTCAGCAGCAGGCCTGAAACCTGTTAATCTGTTTTGCAGGCTTCTGCTGCACAGGCTAGCAGTAGCAAATTGTTGTCCTCTGCATGAACTGCACTTGAGAAGGATGTTAGAACTTTGCAAGTGACTTTCATGGTTATTTATTGAGAGCAGAGGAGTAAGGATGTTTGAAAATACTTTATTCCATTCTGGGCTCTAGAGGAGGGTGTTTTCTGGGGACACAGGCTCACCATGGTTAACAGCGAAAAGTTTTAGATGTGCTTTCTCTCTCTAAGTTTTGTTCATTTATGAGAAGCTTTTACTTAGGCTTTAATGTGGACGTGGCCTTTTTCTCTCTTGAGAAGCCATCCCCGTAGGATCCCCCGTACGACACGCAGAGGTTAGTTGTACAGTCTCTTGCCTTTGTGGGCTGCAACGCCAAGGGAGTTTGTGCAACGCTGGCAAAGGGAAGGGCAAGCGTGTTCATCCTGTCTATGGAAACGTGTTGTCCTTTCTCTTCGAGGAGGCAGCAGGTAACAAAACAACATAGACAGGATTTCTGGCTAAGTAGCCAAAGTTTTGAAGATCTTGGAAAGCTTAATTCGTTACAGCTGCATTGAGGTAACTGTTGTTTACAGGGGCATGGGCTCCAGGCATATGAAATGCGATGCCTGGTTGCCAAAGTAACATTCTGGAAAGGGGCAGAGTTAGCAATTCCATAGCACTTCTTATGTAGCGTATACGTGCTTAACTGGGGTATCAATCTGTTGGGTTTGGATCCAGAACTCAGTTTGCTAATAGTTTTCTATGGGATTTAATGGAGAATCTCAGAGTGTTCCCTAATTTCCAGTGATGTGTACGTGGAATTTTGATGCTGAGCCTTCTTGAGGGTACAGAGGAAATACTGCGAGCTAACAGTGGTTTGAATGAAGTTCATGAAAGCTGAGGGGCAAGCTTGATGTACGAAGGAATACATCACAGAATTTCTGCGGTTCTGAGAAGGTTTTGTGTCCAGTGTCCCCCAGTGTCCAGATTTTTTTTGACAGGGAAATGGCTCTGATAGCTTTTAAGTTGCTTTTTAACAGTGTTCTCTCTTTGTAGAATCTGCATTTACAGATTTATCGATAGGACTTTGAAGATGGGTTACTAACGTGTCCTTTTAAGAAAAATTGGCAGGCTTAAAGGAGAGTGGATTGGAGCTAATATGTTTTTGCTTTTTACCTAAGCATGATCCCAAGACACAAGTTGTATGTTAATACATTGCCACCTGCGAAAGAGTTCAGTGTTCTGAATATATAGATGATCATGGCCGTTGGGATGTTGTGCGTTCCCCGGTTTAGCTAATTTCTGGCTCTTGGTATTGAATGATAAATGCTCTGGTTCTGCTCCTATCCTCCGTTATCTGTACTCACAGCAAACCTGACCATCTTAAACATGATTAAAATATAATTTAAAAGTTATTAGCTAATTATGAGGCAAAGTACTTAATTTGCCATTGCACCCTAATAACTTAAAGGTGCTCCTGATAACTTGGTAATAACCGTATCAGAAGCAAAAGGACACGGTTGCTACTAACTTAATAGGCAGCTTCCCTCAAGATAAAACATAAATAACGTACCTCAATGAAATCGGATTCAAGCTTAGTAAAATTATCTTGGCAAGCAAAGGGAATATTTGTTACTTTTTCTGTGAAATGTTATCATTGCCAAGAAAACTTGGTTACAAAAAACAGAGATGGAAAAAGTATTTGCATGAATAATTGATTTAACATCTCGTTGGCTTAAATGATTTTAGGAAAAGTGGGTTTGGTATGAACTGAAAAATGAAAAACTTTTTAAGGACTTATTTGCAAGATGCCAAACACTCTAGGAGATGTGGGGCTTAAAGGCTTGTAGTCTGCTCTTCAGCAGATCCAGTGCATGAGTGAGCTGGAAGAAAAGACCAAGGTGAGGTGGCATTGTAAAACATGAAATACTGGTGGTCAAGATGCAGCTATGGAGCAGCGGGTGTATAGGTGAGTGGTTGCATGTTGCTGCTCTTTGCCTGGTGTCCCAACGAATGGCTGAGGCAAAACGTCTCTCGTGATGTGAGAGGGATGGCAGCAGGTATCTGCAGCCTCTGCCCCCGCTCCGGGTCTCCTTGACGTGGCACATGGGGTGGTTTGATCAGAGCACTGGCCGGTCAGAGAGGTTTCTCAGGGTCCTAGAGGAAGAGAGGGGCTGTGGTACCACTCTGTGGATAGTGGTTTGGCTGAAGGCACAGCCTATTTTGGGATTGCAAGACTTAAGTTTTCTGGAGACGCATATGTATGGTAGCCAAAGGGCTGGCATATGGGAACAAGCAAAACTGTGAGGGTCAGGGATAGACAGGATGTCTTGGGAAGTGTCAGCAACTTCAGTCTCTGTCAAATGGAGGAACTTCACTTTACCAAAAATGACAGGGATTGTGGAGGTGAGGATCCTGGTTTGGGGTGGGGAACAGCTGGAAAGCAGAGGACAGACCCCACTTGGCCACATCTGAAGCCTGTAATGCAACCTAGAGGTTCACGAGGTTTGGCTGCCACAGTGCTGAAATTGCTGTTAAAATGCTTACCTGCCCAGCCTTGTGTGAAAAGATGCGGATTTGGGTTGCAGTCTGTTCCTCTTATCTGTCTGTATCTCTTTGGTATACCAGAGCAGAGAGAGGAGGTATATGGTAAACAGAAACTCCCTGGCCCATCATCTACAGTCTGGGGATAGTGCTCCGCTGGCCTCACCCTTGCTGCCGTCGTGCGATGTGGGAGATGGTTTCCGTCTGCCCACATAGATAGCTTTTAGCCATGAGTCACCAGCTCTTGACATACCATCCCAACTATTTATTCTATTCCTTTCTTTTCCAAGATGTCAGCATTTCTACAAGTGCTATTTGGGTCCGAGTCCTGAATTTGGTTGTCCTGATTTGATGGTCCTGAATTTGGGAATGGGTAATTGAACATCCCAGGAGAAGGCTGTGGCAGAGCCTACGTTTTTTGGGCTACTTCTGTTGGGCATTCGGGCACCCAGCACCCACCATAAGGCTATCAACCAATACAATACGTATATTGGAGGAGTTACTCTATTAGCTGTATTTCATAGTATAATTATTACTTCTGGTGTGAATCTCCTGGGTTGTTAGATCACCTGTTCAGCAGAAAAATATAGGTTTTAACTTTTCTTGGAAAAACTTCCTTTTCAGGCAAACAGTGATTAGGGCATTGCTATTAACTTCTGGAACCTTAGCCATCCATTTTTTAGTTTACCCCAATGTTTCCTGTGACCCACATATCCTCTTTTGTTCAGCTGTCACTTAGTTACGCGTCTCATTATCCCCACTCTCATCTGCAGCGTAGAAAGCCGTAGTTTGCTCTCATGTAAGTAGCATTCCTGCAACATGACTACACTGTGTTCTGCAATTTATTATTTTCCAGTTAACGTGTCGGTTTGTCCATGCGGGTTAGATCCAATGACTATTAGTTCATTTTGTAATGTCTGATTTGCTTTCATCTCCGCTTCTGGTGCTGCCTCTGATCAGGCAGGTTATAGCAAATCCCATGCTTTGGTTTTGTTGGTTTTTTTTCCTCCGATACATTCCCTAATGATACCACCTCACTCATCATTTCAGATCCTTCCCATCTGTTCCTCACATGCTTTACTCTGCATTTAAGACTATTCACCACTTCTTGTCTATCTCAATTTCTTCTAAATGTTTTATTGGCCCTCTGAGCTTGCCTTTACCTTTTTTTTTCCGCTTGCATGCTCAAATAACAATCTTAAGATGTTTGAAATGATCTGCATGTAAATGATTCAGTTCTTTAATCTTTAACAAATATTTCCACAAAGATTTGACATCCTTCTACTCAGTATCTGGGATTTATCTGTTCTTTAAAATGCCATGTAACATTCTCTTTTAAATCTGATAAGAACTGGTGTTTTAATACCTCCTCCCATACATCCTTCTTGCTCTGTCATTTTGGCTCCTATATAAATACCTTTTTATAGAAGGTTTAATGAGATTTTAGGTTTTAATACATTTTTCCCCTGTTACTTCTGCTTTATAATCATTGTATTCATACCTATTCTGATCATGTAGGAACTGTCTGTGCCAAGGAATTTGTGAGACTCATGGACATGAAACCTTAAATTAAATGTAAGGAGGAAGAGATAAGAACAAATTATAATAGCACCGAGAGCAAGAGATTACAACAGGGTATTTGGTTAAAATGCAGTTTTCATAATGTATGTTCCTGAAAATTGCAAATGTATTCTTTATATCATGTTTATGAGCAAACTTTTGTTATGCAGAGTTAGAAAGATTGCTAGGTGTTCAGTCACTGTGGATCAAAATGACGTGAGGTATTCAGAAAAGAAGAGCAGGTTTTTACTCTTAAAGTGCTCCTCTGAAAAAAAGAATACAAACCTTGTCATTCTCCACTTGGGTAGGAGAGCATTTCTGCCTGGCGTGGATACTTCTTCAAATGTACTAGCTTCTAGGGGACAGTGCAAAATTATATAATTTAGACATACGAGGAAGTAAAATTAAATAGCCATGAGATGAGCATACCATTAAACAGATCTAATTTATAATGGGTTCTTGTGCAAATTGCCTTTGAGCACTTAGTAAAAGAAAATGAAAAGAAATTAATAAGGACAATGTGGACTGAAAAGTCACAGAGGAAAAAAAAAAGTAAAAGCCTATTTCATCTTTCTTTCCATACACCTCAGAGTGTTAAGTGAGCGTTCCCATTAGCCACATAAATATAAAGATGTGACAGCAAAACTTGCATTCACTTACCCTTTTAAGGGCCAAACCCCTACTCGCTTTGTCCCAGTGGCTCGAACCAGGTGAGTAAGTTCTCAACTAAAATACTTTTTCTTTGCCATGTAATTAATTATTGGAGGGAGAGATACGAGTTTTCATGAATGCTTTGCCCCTTGCCACCCACCGAATATCTGACTTTGGTGGAATCCCCGGCAGTTACTTGCCCTGCCATTAGCATGGGGTTGCAGGTGCCACAACATCCGTGATGCTCCTACTGCACCGCTCCCTCTGCCAGGTTATTAAACACCAAGAGTTTTCCTTCCTTTTTGTTGTTCTGTGAAAGACACAGAGAGCTGGGAAAGCTGGTGGATTGGAACTCTTTAAAATAGTTTACTGCAAAAAAAAAGATTCCATTTTTGAGTTGTTGTCCTCTGGTAATTATAATAATACGAGAAATAATATACTGAATATATTACATAATAAGGAATTTGTGTTTTCTCAGAAAAAAAAAAACAACCCACTAGGTTTATTTCTACCTTAGATTGAAAGTAATGAAAGTAATGCAATATTCTGCATGCTTGCAGATATCAAGGTTTGCTACTTTCCATATTCCTTGTATCCCTTTGATTAAAAAAGGGAAGAATTTTAGCTCTGTCCACTGAAGCTGCTAAAACAATCTGCAGAACTGTGTCATTTTTCTTAGTGTTAAATTGTTCAATAGTTGACTTATTTAATGAATATTGGCCATCTTGTTCCTAATTATTGCTGGTTTCCCAGATTCTCAACTGAGGCAGAATATACCAAAGGGAAGTCTTTCTCTTTAAGTGTATAATAATATACACAAATATTTATAGATTGAGAGAGCAAGACTATAAACACACTGTGTGTACTGTTTTGCTGCAGACTGAGTATATTTTTATACCTGACAAACAGGACTCATTTCTGAAGAATTTGAAAAATCCTGTAAGCAATGTCATCTTCCTGTGCTAGCTTTTTAGTCTCGCAACGCTGCTGTGGGAGTGATGCTCTGTGGGGAGAAGGATCCCTACAGTATTTTATGGAAGTAAAACATTGATCTCTTCCATATCCCCACTAAAACCAGGCTTGTGGCTGTACCTGTTTTGTGTCCTTAAAGTAAAACCAAATTCTCTGATGGAAGCTGAGTTTTCCACTGGTTATAATTTCAACCCTTGCAGCATTTGATTTCTGACAGTGGAATATGATACTTAAAGCCATAGACATTAATTATTACCCATTGGAGGTCGCACTTTCAACCCATGGGACATTAATTTTCCTGGTATACAGAAAATTCCAGCCTGTTAGTTTTAATTAAATATTGCAGAAGTACATTTTCTTGTAAATGGACTACAGTTTCTTATTCTTTACCCTTGATATTTGGCTAATTCTGCACATAATTATCAACTTATTTTGCAAGCCTCCTTCAAAGCACTTTCCTGTTTGGAAATCCATTCAGCTTATACATATTTGTCATTTAAAAAAAAAAAAAAAACAACGTTATCTTTGCCAATCATTGGCCAATATTGTCAAGCAGAACATGAAGAAAAACATCTTTCAGGTTTTCTTGGCAAGTGAAATTATAATAAACATCACGCAAGAGTCCCTTCTCATGCCAGCGTATTTATGTCTCTCAAATGTTTGTAGTTGCAGCAGGAGACCAAGCAGGAGTAGCAGTGGAGCTATGGGTGACAGGGAGGATGGCTACTCAAATTGGATTGGGTAGAAAAGTTGACAAGTGAGGTACGGCAGAGAGCTTGCCGCTGTGCTTCCAGGAACCCAAGAGTACAGGGATGAGGCTGGAGGGTGAAGGTGTTGGTCGTTCCCTGGATCCTGGCATAGTCCAGTCTCCTCTCCTGATGGGAGTAGCTTAAGAGAAGAAGGACCATGCCACCAGATTTGGGTCCCACATTATCTCAACTCTTTCCCTGAAGTCCATGTGAAGGAAGCTGGAATCTACATTTTTCCATCTGAAAGGGAAAAAAGGCTTTAATTCTGTTTACAGAAGTCTCTCTCCTGGGGGTCTGCCCTCCCAAAGCTGTTTTAACATATGAAAGTGCCGTTGTCTATTGCAAAGTGATCCTGGAGGGTGATGGGAGGGGAATTGGGATTTAGCAATTTTTTGAGGGTTTTCTGCTGCTGCAAAGCCACAGTGCACTAAGGCAGCACTTTCTATTAACTCTTCCAGCCCAGTCCCAAAGATTTTCAGGTCTGAGGTAGCACTCTGGATGGCTGTGTGCTCTCGTCAGCATTATGGTTTTGTCAGAAGGCTCCATTCTCTGATACTATCTTGTTCGTCTCCTAAACGATTAATAAAATGAAGACAAAAAGCCTAGAGGTTTAAAATATGTAATTATATTAGTAATTTAGAACTAGGAAAATGCTGCAGAAACCAATTACAATTATGCATTTTGGTAATGACTGACTTGGCTAAATATACATGTTTTGTGTGTGAATTTCATAATAGATTCCAAGATGACACACTTGAGTATAGGGGAAAATTAATTTTAAATGCCAAGTGGATCCATATTAGACATAAATATTGCTCATCCACCTAGTGAACAGGAACCTGTATTATATGGCCTGTCGCAGGTGAAATTTTGAGCAGCAGGGCAGGCAGTAACAAGTATCTGAGGAAGAAAGTTTGAATAGTTCTAAGGGATGGCTCTGGAAAAAAAAATATTTTGTACCTGATCATTCTGCAGAATATATTGAATTCCTTATACGTTACAGATTTCATGTGACTTGAATTGATTCAGGCATTTCCTACAGAACTGTAAATGGCCAGCTGAAGTTAAGGTGGTTTTATTTCTTTCCTGGACTTCATCTCTCCCAGCTGGTGAGAAAGAATAGACGAGATTTGTATTCTGTTCACAGCTTATTACCGGGTGCACTCCCAAGGTCTCCGCTGCGGGCACAGACATCGCTTCAAACTCCATTTGGGCTGATGGTGCCATTTTCGAAGGGAAGGTGTATGGATGTGGGTGCAACACAGCGTGTAGTCACCTGCAGTCCCATCCCTCTGTAGTTCTCTGAGACCCCACTGCATGGCCCTCTGCCCGTTTTTGGGAACCGCTTCTGTCTTTTGCCTCTTGAACCTTTCCTGGAGATCCCCTTCTGCTGGCTGAAGGATGGAGCGTCTATCAGCCCAGGATGCTTCATGCAGCCAAGGAGGGCTGATCACCTCTGAGTTTTGGGTGGTTTTGTTTTTTTTTTCTACTGACGGTGGGGAATGGTTGTTTCTTCACTTAGTTTAAAACAAAAATAGTGTGCTGTGACTGTTCGTTGTGCTCACTCTGTCCTTTTTGTAAGAAGACAGACTTGTACTTCACTTATGCCACAGAGTGTGGTCAGGGAATTAAAGTGCCCATCAGTCCCCTAGCTCTGTGCTGATGTCTGGTGATACTATTGTATGGTCTTCAGTAACCTGCAGAGGTTTTACTTTGCTAGTTCGCAAACTAATTGGTTATACTGGGACAAAAACTACACATGAACAAGCCTCTTCATTAAAATGATGACAACACAGTATCTGCAGAGTGTTGTAGAATGTAACAGGTTGTGACAAGGCTCTGAAATCACATCCCAAATTGTTGGTAGTATTTCATGTGGGTTGTCCATGTAGCATATTCCATGAGAGCTATTTCGAGACCATTTTGTTTACAGTTCTGGTGTTGGAAAGAATCAAAAAGTACTTCCACATTGCATACACAGATAAACAGGCACAGAAAAAACAAACCTACCAGTCACTCCTGGTGACTGGGAAACCACCAGTGACTTTGCCTTGGTGCAGAACCACAATGTATATTTCGTGTTCCTCTGGCAAGGGTTTCATTCAGAGTTTTCAACCCTTCCTACTGCTCTAACTAAGGCTGGTTTGTGAAGCACACATCTAGAAAACGTGTGCACACCCCACAGTTGATGCTGCAAGAACTGTTGGCAAACGGAGGCTCTCTAGGCGGCTGTGTGGTTCTGGTGGTCGGTGGGTGGCCTCTAAAAACTGAGGCATTTTTCCTGATTATTTTAGAGTGTGCTAATTGATACCTGTCACAAACAGTTAGTTTTTACTGTGAAATCATTGTCTTGTGTTGTAACCTTTGTATCCCCAGCTATTTATTCCCACGATGTGCTGCCTCCTCAGCTGTGCCTGTCCAAGTGTTGATTGCAGTAAATGGCATCTAAAAAATCAACTGGGTTTAAAAACAAACAAAAAACAAGCAAACAACAACAAAAAAAACCCCACCAAAACATTTCCCAAATGCAATTTCCAAACTAAATTGACCGAGCAGTCACCTGGAAAGCAGAATGAAGTCAATCGGGGGGTCGGTGCATCTTGGGGGATGGGGTCTGCTGATGGGAGCTATCAAGACAGCATCCAAAATGACTGAGGGAGTGTCATCTCATGAAACACAGATTTGGGCAGCAAGGCTGGTGCGAGAGGCTCCTGCCTCAGCTGCTTCTCCTCCACCTCTGCAGCTGTGCTACTTAGAAGTTTCTGAGGCCACGCTGGAAAACTTGCAGCTTAAATCGTGGTGTGACACCAGCCCTTTCCTTATGAAGGAGCTGCTTTGGTGAAGTCAGCACAACTTGGTCTGACCCTTCCACTTGCCTCTTGTTTTCTCTCCAGAATCGGCCGGCTTTTCGATGGCACGGAGCCCATTGTCCTCGACAGTCTCAAGCAGCATTATTTCATCGACAGAGATGGGCAGATGTTCAGATATATATTGAATTTTTTAAGGACATCAAAACTCCTCATTCCTGATGATTTCAAGGTGAGATTTCAAGGGACTTGGGTGTTTTGCATGTACCTTGGTAAAGCAAGTATCTGGCATGTAGTCAAAACAGAGCTGTAGATGGGGGAGGACTTGTAGGGTATGGTGTTTGATTTCAGGTATGTGACAAAAGTAAGCATGGGGTTGCTAAACTGACATCTGTCAGCCTTTCCTAGAGTGGCATCAATATTAAATTTTCCCCTCCTGGCTATAGCGTAGTGGAGCAACCTTGCCATGTTTGACCTGTGGAAATTAAATATTGTAGGATGCTGATGGAGACAGAAAGAATGTTACAATCTGGAACCCAACTGCTCATGAGATTTGCTGATTACTTGTCCTTTCATCTGCTTTTATGCTTCCCCTCTGATTGCAGCAGCTCCAGCTTCCACTCCCACACTGAAATTCAGAGAATGGTGTGGGAATCACAGTATTGAGAAAATAAACTGCGCACATGGTATATTTGAACATTAAGTCATAGAATATTTTCTCCCTCAGACTTTTGAATGCATACTGCAAGTTTAATTTGGGAGTTTTAGAGAAGTCAGGGATGAATAGTTCCACATATATTATTTATGCTTTATTAAAAAGCCTGCATTTTTTTTCTGTTTAATAACAAATTAAATTTGTGGTAGTTCACCAAACTGGTTGTTAGCATACAAAGGCAGAGCTTCAGACTCCGTGTGCTGTTCTGTGTTTATCCACGTACATGTGGGCATGTATGTGGTGTCAGCAAAGCAAGCGCTGGAGACCACGGCTGCAATCAAAACAGATCTTTATCATTACTTAATGAACGCGTATCAACGAAGCTGGCTGTGACTTTAGTTCACCATAGGAAATACAGCAATTCCGATTGAACAGGAGAGGTGATGGGGAAGGGTTAGAGCAGTTCACGCAGGCATGTCTTGAATCTGAGACAGATTTTTTAGGTGTTTGGGGCGTAATAGGTGTGAGGTTGAGTCTCGCAGCAACCTTTGAATTACCTGCTGTAGACCCATGCGTGACGAGGGTAGATTTGCCTGAATAATGTGAGAGTTTGGAACTAACTGATAAGCATCGTATCCCTCTTTTGAAGCCTTAGCGTGGCTTTGTGCTGCTCTTGGCACTTGTCCTGAAGATAATCAGAAATACAGAAAAAGGAAAAGCCACCTTCCATGCAATATTAAGCAATTATGTATGCAGAGCCTTCTAAACACATAAATATACTGTAACTGTGCTGGAATTAAAAATGTCACTCCTGGCAAGTGTGCCCAGCTAGCGTGATGTTCACAGGGGTGTCCCCAGTTATGCTTTAAGTTGTCCAGAAGATTAGTGCTTAAAATGAACAGTGGTCCTGGTTTGTTAGAAATACGTAAATTAGATTACTTTTTTTTTTTTTACTCATTAAATGTAAGCAGCATTTTGAGCATGATTTAGGTGTCCCATTCTCATAAAGCATTCTGTCTGTAGCTCAAATTCAGGGCCATATTTGCTGTTAGCAGTCTTCCTTTGTTGTCATTCTGTTCTCTAATTCTCCTGTATTCCTTTTCTCTATATAAATATTTTCCAAATGATCTTAAATTCTTAAACCTAGAAAAAAAAAAGCGGGGGGGGGGGGGTTTGTTATTTATTTAAAAAATGCCAGTAAACAGACTCCAGATCATCAGTTCTAAATTAATTCTGTAGTGGCTATGCTGAGAAATGCCTTCTCTCTGCTCTGGCATTTGAGATGATGTAGTAAACAATACTGTTGGCAAAATGAGGAGGTATTAAAAAATACTTAATTTTTAAAATGCAGTAATATGTGCAATTCATTATGCAAATATCTGAATCATTTTACACATAGAACCATCACAGGCTCCCTCATTTACATTCTTATACCTGTTACAATGCCTGCTAGTATTGCTGTAAGACGCGATGGATCCTAGTGATGAATTTTCTGAATCCTGATTGAATTCTGTTCCATCTGTTCAATGAGGTCATTATTCTATGACATCACTATGGGGATAAAATACAGGAAAAAGTGGGATTTTTGCCTGGATTATTCCATAGCAGGAAGGAACTGAGTGAGCATAGTCTCCCCCTCTCCTCCCAAACGCTGCTGTACCCAGCCTGTTTCAAGTGGCTGATGGTTATTTTTTGCTTGCGCTGGTGTTTTATTACACCTTCCTACACAGCAATTATGAACTATATCTGAAGGGTTCCAGAGCTAGAGCAGCCTTAGCCTGAATAACCATATACATTAAGTGGTACATTAGCAATGCCTCTTGCTTAATTGTGCACAGTAATGTATGTGTCTTTCAGGACTACAGTTTGTTATATGAAGAAGCAAAGTATTTCCAGCTTCAGCCCATGCTAGGAGAGATGGAAAGGTGGAAGCAGGACCGGGAGAGCGTCCGCTTCTCAAAGTCTTGTGAGTGCCTGGTGGTGCGAGTTGCCCCAGATCTCGGAGAGAGGATTACGCTGAGTGGCGATAAGTCATTGATAGAAGAAGTGTTTCCAGAAATCGGTGACGTGATGTGTAATTCTGTCAATGCCGGCTGGAATCATGACTCGACGCACGTCATCCGATTTCCACTGAACGGATATTGTCACCTCAACTCAGTTCAGGTAGGAAGTCACCTGTGCATTTTTGGAAGGGAAGGTTCTGGGTTGACCCTCTTGCCTGTCACTGGAGCATTCTGAGGAACAAAATCAGCTGGATGCTTTGAGTTAGTTACTTCTATGGGTCAGGGCTGCTTTCTCAACTTAATTCATGCATATCATCACCAAATCTCTTTGCAAAACAAACTGCAGTAGTGTTAAAATCCTGCTTTAGGAGGTACATGTTTGCCTCAATATAAAGACATTGTATATTTGGAGAAACATTTTTTTGACAGTTGAATATAAGGCAACCATTCAAGCCTGCTTCCCATCCCTTGCCCTGTTTGTTATAAATTGTTTTTTGGATTGATGAGGAGGCACAGGGACATCTCAAGGAAGAGAGGGAAAATGCCACATTCCCACAGAGCTGTTGTAAGGGCACTGGGCTCTGTTCCTTCACCTGAGAAAGGTAGTGGAGACACTCTGATTTACCAGAGTCCACAGCAGCTCTGAAACTAAATAGGAAGAACAAAGGAGCAAAAAGGTGAAGCCCCAATCTCTTATTCTGAGAAAGTGATGGGAAAGGGGGTGAGAAAGAGATGACTGGACAGTAGCATTGTCCAGCTGCTGAAAGGAGTGCCACACTTCCACAGAGGAAGAGCACAGCCAACCTCCTCCTCTTTCCTGCTGAAACAGGACCCAGTATTTCTGGAGAAGGGAGCAGCCTGCAGTCACAGGAGAAGGCATCTATTGAGTCTTACCCTTGTAGAGGTGACTTGGCCTCAGCCCCCTCTGCTGTCCTTCAAACTGGGATGTCCTAGTGGGGCTTTGACCCTTCAACGAGGCTGTCATGCGAGGCTTGGAATGTGAAGGGTACAGGAGGGGGGGAAGTTATCACAGGTGTGGCTAAAATCTAGTGTATCATTTTTCCAGTGTTACCCAGGTCTCCTGCATTTGATGAAGACCTCCCTAATACTTCTTGAATAAGTCGCTGTATACTTTTATTTTGCTTGAAGACATGTTCAGCCTTCCTCCTTGCTGAGGTAACAAAAAAAAAGGCACCTCTGCTTATTGCAAATAGGGACCCGTCTGTTTCTGTGGTCTCGGGAAGACCCTCCTCCTTCACTTTCAACAATTTTTCCTAATTTTTTATGGCATAGTAGATGATGTAGCAATATCTAAAATCAGTAGCTGTTATGAAATAGATAAGAAAAAAATCTGGGAGAGAAATGCAGGTAATTTCTGGAAGAATTATAATAAACTCTATAGTGTCATCAGTTCTATCCTCTGTTGGTTAAAATGAAACAACCTCATACACTCGTCTCCACCTCGTTAGCACATCCTGCACAGCGAGAGCACTTCTTCACATCTGGAGTTGTCAGTAGCACTGTTGATGCTGTTTGGTTTAGATACACCTCCTAAATGCTGCAGACTCATGAGTGCATTCTTACACAGAAGAGACTTGCAAGCTCAGTGTGATGCCTTTCCACCTGCCAGGTCCTGCTGTCCAGGCAGAGAAGCTCTGCTTTCCTCCCTCCCCAGAGGAAACGAGCTGAGCACCATGATATGCGCTGAAGGCTCACCAGGCACTGCAGATGTGCTAGCACTTAACACAGGGGTCCACTTAGACCTATCTAGACCTGTCACAGTATGGTTAACCCATGTTATGTTTGGACAGTTGTGTCTTTACTGTCAATTGGCCTTTACTGTCATGCTGGAACATCAGTTGTTTTGTCGTAGTGACTAACGCAAATTTAGAACAGCCCTACATGTAAGATTACAACTGAAAAGGAATCAGGCTTTCAAGGAGGGTTATTTAGCCACACATCATATGATAGTTGTCAAAGCAGTTGTATCCTTTAGCGGTTTATCTCTTGCCTTGATGTTTACATTTTTGTCACACAAATAAGTATTACCAAGCATATTTGCTGATGTGAAAAACCTGAGTCAGAGTGGCAAATACGTACAGGCTTCACGAGAGATGATGATCCCATATTGATAATGCTGCATCTTCCATTTTGGGGGGACATAAGCATCTCCTAGTTCTAATAAAAAGGTGGAGTGGGCCAGACGCTACCAATATACCTGGAGAGTAACGTACAGACTAAACCCAGGGCTGGGTTAGGTTCGTGACCAATTGCTGTCATCGCATTTTTCCTTAGGACCTAAGTTCTCCTACTCTTTTTTCCAGTGGCTTGCACTGAGACATACTGGGGTATTTTGGCTTACAGTGCTAAAAGCTAAAGATCAGGATAAACAAAAATTGCACAGATGTTTTGATGGTTGCTTCTTGGGCCTGGTGGCCATCACAACTGACCCTGGTGAAGCCCTGGAAGAGTCTCCTTCACAGGTGAGGCAAAGGAAGCCCAAACCGCAGAACAGATAAAGATGATGATAAAAGTAGCAAAGAGTATAAATAGGGGAAAGAATGCCTCAGCCCTACAGTTACAGTAAACCGGCATGAACATGAGTAATTGGAAAAAAAAAATAAAAAGGTGGAATAGTGGTGTTGAAGGAGACCATGTTCTTAGCAGCCTGGAGCTGATGCAGGGAGCTGAGGTCTTTGCAGTGTCGTTTGCTGGGTGAGCTGTGTTGGGCACATCCCCCGGCCTCTCCAGGAGCCCTGCCCGACTCTTCTTTTTCCCTTGTGGTTTTTTTTTCTTTTTCTTTTTTTTTTTTTTTTTTTAATTTTACGATTATATTTCCCACTGGAAGCAACACTCAGGTTGTGAAGAGTGAGGAAAGAAGGTGAATAGGCAGAACTTATTAGTCCCATAATTAAAGTTAAAAGGTCCCAAGTTTTATCACAGGTAAGTGTAGCCACAGATCTTTGCAATCACAGTTGGTTTTTAAGTGTCTAGAAAATATGATGATAACTTTTCTGAAATTATGTCTGCAGTATCTGCATTGTCACCATTTAGTTAGGTGTTTGCGAAGCATCCCCCGGTGTCTGCTGTGGAATTCCATATTCGCCCTCTTGTATTGTGAATTTCATGAAGCAGAGAATGTGTTTTTCCAGGCGTGTTCCTGCGGATAGAAAAATATTGTATTTGACAGTACTAAAATAAAATGAATGTATTTTCTTTCATTTTATCTCTTACTGCTGAGTAGCCAAAGTGAGCAGAAATCAGTCCAATACAACGAAGCCAAGGGGAACCGGTCAGTGAGTCTATGTAATCACTTTTATTTCCTAGCTGGATCCATTTGAAAACAGCAGTTATCATCCTCGGAGAGCAAACAGTCTGTATTTGCTTATACATCAGTGTTTGTTTCCTCTTTTTTTTTTTTTTTTTGCAGGTACTTGAGAGGTTACAGCAAAGAGGGTTTGAGATTGTTGGCTCATGTGGAGGTGGGGTGGACTCTTCCCAATTCAGTGAATACGTACTGAGACGAGAACTCAGAAGGACATCTCGTGCACCCTCCGTCATTCGAATAAAGCAAGAGCCTCTGGACTAAAATGGACATGTTTCTTTATGGAAAAAAAAAAAAAAAGGCAAAGAGAGAGGAAAAAAAAGGGGGACGTTTCATGTGCAGTTTGGACTCCAAACAAGTCCTGGAACTAAAATTGAATAAAAGACGCATTTATATCAAATATAGAGACCACACCTGAATTCATATGGGAACATTTGGAATAGTAGTAATAATAATAATAACCTCAAGGTGTAAAAGAAAACACACACACACACACATATATGAAAAATATGTATGTATATGTATGTATGTACATATATATATGTATGTATATGTCAAAGGGTAGGAAATGCAACAAAAAAAAAGTGGTAGATGAGGTTGGTGCTGTGATGGCCATTAGGTGTCCTAGGCCTTACTCGGGCCCACTTAATGGCGTACAAGCCATTGCCATTGGGGGATACATAGACTGCTCTTCGCCCATTTGTCATTGCCAAGCAGCCATCCACTTTTTAACGTATACACACCTTGACTCGACTTTATTTGCGTATGGAGGTTTATGTCTGTCTTTTTTAGAGATGGATGGGCAGGTGTTCAGGAGACGACCATCCATTGCATCGGAAAGCTAGTCGACTGAAATTTTAAATGTAGTTTGTACAGAAGTCGCACACTTTTTGTCTGCCCTCACAGATGTGAAAGGTTAACTTTTTCTTTTGAATGAGTTTTTTTTGGTTGTTTTTGTTTTGTTTTGTGTTTTTTCAAAGGGGGCCAGAATAATTAATATTTGGTAGAGATGCTCTGGTTTGAATCTGCTGCTTTCTTACAATTTTTTCAAATTTTATAATGTATTAAATACAATAAACTCTGTTTAAAATAACGAGGGTCTGGTTTAAGCAAACAGAAACAGAGAGGTGGGATTTAGCTCACTGCGCTCCAGCGTGTGGAGTGGCGGCCGCTCTGGCAGGCAGCGCTACCCGTGCATGGGTGGAGTGAGTTAAAGGCAGCAGACGCCATTGCAGGCTGCCGGTCTTCCTTCAGCGCTGCCTTTTTGAGCTTTGTCCCAAACGAAGCTGTTGGTCAGACTGAAAAATAACACCAGCTCAGCCCAGGGAAACACGTCAAAAAATGGCGCCTGGTTCTGTAACATTCAATGTAACAGTGGATAGTTGCATCCTTCCCTCTTGACTAAGGAGTTGGCAGCTTCAACCCTCCAAACCCGTGCCCTGCTGAGTGTTAGTCAGCCTGTTTGGTTTTAATGTTGTTCATTTCCCTCGTTTAAAGCTAGTGTTCTTCTGCCTAGAGAGTGAGAGGCCATCGGCTGCATTGCTCTTGATAGCAGGCGGTAAGTCGATGTCCTGCAAGTTGTTCTCTTGCAGAGTCTCACCAAGGCCACCTCTGCAGCCGCCTGGTTCCGGACGGTGAGATTTTGCAAAGGTGCTGCATCGCGATGCTACTGCACGGACCATTCATGGGTTGATACTTTCACCACCTAAAATGCACCAGCAACCACCACTTTTCCTACAAAATATCTTTTTATGCAATATTCCAGAGTATGACTGTGTATTCATCCTAGTATGGAAGTTTCTATTGACACAATGGTGCCGACGTTCCATTCATTTTGGTGACACTTTGCTATTTATTTAACAAATGAAAAAAAAAGAAATTGTTAAATACGTGTAACAAGGTTTTTAATATAGTCTGATAACTTGAAAAAAGCTACCATTTTTCTGATTTTTATTGAAATAGGTCAGAGGATGCACTTAAATAACTCTCTGGCAGCACATATCAATGGTTTTGAAGTTATTGAAACGTGGAAATGGGGGAGGTAGAGGGGAGCTCCAAAAATTAAGGTTCATTAATGGGTTATTAGATCTTCAATGTGATTCTGATTTGTCTATTCACAATACTGAAACAGCTGCCTCATTGAAAATGCTTGTTTTCAATTAGCAGCAAGTAGTCCTCTTACAAAATAAACAAATGCTTGCTCTTACTGCCCACAATTTGGTTGTTAGTTTGCATAGAAGTTGAAAAGCTAAAACCCTGGGAAATAAATCTCTTTAACAGCTCTTCAAACTGTTGGAAGTGGTATGAAATTTGTGGTGGTGAAAAAGATACCAGTCCCCATGGTTGAGAGTACTTGGGTGCCAGTGCAAGGTGACGTGATGTTTCAGAGACTGTTCGCTGCAGAAACCCTCCCTGTGCTTCCAGGTGGACCCTCACTTTCTGAGGCCTTCACAGTGTACCCAGTGAACTCCAGGATATGTTACACCATCTGTTAAGCCCAAAGGTACTCTCACATCCAGACCTGCCCTGCTAGCCACGATGTTTACATATGGGCTAGAGCTGCAGCCTCCAGTGCAGGCTGGAGCCAGCGAGGCTGCAGCTCCTTTCCCTGCTCCCTGGCAAGCAGGTATCCCAAGCATTCCTGGCCAGGAGCATCAGAGGCATCAAAACTGGCCCCCTGGTGCCTGCACTGCCCCAGCACTGGCAGTGCCCGTGCCTCCTGCAGCCTTTGCAGAGGGGTGGGGAAGGCAAGGAGCTTTGCCACCAATGCTTTTTGCTGTGTTGCTCCCAAAGCTGGCAGATTGTGCTCAGCTGGTGGTTTTGCTTGCTCAGTGTGTATCTGTCCAACTCAACGACTCTGAGGATACCTTTGTGCTCCTCCCAAATCTCCGACTGGCCCGTCACCCTCCCATCAAGGCTGTGCTCATTGGTGATGGAGTCAAAAATCACTCTGAGACCCTGAATGTGAATGTCTCTGCAATTGCAATGTGGTGATGGAGTAAGAGGTCGTGAATAAACAAAGACTGATGAAAAATGCATGCAGGAATAAGCTAGATGTAGATTTTTAGAGACCAGATGAGATTAGTCCTGTTTGCAACTGAGGCTTGTAACCATGTGTTTTTAAAATGTTCTTTAGAAAAACTGATCAACAGACAAATGAGCAATATATCCAGGATGGGTGGGAGTAGGGGGAATGCAGAAGGACCAGATTATGCTCAGCTCGTTTCTGGAGGTTAGTAATTTTGACATGTACAATAGTTTAAATTTATCTAATTTTTTATTAAAAAGAATGACTCAATTTTCTGCTATCAGTGGTGCTGTATTTAATAACAAGAGGAAGAGCTGCAGTGAACAGTAGCTGCCAACACTGAACGTCAGCAACTGGGTTAAGCAGCTGCCAGGAGAACTGCTGTGGGCATGCAGAGATTGCAGATGCCACCTAACACCCCTTCCCACTATGAGACACAGGCACTGAGTCTTCCCTTTTTCTTCTGGTAACATGAACGCTGGATTTCTGCAATAACCATCGACCCAGGGTTTAGTTCTTCCCCTGTTGCCTCCTTAACGTACTAAACAGCTGCGTACTGTCCGTATGGATCCTGGCATGCTTCGATGAACTTTTGAACTGTGGGTGTCCCATTAAAGACTGAGTTAATTTACCCTGCTCCAGAAAAAGTTAAGTCCCACTTGGTCACTACATTAATCTCTCTTTCCAGAAGAACTATTTGTAAATAGTTGCTGCTAAATTATTCTATTTCCAGGTACTTTTTGGCCAGGTAGTCTGGCCCGGACAATGTTTTTCCTCTCCGTTGCCCTATGTCTAAAAGAAAGAATTTCAATGCTTGACTGGCACAAGCAGGTATAGATGAGGCATTGGCTTTTGATGCCCGATAGAATTCATAACAAAATCCTGTGGGGAATACCTACTACCCTCTGAAAACATGAAAGTTGAGCCACCTATTCCATTATTTTCCTTTGTGCTAAACAGACACTGATTTCAATTTGAAGAGAAACATTTTGTTCATGAGCATAATTTTTTTCAGCAACCTTTAAAAATTGATTGCTATACCAATTACAGGTTTTTGCCACCACCCAAATGACATATCAAGTGCATTTTTCTTTAATGTTTACATTTTGAGGGACTTGGGGGAGGAAGGATTTGATGTTGGAGGGTGAGAAAATAATTTTTATTGACCAATGGTCAGTTTTTCAGAGAAATAAAAACATTTATTTCCATCTGTCATTTCTTGACTGCAGAATTCTATATTATGAATTATTTCTAGGGACAACTGGTATTTGTACGTCGGCATTCATATTGCCTGAGGTTTATTTACAGTGGAAATGAAACCAAGACATCCTTAGGGCCTCTAGACCAGTTACTTTTTCTCAGACTTCAGTTTGAGTGGTTTATTATTTCTCAAAGGTCTGGAGGGATCGCCACCACCAAAAATCAATACGTTGCATCAGGTCTCTATGTTGGCTTTGGCTGCCACTTCATTGATCTGGTTATTGAAGACCCCAAAACTGACTTAGCATTTGAGGTCCTCTATTTGAGATTGAAAATGTTAAAATCATATCCCTGCTCCTCTTCCAAAAAAAAAAAGCTGCAGACATACTGCAAAAGTTCTTCTCCTTGGAGGCTGAGCCAGCTCTGCTAGCTGGTAACCAGGATGCTAATGTCGATGCTGGGCGGAAACCCTAGTGCCAAACTGCTGAAGCATCTTCTCTTTGTGCCTGGATGAGCTCCAGAAATGGAGGCATAGTCTGACAGATAGGGAAGAGTCCACTTTTCCTTGAATCTGTGGCTTTTTTTTTTTTGTTCACATTTGTTGACTAGGGGCTTAATAAGTTATTGTGTCTCACACCCTTAAAATAATGAAGAGTGTATTATTTTTCAACTGATGTCAGATATTCTGGGCCAGATCCCATCTTCTGCCCTCTCTAGTCGTGGTGAACTTGCTCCACACCCAAGGTATGAAGTGAATTACAGATTAGTGCAATTTAGGGGTTATGAGAAGAGACACGACATGGTGATCGGCTGACAGTATCATTGCATCAACAGCAATAGTATATTGTCTCTGCTGCATGTTGCTTCTAAAAAATACAGTATTTTCCACTGCGGGTCAGGGGAAGCGTGGCTCAATCAGACTCTTCTCTCTCAGCTCCACTGAAACTGTACGTCCATGAGCTCTTCTCTCCAGACAGGCTGTCGCTGGTGTGAACAGGCTGGGTTTGTTCTCCTCAGGGAATGTGGGGTGTTGGTGCCCTTGCCCAGCCCAGCGAGCCCCATCCCCTGGTCCTCAGAGCACAGCTCTGGCTTGCTGGTCTGGGAAGAGATGGAGGGAGGGATATTTGTTTCTGTACTCTGGAGTCTGGACTGATAAATGATCTCATCTACAACCCCAAATGATCTTCTAGCGTCTGTTCTATTATGTAGCTTGTCAGTGTTGTTATTAATTTACCTGAGGAAAATGCGTAGCATGGGATGGCTGGCCTTGGTTGCTGGCAGTTAGGATGCAATCTAAAGGGCAGGGTGGCCACCTGTCAAGTGGGCATTGGCTTAAAAACTGCATGTGCTGAAGTCCCCTAAACTCATACTGCACTCATTCTGTCTTCAGTTGAAACCAGAGGGCTTAATGAGGATCACCAGTGCACATTTGATACTCCATTTGATTAACCTCCAAGAAATTGCGAAAACAAAAGACAAAACAAGCAGAGCATGGACACTAGTTCTGAAGATCTGGAGCTGTGATTTCACTAATCCCTGCGACTTCTGAATAAATATTTCAGCTCTAGGTGGCTCACATTAAAAACACATATTCCTAGAAAATAACAAAAGTAGCAGTGCATTTCTTTCCCTTACTTTCTCCAGTTCAGGAGGTTTGTTTTTCTTCTGCTTGGGGCTGTGCCTGGGCAGCTCAAGAGTAATAATTTTGGCCCTGAACACAGTGCTTAGTCTCTTCAAAGAATTGTACAAATCTTCAATTAACCATCTCTCTACCTGTAAAGAAAGAAGGTAGCAATAAGCTCATCTTGTGGCTGGGGAGGCTGAAGAGGCTTGACTGCCACCATTGTCCATGTGGCAAAGCCATACTTCAAGAGTCACGCTTAGCTGCCACCCTCTTTCACAACCCCTCTTGCCATACAGAAAGAGACTGGAATTGGTGAGGTGCTATGAGAGAGTTGAGAGAGTTGGGGCTGTTCAGCCTGGAGAAGAGAAGGCTCTGGGGAGACCTTATAGCGGTCTTCCAGTACCTGAAGGGGGCCTACAGGAAAGATGGGGAGAAACTCTTCAGCAGGACCTGTTGTGATAGAATGAGGGGTAATGGTTTTAAAATAGAAGGAGGTAGCTTCAGACTGGACATTAGGAAAAAAAATTTTACAATGAGGTTGGTGGAACACTGGAACAGGTTGCCCAGAGAGGTGGCAGATGCCCCATCCCTGGAAATAGTCAAGGCCAGGTTGGATGAGACTCTGATCTTGTTGGAGATGTCCCTGCTCCTTGCAGGGGGGTTGGACTAGATGACCTTCAAATGTCCCTACCAACCCTAACCGTTCTATGATTCTATGACACACAGTTTTTGAAGCTGAGAGTTGCTGGCTATTCAAGCAAATACTTCAGACTCTGAGATGTCTGAATAAGCTTAAAAAGTAGCACTACAACCACGTTAGACTTGGTGTACATTTGGGATTTTTTTTTTCCTAATTCCTTCCCAATTGAGAGAAAAAAAATAAATGAAATAACATTCCCTTCACTTTTCATGTTCTAAGGAGGTTCTGCTGATGTCTTCATCTCCTTCCTCTGGCTCAGCTCTTCAGTAGTGTATAATTTTCTGTTTATGATGTTGCTATTCCTTACCACAGAACTCAGGCCCTACTGAGGGGAAAAAAACAGCAACAAAAAGCCCTGGTACAATTTGTGAAAGAGCTTTGGTTGTTCCTATAGTGGTCACAACAAAATCCTGATGCACGCCTGGATGGTCGAGGCCAGGAGCGTTTTTCAGGTGTGCTGGCTGAGATGGGGCAAGGCACAGAAGGCTCCCAGCTTCAAACACTCCAAAATAAAAAAGATAATAGCGATAAAGTAGGGCTCAAACCCTCATGGATTATCTTCCTCCTTAAGCATCTGCTTCTCTTTCTCACAGTTGTAGCCTTTAGATGAGTAGTTTAAAAGCTGTGCTGCTGTCTCCGCTGTAACCAGTGCAGCTATTCCGGGAGAAAGCTGCTTGGCTCAGGGACAGCTGTTCTGCAGAAAAATTCTCTTCTGATGCATTATTGATAGATGTAAGTTAAAGCCATAAAGCTCGCAGCTTTATCAGGCAATATCTACTAAATCCTGGAAGCATGTAAGATAACCTAAATGTAATCTACTGCACACCAGCTCCTTCAGTGATGGATAGCACAACAGAAGCAGGACTAATGAAAAATTAATGAAAACAGTTACTTCCATGAGAAAAATGATCTGTTTTCTCCCACCTTTATATTGATTTTAACTGGCCCTGTAATTGGAAATGTATAATTTTTTCCTAAGGTAAAGAGGATTGAGGGCGAGGGAGAGCGAGCGTATAATTCTATTCATGTTTGTGACATACTTTCAGGCTACAAAAACAAAGCATTTTCCTTAGGATGTTGAAGCTGCCTGTGAATGCAGACTTCAAGCATATTTTCTCAGCTCAGGCAAACTGCCACACTGATTCGCCTGAAACCAGATATTGTATGAGCAGAGTACTCGGAGTACTTTGAAGGCTAGCAAGGAAATACAAAGAAAAAATGTTTAGGAAAAATCAAATACAGTGCATGTAACTTGGTGGTTTTAACATGTTTCATGCATTCAAGTTCATTCCCGATTGATCTGCCACTTTCTGAAAGGGAAAAAAAAAAATCCTCCCGTCGCTCTTTGGAGAGTGAAGGAACGTCAGGCTGAGAGGAAGGACCAAACCAATTGCACCACGTTGTTCATGCACCGACTCGGCAGTGAATTCACTGCCACACATAGCCTCACCACCTTCTCACGTGTAAACACAGCTGTCTTTTCCCCTAAATTTAATAGAGCATTTCTGTCTTTTTCACCACACGACAGCAGAAATCAGTCAGATCTGCGCTTGCTGTGAGCTCTATTTTAAATTATACTTAAGTCTTTACCTGCTTAATGTTAATATATCCACCGCGCCCAACGGGCGATGCTGAGATAATAAATCAATCAGAGTAGCATACAGTTTGTTTTGATAGGGAAAAAAAGTGCGTTTCTCAAAGTGTTTAGGAAATGCTTTTTTTCTGTTCCCTGTTGTGTGTGGTATGGGTCTTTCTCTAATCTCTTCCATCAAAGACGTGATATGGGGCCTTTTTGTGATGAGGATCTGAGAAGCAAGATGTTTCTGCACACATTGGTAGTGAATGTTACTCTTTATCTTTGGCTTTTTCTAGCATCTTTTAGCTAGTGTGCCTTCATTTAAAATATACATCTGGTTTTTAACTTGAAAGATTCAGCCACATCCTTGGTTGTTGCTTTTTTTTGTTGTCTTTCTCACTGGCCTGATAACAGCTGCAATACAAGATGAATCGCCTCTTTTGATGTGTGTCATTAAAAACTAGGGCATTTACTTGTCCTCAGTGTTTGGTTTGGCTTTATTTTTGTTGCAGCAGTCTCAGCTGGTCCAGGCTCAGCTGGTGCTCCGCGCAGCAGATGCGCTGACTGATTGGTATGGGTGACCAAGGGCCCCTTTGTAATGGTGCCCTCCCCAGCCCGCTGGGCCTTGCTCCTCAGTGAGGAGAAGCCACCCAAAAGTCACCATGGCTGTAAGTGCCCAGCAGCAAGGGGCGGGCTGCAGGCTGGGGCAGCTCCTGTACCCACTGTGGGGGGCTGCCCAGGCTGCAGGGGCGAGAGGGCAGTGGAGTGTCCTGGGTGCCCAGCTCCCTGCTCCACCCTCTGGCAAATCCTCAGGGTCCCCTGGAGGTATTCAAAAGCCATCTGGACACAGTCCTGTGCAAGCAGCTTGAGGTGGCCCTGCTTGAGCAGGGGGGATGGACAAGATGATCTCCAGAGGTCCTTTCCAACCTCAACCACTCTGCGTTTCTGTCATTTCCAGGAGAACTGGGCTGATTGAGATGTGAAAGGTTTGTCAGGGAGAGAAAGATGTGGCCCTGCCCTCTCTACCTGCTGCTGTCAAGGTCATAGAATCATAGAAGCATAGAATGGTTTGGGTTGGAAGGGACCTTTAAAGGTCATCTAGTCCAACTCCCCTGCAAGGAGCTTTCTGCAGAGCAATGCACCAGTAGTGCAAAAAATTTCCAGCAAGGCGATAGTGCTGGCTACAGAAGTGTGTGGCCTGGCCAGGAAAAGCACTATCTGCATGAAACAGCATTACTGTAAGCCTGGAGCTCCCAGCACCTTGAATAAACCAGCAAGACTTGTTTAAAAAAAAAGAATTATACGGGTAAAGCAGGCTGGAGAAGGGCATCAAAGTCTGTTGTGAAAAGGCACTGGGGCCTCCCAGGGCCCAAGGGTGCCGGTGAAGCACTCAGGAGCGTGAGCAGGGCATTGCTGGGACAGGCTGGTTGTGTCCTCGAGTGACAACTAGTGCATTTGTTAGCTGGGTGGAGGGCTCAGTGCCCTGGGTCCCAGTTCCGCTGCTCTGCAGTGCAAGCTCAGCTCTGCAGGGGTGGAAGCAGCGTACGGAATGAGGAGCACTATGTAAACAAGAAGGAGTCTTAATGTGGGAAAACAAAGCCATAAGTCATCAAAAATGGTTAATGGCAATGTCGTAAGTGGAGCATTTAGGATCACTAAGTGATTAGGATCACGAAGTTGCACTTAGGCAACTTTGGTATTAGGTTTGTGTTTCATACGCCACTTGTTAATTCGGGTTAGTGATGGCAAAACACAGGAATGATAAATGATGAGGGCGAGTAAAACATGCATGTGAGGAAGAGATTAGCACAGACTTTTTCCTTAGCATGCCAGAGTGAGAGAAGGACAGTAATTTGAGTGAAAGTGTGTGGAGCAGGAAATTGTCTTGATTACTTTCATTCTTTAAAGAAGAAAAACTTAACTTTTACACCTGTTACTGCAACTAAAAAAATGCAGGCCAGCCACTTTATGCTGGGCAGAAAAGAACAGACATCCTGAAACAGCCTGCTTTGTTACAGATGATGTTCTTATTACTTTATCCTGCCATCATCTACATTAATTACAAAGTCAATCTTCTGCCCAGCCATCACTTCATTCTGTCTTGCTCAACATGTGCTATGTACTGTCAGAAAGTTCATAAAAAGAAATAGAAACAATATATAGATTATTTTTTTTCAGAAACAATCATTACTTACACTAGCATATGACTGGTTTTCTTAAAAATGACTATGCACTCTGTGTCTGTCCATTCCCCAACCTTGGCTTTTAGTTGTGTTTTGAGAGCACCCAGGCAGGGCAGAGCCTGAGTAAAGGTTTGCTTTGGGAGGCACAGGAAAGGAGAACTTCCCTGCTCCCCACAGTGGGATAAAGTTGATACTCGCAGGAAGAGCTCTTCTCCTGAGTGGCAGCTGAGTCTTCCAGTACCTAAAGGCTTATAAGAGAGACCAGGAGAAATTCTTTAACAGGGCCTGTTGTGATAGGACAAGGGGTAATGGTTTTAAAATACAAGGAAGCAGATTCAGACTTGATATAAGGAAGAAATTTTTTACAATGAGGGTGGTGGAACACTGGAACAGGTTGCCCAGAGAGGTGGTGGATGCCCCATCCCTGGAAACATTCAAGGCCAAGTTGGACAGGGCCCTGAGCAGCCTGATCTGGTTGGAGATGTCCGTGCTCCTTGCAGGGGGTTTGGACTAGATGACCTTCAAAGGTCTCTTCCAATCGAAACCATTCTATGAGTCTATGAATTCTTATAAAACAGTCATAAATAAAAACAGAGCATTTTGAGTGGCATCGGAAACAGAACAGTCTGCATGTGTTGCCTCAAAAATAAAAAGCAGCAGGGACAGGGCTTTCATGCTTCCTTGTACTTCTCAGAGATCCAAAGAGGTCATAAACATATTTCTTCCTCCAAGTTTCTCTCCTAAGTAACATTATTTCTTTCTGGAGCATCACAATTGTCCTACATCTTAAATGTAATACATTACTTCCTTTGGCTTTCCTCCCCTTGTCATATTATCTGGGGTTTTAATTCTGTCCTCTCATTTTTTTTTTCAATTGAGAGAGATCTTTCACAACTTTTTTTTTCAGTAAGAAATGGAATGGGGATTCAGTCCAAATGGGAGCTGAAAGCCATCGGGTGCCAGTGATGTTTGTAATAACAATGTTGATGTAATAAACTATATTTAAAGAAAGTCTGTGAAGAGCGAAGCTGCAGCTCGTAATTACATTACATTGTTGCTGAAGAATGAACAAATGAACAGCAGAGAAAGGTAGACCTGGGACTCCTCATAGCTCTCTTGTGGGGCACTGATTTGGGAAGGCATTTCAGGGTGTCCTTAACCATCAGTACGGTAGTTTAGTCTTCATTTTGATGGGACAGTCGCAGTACTGAAATTGTCCATCTATTTCCATACCTTGCCAAGCTAAGACACAGAAGCCTAAAGGAAAGAGGAGAGAGAAGACAGCAGAGAAAGCTTCCCCCAAGTTAGCTCTTCCTATTTTTTTTTGTTGTTGTTTTACTAATTGTAGGGCTAAATATTGATTTTTCAGCTCTGAAAAACTGAAGACATAGCATCTTCTTCTGCCATGTTCTCAATAGGCTTAAAAATGAAAATCACTCCATGACCACAATTTTCCCCTATAAAAATGTGAGCAATTAGCACAGTAGGTTCTCAGTTCAATATGTATAACTTATTGTAAAATGTATATAATTGGTTTGGCAGACAGTAAATGCACCAACACAAGTATAAACCTTTTTATAAATCCATAAGTAATACTGGGTGTTGATGGATTATTACTACAGCAAGATGTCATGTTAAATAACAGATGCAGATGTACAGTAGCAAATTACTGAGTTTGCCATTTTCATTAAAAACCAAAGCAAAAAAAAAAAAAACAACCCTATTCACATCTCCATTATTTATTGAAGAATTTTTTTAATACACTCACTGCTGGAGCATCTGGGTGTATTAAACAGCTGAATTTGGTATCGCATTAAGCTAAATTGCCCACAATGGGTAGCCGCCTCATTTCAGTTTTCTTAGAAGTCCAGAATGTGTTTTCTGAACCTGAGGCGTTTGTGTCCTTGCTGGAGCGGCGTGCCGGCAAGTATTTCACCAAAGGGAAGGGGAAGCAGGCGGGGAGCATGTTGCTCTGCTGCCGAGAGCCTGGCCAAACTGTGACCAAAATTTTCTGAGCTCAGGAGAGAGGACAAGAACAGGAGGAGAGGTCAGAACTGCTCTGCTAGCTTGATATGCATGGCCCTGGTTTAAAACCTGGTGGCCAAGAAGCATTGTGTGCCATCACTGAGGTGCCTGGCAGTTACGGGACTGAGTCTGTGGGGAGAGTGGCCTTCCTGGATTAGCTCAGCAACCTCTTGAGTCCACTGGCTCCCAAATATCAATGTGCCATGTAGGGGTGTAGAGGCAGCACAGCGCTGCAGCCCCATGGCCACCCAGGAGGGCCATGGGTACCCCTCAGTGCTGCCTCGCAGGCTGGGAGCAGCAGGGTGGGGCAAAGAGGGGTGTGCATGTGTGTGTCAGGGCAGGGGGGACATGGCAGAGGAGTCGCCTGGGTCGCCCCTGCTCGTTGTGCCACGCACCCCTGCCCCTTGCTCCTTGATCCCGTGGGAAGCCCTGAAGCGCCTCAAGAAAAAAAAAACAGGGGCTCCTACAGCACCTGCGCAGGCTTGGTCCTTGGGCCATGTCCAGCAACATGGGCAAGAAAAGGGGACCCCACTCCATTCCTTCCCTGCCCCATTCCCCCTATGTCTTTTTCCACAGAGACCACAAGCAGCTCATACATTTTCCAGCTCTCTGGAGGTGTCCATACTATTCAGGGAGTCTCTTCCTGGCATCAATGGGGCTCAGACCCTAACATCTAAGCCCTTGTGTCAGTACCCAGCACCTCCTGTGTTTCACATTGATGTTCCTCTACTTGTGTCTTCTTTTCATGTCTTCTTTGGCCTCTCCCTCAACCCAGAGTGGATTTTCCCATTCTTTTTCCCATCTTTTATATCTTACTCCTCCCTTAGCCCATTTCTCATCCTCTTTTTCCAATCAACTCTTTTCTTTCTTCTCCTATAATCCTATATATTTGGATAATTTTCATTTGGACTGTTTAACATAACCACTAGATTTGTGTTTTAGCCTTGTTCGGCAGGTTAAAAGCTCCCTTTTCTACCTTATGTTCTGCATTTTCTTCTCCTTAATATGTCAGGGTTTACAGACTTAGGATCCAACTCGACTTCAGTGGGAAGTTTCACCAGTGATTTCTGTAGGAGCAGAGGGAAAACATTCAAAATGTTCCAATGTGAGAAGCTAAAACTAAGTGTCTGGGTTTGCCTATAGCCAGATTTCCCAAGCTACTCCAATGTTTCCAGCACCTCCCAGCTCCAAAAGGACCTATAAGTAGAAAGAATGACATTTCTGAAAAGCAGGCCATGTTTCCTTAGGTTACAGTTGATGGAGGCAGCATCCTACCTGGTTTGGTCCAACATGTCAGAGCAGGGACCTTATCTCCAGCAAGTCTCTGCTAGCCATCGTGCCCAGTCCTTCTACAATGTTTATATTTATCAATAGTACATTTGGAAGGAAGGAGAAAATCTTTTTTTGCCTTCCAACTTCTTTCTGGGGGAAGTCCACAGAGGTTCATGTGTTTCAAGCAATTCAGAGATGCCTCCCCCATCCCTCAGCTTACACCCTCACACGTTATCGGACAGTGGTGCTGCCCCATGGTATTTTTCTGGCCATGTGTACCCTGTAGACAGGCTGTGGCCATCCCAAACCAACAGCTATGATGGGTGAAGCCTCTCATCCACATAGCTAATCTGACAAAAACCCCCATAACATACATTCAGTGAGATGCTAGAAAATATGCCTTTGCTGGCAGGATCTATTCCGTGACCCTGCTCTCCTCAGCCAGCAAAGCAGGTAGCCCGCTCAACCTCTGCGTAACGTGGGATGGCTGACTGATGAAGCATGGCTAATGCAGCCTTGGAAACAGGCAGCCCGCGTTGTTTCCAGCCTTCGTGTGCAGAAAGGAATGCTCCCACATTGTGCTCCCATCACATTCAGATGTTTTTTATTCTTCAGTTGCAAAACACTGCAGAAAAATAATCAAAACTGATCTCAGGAGTGAAAGAAAAATGGAGCGGCAGCTGTTTTTGAACAAGGCTCCTTTATCAAATGGTGTCTGTTCAAACCCCTTCTGTTCAGTAGGAAACGTCCCACTAGAAAAAGTCCCCCATTTCCAGCTTATCTTTTCTGCAGCTGTCACTGTGCTGCTCATTGTTCCTGAAGTCACCGGCACCTGCGTCTCCCCAGCCATGCGATGCAATCTAGAGGCTCCCACTGTTTATTTCAATGTAAATATTTTTTTTGTTGAGAAACAAAAGGGCTGGAAAAAGGGAGGTTATGGGAATATTCAGGATGAGATAAGGAATCTGAGGCAGAAAAGAACACACCAATTACCTCAGCTCACACGCTCATCTGCCAGATGAAACCAGTTTTACCGGCTGTTGCCCAAAGGCAAAACACCATAGGGCTTCTGATGTCATGTTGGCCTTTGGTGATGAGCCCGGGTAAATGGGGACCTGGCAGGGAGAGAGAAAAAAGGCTGTGCTGCCTAACGCCAGCTCCATCTATTTATGTTCGTCTAGCATCAGTTAAAAACACCTCTGCCTCATTCTGCCTGCCTGCCTGCAAGTGCGGCGTTCGTTTTCTTTCCAGAACGCTGTAGATTGCCCTGCCTTACCGTTTACAGCGGCGAGAGCTGGCATTTGCCTCTGGCAGGGCAGAGGACCAGACGCCGTTTCACTCTCATGCGACTTTTCCTCTGCTCTACCTCTGCGCAGAGGAGCGAGGACGTTTGATGTGCCGCTTGGCATGGAGGGGTGACACACGAGGCCAGGGCTGCTGTTAGTTCGCAGGGTTTCAATGGCATCAGCTTTTTCCTTCAGTATTAAATCAAATTGGTGGCATTGCTGGGACAATATAGCACTGTAGATCTGAACTGTGCTCAGTGCACCCACGTGTCTTTTTTTTTCTTTATTATATTAATCTTCTTTTTCTTCCTTTTTTTTCCCCCCCTTTTTTATACCAAGCAAGACCCGCTGAAGCAGACTTTATGTTGCAATAATTCTGCATGTTTTGGTTATAAATATCCTGAAGCAAAGTTAAGGTTGTTTTTTTTTTCATATAACTATCAAAGCAAGTGTCTGCTTCAGCACGGAGTGAAAGGGCCGTTTTACACATAAAAGCTCATCAGTGGGTGTTTACACAGCTTTTGTCCTAATACATGTTGCAAATCTGCTGCTGCGGCACAGACTGACAGCTTTGGTGAAATTGGTAACACCTGACTGAGAGGCAACAGTTCCCCATGCCAGTTGCTATCGTGGGAGCCAAACCAGGGTCTGAGCACCCAAGAAATCCCAGGAAAATCAAGTCTTTGCCTGCTGCACTACAAAAGACGTCTCTTGTGTTTTAAATTTCCAGTTGTCTTCTTGAGAGCAAACAGTGCCGCAAAACGATTTAAAACCAGAGCAGGTAAAAATCAGTAATTTCAGCAGTGTAGACAGTTTCCTCCATCGCAATCTCCCATCTAGATTTTTCTGAGCAGACCCGTGATTTCAGCGGCTGCCTTGGTGGGTGCCCAGCGTGCTGCACCTGAAAGCAGCCAAGCTGGCTGAGAAAGGGTGCGCAATGGTTTCGGAAAAGCAGACGTCTTCAAGAGTTCTCAAGTCAGCCATCAAAAACTACTAAGTATTTCACATTTTTCTTCTTCCTCTATGTTGCGTGCCCTCAGAATGGCAAATGTTTCATGAGCTGAAGTCAACACAGCAGCATTGGTGCATCACTGCCTTGCAACAACATCTATATGAAGGGATGTTTTAAAGCAGGCAGCAGTGCTGGAAGGCGGCTTTTTCTGTACAGCTTCTAGCAAGGATGTGATGATCTGAGCACTCAGCAGCATGATTTATTTATTAGAACTTCAGTACCATATTTTTTTTTTTTCTTCCCCATTGACACAGGATTAAAATTGCACATCCTGAACTGTGCAAGATGAAAGCAAAGCTTAGCTCATTCAGGTACGTCTGTGTTAGATACGTGTGTGAGCCGTTGCTCTCCACCAGCTTGATCTTGCGTTCGTGTACAGGCAGGACTCCCTCAAGATGGCTCGTCCGAGTCAGCTGTTCAGACAAACCATGACTATGCCTGGCAGTGGCAGGGATCGGACTAGACCAGGGCAAACCTTTGCAGCAGCCTTTGGTGCTCCAAAGACGCCATCAATAGCTGTCGTTGATGCAACAGGAGGTGGTCACTAAGGCTGAGGTCCTTGGGAATGCATCGGATTCATGGCCTCGTTATTTCACCTGCTGAGCACAGTGCTGTGCCCACAAGCCTTAAAGCTCAGTAACTCACCTCTTCACAGGTTGATGGAGGAGATGCGTTCTCAGGTCCTGCACCTGCCTGGCCGCTGAGCGCTGCTCTCCGGCGGTGCAAGAGGTCCCAGGGACACCAGTGCTGGAGGACTCCGGCCAGGAAAGAGGCACCTCCACGAGTGACTGGGGCACGGTGGGGGTTTTTAAGCTGTAGAAGCACTGAAGCAAAACTGTGCGTTGGCAGCGAGTCGGGTTTGCATTCAAAGGCCTGTTAGAGGTGCACTGAGCCAGGGACGATGCTTCAGCACTTGCAGATTTTGCACGGCAGTCTGGGGCAGCAAGGGAGTGCCAGGGAAGGCTGTGCTGAAAACTGGCTCTACTTCACATTAAGAATTTGCTCATAGCACTTACCAAGTCTCAGGCTAAGGACAATGGCAGTGCCTTACAGTGGTCTCACCCCTTGGTGATGCCTCTCCTGCAGATGGAGCAGGCAGACAGAAAATGGCTGGCTGGGTGTCCTGCTATTGGTGCACAGAGACATTTCACAGGATGGCATTGTGGAAAGCCAAAATGCTGAGAGCAGCTCTGGAGACCCACAGGACTCAGGAGAGGGAGGGGAAAGCACCCCACACCGAAAGTCCACCGTTGAGGAGGCACTCCTGGCTGCTTTGGGTGATGGAGAAGGAGCAGGTGCATGTAGAAACCTGGCTGGCAGGGAAGGCGTCAGATGCAGAGCGAATTGGGACCAGTATCTGGGCACTATCACAGGGACCCAGGTGACCCCAGCCCTGAAAAACACTGCTGGGCCAGCCTGCACTGCTGCAGGTGGGTTGCCTTGTATCACTCGATCATGACAGTTCCTCCTGCCGCATCAAGCACAGTTAACCCAGTGTCCAAGCTGATGGGCATGGATTTTGAGTTTAGGGTTCAAACAGGATGAAAGGGGCAAAGAGGCTCCAGAAGACATCACCAGCTTTTCAGGGAGGTGTTTTGCCTGCACCTCTGCTTCCCTCAGGGTCTCCACTGCCTCGCAGCTGGTGGGGGAGAGCGATGGGAGGTGGTCATCCATCCCGGCCATGGGTCAAGGACCTGCTGGTCTTTTGCTGATGGATGGGGTATGGCATCAGCGTTTTAGGCAAGTCAGTGTGGTGGTTTGTAGTGTACAAGGAGCATGCACGGTGTAGACTTGCTTGGACTTAGTAAAGTCTGAAAGGGCCTTGCTGGGGATGTAAAGGTTTTTTTTTGGGAAAAGGGTGCCTAAGTTTTGCAAAGCATGGAGGTGAGCACTGGGCTCTGAAAGGAGTGGGAGGGACTGTGGTGGAAAGTGGGCTCTGCCAGCGGGTCTGCACAGCATCCAGCAGACCAGTGCAGAAGTGTGCTTCAGGGGAAAGTAGCCCCTAGGGTGTTACCCAGAAGCCAAATGCTTCCCCAGCAAGGATCACAAAGGAGAGATAAAATACACTTCTTGCTGGAAATACCACTGAATGCACAACTTGTTGCCTTTTACACCAGCTACTCTGAAACACAATCTCTTTCTGCATGCAACCAGCTACAAAACCAGGGTCTGCTTTATCCTTCAGATTGCCCAGTTTCCCTCCTTTTGCAACAACTAACAAGTGTATTACTTTGCCTATTGCTCTCTGTGCATACGTTACGTGGTGACATAAGGTGTGGTGACGACACTGAAATCAGCTTCCCTGTGCTTGAGGTTCCCCAAGGTTTAGAAAGGCAGCCTGGACTAGACACTGTCATTGAGAAGACCTTCACACATGGGTTGGTTGGTTGGTGATTAGGGAGTACGAAGGGATGAGCTAGCAGAGTTCGGGCAGTTTTACTGCAAACACTGTGGTCAAGGTTACGCTGCAGGTGTTGAGGTGTCCTCATTCATGAAGCTTAAATCACACCACTGCAGAAGCAGCCATGTTACCGACGCTTGCAGAAGCATAATGTATATGAAAGTACTTCCAGTGCTTCCATCTCCCCATAAGTAAACAGAAATTAAAATGTGCTCTAAGTTTGCACACACAGAATCATTAACTTTGTATAGTTAGGGACTAGAGGGAGGGAGGGAAGGGGGATTTTTGGTAGGGTTTTTTTTTTTTTTTGCCGTAGGCAAAATTTTCAACATTAACTAATTAATGTTTAT
Source organism: Chlamydotis macqueenii (assembly GCF_036417535.1). NCBI lineage: Eukaryota > Metazoa > Chordata > Aves > Otidiformes > Otididae > Chlamydotis > Chlamydotis macqueenii. The sequence continues at coordinate 115,098,152 of NC_141557.1, read as the reverse complement.
AAAGCACTTTGCATATATAGTGCCTTTCATCAGGGGATCTCCGAGTATTAGATTATATTATCTTGAAGGCCCCAGGCCTGTGCATACTAGCCCTATAAAGTATTAGCCTTATAAACTTTAGTAATTCACTTTGGATTTCTCTCTGGGCTTTTTTTTGGTTGGGTTTTTTAATCTTCCCTCTTCTGAAAATGTGCCCAGCATTTTGGCTGTGTATGTAAAAAAGGTGGTAAAAAGGGTGGTGTCAGCCAGAATGACCATATGAAAAATCAGGGCCCCATAATGCACTTCTCAAATCCCCTAATTGCTGGAGTTGGGGAGTAGCAACCCTGCCAAACTTAAATTGAACTATAAATCCCACACGTCAGGTGGGGATTGGGAGGAGGCACCATCACCGGTTGGGGAAGCGGTTCTGGTAATGACAGTGGGGACAGGGAGAGAAGTGAACACCTCTGATTTCTAGCAGCATCAGGAGGAAAATGCAAGCTCCTGCGTGGGCAAGCTGGTGGCTCTTCTGTATCGCATGAAGTTTCTGTTACTGGTGGCTGTGAGCTGGGAACCACAGGACAGGCATGAAAATGGCCAGATTTAGCCCATCGGGAGTGTCTCTGTTGCCGTCACCCTCCCGGACAGACACAGGAGGCAGAGTACCCCAAAGCCATGCCGACAGTAGTGAATCTCCCATGTGTCAAATCTGAAAAGCCTGCTTGGGCGTGGGCTGAGTGGATGACTCAAACAATTACTTAACAATAGCCGGTTGCGTGAGCTGGCAGGGATGTAGCCAGGTTCACAATGGAAAAAATGTGTGGGCATCTCGGCGAAACACATTGGGAGCAGACTTGCTGCTGCACGCAGGAACTACCAACAGAGAAAGCAAGGCCTTGGGGAGCAGAAACTTGACAGGGACAAGACCAAGGATGTCTTTGCCCTTACTTGCATGTCTTACAGGTGGAATTCCCCCAGCTGAATTTAGCTGGGTAAGGGCTGATGCTCCGAGGGCAAAGACTCAGCAGCAAACTCAGTCTTTTGAAGAGCTGGTAGTATTCAGAAAATAAGAACAGAGCCATCTCCTCCGAGGCTATCTTGCCCAGACCAAAGTGCCCTTCCGAGCAGTGAAAGTTCACGGTGAAGGGTGGGAAACCCCTCCCCTTCAAAGGAGAAGGAGAGTTCAGCAGGCCGATGGCGCATGTAGCTAAAACCAGGCGGGTATTGCTTCATAGAAAGAGCCCGAGAGCTCTTCCAGAGCCTGCACACTTTGAAGAACTTGATAGGGAGCTTGAGATGAGTAAAATCACTCACTTGTCGCTTGTGGGCTGATGTTCTGAGCTGCAAAATAACCACTGCGTGCATCCCAGAGGAGAGGCAGTTGGGAGAAGTGGGCAAGGGGGCTGCAGGGAATGGCTCACCCGTTGGGCTGCAGGCAGCATCTGAGCATGGAAAGTCGTATCAGGAAACCGAGCAAGAAGGATCCACTCACCAAGTTTGCAATCAGGAAAAGAGGCTTGGGAGGCTAAGTGTCGCACCCCGCGCTCTGCACTCCCGGTGCCTGAGGAAGAGTGGGAACCGCATACAGATCTGGAGGGTGCTCACTGTGTCAATGTTCAGCTGGAGATGCAGGTGTAGCACAGCTCTTGCTTGCCAGGAGCAGCTGGAAATGGCTTTGCCGTGGATCTCCATGTTCTCTGTTCCTGGAACCAGTCCTGTGTACGGAGCTCAGGAGGCCACATGTTGTGTGGGCAGATCACACAGCCTGCACGGGCTACTCTGTTGTAGCAGCAAGGGAGGATTGTAAGGGCCAGCTCTGGACTGAGAGCAAAAAAAGTTAGCTTTCCTCCTCTGGAGACACTACGCTGTAGGGACTCAGTCTGGGAGCAGCCAACCTTGCTCCAACCTACAGTATAGGCTGATGTAGCATGTGTGACCCCAGTAAGCATTAGGAAGGACTTCTCCTGGTCTTCTCTCTCCCTCTCAGGTAGCTGTGGTTGAACAGAGACTGACAGAAGAGGAATCGAGGCAAGAACTACACTGGGGTATGGCTGCGTCTGTCCCTGGGCTCTGATGGCACTTGTTTCCTGGGATCTCCACATGTGCTGGGCTCACTTCGCCCTTCCAGCTTCTCCTGCGCTACACGAGCCATGTTCGTCTCCCACGAGCAAGTGTGTATTTATATTGGCAAATGACACCATCTACTAGATAAAGAGCCTCTAACAATGCAAGCAGGCATGTTTATGATGTGCCGCTGCCGCTGGCTGTGCGCATACGCATTATTCTCACCTCTTCTTTGATGCAGACTCTTCATTTATGGATCAGGCTAATATGCCTGGTCCTTTAGGCCAGGATGCTCCCACACTTACAGCGGGAGGGAGTGCTTGGTGCTACTGGTGTCACCTCCAACCTAGGGCAAGAATGGATTAATTCACGCTCATCAATAGGGAGCGAGACGTCTTTTCCCTTGCTCCAAACTCAGGAAGCAGACATTGCTGCACCAGGCCGCGGGGAGCCTGAAGCCAGGCATGACAGCTCACAGCTAACCATAAACCAGCTGTGAGTCATTCCTCCCCTGGAAGCCAACCAGCTCCTGCTTGTGAGCTACCGTTGCAGGAGCTACTGCGCCTGTTAGATGTGAGTGGTTTCACTGCCTGCTGGTTGCCGTCCCTGCCCATTGGATTGGAAGTCATCTGGATTCCTCTTCCACGGGTGGGTGGTACAAGTGCTTTGGAGCAAAATACGATGCTTGGCTTTGAAGGAGAAAGGCTGTGAGGTTTTACCCATTGCATGGCTGCAGCTCCACCCTTCACTGAAGCAGGTGCACTGCCAACTGCAGACTCCAGCCTCAGCAGGTCTGGGAGAACCAGAACTCTTTGGTTGCTCTTCCAATTTGCATGCAATTCCCTCTAACTCTTGAATCCTCTCCCTGCGACAGGTAGTTTGCCTACCTGACTGGTGCTCAGGAAGAGCTATGCAGCCTGGGATTTGCCCATGTTTCACATCAATGAGTCCCACCAGGTATGCTCCTGTAACTGTGAGCTGAGACGTAAAAGCGACAAGGAGGCAACGCACAAGGATGAGAGTGGCTTCTGCTGAAGCCGAAGAGATGTTGGTCCAGCGCAGGGGAGGGCAACACTAACATCTGTGTGCTTGGTAAGACCATCTCATGGTGCTGTGTAGGCAATCATCCTTGGGAGCCCTCTTCCACGGAGGTCACCTTGCTGCTCCTCTGGTGTGGACAACTGCAGTTGAGCAGCTGAAGTGTGACTGAAGAGCTTGCAAGGACCAACATTGCAGCGCTGGCAGTGGCTGAGGGACTCCAAAAGGATAGACAAGAAAGGACTTGCAGCAAAGCTGACTCTGCAAGGCTGAGTTGGGCAAGAGCAGTTTAGATCAGCTATAGATCTAGAGGCCCTCAAGTGAGGCAGGAGACGGAGGAAGCTTCCCTCTCCTGCCAGCACATCCATATTTGGAGGTGTGGGTGAAGGCTGCTCGCTGCCTAGGGGCTCAGGCGCCAACAAATTGGACGACTTAGTCTAGCACTGGGGAAATTCACCACAGCGCTCTCTTTCTCAGATTTCGGGGGGTTTTGGGTGACTTTGGCGAGGAGGTATTAATTTGTACCCCCAGATAAAAATATCTTCAGCTCTGTCTTATAGCGAGCCCTTGCACAGAGTGGAAAGCAACTCGTGTCCCTCCAAAACAGGCATCGCCAGCAACTCTCCCTACCTCGGGCAGCACTGCTTCGGCTTTACGGCCCAGGCTGCGTACATCTTTGAACTGTTCAAAGCCGTAGCTCTCTCTTATTAAAGACTGTGGGACAAAATAAGAGGTGCCGCTTCTTCAACGCCTATCCACAGGGAGAAGACCAACCCTCGTGTAAGCGGCTGTTGTTCCCCTTCATGACGAGATGGAAGCTGGGGCTCGGCCGTCCTTCCCGGCAGCTCAGCAGCGATGAAAGGGAGCGGCAGCAATGCCCCACAGCAGGGAAGAGCACTGCCATGAGACAGGCTTAGGGGACTGGGAGGGTGGGATGACTCAGGCTCCAGCATAGGGAGGATGAGTTCCTATAAGCACATGTAAGTCTCAACTCAAGCCCGTCAGCACTCTCTCCCCAGCAAAGGGAACGCAGCTTCCCCTAGAGCATTGAAAACATGGAGGGAAATACCCTTCAGAAACTGCCCAGATTTCATATTTGAAATTCAGACCACCAGTCTTGTGATTCCTGGAGATCTGATTCATGCTTTTTGAACGTGTGGGTTTGGCAATCCTGTGCTTGCACTTACAGCCATTTCCCAACCCCTTATTTTCCCCAGAGGTGTTCTTACTTTTCCCTTTTTTACTCTTGTATACATGAAATAAACTGCTCGGGGGTTAAGGGAGTTGTTACCGATAGTAAAACTCATCTATTAAATTCACAGTGAGCTGCTCACTAAACAACAACAACAAAAAATCCCCCACAATTTTACAGTCTAAAATAACCACGGTGAGTTGGAGCAACTCCTCCCTGCTCTTGCTTTGCCTTGGGGCTCCTCTCCCCAAGGAGCAGCAGGAAAATGCTGTCCCCCCACCGCAGCCATGCTGGGGGTGGCAAACAAGCCCTGGACCGCCATGGGAGACGGGATCTGCCTGTCCCCATGTGTTTCTGTGGGACAGCTGAGCTCCTGGCCCCATCAGCTGCTCTGGGGAGGGAGGTCAGGGGAGCATGCAGGCACGTAAGCCCCTAGGAGAGCATCTAAGGGTCACAAAAAGAGAATGGTTTTGTTTTGGGAGATGAAGTGTGAGAGTTTTGGACTCATATTCAGTCAGGTAGCAAAAATTCCTGGGTTTTCCTCTCAATTTTTTTTTTTTAATTCAGTCATGGCAGGGACTGTATCATCTTTATCGCTGTAGATATCAATCAGGGGCATAAGCGCTACCTTAGCTGAAAGAAACAGTATTAATTATCCCAAGCCTGTGCTGAGCGCCATTTGTATTCCCATAGACAGCCTGCTGCTGGCAAAAGAGAAAGCAAAACCCCACACCCATGGGAGGGGAGACTGTTTTCCATTCCCTGCGAGGGATCCCTGCCCGCTTGAAGACAGAGCAGCAGTCAGGGAGCAGAAGGGAGCCCTGCTGCGAGGGAGACGGTTTGCAGGGCATCTGCCCCAGATTGGGTGGTAGCATGCTCTGAGCGTGCAGAGCCAGGCACGGGAGGTGCTATGAGATGTGGCCTTGTTGGTGGGTTTGGGACTGGAAGCTCATTTCAGGAAAGGACTCGGTGATGGTAAACATTAGGGAGGTATAAATAGCCCTTGCTATCCTGGGACTCCACTGTTTCAAGCAACGTGCCAAGGACAGCCCCAGAGGATGGCACATTGGGAAGGGTAACTATCAAACCTTGGGAAGTCCCTGATGCAGGGCTTTAGCTGCTGAAAAGTGAGTGCTTCCTTCTTGCAGCATTTGCCATGATGCTGCAGAAGACTAACAAAGGCAAGTTTTTATTGGCATCACAGCAAAGCCCAACTTGAAGGAGACATCCAAAAGGGAACAGCTTAATAGGCTAAAAGCACCGCAGCTGCCTGGGACAGTCTGCCTCCTTTCTGCACACAGGGGTCTAGGAAAGGAAAACCACTCCACTCCGGCTATCCTCTCCTGGGGAAAAGGGAACCTGCATCTCCAGCACCTTGGGAAGCCGGAAATGATGGTGGAGGACTTTGCAGCCAGCACTCCTCAAGGCTCTCCAGAAGTCACATCCAAGACTGGGAACCTCTTGAGAAGGCAACTGCAACAGGAGCAACATTGCCTAGGCATTAACAAAGACCATGGGAAGAGAAAGTAACTGAGCCCTATTTTAGCCCTGTTGAATTTGATTTAATGTCACAGCATTCCCAGAGGATCTCCTGGTGCTCACAATTTCTGCCTGAGCAGAGGACAGCAGGTTTACCATCAAGATGTGTGAGCCATTAGCCCAGACAAGTGGCAGCTGAGGAGCTGTTTTTGCAGGAGATGTCTCCTATGGAAGGCAATCAAAGGAGGGAGCCTGAAGAAGGCTGGGAAGGGATGGAAGTAAACTAAGGAAAACAGATTATTTGAGGGATGGGGAGGAGAACCAGAGCAGCTGTGGAAGCTGAAGAGGAAGGCAAGGTTTTGGGAAAAGCAGAAGTGCTCAACAAGCTGTGCAAGATGAGGGTGGGAGCACCAGGTCTGGATGTTGCTTGGCCATTAGCATTTCACGTGAGTTTTACCTGAGCACAGATGTTAAAGCCAGGCCGGAGGGTAGAAGTTCACTCCATGTTTAGAAATAATTTCCAGGGCTTAAAACACTGAGATAGGGCAGCAGCCAGGGAGACCAGCAAGGGAAGGCAGGCAGTGCTACAGCATGTTTGTGCTGCAAGGAAGGAGCAGGGGAGCAAAATGCAAAACTAAGGCAGCTGCAGAGGGGAAGGGGAGGCGGGGAGGAGGCCCAACAACACAGAAACAAGGTGAAGGGGATGAAAGGCAAGAGAAAGACAAGCTGGGTCACTGCACCCACATCTCAGCCAGACATGTCGGGATCTTCACTCAAAGGGCCAGGAAGCATTTGTGCCACATTTCAATGTCAGGAGCTCAAGCCTCTTACATATGGCTTACTGCCCACGATGGAGACTGGCTTGTCAGGGAGGCCTCCTCAATGTGGGGCATGTTCAAGGAGGCTGAGCACACGGTGCTGCAACGGATCAAGGAGCACCGAGGGGAATGGCCCAAAGATGGCTCGAAGCCCCCACAGCCAGGCCTCCCACCCACCCACCTGCAAGCCCATCCCCTGGCTCAGAGCCACTGGACCCCAGCCCGGCACAGCCGAGGGGCAGAGCAGTCCTGCGGCAGCTCCACGGGCCCGCGGCAGGCTGGGCCAGGCCAGGCATGCCCGGTGGCCCCAGGGCGGTGGGGCGGTGCTGGCTCCTTTGGGCCCACTGCCAAGCCCGCGGCTTTCCCAAGGACACCTCCACCAGCACAGCCCCACCGCCCTCACTGGCACCAAGTCCCCACTCAGGAGCCGCAGGTGAGCCACCATCGGCCCTTGCCACTGTGCCACCCACCCTGCCCAAACCCTACCCTGCTTCAGCTTCTACGTGCTAAAGTGTTGTCCAAGGCAGGTGACAGCTATACAGGATTTTATATCTCTTCTTGAGCAGAAACCTGTTTCTAGGGCGGAGCGGGGGGAAAACCACCAAAAGATGCAGCACCCTGCCACCCTGCAAGGGCCGGGCTGCACCTCCCTGGCTTTCTCCCTTGAGGGATACTGCCCCTGGGGTCTGCTCGGCTTCCCCGCTCCCAGCCATCGTCAGAACTCAGCTGTTGTTCAGGACTGCAAGAAGTTCAGCCTGTTACACAAAAAAAAAAGCCTGAAAAGGCACCCATCTACCTCAGGAGGTGGAGGAGCCTCACCCAGGTATAGGGAGGTCTGGAAGAGTTGGGTCCCTGCAAAGTTTTCTTAAGTTTTGACTTGATCAAGACTATAGAGGGAAAAAAAAAAAAAAGAAAAAGAAGCCTCCTGACTCATTCTCTTCCCAAGACTGCCCTAGCCCAGGGCACTTTCCCTGCCTTGGGAAGTGTTGCAAAATTTGAGCTTGCCCTGGAGGTATCTCTCACTAATTACTGGATATCCTGGTTTTGTGTAAGGACATAGGCAGAACCTTCCCACAGGTTCTTCTTCACAGCATGGGAAAAAAAACTCGAAACACTGATTTCTGTTTCAGCATCCCCAGCAGACTGCTGTGAAGGGCTGATTACCCTCTCAAGGGGATCTCTTTCTGGAGCCATCCTCCCCAGCTCTGGGGCATCACACACCAACAGTCTCTAAGAAGCGGGGAATTTCAAAGGCAAAACCCAACCTTACTTTTAATATTTGCCCTCTGTACCTGAAGTTTGGGTCACTTTCAATTCTTTTCCCCTGTAATAAAGAAGCTTTCAAATGAGAAGCAAAGACTCTGAGAGCTGTGTGAGATGAAGCCTGTTTGAGTTCGCACCGCCCGCCAGCCGTGCTGCAAAGGGCTCATGAATCGGCTGGTGAAAGGCAGGGTGCAGAAATTACAGCCTCGGCCTCGACAAGAGGCAGCGCAACCCCAATTACCACGTCAGCTGGATGCAAGGCAGATGCTCACATAGGCTGCAGGCCTCCATCCAGGGTTTATTCACATCAGTAGAGGAAAACTGCTTCAGCTCTGAGATGTTAAATAGCCCATGCTGTATCTACACATCTTCTGGTATCTACTGTATCTACAGATCTTCTGCTCATTCCAGCCTCTCTCTTTCAGCATCAGTCAGGCCAATGACTCCTGTGGACAGCACATCTCCCTCCCCGTCCTGCATCCCGCAGGGCTACAGCTCTACGGCTGGACCGCCGGTACTGGGCTGCAGCTGGCAATAATCCTTCTTGCCACTCCTTCAAAGAGAGATGAGATGATTACATAAAGTTTCTCCAAATTTTAGGAAACATGAAGTTAAGATGAAAACTGCATTAAACAGGAAGCAGCAATTTAAGGATTTCTTCCTAAATAGAAATTACTCAATAAGCCTACGTAGGCCACATACACATACCTACCTACTTTGATGGATCTCTTTTTTTTTTTTTTTCCTAGAAAGGCTCTTTTCTGTCATTTCTGTAAATGAAAGCCTCTGCCAGAATGCACATTAAGGTATCACCAAAGCTCCTGGAGAGAGGAGTGAGCTTTCTTAGATCCTCTGAACGCCTTCTCCTTTTCCTACCCTCCCTTCTCGAGAAGTCCTACTGATGAGCTCTTAAAGGCAGTCTTTATTCTCTGCCCAATTTTGCGCAAAGATATCAAAGGATTTTAACATATTAAAACTTGCAACCTCTTCAAGAATTCGTCATCTTCCTACCTCTCTCCTTGTTGCTGGAGTTTCACACCTGGGAGCCGTTATAACTCAGTCTTTACAAGTAGGGTATTTCTTTTAAAAAGTTACTTAGCCATCCTTACACACACAGAGTACATGTATATTCACACACAATTACTTGAAAAAAATACCTCCCCTCCTCCCTTCCAGCTTCTAAGGACAGAAACAAGAAACACCTTCAATAACTGTAAATAATAAATGCTGTCATGCTAAACACTTCAAAGTGGAAGCGCAAATATCTCAGGAAGCTTGGGGAACTACACATAATTAGGAATTAGCTCTCAAAACCAGCTACAGATGATCTGTCAGATAATGTTTCATTCCAAATAGACGTTAAAATACTATTCCCTCTGATCTGGTACAGAGAGTAACTGCTTACTGATAACTGCAGTTCTTTAAGTAAAGCCTGCAGAGTGGGAGCGCGCATGCCAAGCTGCTGAGATGAAGACTTTTTTTGCCTTAGCAGCACCCACGCAGAAGACACCCCCCCCGCCCCTTTGCTCCCCCCTGCCAGGGCACAGCCCCAGGGGAAGCAGTCTTTCAGTGACACTACTGACGGGCAGAGCTCTGAAGAAACGCACACTGGTCAAACCCCTGGGGCCTCAGTGCAGGTCCCTATACTGCCTAGTGTCCACCTGAATCACGTGAGACAGCTATACCCTTTTCTGAAGCAGGAAGAGGCTGAAGAAGAGATACCTGGAAGAACTGTGGGACTGTGAGATGGAGGTTGGGGAAAAGAATGGGTGAGCAGCTCTGGGGAGGTCTCCGGCAGGAACTCTGCCAGGGAAACATCTCTTAGAAGGTGGGAAATACCCACTGCTACAAGGATCTTGTAGAAAACTCTTGACGAAGTAGAACTTAATGGTAAAAGTCACTGGCCACCATAAAACACAAACTTCCCTGCAAGGATCTGCTCCCTGCACAGAAAGTAGCATCCTCAGGACTGACATGAGCTGAACTGCACCACCACCTCCTTCCACTCCGGAGTACTCATTCAACTTCCAAGTCGAAGATGGAGATTCTCCTTTGCCTCCCTCCTTCACAGCAAAAATCCTTTCAAAAGCACGCTGCCTGAAGGCAATCTGTGAACTGTGAGGCAGGGGATCCTGAGGAGACACTGGGTAGCAAAGTTAGCAGCTAACACACCAGAAGAGCTACAGAGAGCAGGCAAGGAGTGACCAGCTCATGCCTATAGTAGAAGAGGAAAGAAGAGGTGGTAGGAACAAGGACTGATGTATCTAGAAGGAAAACACAAGTTTTCTTCCTTAGTCCCACAATGTGTTACAAAGCCAAAAAGGGTGCTCGCCTAGTTTCTTCCTTAGTCCCACAATGTGTTACAAAGCCAAAAAGGGTGCTCGCCTAGCTTACAAAGGGCCTGCACCAAGTGAAACACTGGCATTGTGGCCTGCAGATAGGCAGCCTTTCTACCAGATGAGGGTGGGACAAGCCACTGACATGTGGTAACAAGCCCAGTACCAAAAGTGGCAAAACAAAGAGGTCCAGTGTGCGATGTTCTTCAGTCTTTGTACTCAATTTTGCACTCAACTGCAATCTGCAGTGACAGCTTTACTCCTTTGTTATCTCCAGTGCTGCAAGCTCCAGCCATGAGACTTTGGAAAACTACAGCTGGATCCAGCTCTCAGAGTATGTATAGACATCACATGTGCTATGTGCAGACGGAAGTGCACGCAGCACTTGGCCTCAGAAAACCAGCAGCCCTCATTTGAAAAGCTGCTGGGAAGCAAGTCTATTTCCCCAAGTCCAATCACTTGGATTGTCTGCCCCTTCAGGTGCAGAGGGTGGTGGAACACTGGAACAGGTTGCCCAGAGAAGTGGTTGATGCCCCATCCCTGGAAACATTCAAGGCCAGGTTGAATGGGCTGCTGAGCAACCTGATCTGGTTGGAGATGTCTCTGACCTTTGCAGGGGGGTTGGACTAGGTGACCTTTAAAGGTCTCTTCCAACCCAAACTATTCTAAGATTCTGATTCAGGACATCCTCACTTGTCTTAGTCTTTCCTTCTTCACCTCAGTGATTACAAATGAGAAGGAAAGCAAAGAATATAGCAAAGAGATGAACCTGGAGAACAACTAGCATTTTTGCCAAGCACAGTGCACTCACATGGCAGGACACAGGTGCCTACAAGAATGGGCCTAGAACAACTTGATGCAAACAGTAGCCTTAAGCTATTTGTGTCAAAATGTCCAAAAGAGTGCAATGGCTTTGAAGAATCATCTAGCAACATCTCACGAGCCCCCGCAACCTTCCTCATTAAACCTCGAACGAAGCTGCAGGGTGTGTTAGTGCACTCTGGGTAGTCCTTCCCAGGGGGAGAAGGGAAAAGCTGGAGTCAAAGACAGTGCAAAGGGCTGGATTCAGGGGTAAGACTTGAAAATGGTAATAAAGAAAAAAAAAGCAGCTGGAGGAGAAAGAGTACAGGGCCCCTTTTGTCACCACCTAACATACAAACTTGGCAAACTATGCTGCAAAGACAGTAGTAACAAAGAGCCAGCAACAACAGCTTCCCCCCCCCAACCATATATACTGTTTTTTCTAAAGGCTGAATACTTGAATGGCAGGGATGGTTGCCCAGACAGCTCAGTGCATCAAAAATAGCCGCTAGGCTAGCAGGCCATCTGGACAGCAAGAAGTACCTGGAGCAAGCTTCAAACCCCTCACTGAGCACTGGTAGCATAGACGGCTCTGCTGCTACGTTCCAAGGCTTGAACATGAGCACGCCAAGAACTAAGAGGCAAGGGAGCATGATTGCAGGGTTTGTCCTCATCACCTTATGACTGGGATTTTAGTATTCCTGTAAAAGGCAACAAGATTGAGGAAAAGTGGGGAAGTGAACCCCTGATCATCTCTCCTTTAAGTCCTGGTGTGGCTGAGCAAAGCCCAAGTGTCTCCTAAGTGCCACTTTAAAGGACACTTGTTCTTCTCAGAAGCAAAGCTTGAAGTCAAACGAGAGGCAAGCTGAACCTTTGGGAGGGAGACAAGCATTTTCAGCCTTTGCACCAAGGCCTCAGCTGTCCCTATCTGAAATTAGGCCTGAAGATCTACTGAAAAACATTTCTGAAAATGTCTGCTGCTCCTTTACAGGGCAAAATTTGGGGGAGGAAGAAGGAAGAGGTGGCACACAGGGAGGAGCTACTGGTGAAAGAGACAACTTGCTACAGCAGCAATGAAAGCATGCAATCTGCATCACAGGCAGGCCATAACACCACTTGAATAATCTGTCATACTTTAGATAAGTTATTTTCTCCAACATCTTTCACTTTAAGTATCACATTGGTTTAAAAATGACAAAGAGGCAGGCCAATATGCAGATGCTCATCTTTGTTCTCTAACCTGCACTTAATTAATAGTGAGTTGCTTTAAAAATAATTTAGGACAATGTGTTCACTGCACATTGCTGAAGTCTGAGACGGTTCCTGTGTTTTTACTTCCCAGAACACGTGCAAAGCACTCACCTCTGCCCAGCTATTAAAAAACCAAAACAAAAACAAAACAGCCTCTGTGCTGACTGACAGGCAAATTGGACAAATGAGAGGTTGCTTTTTCTCTCCAACTACCCCTTCTTCAAGACTAATTCTTTGCTCTGTCACTTAGGTCTGTTTAAAAACCTTAAAATACACGTTTATCTTTAACGCGTCATATGAGGCAACGGTGCCAATCACTGTGATGGGCAGATAGCCAGGGCTCCCTCTGAGAGCCACGCCATTAGTCATGGGGATGACAACTTCAGACGCTGAATTTCTCACATTAGGAAATAAAGTTACCAATTTCTTATTTTTAATAAAATAATTGCTTTAATGCAGTATTTAAAATAATTTTAAACATCTGATCAATAAGATACAGTACACAAGTATGGAAAATGCTGCACTTTACATAAAAAGTAAAGCTAAGCATTTAATTATACAAAACAATTTTGCCTGATGCCATCAATATCTTGCAAACTATAGCTTAGTCAAAGTACTGTTCTTCTTATATATATATATGCTATATATACATATATAAATAATTTACAGCATTCATTTACTATATTTGTTTACTACTGTTCCAACAAAAAACCCCGTAACTGACTCAAAACTTACTGAATTTGGTAACTATCTGCAGTGGTTCTGATGGTGGAGGGCATTTGAATCATCGCTTCAACTTTTGAAGTAGCATGCCAAATAACCATAGGAAGCTTGGTCCTTAAAAGAAAAAAGTTTCAGCAGGAAGCCATTCAATACAATCGGTGTCTTTTCCACCGGTTCTGGAAAACAGCCATGCTATACAGCACTGTGTCATAGGAGGCAAAATGTTTGGAGGCTGAGGAGAAGAGTGACCCAGTAGGTTTTCCTTCCACCATAAGGCAGTCTTCACCAGCAAGTAGAAAAATCTTTGAATCTATTCTAGCAGTCTTAATTCAGAGTCGTCCTCCTCACTGAATGGAAACCAGGCAACTGTTTAAATACATTCTATTTGGGAAGTTTCCCTGTTATACCACAGCAAGGTATTAAATCAATATTCTAAATAAAGCAGTGAATCCTGTGCTTCACAAACACTGCTTTTCTCTTTAAGAGAGTCTCTAGCTGCAAAGTTTCAATGCATCTCAAGTTTTCCCTTTTTTGCAATCAGCACAGGTTGCTTTTGTTCATTTATTTCTACATCTATGCTCAAGCTCAATGCTATTTTTTATATCTACAGAAAGATAAATTGTTTCTTCTGTTTACCCTTCCTTTTTAGGCTCTTTCACTCCATGTACTCAAGTTTAGTAACTAACTCCAAATTTTCTCCAAACATTGAAGTATGGCCTAACCACACTGTCTGATGTACTTCAATCATTTGTTCACCTTCCCTCAGTCACTTTCTCAGAGGAATGGGAGAGGGCAGTTGAGGCAAGGTGGGAGTGAGAAAGCACCCCTCGTTCCTTTTGCTTGCTACTTTGCTCTCCACTAATGAGCAACCCTGAAAGTTTAAGGAGATGCTGAGTCAGATAGGCAATACATTAGCATGTTGACTGATTGCTGGCTCATGATTAAATACAGTTGCCATGCTATGCAGTGCCTTTAAAGTGTTATTTGTTTCCCTAAATAAGGTTGGATAAGAAGAAGGCACTACACATAGAACAGATGTTGCAGACTCTGGAGTACTGAAGCAAGCGACATACATAAACTAGGGACACATATCAAGCCCTCAGAGCCTGCAAGACAGTTCAATGCAAGCAGGTAGTCAGGTGCTTGTGTGTGCAGCTCTGTGTTTTCACTGGTTTACAGACTGGTTTAAGCCAAACGTTATTAAAAACCCCTAGAGGTGCTAACATAGGTATTTAATAAAAATGTTTATCTGTAAACAAGAGTTATCCTTACAACGGATCATTTTCCAGAAATTGGAATTTCAAGACAGTGCAACAATGCTTCAGTGTTTTCTTTGGCAGTAGACAGCAAGTTGAAATGTAAAATTCAAATTACTTCAGAAGAGCACGGTACAAGGTTAGAGAATGCTTCATCTCCCTCTCTTGCTCCATGCAGAATATCAAGTCCCTGAGACAGACGCGAGTTATTCTTGGACAGAGCAGCTGTTTCGTAAGGCTAAAACTTGATGATCCAGGAGCAACTCCATTGCCTTTCAAATCCTAAATGGGGGAAGCAGAAAGAAAAAACATTATCATTCCATGTAAATACAAGCTTTTAACCAAACTGGTTGGATTACACTGCCTACTTACATAAAACTAGCCTGTTGATGTTCAGCTCTACATGTCAGAAAACAGCAATCCAGAAGCCCTTGCACATTAGATACTTTAAAAGACAAAGCAAGCACTTGCCAGGTAACGGTTTATTTCAGTCAAGAGAAAAAACTCTTAGTAAAAAAATTCTATCTTTAAAAAAACCTGTATTGTTGTGGTAAGATAAACAACTGCTGTTTCACTGAAGTCATGCTACATAAACACTTGCACTGAGAAAGGACAAGCTAGCTACGAAGAAGGTACTACCACAGTTCCCGTGCAGAGCCCCGGGTTGTGCGAGGCTCTTACTCTGACTCGCAAACACCAAAGCTCCAGATGTTCACATCTCTTCTTGAAGAAAGCCATCACTGCAAGCAGGCTCTTAGCCTTGAAACACAACCAAGAGAAACTCTTACCCTGGCTATCACCTAAGAATTGTCCTTTAAGAGAGCAAACGCACACAGTTGAAGCATTTGCATGTTCAGAACACTGTACCCAAGCCTATCCATCTCAGTCAGCTGCCTTGCTTGGTTATGAAAGCACAATTGGTAGGAGATGATGATGTTTAGTAGTTATACATTCAGGCTACTGGAATGAGCAACTCCCATACATTCCAAAATGCCCTGAGATTTATTATTAGGGGTGGGAAGGAGGAAGATTACCATGAGCTGCACAATAGACTGGCTACTTATCTTGGAGCCAATCTATGCTATACAGCCAGTCTCTTATCACTACTGGAGGGTTCTTGGTAATGAATGCAATTTGTACAAATAGGAGTGCTCAGTCTCTGTAACTTCAGTCAGGCAATGCCTGCCAGCATCAACACCACTTGGAAACGGTGTTGCTTGGATGCCGTGTTAACTATATCAATTCTTAGCCTAACACTCTCTGCAAGACTTCAGCAAAATGACTTTGCCCACTTTGCTTAGAGAAATCTGGTTAAAAACTCCACATATTAGAAACCAATACCAGTGCCAGACTATCTAGAGCAGTGAATGCTACTGTTAGGGGGGGAAGCATGGAAATTTATTTAAAAAAAAAAAAAAAAAAGAAAAAGAAAAAGAAAAAAAGAAATGGAGATTCACCAGAGAGCACACACTAACCACAGAAAACCCAGGGCGTATTGCAGAAATGGAAGCTGTATTTCTTACTAGCAGCATGTAGGGTATTCAGCACCATTTCATTTGCTTTACAGTCAATACTATTAAACATTATGAAATGTCATCATTTCAAACTTTCAGTTTGTTAAATGGCTTGGAACAAATGTGTATGTGGGGAAGACTGCTGGCCACATCGCACAGAGAGGGCACTGCTGTCCTGGTAAGACACAAAAAGGTCACAGTTCAAGTTTGTCATATGACAACCCTGAAGGATCCAGGGAAAAGACAGCTCTGCAATGCAGCTGCCAGCACGGGTTGAAAAGGAGGTCAATCCAACAGGATGCAGCAGAAGGCCTGAGGCAATGTTATAAATGAAACAAACCCCAAGGGTTTTCAGTAACCCAGCAGCAATGTCCTTTATAATTCAAAGAACTTTATGGAGGTGAAAGTATTTTCTCTCTAAACAGTCATTAGACTAGAAGTCTTACCTTTAAAAAGACACCAAATAAAGCCACTTCAGTCCTGTTCACTCCCTTACAAAAAGGAGGCAGACAGCAAAAATCCCCAAGCCTGCTTTGGAAGCTGTTGGAGCTGCAAGATGCTACAACAGGGCAGAAGTAACAAGCTGCCTGCATTTGAGACAGTTATGGATTTGTTTATTCTTAAATTCTTACCCATCATTCCCAGCACAGAGACATAAAGCAATGTTATGCTGTAATATCACATCCAAAGCTTACCCTGGACTCCTGTTTGCTAAGACAGCCAGGTCACACATTTAAGTTTCAAGTAGCATCATACCAGCTTACCAGAGCTACTGAGTACAGCATTTCAGGGCCGAGAGGCTCTTTGACTAGTTACTGAACATACCTAAACCAACAGCTGCTGCCATATCCAAGTTAAAAGAAAAGGTCCTTCTCTCAAAATGCATGATGATTTAAAGCTGAAGAAGCCAACAGACAACCTAGGTCACTCCAGATTGGGACCGCGTTGGGGAACTCACTCTGAATTAAGTTTATACAGGGATGAGCACTAACTCCTTTTAGCTACTGTCCCCTACAGCTGCACTGAAACACTGGCCTTTCATGGGTTTCTTCTGGACTTCGGACAAAGCAGTGGAGGGTGATGTAATAAAACATTTAGAGAACCAAAAGGAGGTTGCTCTTGAAACCTGTTTTAAGATCTCTAGAGCTCTCTCCAGTGGCTGGACTGAGAATTACATATCAACTCTCTGAAAAGGCAAGAGCAAAATTGGTATTGAGCTCACAAGGCTCTTCCTTTACCAGAGCAACCATCACCACCTTACTCCCAATCTGCAAGGCATCTGGAGCATGTGATCTACAAGTCAAGATCACAAGTAATAACAAGGAAACCAACGATGCTCAGAGCTTATCTACAGGCCACGATATAAAGCTCAGAGGGGTAAGCAGACCCCTTTCCCACCAAGTCCAGGTCAGACTGGTGAGCTGTTCTGGGCAGAGTACCCTCTCCCTTCTCAAACTCAATGGCTTCACACCAGTTATATTCAAAATATTAAACTCTGAAGAGGGGGCACTTTAAGGGAGCAAAGCATTCAAATGTTAAAAAGTCAAGCCAAGAGTTCTCATTTCAATTTTTGGTGTGGCATAAACATATCCCAGTCTCAGAGCCAAGATCCCATGAAAGCAAACTCTCATTGCAGCTCTGCTGCGCATTATAAAAATACCACCAGCAGAAGGAAGCAAAGTCACGAGACAGTTTTCAATGATGTCTCCAATCACTGAATAACTAACGCTGTGTGTAGCCGAGACATTGTTGGAAGGTGGTAAAAGCATGTAGCAAATCTGACCAAAAGCATCCATGACAGAGCACCCAGCTCTGTCACCTGTGGTCACACTGGGGTCTGTGATACCTAGTGTAACCTGTACATTACTTTCCCAGTCATAAAACACAGAACATATTCCTGCCTCATAGGAGGAAAAAAGGGCTAAAAAGTCATTAACACACTATGGAGTGTTCAAACACTTTCCTGGGTCTCCCCCAGCAGCAAGGTGGAAGGAAATGACCCTGTCGGAATTGTGGAAGTTTTGCTTGTACAAATAAGTGCATGATTTAGACCAGGGAAAATGAAGTGAAAGAAGCTGATACTACTTTAGTGACAAGCTGGTCTACTGATGCTACCTATTCTAACAAGTCTCAGTCTGCTAGAAGTACTCCCACATTCACAATACTGAAGTACTACATTACTCAATATTTATATAACTATGATTTTTTTTAAAAATAAAGTTAGTGGCATTAGGTGGGGGGAGTTTGGTTTTTTTTTTTTTTGGTTTTTTTTTTTTTTTTTCTTTTAACCTTATAGATCATTAGGATAGATCAAACCAATGACTGAAAGGCTTAGATCTCCATTTCCAGGCTGCTTCTTGTGCAGCTGAAAACAAACATGTATATTTATGATGTTCTCTGTAGTCTACAAAGAAGCCTCACAAAGCTGTCAGATCTATACAGAGAATGCTATTCAACTACGCATCTTTCCTCAGATTTCATTGCAACATTCCTACAAGTCCTTTCAAATGTAGGCAACAACATGTTTTACATATTGAAACAAATTACTGCGAATGTAATGTCAGTTTATTCACTATTATGCCCAAGATTCATGTACGCATGTCACTTCGTATGGCTACATCAGATGCTTAATCTGTACCTGGAGGTAATGAATACTATACAAATATGTCATGTTAGTTAATAGACAATTATTAAGCTGAAATTTTCTGGCTCTTTGCCACATCATTTTAAGCAATGTATTGTCAACTAAATTATAAATCTCTTGACCCTTCACATGTCATCAACATTTGTGCATTACCAATACATTCAGCCTAAAGCTACAGTGCAATTAGTCATTTAAATTGCAGATATCTTTCACACATAAGAAGAATTAAGTTCATCTCTAGCACAGAGAAAGCACGATATGGGCCAATGAACTGTATTTCTGAAGAGTGTGAATGGCAGTCAAGAATATTTTTGCCTATTTACAGGGGGAAAAAAAAATCACATCAAGTGTATGGCCTAGACTGACTGCAGCCTGGAAATTCAGCACTGAAATTGAAACTCTAGCTGACAGGGCTGTGCGTCAGTCTTGCAGCAGATAAGTAAGATGCTGAAGCTGTATTTTATAATTGCAGTAACACTTTTAGCTCCCCTCTTCCCCAAAGGTAAGACCACGCTGCAGACTCTTCAGTTGTCCTGACAGTCTGAATAAGAACCAGAAACTGAAATTAAGAGTCTGCATGTTAAGCATATGCAAAGTAGAAAATAGAAAAACCCTCCTGTACCACTTCAGATCTAAATCTCAAAATGGGCTGGGGGAAGGGCTGGTAGAGACAGAGACATAGGGAAAGAGATGGAAACTCCTCAAGTGTAGAGATAGATTTTGTAGCCTGGCTCTGAACATTTACTTACATGCAAGTAGTACAAGCCCAATTTAAAGTGATTGCTTTCAAATTAATTTTCTGCCTTTTAAGAAAATACTTTAGCAAACTATTATATACCAAGGCCAGGCACCAGCCAGCAGCCTCTCGGCACCCCATGGATATTCAGGGAGCAGCAGATCTATCATCCATTTGCTACAGAGCCAACTTCTGCATTTAGTTCACATTTAGCCACAGTCACATCCTTCACACCAATACCGAAGTTGATGAATTATGCTAGCGTGCCCTCTCATCAGATGAACTTAAGGCCAGGAAGGCGGCAGTAACTTCTACAGCTACCGCTTACAAGAGCGTAAAGCCTGATATCCCTTAACTGCCACACATCCCTTCTGCAAATGCCAAAAATCCAACAGTGATTTGATTCCCACACAGTGGGGGGGGGGGAAATCTAACCTCCCTCTTCCTCAAGCATTTGAAAGAGTTGGGGTGTTCCTTCATTCTGCAGAAAAGGACTTGTTGCTTAAAAGCTTAGTTCTTCCTGGGCCAGCCTAAAGAGCATTTCCAAAGCTTAAATATGCACCACATACAGAACATATGTTTGATCAACACGCATACCAGCATCCTAAGCTGTAAAATAAGAAGGGTAAGTTTAAGTTCTGCTAACAATGATCAGATGTGCCAGAGACCTTGCCCTAAAAGAGAAGACAACAAGCTTGTTTTCTCCACCCACAATCAATACTAAAAATGGAACAATGACCAGTGTGGTGAACAAGAAATTTCTCCCATTTCTTCTTGCCAAGCTTCTTCCCAGAAGAAGAACACAAGCTTTTTGTGGACTGCTGTATTAGAAGTTGTGCATCACCCTGGAAGTATCATATTATTTTATGCATGCTGCCCAGAACTTGGGAGTTTGACAGGAAGAAAGTACTTGAGTGGCTCTGCACTGACCCCAGGATATCAGCAGCACCATTTACCTGCAGTAGCGTAAGCTTCTACAGCAGAGGTAGACTATGGGTGGCAAGGAAAGACCCACGCATACTAACAGAACAGCCACAATCAGTATCTGGAAGGAGGAAGTTTCCTTTGCCATTGGATTAGGTAAAAAGAAAAGATAAAACACAAGATTTACCCCTGAATCAGTCAATAGCACTTTGAGGCAAGACAGACTGCATCACTTCCAAGTAGTTAATGTGTCATCATTGAGCCAGAAAACAGATGAGAGGCAAGCAATCTCGGGGAGAAAAAAAGAAAAAACAACAACAAAACAACACAGAAGCGCAGGCATCCAAGTTTTCTTGTATAAAGCAGAAGAATGGTTCAACCACAGTCCTCAGAAGTTGACCCTAAGAGTAACAACTAGTCTCCTAACTCTACTTTTAAAAACATTTCTAGACTTTTTTTCCTCCCTTCTGTGTGATACCACACAAATATAGTGCTCTCAGTTCAGGGCCAAAGATGAACTGGGACCCAGGACACCTTTGTACAGAAGGAAAAAAAGTTTAAGGATGCATAACTACAGCCTTTTCCTCACAGAAAAAAGCTTTAAATATCTGCAAGAGTTTTCAAACTTCCGAGACTCCAGTTACAGTGAGAATGAGATGAAGCTGTTTCCAAAATAGCATTTTCATTGGAAAAGTAGTAAAACTTCATCCAAAATAGTCCTTGACTATTTCTCAGCATTGAAAACGTTGTGGGGCATGTTACCAACCAATAAAAACTATGAAACAAAACCAGGAAAATAAGTCTGTGGCTTCAAGTTTATTTTTTTCCAATTTGTTTTAGAAGTCTTCTCCCTTCTCTAGAAGAGTTATTTTTCAGTTCTTCCCACCCTTTAATTCATGCCCCTTCATTCACCACATGCCCCTCAAGAAAGGAAAAGAGGTGGATAACAAATACAGAAACCCAAAACCACAGATGAATGAAATCCAAAGGCCTCTACCCCTCATTGTATCCCAAAGTGTCCAGAGGGACCAGAATGCGAGAGATTAAGATATTACTACTTCTGGAATACAACTAGCACCAATTAACACTTTTTCACAATAGAGGGATTTTCTTAGCAGGGCTTTCTCAAATTACTCCTTCTGAACAATACCTTTCAAATGTTAAGTTCTAGTGAAAAGAACACGCAAAAAAAAAAGAACATGCAAAACTACACCAACGAGTGTTTCCAACCAGAAGGGGAAAAGAATTCCCATTATACTGATGCCTTTTTTTTTAATTAGTCATTAGCATTATTTTTTCATTTCATGATCGTCATGGATTTGCACCTACTGCTATTTCACATTTAGCAATACATAAGCAATACTTATGGCAAGATACAGTTTTACCCTTTTTATATTACTTTTAGGTCCAAATTAGTTGACAGACACTCTGGGCAAGAACCTCTTTATCTATTTACTACTTGCCACACTATAAAGTGATGTGGCTGCTGGTAAATAGGCCTCTAGTTATAAAGCACATACTCATATCACCAGATGTTCTAGTTCACAGATTAAAATAATTCATAATAGGTCTCCTTAAAAGATCAAGTAAAGAAAAGCAGAATTTCAGAGAATAAGATAGGATGAACATGCAGGAATCTGCTATTCAGCTATCCCAGGAAAAACTTTCCATAAGAGGTGCAAAAACCAGGTGGCAGAGTCTGGAGGAAGCAGATACCTAGGGTTGAAGAATCATCCCAATTAAACAGAGATATGCATTTGTGGAGAAAGGAAACATGGTATGCTAACAAAATGCTGTTCTTAGCCCTTCACACTTACTGTTATTGCAACAGAAGGTAGCAGATCCATACCAACCCAGTCTGCTGAGGTGCACTCTTCCAGTATCCATTACGTTTTGGTACTGAATAAAGGCAAATATGTAACAAATTTGCTTACGGAGTTTAATTTTTTTAATACATACTGTAACTGATTATTTCTTCCGTCTCCCTAAATACCTTAGGGCTTCAGTTTACACAAGAAATTACCTGAAGCAATCCATTCCTTTAATTATTGCAGTAGGCAATGATAAAAAGAAACTGAACAGAGTCAACTTTACTCTAACATGGACAGAAAAGAGACAAACATTGTGCAAAGATGACTGTCTAAAGAAAGTCGAAGTCTTAGTTAAAAAAAATCAAATGCAGCTAGCATCAGCTATTTCATCCAATATTGTCAAAGGATCATTCACAGTCAGGAATAACTTCTTCCATCAAACCTGTCTACCAAGATATTGGGCTTTAAAAAAAAAAATAAAATAGTCAAAGGAGTATTATCCACAGATTTACTCCTTGCCATTGCATAGTCAGGAAGTTCTAACATTTAACATTACTTGAGAGTAAAGCTGTCTGTATTTGCAATTTGAAATGAGAAAGTACATCCTGCCTGTTTAAATTATTCTCAGACAGGTTGCCCAAAAAGATGATTTTAAAGATGCCCAAATGTGTATCAGCCTAAGGCCATATTGTACTTGCTTTCAGTTTCAAAGGCCTCCTTTCATCTCTGAAGAATGGAATGTTGTTTACTGCTCAGGATGTTTTGCCATGTTATCATGAATTTATTACAATGTTCTGCTTCTTGAACTAGAGAGTGTTTGTCAAAACCATTCTTTATTCTACATGAGAAGTCTTAAGCCTTTTATAAATCCTGCTCGGATATATTGGGACACTTAAATGTCTAAGTCTAAACATCCTTCTCACGTTTGCTATCCTGCATAACTCTGCAAAAAAAAAAAAAAAAAAAAAAAAAAAAGAAAAAAGATAATTGCTTTCTGGTAGATGAAACCTAAGTACTAGGCACTGGAATGCAAGATTGCATGCAAGAAACAAAGTAGTTTCACTGGCAGAATTACTTTCACCTACTGCCCTTACAGCTCACTCTAAGGCAATCTATATGAGAAGCATCTTAAAATACAGCAGGTAAATTTGTGACAATGAAATGCTATCAAGGTTTATGGTCAGTTTTAAACACATTATATCCATGTTCTTTTAAACTGGCAACGTAAATAATGGATCGTCAACTTTCAATAGCAACACTTATCTGTCTTACTTTGGCATAATCTCATGAAGCTTTTAGTAAAGCAGACACACCGCAAACTATGAGAAGTAACTAAAAGCACCTAACAGGCAGACTTGTTAAATATTCAGAAACAAATTCGGGAATAATTACAGAAAACTACTACGAAGAACAGGAATAGTTACTCAATAGAAGCTTGAGGGAAGATTAGAAAAGGATGGGGAAAACAGTTCTTGTGCTGGACTAATTTTTTCAAGTTTTTCCAGTGGTAGTAGTAAAAAAAACCAAAAACCAAAAAACAAAAAAACCCACAACAACTATACCTTCAGCTTCGTGTGAAAGTGCATTAAAAAACTTCAAAGAAGTGAAGAATAGCTGCTCAAAAGCTGGAAACGTTGCTTTTTGCAGCCTGTTTACATACAGATTCCTTCACTTCACTTGTGGTAAACAGGGAGCTGTGTCTCCATATCGGGGGGGTGGAATCAGAGAAACAAGTCTACCTCACCTCCTTAGAGTGGTCTCTTGTCACAGTCCAGGCCAAGGGAAAAATCTACAGGACAGATACCACCTCTCAGTCACATTGCAAATAACTTAGCTTTATAGAAGGTTCTTCCAGACTGCAGTATGCAAAAACACCTGAGTAATTCTAGCATTTATTTAAGCTTCCTAGGCCACAAGAACGAACAAGGCTTAAGCTTTATCAGAAAGGACAACTTTACCAACACTTCTTCCACACAAGATTTACTTTCCAGGGTTCTAATCCCTATGCTTGTTTCACAAGCCAACCAGCCATTCACTTGAACTATGTTGAGGATTCATGACAGAGTGGCAGAAGTGGCACAACACTTGGGAGAAATGCGTTGCAGGCTGTCATTCATCTCCCGCCAAGTTGATCACTAACAGAAGCAGGCTGTCAGTCTCCTTGGAAAGAACTTCTGCAGCCCTGTAAGCTTCCCAGGTCCCAGAAACCATTAACCTCCAGCACAACATGAAGAGATTTGTTCAAACCAAGATTTGTTAAAAGTACCTTCATGGCACTTTTAAAATGCAGCACGAGCCAGAGAAGGTGATCCGGCTCATTGCAGGAATTGAATGGTCTAACTTTATTTATTTATTGCTTTTTTCGGGGATCTAGTCAAGGTGAACTCACAGTATATCTGAAAAGAGTCCCTATGCATTGTGCATGGAAAAAAGTCCACAGCCAAATGTTACAGCAAGAGTCATTTCAAAAGCCATCCAAAACAGGCATCATTACTTCAACTGAGGGGCCATGACAACTAGCTGCTGTGGAAGTCCACCACAGCTCCATTACCCTCCATTGGAGATGGAAGTTTCTCTGAGCCATCATTTCATTCAGTACTTTACACACAGTGCTCTTATCCACAGTTCTTCCTATAACACACAATTAAACATGCTCATCAAATTTACCAGAAACAATCCTTTCAAGTATCTAAAACACGGACTAGTCTTCTTGCAGCATGTAACCAGTCATTTCACATAAAAGAATTCTCACTTCCTCCTACAGGGAAGGATAAAAATAATTCAATATTCAATACAACAACATGCAAGCCATCTCCGTACCTCCAGCCCAGATCCAATGTTTGATGAATCCAACGGTCTTTTCTTCCTTGGTCCAATGGCTGCCAAAGCTGTGAGGTTGGCTTCTCTTTGTTGCATTTGTGCTAACTCCAGTTGTTGCATCTAATTCAAAAAGAAAACACATTAATTATCATACACAGTACCCTAGTAGTCTTGGTTCTCTTTAAGGCAGCTTCAGACAGCTCTGCAGTCTCTACTGAAACAATGTATTTCACAGCATCTTTTCCTGTCTTTCCAGATATTTTTGATAGATTCCAATACTCAGTCATAATCAGAGCCTTGAAACGCTGACAGCCCTATGTAAGTAACACTTTTATGGAGACCACATTGTGGTATTAACACAGCCTTAACAGGAGCCGTACTGCTGGTCCCTCAGTTCCTAAGTTCCCTTATGCCACTTCTGATAAACAGAAAATATTGATCAGAACTGGTTTATGACGCCAGATTAGTATTAGAAGTTGTAGCTACCAAGCTCTGTGAAGTGGGCATATTCTTAAGTCAAAATCTCAATTTATGACACTCAATTTCTTCATGCTGTATTACCTGAACCCAGCACTCAATATCGCCATTCTGAAACATCTTACTATCCAACTGAATGGGATGCTGTCAGTTCACCAGTAATCTCTCTTTTCCCAGTATATATTATAATCTTCAGGCATATTTGAAGCAAGTTAATGATACACTGCATATATTTATCTTCACTCACCTTCAGAAACTGTTCAACAAAAAGAAATCCTTAGAAATAACCTCTACCTGGGTTAGGTAAACTTGGGATGGGAGAGAAACTCCCAGTCAGGACGATTTGAAAAAAAAAAAAAAAAAAAAAAAAAAAGTTTTATCTCTGCATTTCGAGGTACATACTACTTCATTCTATTCAATTATTATAGATGCCAGGTGCTCTGTAGCTCAACCCAGTTGAGTCTGCTAACAGACTTGCTAGCTTGAACCGGCCACCTTGCTAATGCAACCACACTGCTTTCAGATCTGCCAGCCATCCAACTTGGAGACTGAGTGGAGGGGAGGGCTTGCTCTCTGTAAAGAAGGAAGCTTTTCTATTTACTCAGGTTGAGTTGGTCCTTAAACACAAATCTCTACGTTTGATGTTAATCCTTAATTGATTCGACATGCAACTAGAACAGCTCCTTAGCCCATGCTCTACCCACGCCCAGGACTTACAAAATCTGCTTGGATGGGAATTCTCTACATTCACACGTGTCCATGTCTTTGAAGAAAGTTTAGCCATTATCATGGTAGCAAAGCATCCAACTTTCTTCCCATCCCTCAACCCCACAAATTGTTCAAAACCAAAAACAACAAAAAAATGGAATCTCTCAGTCAGTACAGATATTTTGTTTACTAAGCTTGCAACACACTTTTTCAGGTCTCAGAGAACCTAGTTGGAGAAGAGGAATTCAGCTGGTTAAGAACTGAGCTTGTACCACCTACACTGTATTACTGTCCCACTTGCTACTACTTAAGCAAGAATCCACAATAAAAAAAAATATTGTAGGATTCGGGAAGACAGTGGCTTTTTTTTTTGTTGTGGAGATTTTGCTTTTTTGTTTGGGTTAGGTTCTTTTTTAGCAAGTCTGTTCAGGTCTTCAGATCAGTAGACTTGTTCTTACTTTAGTGATGCTGGCCGCTTCACATCAAGTATTGCAGCCAGCTAGACTATTTAAAGAAAAATGGTATTTCAGTGCAAGATTCCTAAAAGGACATCCTCCCGTGTAAGACTCAAACTATATACACGCTCAAGATTTTTCAACAGAAATCAGGGAATGCAAGACTTTGATATAACTTTGTTGAGAGAAGTGGGTTTTGGTGGTTTTCTGGTTATTGTTGTTCGTTTTTTTTGTTGTGGTTTTTTTTTTTTTTTTTTGAAGATGAGACAAATGATTCAGTTATGAAAACACCACTCTTTGCAAGTCAGCTTTGATCACACTACGAAGGCTTTTCCTTACAGAAGTGTAGTAGTACTTGTTAAATACTAGATACCATAATTCACTTACCACACACTCTATTCTTGCTTTTGTGTGCAGTGTAAACATTTATAACCATATTTATCAGAATTACTTCAGTTCTGAATGAGGTGGGTTTTTTTTGTTTGTCTTTTTCAAAGTATATAGCATTGCTTTCAAGAATATTCTAGAGACTGTAAAGGACTCTTTATGTCCCTTAAACTTGAAAATTACAGTTCTGCAATTGTCTGACATTACTTCCTGCTGTCCTACTTGCATAAGATGTTTAAGATAAACATTTCCTTTAATCTCAGTCTTAAATGTGTATATTTATATCCGGGAACACATGGCAACCAATCAGGAATGGGGGCAAATAAGACTAAATCTGAAAAACTAACTTGAAATTTCACAAACTCTGTGAAACACTGAGCCTTAGAAACTATTTTTATGTGATGTCTTCAGCACTCCCTGGATTAATCGGGAGCAACAAAATGCTGAGATTCTTTGGCAGAGGCACACTGTGACTTCCAGCTTCAGCTGCCCAGGCCTTCAACACCTGGAGCCACCTCTACTTACAGGCAGCTACGGAGCATCCCTGTGGAACTACACCTTCCTGCTAGCAACGTGGTTCAGTCGTCACAGTGGTCGCATGTACACCACAGGTCGTCTTGCCATAAGAGGTGTCACAACATGCCATGCAAACGGCATCCCTCTGAGGGCAGATTAAATTCCAAAAGGCTCCAGCGGCAAAGAAAACCAGAAGGGGAAAGATTTTTTTGCTCTACTTTTAAGAATCATTACATTTTAAATAAAGAGGACTGTTACCCTTAAAAAAAAAAAAAAAAAAAAAAAAAAAAAAAAAAAAGCCTTTATTAGCCTAACCTTGTGCTTCCATGTCTGAGAGTCACTAGAAAACATATCCTCCCTCTCCTTCAACCCTACAAAACACATACAAACCAGCCTGACTGCAGTTAAACATGTCAAAAATGAGTGGCTGCTGAACATCTGGTCACTGGCTTGAAGCAGCATTGAAATAAGACTCCCTCTCCTTTTAACAGCTGATATTGATGGGCAGTAAAGACGAAGGACAAGAGGCAGAGCTATGAATTAAACACAGAGAGGACTTTGGGCTGGCATCAGCATGGGGTGGAGGGAACTGGGTGGGCTCAGTGGCTCTTGGTGGAGTACCAGAATGCTGCCCTGACTAAGGACTGAGTAGTACCTGGTCACCATCATTGTTTACCCTATGCAATTCAAGCTGTTGAAGCACGCTCTCCACACAGACGCCCTGCAGGAGTGAGCACTGCTGCTGGAGGGTAGTGTTGGCAGAAAACCTACCGATACAAAGGATGGGATGACACTTGGTGGACAGTATGAAAAAGATGTGCTTTCTAGAAACAATGCATCTTTGACCACGCAGCTCCCAAGACAATGCTGGAAACGCCTGTCATTACCATCATTTACTCTCCCCAATACATTTTCCACCAGTCAAAAGGATTTTTCAAATCAGGCAGAATCTCACCAGGGTTTTGGGGCCAAAGAAAAAAGAAATCCTAGTCTTGTTGCATTCTAGACATCTTGGGGATTTTTCTGAGAACATAAGACAAATGAATTTAAACGCTCAGTCTCCATAATGGACTTAACAGATCCCCATTAAGCAATATGGGCAGGCATCCAAATTACCCTGCTGAAGCCAGCAAAATCATCTTTTCATCAAGTTTTGTTCCATTAAAAAGTGTGAGATTAAATGTCCAAACATTGTGTGAGCAGTTATAAAAGCACGGGATAAGGAGAAAACAGGCAGATAACATCAAGGGATACCCGAGGATACTGGCTGGCTAACTACTGCCAGATTTTCCTAAACAAGATTAGGAAAGAGCAAGAGGCAAGTATGTTGAGTCAAATCTGTAACAGACAGGTTTTTTTAGCACACAAGTTAGGACAGAAAAATCACTGCAGCAAGTGAAAGTAGTCTATACACTTTATTAAGATATAGAGAAGCTGCATCTAGTATTGTTTCTCTTCTAGGGGCCAGTTTTACTAATACTGGTGTCTCTGACTAAAACAGGACACACACAGGAACTGTCGTACCCAGGTTTGTATCTTTAAAACAGATGATTTTTCCCTTGAAGACAGAAGTGTGTAATGGCAGTTCAAGAGGAGGAGGGGGAACCTGCACCATACATCGGACCCACAAACTAGCAGGTTTCCCCTCAACCTGACGTACTTCATCTGCGGAAAGATGTTGCTGTTGGAGTCCAATACATTCTGTTCACAATTCATTCCTCAAGAAGGACATTGAGAGGGGACAGTCTCCAGGCAAGAGGCAAATGAATGTTCATGCTCCTTCTCACCTCTTTCCAATTCTTACATATGGTAGGAATTGCAGTACAAAGAGTTCTAAAAACCTGTGTATAAAGATCAAATTGCTGTGAAAGCATCTCAGAACTTGTAAAATAGTCTTTGTTGCTGCTGGCCTTTTTAATAATAAAAATAGGGTTTAAAGTCTGGTCTTGCAGCAAGCAGGAATCTCCAGGGTGACACAATAACCATTTTAGTTAATCTGACCTGCAGCACAAATCAAGAAGTAAGGTATGTTTTAAAGTCCTCCCTTATAGTGAAATGGCATTTGCAGCATGGCTGTAATCACACAAAATGAAAGGGTTTAAAACTGACCTCTCTGTTCTTCACTCAATCTTCTACTGAGAAAAATATTTCTTTTCCTGCTCACAGAAATTCTATCTCACTTATGTCTCATACTCCACATTTCAGAAAATATGCAAAATCTACTTTTACTACAATATGAATGACATTTTTGTGGCATTTTAATATTAAAAATTAAATTTCAAGTTGCATAAGAAGACCAGACATACTTCAGCTATGAGATGCAAAGACTTTTCTTTCAAGCAATACTGCAAGTTGGTTTTAAACCCTTTCAGTTATGAAGTACATGACACGCGGTTGTTAGCATTATCAGAGATCCAATAATTCAAGTTATGCAAATCTCGCAAGATTTTGCCTGAACACTGCAAGGAGGAATCCCTTAAACGCAACTGAAGAAAGGAAAAAGCATTCTCTACTACAAATAAAGTCAACTAATTCACACCAGCTAATCCACGATATGTACAGCAGCAGGTGGCTGTATTATGAAAGTGGGAAAATGGAAGAGATACCCAGCTGAATATGTGTTCACCTTCAAAAAGGTGTAACAAAAATCCTCATTTCTGGTCTCAAAGTACGCAGATCTGGTATAAACTTTCATAGAAGACAAAGCACGTGAAACTTCTAGTCTCTAGATTCTCAAGAATAGTTTTACCAGGGAAGATTTCTGTAAAGGTAGAGACAAGAAATCAGGCATCTGTATTGGCCAGGGCTCACAGAGCAGGAACAGGACTGAGGTGAAAGAAAAATCAAACAGGCAGCACTTGTCCAGCACAATGCTGACAGATTACATCTATCTCAAGACATTCATACCAGTGCCCACTTCTGCAAGAGCTTCAATATGTAAAGTACTTGGAAACAAATGAAGAGAGATTTCTTTTCTCCACTTCTCAGGTTTAAGTGCTAAGAGCTTAAGTTTAGGGAAAAAAAAAACCAACCCAAAATAGTCTTGGCAATTCAATAACAAAAAAATACAGTCAGGATGTAAATGAGCTCAGAAGAAATGCTGGTAAGACAGAAGGTGAAGCTAAACACCACAATTCTGGACTTGGTTATAATTAATAAAAGGGAAAGACTAAAAACCATATATACAAGATATCAGGTTTAGTATCAAGAAAAAAAGTGAGGATGTCTCCACTTACGACATTGTAGGCTGACAAGAGTATGGGACAGATTAAATAAATATTTAAAGTAACAGAAGAACTGGCAGGAAAGGAAACCAGGGAAGGCTGAAGACAAGTTAATGTATGCCTAAGGGTTATGTGTGCTATCCAGCAATAAGTACATCAGGAGTAATAAAAGCACTGAAGTAGATGAATAAGAATTTGTGTAAGACTTGCAGTGGGGGGAAAAGGCAAGGAATATAAGCATAGAAAAGAGGCAGGAACCCCAAATGCTTTCAGCTTCCATAATAAAGAAATTATACAATAAATTAATGAATATTAAAATTTGAAGTAAATCAAAGCAACTGTGACCAAATATCAACATTTACTTTTTTTCTAGCTTGCATTAGTGAAAAAGGAACCCGAACATCTACATGGGTCCTTACTATTGACCTTTACTGTACATTTTTAAAGAAATAAATATTGAGGTACTTTTGAAGTGGGGCCACTTATCCCACTGACTTGAATTCTCTCTCTTCTTTCTATCTATTCTTTTTTTCTGAACATATTTTTCAAAATTTCACTGGGTTTCATTGTGTTCTTCATTTAGTGCTTTGAAAGTTTTCTACTGCTCCCAGTTGCTTCTCCCTTCATTGTCTTTGGAAAAAGAGAACTCCAATTTTTTCACATTCCCTTTATGCATTTTAAGGAACTTGCAACAAAAATGAAAAATAAACCTTAAAAATCTGGTTTTAATACCAAGCCTCTTGCACTGGTCATCATAAAGCTCAGTGAGCATTACTGCCTCCAGTCTCTACCATTCCTACACAACATTTTCTGCCCTACAGGTTGAATGCAGCTGAATAGCAAACTTCTCATATGGGGGACATTCTCTGAGGAGAAGTGACATTTGAAGGCTGCATGTTTAAACATTTATCATCCTCTTCTCTTGCCTGCAATGCAATTTCTCTTCTTGCGATTGCTTCCTTTCAAACTGTTTTGATTAGCCATACAATTAGTTTCCACTGACTCTTCTGTCTGTTGTAATTTAGATTTAACAGTAGAATAGGATGCACTGGTTTGATATGCAGTCCTAACTTACAACAGGTCTGTGTATTCTAGAATACCTGGAGCATGCCTTCCCCTGTGCAGTCTCATCAGCTTGCCTTACTTGGAGGCCCAGAGAAGTTGCTGGGTGTTTAGCACCCAGCATCAAGTTCTCTTTATGTGTTTTTTCAGACACAGCACAGGCTACTTCTGCTGCAAGGCCAATAAAAGGCCACAGCACGTCTCACCAAAGCAACATGTTCTGTAGTTTTTGTTTCAGATGCTATCACTTGTGAGAAGACTGCTCAATGAACATCAGCAGACCTCCATTATCACAACAGGACAGCATCCAGCCTTTGCAAGACCAATTACAGTTAAAACCAATCACAGTTCTTCCAAACACATGGTATTTTGAACAGCTTTCAGCTGCTGTAACATTGCATATTCATTCACTCACTCTTGAGGTCTCAAAGCTAGGAAATAAACGTTTAAGACTTAACTTCCACCTGCAGATTTCTTGTCTTCATCATGCAGTCTACCCAACACTCATTCTTGGCACGGAACTCAGGCTCTCCACTAGAATAATCTTATTGTACTTTTAGTCCTAAAATTTCCTCTATTAGCAAGTTTCTAATTCAAGGCCATGTTTTCAGACTGGTCACATGTCCACTATAATCTCTCAGAGAAACTTAGAAAAGGCTATTTGAAAATCCAAGAACAGGCTTAATGGAGTTTGAGTGGGGCTTTTGTTTTTCACTAGATAAAGATAGTTGCTATCACCTTCCAGTCAGCTGATTTTAGGGTATCCAATGCAGCATCTCAGCTGCTTTTTGTTACGCTCCTTCAAAACACTTCGATGACTGCCACATAGACAGGAATTTGTTTCACTTTCCAGTTTGCTCAATGATCTGACACTTTACAGGATTTCCATCCCTGACTTTCTGCAAGACTCATACACACTGAATCTCTGATGATAGTCCTTTGCTATTCGTAGGGCTACACTGCAGATAACAAAATTTATGTCTGTTCAATAATCATGCTTTTTTTTTCTAAACATGCAGAAGCAGGTAAGAAACACCACAGAACAATAAAAATAATATAAATCAGATAATTAAGCAGAAGCTCTCAGGATGTCACTGAAGGCTCATAAAGAGTCATCTGATCACAGTATCTATTATGCTCACAGCATCTTGTTTGCATTCTTGAGAGGTTATGGTTAACTAGGGAGTTTCTTTCTCCCCTGCCACAACTGTGGTCTTAAAGAATTTGAAGCATTAGGTCCAGAAGATTAAATACAGAAGCAGCACAAGAGATGTGGGGGAAAAAAGGAAACAAAATTGCTTGAAAACATGGGTTGGAGACCTTAGGGAGAGCAGCAGACAAAAAATCAGGTTACAGTTACTTGTTATCTGAGAACGTGAAAGGAAATAAGGGAAAGAGTTAGGATGGACACAAAATTTATATATATATACATATAAAAGATTATTTTTAAAAAAGATAACTAATGAACAACTACATTTCAGTCATTACTATACAGCACCCAGGAACTCACTGGAATAATGTAGAATGTAGCCTTTCCTTTTTTTCCCCTGATGTTTTTGATGGAGTTTGTTCTGTCTCTACAAAAAACCTAGGGTTTGTTATTTTCCTCCCAATCAGTTGATACTAAAGGTGTTGAATTTTCTCAGCATCTCATCTGCTGCCATCTTGTGACATCTGTGTCAAAATCATAACAGTAAAATGCACAAGTGCATCAAGCCAGCAGGAACAAGGGACTGGGAAGACCAGTGCAGTTGGAAGTAAATAGAGCTGTTGGAAGACCAAGGAATGGGGCAGGGAATTTCGCTGACCATCAGGTGCTTGCTCCACATGCTCCTTCCCTTAGTTCAAGATGTGGCTACTCACCTTTAACCACTGATAGATGCTGCATGGTGCCACAAGGTAAGAACAGAGATGAAGGCAGCTACTACGGAATAAGCAGAGATGCTATCAGTATGATACCTGTTTACCCACTCAACCCCAAGCAGCAGTCTTGCACACATACAATCTGAAAGCTTTGCCCAGCCTCAGCCTGCAGCTTTCTTAAGTCATACTACAAGCACATTCACTTTTGAAGATGAGAGACAGAAATGAAAAAGATCAGGGTTTATATTTGAACTTACAGTACACACTGTTTAATACTGACATTTTTACAGGTCTTCTGGGACGCACTATTCAGATGGCATGCTTGTGCATTTGACAGTATCCTACACCTACTCAATTTAAGTACACATATTTCAGAACAGGGATGAAGCCAGAGATGAACTATAAATACATCTACAAGAATTGGATCAACTGAACATTTTCTTTGTCACTGGAAGTATAGTTGAAAGTAGAACAGGAAATAGCAGAAAGCACCTAAAAAAAGTTATGATTTAAAAATACAAGCACCAGGGACAACGTGAGGACTATATCCTCTCAGCTTGAAGCAGCAGATAAGGTTGAATGAAGAGCAGGGGCAGGTGATTTACCCAGACTTCAGGAACGCCTCTGCACAAAGAGCTGGCCCATGAGGTGAGCAAGGACAAAAGTATTGAGTGAACAAAAGGAGCAGCTTGGGGCAAGTTTTGCAGCTGTCTCAGAAGGAATGTGCATTTTCTGCAGGTATTAAAATCTGCTGAAACAGGTGAAAGGGGGAAGTAAATAAAGACTTAATTCATAGCAAACTACATAGCCTAAGAATATAGGAAAGTAAATGACTTAGCATATGGGAAGTTTGAGGCAATAGGTCATGCAAAAAGGGATGAAAAGGTCACAGCAATTATGTACAGCCTTTTGGATAAAAGAATCCACTGCTGAGTGTCTGGATGTACTTCCAGCAATGTTAAGATGTTGCCTCCAGCAGCTGGACGACAGCACATCCTGGATTTATAAGTATTCATTGTTAGGATGTACACTCTGCATTTTGGGAAACTTTGCTTTAGAACATGCTCCAGTGCCATTACCCTAAACTCTCTCCCTTCTCCCAGGGGTCACCATCAACATATAAAAGACAGCTTTGAAGAAGGAAGATCCATATTCATTCTTGAAGAACTTTAAGCAGATCAGATCAAGCCTTCCAGTGGATACTCAAAGTGGCCTGAAAAGGATCTGATTCCAGCTGATGGAGGTATCATAATTCCCAAATGCGGTTTCTTAGGAGCAGGCTACACTCACAGCATGATAAGACAGACAATGCTGAGGCTTTTCAGGTTTTCATCCCAGTATACACTGTGCTTCTACATTACCAGTTTCAGCCTTGGTACATTTGTTGATTTTAATTTTGCTCTTATCCAGCTCAACTCATGTTTGCATTTTTTAATGCAAATGTGTGCTGACCATTTATCTCCAACTGTCAATAAAGTGCCAAAACTGACCAGCTGCACTTGGGCTCATTTCCACTCAAGCCTGAGACAGTCCCACAGATAAGAAAGCACCTCTGTACAGAAGTACAGAAGGCAGGTTTCCCATGCAGCATGCGAAACCTGGAGAATTTCTGGCTGTCTCATTCTCCAGAGAACAAAGCAGCAGGACAGAGGGTAAGGCAACACCAACACAAAGATCTGCCTTGTCCCAAGAGGCACATCTGACTCCTTTTGGTGAAGCAGCTGGAGACTGTCATACTGGGAGCAGCACAGCACGGAGAAACATGCAGGACAAGTGCAGTGAAGGCTCTGTTAGTCTGGCACAAGATAAGATGCACTGAAGAAGGGGAACTCAAGCACTTAAAGGAACACCAAGCACTAAACTTAACATACCTCAGCTCTGTTGGCTCTTTTTTTTTGTACACTCATATGTCACTTTTTAAAAGAGATCTTGTTAACAATACCAACCAACCTAAAAAAAGACCCAAAACACATACCTAACCTTCTTCTGTTCTCAGTATCTAAATTATGGAATATTTTTCAAGATCCTACACATTACTATTCAGAGGAAAAGAGAAAAGAAGCTGCGTAAATGAATCACTTTGCAGTATTTTATTAAAAGAACCTCTAGAAACAACCAGATGATGCAGAGGTAAAGCCACCTACAAAACAAGACAAATTAACATCACCCACTGATTGCTGATCTTGGTGGCACTAGAGGCAAACTGGGAAGGGCTTTAGGGCAACTTTGTATTCACAGATAGTAAGCATGAAGAAAGAGCTATAAGCAGAAAGAATTAAAATATAGGTAGTAAAGCAAGTTCCTTCTCTCTCCTCTTATTTTACAAATTCTTCTACTATGGTGCAAATCCAGAGCATTCATTCTAATACTATTTTACTGGATTTCCATTCGTTTTGCTTGGGCTCCTACATTAATCCAAACAATAAGGGCCTTTAAAGCATTCATAAATAACCTGCTGCTGCTGGCACCTAGGAGCCAAGTGCAGCAATGTTAAGCAACAACAAATTTCATAGTTCAAGAGGCACAGTTAAGGAAAAAGGTTGCTCAGAAAATCACTCTCATTTAGCACAAAGATCGTTAAAAATTGCATGAAATCAGTCAAGTAACTATAGAAACCAATTTCTTCAGCTCTGTATCACACGTCTCACACCTCAATTGTCTTTATTATCGTCTGCTGTCAGATCCTTAATCAGAAATGTGAACAGGCTTGATGATTTATTCAGCAGGGAAAAGAATCTGTAGGTCAAGTGAAAAATTTCTCACACACATACACACATGCACACACATCTTCAACCTGAGGTACTTTCATTTCATTCTGTTCCCAGTAGCTCTGGGGGCAACTCCAGTGAGATCCAATATTAAGGCTCAATTAAAATAAGCTCCAATTAGTGGAGCTTTTTTCTCTCAGGCTAGAAAAGTCAGGAAATGGATATTGGGAAATGTAAAAAGTCAGCTACTGAGAGGAGGCTGCAGACATAAATGAACTTATTTGTTGATTTCTACAGTTGCTATGCAGAGGCCTCTGGGAGTAAAAGCTTAACCAGTCTAAGCTATAAACTAAAACCCCTGCAGCTAAACATGAACTGTGTGAAACAAGGGCTCCATTCCAGAACAGAAAACTGCTGGGCCCAGAAAATTAAAAGCCAGAGGCGTTTTCCATTTAAAACTAAATCCCAGTACCGCCTCCCAGCCAAAGAATTATAAGCAGTATCAGATTTACAAAACGAACAATTACCCTGGAAAAATGTAGCCTATTGTACAGTCCCAGATGCTAAATCTCAAAGTTTCTTTTTTTTTTTTTTTTTCTAATCCCACATTATATTCCTACCAAGTGTACCGCTGCAGTTTACAAAGGACCATTTCTAGACAGGACTGAAACTACAAAAATAAAATGTTAAAAAAGAGAGCTCATAATTCATTGACCTCATTTGAAGCACTGCCCTTGCCTGTGGCAGTTCCTGTCCTTCCCCAAGGCCTCTGCAAATGGTATGCAGCAGCAAAATAAACCCTGACCTAATTGCCAGGACAGGGCTGCCAACCTTCTCTCAACACACAAAGGCAAGCATGGAACTGGAAGGTCCTACCTCTTTCGCTTTCTGCTTTAACCGCAGTTGCTCCGGATCTTCTTTATTAGAACGGCTCTACCAAAGGAACAGGAAAAAGATTGAACAGAAATTACTGGCATCCAAACACCATCGTCCCCATTAAATATTTAATAAATGACAATTTTCTCCAGTGATTGAAAGATTTAGCTTCAGGGCTGAATGCCTCAATCCAGACTGGCTTCCCTCCCCCTCCACGCACATACGCACAAGCACCCCCCTCTCCTCATCTGGGCCGGCTGCCTCTACTCTAGCCTGAAGCAAGATTAAGCTGAAAATGATGCTAACACTGTCAGTCAGGTCCAGTCTAGGCATGATGTTGTTCATGTCAGCAGCAGACACTTAAAAAGGACAGGAATTATAGGAAAGAAAGGAAGTCATACTCGTGCAAGTACAACATGATTCTTTCAAGTCTAGATCAGGCTTCCACCCAAGCGGCTCCAGAATTCAGCTTGGAACAAAACAAAAAAAACCCCAACAAACAGAAGGTGATCAAGTCACATCTGATGGATTGATGATCAGCAGCATCTACTGATTTTTTTTTTTTCCCCCTCCTGCTTTGCCTCCTGAAGGGAGGGAAGACGGGTACTTGTTCTGTACTAGCAGTGCCTCCATCAGGGGTTTACAGATGCTAGGGCACCAGCTCCAAGGCTAGCCCTCGTGATTTGACTGCAGAACACACATACGCCTAGCAGGGTGGTGGATCTCACCAGACTCCGGCTTGAACAAGCATAGTAAACCCATATTTTCAAATAGTGCCATACACAGATATGGAGAAAGACATACTAATTTCAGAGCAAGAAATAGAGCCAGGAAGAATGTTTATGGCTATGCGAACACTTCTTTTATTTCATTTTGACCAGCAGGAATAATATCAAAAGAAGAGTTCACCCCACCACACATTTGAAAGAACTCCTGCAATTTTTTTAAAGAACATAAGAAGCTAAAATATTTTTCCTTATAGCTTAAGCTATCCTAAACATTATGGCTTTCCAGTTACATGGTTAACGGTTGCTACATTTAAAGTCAAAATAGTAGAAGCCTGAAGATATTCACCAGTCTAAAGGACACCACTACTGCCTTGGAAAGCAACAAGCGGTTCTTACCTTAGCTGCTCGAAGCAACATTTCACGTTCCTCCTCATCCTTTCTCTGCTTTTCTAGGTGATCAAGCTTTTCAAGAAATTTCAGCTGTGCTCTGGTGTCACTAGATACAACGTACCTATCACTCCCCTGGAAAGAGAAGTTTATTATAGACAAATAGACTTTTATACACAGCACTAGAGCTAATAAACACAATGGGAACAACCTGAAAAGGAGAACACTTTTTTTCAAAGCTGAAAAACGTATAGGCTGTTTTAGAAAGACTTCAGATGGTAGGATAGTC
Organism: Chlamydotis macqueenii; assembly: GCF_036417535.1. Classification (NCBI taxonomy): domain Eukaryota; kingdom Metazoa; phylum Chordata; class Aves; order Otidiformes; family Otididae; genus Chlamydotis; species Chlamydotis macqueenii. Next base: position 115,059,820 of record NC_141557.1, on the reverse strand, counting down.
ATTTACCCATCTCCTCTCCACTGAAGCATGTTTCCTTGCATCTGTGACTAGTAACAGGTTATTGAAAAAGTGACATTAGCAACAACTGGTCTATATCTACTATAAAAACATTAAAGTCTAAGTCTAAAGGCTAAAACTTTATTTTAAACAGCAACTTCATACTCAGTAAACATACGCACACAACTGTCTTCTGGGCAGTTTAAGAGGAAAAAAAAAATTGTAATGCAGCAGATCATATCCTTCCCCCTTTAAAAAGAAAAAAAAAAAAAAAAAAAGACATTCTAAGTTTCTAGTGCTTATTGTTCTTGTTTCAGCCACTTAATCCCGAATTTGAAATAAGCCTCACCTGGTACTTCCAAAAAGAGGTTTTATGGAGCAGAAGGGTTGTTTAGAAATAGTTATAATGAACCTTGGGGGTGGGGAAAGTCACATCAATTATATATGGTTTATTAGAGCTTTAAGAATACATTTTTTTCCTCAGTGGATGCTCTCAAGCCATAGAAGAGTTTACGTTGAAAGGTGACCTGTAGAAATCATCTGGTCCATCACTCTGTGCAAAGCTGGGCCAGTGAATACTAACGAAGAGTTCCAACAACAACTGGACACGCATATACTGAAACAAGACTACAGTCCTTCTGGTCTAAAAAATAACAATCAGTAGTTTAGTTTTCATACTATTTTTGCCCTCACTGGAAAGTCTGAGTTTAGTTTTACTTCACATGCGAAAGAAGACAGAGAAAGGAAAGATCCAAAACATGGTCAACTGGCAATGAAAAGCTTGTTTTTACTATCCTGCTCTTCCAAAGACAGGCTATGTAAGGCATGCGTTGGCCAGAGGGCATTAGCCAAAAACAACACAGGGAGCCCATTCTAGATGAGGCATGTCTGTGCCACCTGTTTGTACCACTCTTTAATGCATGTCTTCGAGTCAGAATCATCTTTCTCTGTTACTTTGTGAACTTGTATTTTCCTGAGAAATTTATCCTTGGGCTTTTACCAGTCAAACACACTACATACTTTCATTTCAGCAACCCTTCTTTCTAACCTACTCCAATCTCACACTTTAATAAAGCAACCTCAACACACAACTGCTCTGGAATAAGCACAGCATATTTTATAGCTCTATTTTAGGCAAGGGTGTATTTTAAGTACATGGACTAACAGTAATTCAGTTGCTAAATTTTTAGTTTTCAAACACACTACAGTCAGACTCTTCTTCCCACACCCAGTCATATACTTTTACAAACTGGAAGGGAAGTAAAAGCCATCTTGTGGGGCACCATTGTCTCCCAATCTGAATTCTCACAACCCAGCCAGAGTATGAAATCAATCCCTCTCCTGGTATTAAATTTGGTCCTTTTCAATGACCCACCACATTGTCATGTATCACCAACTGAGGCTCAGAGCATGTGCTGCAACCAAGACAACTTTCTTTCCAAAGGAGAGTCTGTGGCTCTGCAAAAAAAGTCCAACAAACCTTTCCCCTCCTCTTCTGTTACTGCTTGAGATTCGTTTTTACTACTCCTCACAAAAGATATGCTACTTTGAGTCAGTCTCAGTACATCAATACAATTTGTTTTGAAGCAGCAGTTTATAATAATATACTACCATGCCGCAATCCTTTTAAGGAGACAAAGAAGAAAGCCATATTACCAGAAGATTATTTTTTTTCCAAAGGTTAGAAGTGTTTAGCTTTGGAATGCCCAAAGTCAGAGTTTGATATTTATATTTTTAAAGCCAAATCCAAGACCTTATGCCAATTAGGAATGCAAGCCTCTCAACAAGAAGCACCTCAATGTGCTACCATGAGCTTATACGGGACAAGAAATGGGTGCATTCATGACAGTACTTCAGTTCATCAACAACATCAATGATACCTTATTTCAGGTCTTTTTAGAAGACCTACTCAATAATACTTTAGAAGTCTACTCAATAAACTTGTTCTTTGTGATCATTTAGAACTGAAATGCTTAGACAGAAAACATTATATTGTATACCTGTTCATAACTTGCAGCTACTACTGTTATGATGAAGCAAGCTGGATTCCGTTTTTGTCCATCTAACATTTTAACTTCCTCACATAAGGCCAAATGGTCCCCAGCTACAATAGTGCAATCTCAACAAAACTGAAGTTATAAGAGTAATCGAGAACAGAATTTAACTTAGTGATAAATAAAGCATGTAACCACAATAGGGAGTGGGGTTAGATTTGTATGTGCCAAAGCTAAACTTGTATATCTGACAGTTAAAAAGTTATTTTTACTTTAATTGAGCTAAATTTAACCCAGAGTTCATTCCGCTATCCTGAAATACGCTATTGCTTTAACATAACAATAGCACATCAGTACATCTATACAATTTTGTAATGAAATTCATTTTCTTCAAGAGAAATGAACATACTCAAGACTTCTCCACAGATGCCTTCTGAAGTACAGGCAATTTCTACCAAAGTTTTTTATGTTAGGTTTCCACATATTTGAAACACACAGCACTGAAGCAAAGCATTCCCACGTACATCTTCAGTGATGAGAACGCTGGCAACAAATTCAAGAACAGCTATACGCTTTGTCTGTGATTTGCAACTTCCTTCCTAGGTTGTCACATGCCTGTAAACAAATCTGAAACCTGACTAAGGCAATTGTGGTTTAGCACCAGGAATGTACTGCATGTCCAGGGACAGAGAGAAGAGGTCACATACAGGGAAGCTGCGCTCTACTTCAGTCCACAACAGAAGAAGTTGGAAGAATCACACAAAGACCAGCTCTCCCACGAAACTGGAACATATTAAGTCACGTTGAAACAGTCTTGCTGAGGACAGAGCAGGAACATCGGCAGTTGCAGAAGCTCAGATACTATGTGGGAACCTATTAAGCTTTGGCTTTTACATAGTCAACCCCCAAACCAACTTCATAATAGAAAAGGTTCTTGTAAGTCACTGCTGCACTCTGCAGTTTGATGGCAGCGCAGGGTGGATAAGAGGAAGCTGGCTGTTTTCACATCTAGGTGTGCTCATGCTTTCACTACATTTAGAGCTTACCCCTTAAATCAATGCAGCTGCCACACCATATTGCCCTACAGATAGTGCAGTTTAGGGTTACAGTGTCACTGTAACTGCGCTGTCTACTGCACATGGGGAAAATGTTTTCATGGAGCAACGTTTATTGCATAGCACCGTACCATGCGTCTCAAAGCCATGTGCTCATGGGCTCCAAACACAGGAGCACAGCAGTCATCTCATGCTGTGCCGAATCCACCCACATCAAAAACCTGTTTTAATCACGGTACTGTTTAGTTGTCATTATTAATTCTAGTCTTGGGTACCATATTATGTCACATGCATACTCTCATACCTCAGCAGTTCTCCAGATTATAGGAGGGAAGCAGCTGAGGAAACAAGCCAGCTACCTAATTGCCTTTATGATCTTACCAAGGCTCTATAGAGGCACTGCAACAAGAGTTGCAGCACAGAGCAGCTTACGAAAATCTGAAAGGCTATTCCTACTTCAAATAAAGAGACCACCATGACAGTTTTATCATGTTAGTAACTTCCAATTGCCTTTTTTTTCTTAAATGTATAAAAAGGGCAAAAGTTGGCAAGTCTACATGGTGACACAGTATGAAGCTTTTACCCTGTCAACTCTCTGCGGGGCTACCCATCAGATGTAAGCTTCTAGACACGAGAAAAAACTCGGGGAAGAAGAGTTTCCCGAGTATGATCCTATGGCTTTTTACACCAACTTCTACCCTAACAATAGTTACCTTGGTTTCACCACATCTATTCCTGTTACTGTTCTTCTTTTTGTAATGAAGATAGGGCAATACAAAGCCTTACAGAGCAACTACGCAATCCTCTTGGAAAGGCTCTGGATAATTTTCTGAAGTACAGGGAGCCCACATCACACGCTGGTACCTATCAATAGCCTACAGGGAAAAGACTACAGGGGCAAGTACTGGGGAAAGACGGGATACAGGGTTGTGTAAGTACATACATAAATATATAACAGGGCTCCAAAACTCTGTAGTGTTTTGTTCTTGAACTTAGATTTCTAAAAGTCTGTCAGCATCTCTCACAATAGTGTTACTCACAAACGCAAACCTGTAGGACACTCCTCTGTCGTGTAATACCATCTTCCTAACGGAAGAGGGTACCTGTGCCTCTAGGATTATTATGCCCATTACTTTTTTGTTTATTTTGTTTCTGAGAAAAGAGGAAAATAAAGCAAGCTTATTGCAGTTGTACAATCCTACCATTGCTTCTGGCAATTCAATCACTCAAAAACCTAGCAATTTTTCTATGGCTTTAGTTCAACGAGAAAGAAATTGGCCCTATCAAGTCCACTGTCCAAAAACATTCCCTTGCATCCTTGGTGTCTGCAAGACACTAAGTCCTAAAGACTTCAGTTTCCACCTTGCTTTTGTCTCTCACTTTGGAGATACAACACAGAACATGTGCAGATTTCTAAAGACTTCTCAGAAAAAACTCTATACTTGTTCTGTATTGATTTTTTTTTCTACTGCATCTTCTTCTGGCACGGAACAGCATACTCCAACTGCTCCATACACCACTATAAATACTCGGAAGTTTCCAAGTAGTTCATGCTCTTTACTATTGCTTCCCCAGCGCTTAACAGCCTATAAAAAGTGTTCAGTACAAAAATAATTCCTATCCCATCAGTTAGTTGCTCTTGTTGAATTTCCTGAAGTATAAAGTTCCCGTAAAAGAACTCCAGACAACTTAACAGCTGACAGATACATCTGCTTCTAACTTCCTTTTTTTTTTCCCCTAAAACAGCATGATACTGAAAAAAAATAAGGACTAACATCTTCTATTGAATTACAAAAAAAAAAAAAAATCTTCAAAGAGCTATTTTGGCCACTAGTAAGTTATTGCTTCCCATTTGTGCCATACAAGCATCTTAAGGGACACCAGCTCACTGGAACCCAATATACTTTATATTGAATGGAGTTAATACAAGAGGGAGGGGAGGGAATCTTAAGCAGCACTGACAGAAAAAAAAAATAATTCAGAAACTTTAAGATCAAAGGGATCTTTGCCTTCACATGGAGCACTTTCTAAAAATAAAACACTCAATTCCGTTTCCCAAGGCTTTTTACTGAGCCAATACTGCAGTTCCACCAAGAGTAAATGCATAAAGGAAACACAAGCCCCTAAACCAGCAAGAGCATTCAAAAAACAACTTTACATTCACCATGCAATATAAGATTTTGTATAACAGCCACTTCTATTGAAGAGGAAAAACACATGCCTTTACTCTTATGCTGGGTTTTAAGAGCACCTATCCAACAAGTCGAATGGAAAACATAGGGAATAGTTTACAGGCTATAAATAGTTAAAATAAAACCAGCCTTTGGTAGATATGAAAATGCACATATTGCATATGATGTGTCTATACTTGGAAGAGGTTTACCTTCAAGGCTGCAAAGTAAGAAAACTTTGGTGCAAAACTTGCTTAATGATTTCCTTTACCTTGTGGGTTGATACTCTGTGCTGAGCAATTACAGTTAGTTTTTCTAGGAGCCCTCGTAATCTCTCCTGTGTAGCATGGGAGATCAAGTTCACAACATCAGAGTTAAGTTCCATAATGTCATGCCTTTTACCTGTGGAAGCAGAGAAAATCCATTACGTGTTTTAGTAGTAGCTGATAATTGAAATAATTAGCACAGCAGGTATTCTGTTCCCCCTGGAAGTCATACCCATTATGAATAAAGGTTTGGAGATTATGATTTTCCTGGTAAAGTCACAACTTCAAAGATCTTAGACATTACATTAATAAAACTTAGCCTGGAGCTTCAGAAAATATAGACATTGTTTCACTTAGCCTCCAGATCCACTCTCCTTGCAAGGTCATTTATAGGACAAAGTTAATAAGAACACAAATCAAGCTTCATGTTCGGGGAGGGGAAGAAGTGGTAGCTGTAGAAATTAGTGCCATATTCTGTTAATTCCAGTAATTAAAAAAAATAGAGAATTACATTTTGCCCTGCTTGACACCGTGCTTGTTAACAACTCATGACATTTATTCAATGAGCAGGGATGGTTTTTGCAGCGTACTCCAGGCACACGGGACCCTCTCACCTGCCTCGACTGACTGGCACGGGGCAGACAGACCCAACCATCCCACGGCAGCAGCTCGGGCAACACAGATCAGGTCCAGCCAGGGTCATCATGCCATCACCTTCAACCTTTTCTCTTGGGCTGTCTCTGCCTCTCTGCATTTCAACAGCTGCGACCAAGGTCAGCAACAGCTCTGGGCAAAGCTGTCCTAGCCCCATGCCCAAAGCTGGGCATCACCTCTGCAACCTTCCTGCAGCTACAGGCTGATGACAGAGAAGTCTTCCAGTGGTTGACAGCATCGATCACTCAACGCAACTCTGTCAAGACACCTGGATGGCAGCAGCTTTTCCCTAGTAGGCACGGCAGGCAGCAGTTCCACACACTTCATATGCTGTACCTGTCAGAAGCGCTCTTCCTTGTCCCTCACTGCACTCACAGCGGCTGTAATACTTCACGATGCAATATGCAGCACACCTTCAGAACCCATTTCAGTATGTATTGCCAAGTGGAGTGTTAAGAATGGATAAACAGTACGCCGTAAAAAAAAACCCTAATCACCTATTTAATTTGCCTTTGCTACTCTAACTGAAAATGAATAACAGTCTCGCCAGACAGGGAGAATCCACAATGTTTTCCCAGATGTGATCAAAGAGTTTTCACCGTTTGATCCTGGCCAGTAAGCACTGGCCTGTACCTTAGCTGAGTGTAAAGATCTTTTTGCTCAAGCACCTTCCAACACTTCCTCAGCAGTTTCCCATCAAAATACTGCAACGTCAACTTAAAGACAAAATAAAATCTCCTCAAATCTCAAGACCTCCCTGCACACACACACACTTCTCAAACCAAAGAGGGCTTGGCTCAAGAGCAGAAGTGTTCATTTTCTGAACTGCTGTACTCCCTGACAGTATTCCTTTCCTTGCAATCAAAACACTCCTCATTTACAACATGAATTACTATTATTATTATTGTTAACATGGAACAGCTACCATGCCAGCCATGAAACATCCAGGCTTCTATTTTCCATCTTTCAATTAACTATTTTCACACCCCAAACCAGACAATTATTCTACAAGTACTTTCTCTTGGTGTTTTCGTAGAGCTCTTCATTCTTCCTTATATTTACTTCCCATGAATGACTAGTTAACCTTCTGAATTTTAAGAAAAGCTTCTAGGCACCAGTTTCAATGTGTATTTTCCCTTTTCCACTAGTAGAACAGCACTTCCTTTACTCAACTCTGCCTCATACAGCTCAGATGGCACATCTGGCTAACTAGTGTGGCATGTATTGAGGCAGCAGATAGCATTTGCAGGTTATTTGCTCATCACAGGCTAGCTGCTTAGTTTGGTCTAAGGACAAGCTGTGTGTAAAAAGACTTTGCGATCCTGTAGTTAAACCATTGTGACAGAATTATGACTGCATGTATGAACTGCAAGCTTTCCTGAATGCTCAGCTATAAAACTTACTGTTCCAGTATGGCAAGCTACCAGGCAGAGAGCAGGAGCAAGGAGTTGAGTAATATTCACCCAGTCTGCTGTAGACAGCAGTGCTGCCAATCGGTGCGGTGCTATACAAATGCATGCTCCCTGCTCTGACATAATACAATATTGCTAAGCAAAAGTTATTATTTTGATCAGAAACTAACAGCTGAGATGATACATACACTAAAAACTTCCCATTACAGTTTAGTCTCCACCATTTAACATACATTCCACAGTATTATTCACCGCTACAAACAGCTTTAACATCTCTTTTGCATAAAAATAATGAAATTTTTTTCCATATAGGGAGTAATAAACAAAGGTCCGCCCTGGGCATATGGCCAGTCTGAAATGTCTTCCTCATCACATGAGCAGGATCTGTAATGTTGGACAATAAAGTACATACATCTGACCAGGCTTAGGAATGCAAAAGCTGTTAGGAAAGTCAGTGTAATAATGCATCAAGTTAGGAGGTGCAGAAATAAAAAGCACTCTTAAGTGTTTGATTTGACACTAGCATCTATATGGTTGTTATGTGTTCCATTAACTTTAAGAGTAATAAAGTTGCTCAGGGCTCACATGTAAAAGTGGCATCAATTTCTTTTTTCTGGTTGTTCTTCAGACTATTTCCATGTAAAAATCTTACAGAACACTTGTTTCCTAGAAGGGGAAGTAAGAACTCAGTATAGTTTGGAAGAAACACATGAACTGAGATTAATAGTTCCAGTTCCTTCTTCAAAGATTGGAGGCTGGCTGAAGAAATAGGCAAGGAAATACTACATCCATACATATCCGTTGCATATGCTTTGTTCTCACCTATGTTCAAGATCTTCTTCTGAAGTGCTTCCGAGGAGAGAAAAGGTTCATCTGCACAAGAGCGGATCACTGTACCAATCAGCTCAGAGTTTGTTGCCAAAATGCAGGCATTCTCCTCATTAAGATTGACCCCAGCCATAGAAGTCACATCATTTATGTCATCTTCATCTCTGCTAAAGAGAAAACCAACATTTTATGCTTCATTCAGAACGGATACAAAGAAAAAGCCCCTTGACCATCAACAGTCACGTAACTTGGAGGCTACCCCTATACAATAGATATTTAATATGGGTGTGGACAGGGACAGATGGCTCCCAAAAGCTTTCACACTTCAGTGAAGTGCCTCTCAAATGTTAGCTTGACTAACATCTCAGTTGCTAGGCATGCAAATCCTTTACATAAAACTGAAATTTTGATCAAGCTCAGAAACCAAGGACTAAGGTAAACCTGGATTAAAAGTCCTCACAGGCTCCCTACCCTGCACCACTGCTCTTACAGTCTGAAATTTGTTCTAAAACTCTAATTCACCAGGTAGAAGTAAGCGTTGAATAAAGTTGAATACTGACTCATTGAACTTATAAACAAGACTATTTTCTGAGACATCTATCCTACGAACTGAAGCTTATAGCACAAGTGTATTACCACAAATCTGACCTTCACTTTTCTTTTAGCGAAAGAAAAAAAAATAAGATAGGATCACCCCTTGTCAGTTGTATACAGAACAAACCAGACTTTGCCCTTTGAATCAGTCCTACCATACAGTACTGATGTACATAGCAGGGAGCATGCTGTGCTTCTGAAGAACAGTGGCAGAGCTCTAGCTCTTAACATCCCTCCATTAGGTGGATTCTACTGTAGCAGCTTTGGTCTATGTTCAGAATAAAAACTCAAGTCTGGCATACTTAGGGTTAACATAACTAAGACTAGCTATAACCATGGCAAGGCTCATGTTAAGCAAATAGTCTGTGTGCCTCAGCTTTTTTTTTTTTTTAGAAAAAGATCATTTTAGTTAAAATACTGAATGAATTTTATATGCAAAAAGTTTTTGTGAGACTTCAGCAATGAAAATACCCAAGTTATTTTCAATTAAGTTCAGATTATCAAAAGAAAGCCTTTCTTACTTCACAAAGCGACAAAGGCCCTAATGGCGACTCCAAGGGTTTAGAACCAGAACACAAGTCAGCATTATTAATACAGACAGGTGGAAGCACCCAATCTGAAGGTCTTTTGATTTTTGGTTTTCTTTGTTGTTTTCAAAACCCAAACCACACAGATCCCCCTCCTGAAAAGTATTTGCTGGCAAGGTTTGATACAGTTAATCTGAGGAAAACACTGTGTGGCCTACGTAACTCTTGAGCAAGTGGTTAGTCAGGAACTTGCCATTCTCAGGTGAAATGGGATCTCTTAGAGGCTCTCTTCTGACTGGAAACAGGCAGAAGCTGAAGTTATTAGAACATGGGTTGGGTTTGAACAATACTCAAAAGACACAAGAAAATGTTAAGATTTTTTCTTAAACTATAGATCCATTTTCTCCTTCGGGTTTCAATAGGTTTCTATGGTGCAAGTTTTCTCCCACAAACTTCTAGAGAGAAGCCTGACTAGGAAAGGAGTCCAGCATTCCCTTACTCCTCCTGCCGTTTGTTTGTGTGCCCCCATGCCTAGGAGTTTCTATGTGATTTGTTTTGGGAAAAGGAGACCCAACAAATTCTCAAACCAGCTTCATTCATTAAGACATAGCTTCCTGACTAGGCTTGTGTCACAAATCCATCATGCTAAGAAAGGCATTAAATCCTAGGATTGTCAGAATGGCTAAGTGACCACAGTACAATTCAAAGTCAAAGTCACTGCTGCCGAATAGCATCCCTACTCTCACCCCTTCACAACCAGCAACTGAGCAGTTCTAAGCGTACACTTATGCTCTGTCAGCCTAACAGAGACCCTGATCTTTCAAGAAGTGTGTAAATGAAGCTTCACTGAATGCTAATTGAGTGCTAACTGATCTTCACAAGTACACTCCAGTTTCCTCTTCTTAATCACCATTACAAAGGTATCTTTGTTGGTGGCAGGGACAAGGATCCGAGAAAGTGCACTGACTGTCACGGATCTTCTCACAGAGAACATTAGAGAATCAGCACAACTAGCACCAAGAACATGCATAGCAAGCTATCAGAGCTGCAGATGCTGGAACCTGACATTATCCTGACGGAGCTGTTTGTACCTCAGGTACACCTGTATAGAATGCAGTTTCAGTAAGTCATTTTAGCTTTTAATCCGGCCACACACTCCAAAAACTCAAGCAAGAAGGTGGTAAGCTTCTCTACTGTACATCTATCCACCTTTCTATATACACAAGTTTCAGTTCTCTAAGACCAGCTTTTATCAGGTTACTATTTTCTCTAATACTTCCATGCACACAGTCTCTTTTATGAGTACACACATACAAGAGTTCATATGCAAGTAGGTATCTCTACCTGTCCTGTTTTTAAGGACCACTTTGAACTTCTTCACTGTGGTATATAAGTTGGCATTAAGTCACCAAGTCACTAGCCTTGATGAAAGATTAATTTGCACCTGTGAAAAAACTGGTGCACTTGTTTTTCTTAACCCAAATAAAATATCATTACATTTCCTTAGAAGTAGTGCTCACTAAAGATTAATGCATGTTTCAGAAACCATGTTAAGTTTTACTATTCTTTTCTCCTTGCTGTTCAAACAAACCTCAATCATTTTAAGTAACGTATTATGTACTTTGAGTGAGCTATAAAAATCATTCTACTAAAGTGATAAATTTAAGATACTCCAAAATATACATGCAGACATTTCTGTTGGATACAGACTTGCTTACTCTGTAAAGCCCCTCTTCTACACCACTTCTTTTAATGCTTTTTGCATTTGATCATGTCACACTCAGAAATCAACAAGAAAAGCTCCCAGTTGTTTTAAGTCTCCAATGATTTAAGCTTAGTCTGCATGAAGTCAGGTTTGACTTTTATACTGGATATTCCACTGGAAAAGAAGCCCAAGCAACATAGATGCACCTCACATCTATGAATTCGCCTGTACTGCCAGAAAAGTGAGTCTGTGGCACCCTCTGGTGTTTGACCAGCACACGTGTTCTTCTGAATCCATCTCTTCTTACGGTTTCATACAGCAGTCAAAAGGAAAACTAGAAAGACACACTTAACCCAAACCTCTGCACACCATCACAGACAACTACGTGGGACAGAATAATTCCAGTGGAGCAAAAACAACCAGCACTCCCCACCACCATGAGTCAGAAGAAGCAGCTGCACAACTGCTTTCCCCTCTGCTGTCTCTCCTCTTTGTCTGCTAGTTGAGATTGCTGGTACCTTCCAGACAAAATGCACAAGTTGTTGTATGTGCTTTGGAGAGCAACTCTATTAAACAGAATAGATGCAAAAAAAAAAAAAACAACAAAAACAACAAAAAAAACCCCACCACCACATTTGAAGATGCAAATATGTGTCTTATTTGTTCCAGGGTGCTCTAATATATACTTTACAGAAGTATGTGGAGCAGTTCACAAAAATCTTGATGCTTTTAAAACTAACTGCCCTTTACAATACATGCCATGGGGCAATCAAGTGCCAGCAATGCCCATTTCTAGAAGATTTTTGTTTTAATTGGGGAGGGAGGATCACCATTTTTTCTACTGTTTAACTTGAGCAACCAAAACAGCCCATTAAAGAGTGGACAAGTTCAAATTGCAGCTTATTAAGTACAGCTTAGTGAGTATTATGTTCTCAAATCCTAACCTGATCTAGACACACAATGACAGTCAGGTTTGATGACATACTGTGATGCAAAGCCACAGTTTGAAGTGTCATATCTACAATCACATCAATCACAAGATTGCTCTCTGCCTATTATGAGTCTTATCACAAAACGTCAAAGTGGGCCATGGTGCTTCCCTCTGGCTCACAAATGATAAGCCAGATGATTGATCACAGGTCAAAGAACAGCTGTGCTGAGAATAACAGAAGTCAGGATAGAAGAGAGCAAGGAACGTCTATTGCCCAGGCCAGATTAACACTATGTGGTGCTAGACTTGCTTGGAGAACATAGATACTTGACCAGCTCAGGTACACGCTGCCCAAGTTCAGATATACAAAGATTCTCATACGTAGTTTTTAAAGTCAGAAAGTTTGGTTATATTGCTGTTTGGTTATATTGAATAAGAAAAGCACCAGGGGTTTACTCTGAAGAATGTATCTCTTTGGGAAGAGACTTACTAGAAAAATTTAACTGATTTCAAATATGACTTTTCATGGATTTATGCTGCTCTGAAAACCACAATCCAAAGGCAGAACAGAAATCCATCCTGGATCACACTGTAGACACCAAATTTTTCCTACAATAAGAATTTAAGAATTCAGGGAAGAAACTTCAAGAATTCAAACTTAACTGTAAGACAGTTGATATATTCTGATTGGAAGACCGTAAAAAATTTGTTTCTAGGCTTTTTTGTGGGATGGGTTTTTTCACTGTTTTGCTTTTTTTTTTCTTTCCACGATACTTACAAAGTGATTTTTGCAAACATCACTACATAAAATTACATCACAAATTATGTTTTCAAGTATACTTCATAAGAGCTTGAAGGAGCTGAACAGAGCTATTGCTTTAACATCAGCTTTTCATTTTAATTTCTGGCTACCAATGTTTCCAGCATTCAGTGTAGACTGTACATATCCATATGTAACAACAGCTGTCTGTCTCTATCAGTGCACACAAAGCTCTGGCTTTCAAGCTACAAGAGGTGAGAAGTCAAACTGGTCAACAAGAAAAAGCTGTCCTGTCTTCTTTAATCCCTGGAAGAGTAACTCCAAGCTTGCCTTAAGGTAATAAGACCAATAATGCTTACAGCAGTCTGTACCTCTGTTTCAACATCACATTTCAGAGACACAGAAATAATTTCTGCTTTTGAAAAGTTAATCAGTTACCAACTGAACTAAAAGCTTTAAGCATTCTTGTAATCTAAAGGCCTAGAGAACATGCCAGCAGCCATAATTACAGGTGTAGTCAAAGACTTTCACCTCTACATACAGGAACAAGCTCACTCATAAGAAGAGCTAATAAAAGATTTTGTAATACAGCACAGAGCTTTACATAGGTTACCCAGTGTTCTGGTTTTGTTGGGTGAGGGGGGGCCTAAGGTGGTAGCTTCTGTAGGAAACTGCTAGAAGTCGCTCCCCTTTGTTCAGTGGACTCGGACAGGCCTAGGGCGGACCCGCTGCTGGCCAAGGCCAAGCCAATTGGTAGCAGAATGTCCCATGATAATGCCTCTGCGATAACGTATTTAAGAAGGGGAAAACAGGAAAAAAAAAAAAAGGAGAAGATGTGAAGCAGCTGAGCAGGGGCAGAGAGGGGGAGGCACGAGCCTTGTGGGCCTTGCAGGCCTCACCCTCTGGCCTCCCACCAGGCAGCTGACTGGGCCCAACTTGGCCCAGCCCAGCTGCAAGAAGTGGAGAGGAGATGAGATGTGAATGAGATGTAAAAAGGACCCTGAGAGGCATCTGCCAGCCTGTTGTGAGGAACAGCTGCAGACACCGAGGTCAGTGAAGAAGGAGGGGGAGGAGTAATGCAGCTCCTGGCCAAGATTCCCCTGCAGCCTGTGGTGATAACCATGGTGGAGCAGGTTGTCCCCCTGCAGCCCATGGAGGTCCACAAAGGGGCAGAGATTCACCTGCAGCCCGTGGAGGACCCCACACCGGAGCAGGTGGATGCCTGAAGGAGGCTGTGGCCCATGGAAGGCCCACTGGGACAGCTGTTCTGGAGAGACTGCACCCCATGGAAGAGATGACCCACGCCAGAGCAGTTTCACAAAGGACTGTGGCCTGTGGGAGGGACCCCACGATGGAGCAGAGGAGGAATGTGAGGAGTTCTTCCCCCGACCATGAAGCCGCGGCATAAAACAACGTGTGATGAACTGACCGCGACCCCCATTCCCTCTTCCCCCCTGTGCCACTCGGGGTGGGGGGGGAATGTAGTAGAGATAATGGTAAGCGCGGGAAGAGGGAGGGGTAGGGGGAGGTTATCTTGTTCCCTGTCTCATTCTCCTGCTAGTTTTAGAAATAAATGAATACTTTTCCCCAAGTCAAGTCTGTTTTGCCCGTGACAGTAATTTTAAGGACTTCTCCCCGTCCTTATCTCAAACCTCGAGCTGTTTTTCTTATATCATCTCCCCCTATTCTCTCAGAGGGTGGGGGGAGCACGAGAAAGAGACTGCGTAGTCTGGTCCCGATCGGGGCTGAACTACGCCACCCAATCAGTCCAAACAGGAGTTTCAATGCTATCTGGTGGTCTGTAAAAAACAGAGGTTATATCTGCTTTAATCCTATAGAGAGCTTTTAACACAAAGTAACTTCGCTTTAGATTAGTTAATAGTACTCACAGAATGGAGATCAACATGCCTTCTCTACAAGTGAAAAGCTGATACATATTGATGCACACCAAATAATTACACTCTTGTGATAACACAAGGAAAATCCAACCTCATCAGGTCAGTTTTCTTATGTTAAGAATAATTAACATCTGCTATGAGGTAAAAAATTTTAGGTTCCCCCTTGCCAATTAGTATTCGAACATGAAAACCACCTATCATAAACAAGTCTCTAAAGCAAGTTGTTTTTATTTGGGCTCTGTTCCCACCCCAAACTTGTCTCTTCCTTTTGTTCCTTCCTATAGCAAACTTCTGATATTGTTTATTTTTACCTGAAGGATGTTGCTCCATTCTCTTTCACTTTAGCTTTCTGAAGAGGAGATGCTTGAAGCGACAGAGTTTTATTTCCTGGCAGGGTAATTTGTTTCAGAATGGAACCTAAAACAAAACAAAGAACATGCCATGGTAGAACGCAAAATGCTAAGACAGCTGTTTAATCAGTTCATACTTCTAGCAAAGGTTACTGCAGACTTAGTAACAACTAATTAGGTCCATCTGAAAACCGGATACTCTAGACGCTTACATTCTACATGTTCTGTATGGGCAAAAACCCTACACACTCTCAGCAAATACTCTCCTCTGTGCCAACCAGTGAAAGGTGCCTGGCTGAGACAAACTCACATTATGCATCAACCTGGACCTGTTGAAGGAAAAAGCAGTCTCACAAAGCAATTCTCGAAAGAATCACAGTTTAAAGGAAGTTTATTACAAGGAGCTTACTCATAGTATTTTAGCAAGTACAAATGTTTGATTGACATGCTTTTAACAGATACCAGAAGTAGACATGGCACTGAGTTTCTTATCAGAAGCCCAAGTAGACAGTAAAGATGTTCCAACTTATGGCACAGAGCTGGTTGCTTCTGATACACAACCACCTTCTTTCACTTTTACAATCTACCAACAGCCTGCACTCATTTCTGTATCTCAGCAGTCCTCTCCCTTCTCCATTAAAGAGGTTCCACCATACCTGCAGGAAACTGGTTAGTTTGAACAAGTGTATTCAGTGGTATTCTTTTCTCAGCAGATGTCTGTAGGGTCAGCGTTGAGGGTTGCGTGAGTGCAGATACTTGCTTTACAACAGTTCCTGAGGGTTGCTGGACTACCTGGAAGTGGAATATCCAATATTAAGAGTGAGAAGAGCTAAAAAGAGAGAAGTAAATAGTATCAATGTCTTCAGCCAGTCAGAATGCCACCGGGCACAAATGCATGTCTAGCTTTCAGTTTAAAGCTCCAGCTCATTCAGTAAGCTCTAACAGACACTTCACCCCTACTCTCTATTGAAAAACTATATTACATGAGTTTCACTGAGTACTACACAATCCATTACACTCAGAGGCTTTTCCTCCTTGCTTAATAGACTAACAATTGAATACTGAGTCTGCCTGCCAACAAGTTCAAAAGGGTGAGTATCACATACACCTAGTTAAAAAGAGAGAACACCAAACCAAACAGAAGTCTTGCATGAAACTATTTTCCTGTCAAGAGTTAGGAGTACACACTGCAAAGCATTTTTAGAGCTGCAACATCAACTGTAAATTGAGATGCTGAGTTCCAAAGCATTAAGCAAAAGCACACTGAACACATGAGTTAGCGGGAACGGGAAGCACCAATCAGCAACACCTATAGCAAGTAGAGAGCCTCTACACAAAAGCATCAGTACACTGCTGAAGGGTGAAAAGGAAGGGGGTTGATAGTTTTGTCTAAAGAGGCTCTCGAAATAAACAAAACCAGACAGCAGGATGTAATCACAACACAGACCTACAGGCACAGCCCATAAATACTAATTCTTCTTCATCAGGGGTAGCTATTAAAGTGCAAGAAAGTAATAAAATTGCAGCATCCCTAAAAGTCTCATTTCTATGCCTCCCAGCTAACAGAACGTGGGCTGCAACTCTTCATCCATCCTTTGGAAAAGTTCCTCATTAGAAGTACTAGAAAGATGCACATTTACCAAAGCACAAGATCAACATCTGCAAACTGAATCGTACTTTTTTAGCAGCAAAAAGCTAATGCAAAGGAATTTGCAAGGTAAAGAAACCACTTTCTCCTCTACATGTTTTATTCTAACTTCAGAAAGTCTAAAAGAGCATTTGTACAGCAACACTGCACAAGTTTAAGTAAATAAAGAATTGACATTTATTTTACTTCAGAAGTTAGGCCATCTCCTTCTGTCATCTAATTTCAGATTTATCAGTAAATATCATCAGTGTAAGTATCACACATTCACAAAAAGCGGTACTTTGTGCATCAAATAGTTAAGATACACCCCATCCATTCCCCTACTAATATAATAGCATCATAGTTTGGCATAGCAGCAGTAATACAGAAGAACTAAGCTGAAGGTGGTGTTTGAAAACCAGACAATGAACAGGCAGTTTTTGAGAAGAAACATAAGATCCAGATTTACCAAGTTTTTAGGCAGAGGAAAGAATCACGGGAGTACAGGGAAGGACTGTGGACAGAGTTACAGCTCACATGTGCAGCACTGCCTCATGATCTGGTACGCACACTAACATTCACTTCTCTGTGTTTTTATGAAAAGCAATTTGATCTTTGAGAGATCCAGCTTCCACATGCTGCAAGCTGAAAATAATGTTAATAGCATCATTTATATGTTCAGATAATTACTGAACCAGCTTGGATAAACCACTCACAGGCTCTGCCAGCACCCACACTGACACACACATAGAGATCCTCCCTGCCAGTGAGGATGATCCTTCATCTTCAGCAGGCAAAACACTGAAAGAGCACAGGAGGAAACAAAAGCATTCGAGATGAAGGTGCAGCAGACAAAAAGAACAGATAGCCAATGTTAAATCAATAGCCTAGGTGGAGATTGGGATGTCAGTCAAGTAACTGAGGAGACTAGTTCAACAAGAAACAGAAAGGATGTGTTGGCAGTAAAGCTGATTTTTGTGTTTGCCATTCTAGTTGCTAGACTAAGAAAAGCTGGAAGTCCTTGGGACTTGCAACAGAACAGGGCAGCAATCCTAGAAGTTTCAACAAGGATCTAATGCCAGAAAAAAAGTATTAAAAAATAGATGATATCTGTAAGAAAGAGCTATTGCCTCTTTTCTTCAGGTTAGCAGCAAGAGGTTATAAAGAAAAGGGACTGTTCCTTTGTGCCCCATTAAGTAGGTTGACAGAGATATCAGAATAAAAAAGCACCAACACTCTTAAGTATATAAAAAAAAAAAAAAAAAGCATGTAACATCCAGCTGACAGCACAGGGACAGCTGGCTGAGAGAGACTTTGATTAGCCTTATTTGAACCTGCTTTGCATTCATAAAGTGAAGTTTGGAGATCAGCGGAGAGATGGTAAGGCATCATCACACACTACAAGCAGTATTGCTTCACGAAGGAAGCCTCACCAGCTGAATGCAAAAGCACACATCCTGAACAAAAAACTCTTGAAAAATAACAGAGGAGATTCTCTGCTCAGAAAAGCTCTGCTCTGAGGGGACTTGACACTAACAACTCACTGAGAACAAGTGGCTGGAACAGCGCAAGCACTTCACTCCTTGCTTCAACCCCTAGCAATGTCCAGGGAGCACACCTCACTGGTAATTGCGGGGACTACACCATAAAACTCTTGCTCTTTCTGCTTAACATGAAGTTGTAGTCTCACAGCAGCTTTCTCACCATTGCAAGCCAGTGGCTGGTAATATGAATTTTCAATTATTGTGCTTTAACAAGAGACAAAGCAAGATTAGCTTTCTTTCCAAGATGAAACTTCCGTGTATGCCAATGCAAGAGAGTCACTGGGAGGGAACACTGTCCCGACGTGCAACTCTCACAGCACAGCTGTGTGATCAACCCCAACAGCATCCCTGAAGAACAGGTCCCTTGGTGTCCACCATACAAACCAGAATTTCAATAATCATGCCACAGAAAAGACAGTTACAGGTTACATGACTCTGGTCAGAATTTTGATATTGAATACTGCAATGCTGCGTTCTTAAGCAGCACCAACATTACACTGGAACTGGCACATGACAGTTCGCTTTACATTCCCAAGCACAAGAGACCTAAATTAGAAATGGGCATGCAGAGGGAGTGTATGGCATCAGGCAACCCTGCGGGCTGCAAAGGGAAAGAAATTGCTGGCAGCATTGTATGGACAGATTTGCACAGCTGGCATGTGCTTCCTTTCAGCTGGCAGAAAGACCCTTCTATTTAGGGAGGGGAGGTCCAGATTTGTTTTCCTGTGGGAGGAAAACAGACCCTCTGTCCTTTCAAGGAAATGCACCAGGGAAGTCCTAGAAGATGCAGCCACTTCTACAGACTTGCTCATTGTGCTAAGAGGTTGTCTGAACAAACATCAAGCTCCTGATATGGCTAAGCTACGAAGTGGTCAACTCGGCTCCTCAACTAGAAGACCAAAATTAAATAGGTATTTTGAAGAGAAAGTATTTTAATCACTGTGCCTGGGATCTAACCAAATGAGGATAAAAACATGTTTCGTATGCAATTCAATGCTTATAAGGTACAGCAAAGAAATGGAGGAGGTAGAAGTAATTTCTTGAGTTCACCAATATCATATTCAAGAAGTGTTTCAACTCCCTAGTGTAGAGTTAAGCTTCCTCGTCTATTTGTACAGATGGTCAACCTTTCCCCTGGATTACATGGCTTGCTGTGTAGCCAACAAACTGCTTGCTCTCCAGCCCTTGTACAATCTGAGAAGCCCTTATTTTCTTCTGGCTGGAATTTCAAACTTAGTACTGAAAGACAGTAAGAGTATCAACTCTTTTCCCAATTTGGCTTTACCTACTACTATCAAAGCCTGTTACTGCATATGCTTGATATCTGTTTTTAAAACAAACCCACTCATAAAAAGACCCCCTCATCCCTTCCATATAGCTGAGTGCTTTGCTCTTTCTAAGCAAGTCTGAAAAGAAAAGCTGGTAGCATAAGCTCATTATTTAGAATGCAGTGTTCTTGTATTAAATCCACCTTACACACTTAGATAAGAAGAAAATTAAAGCAAAATATTTTAGGCATCTGAACACTGTTAAATCAAGTACACAAAATAAACAAACTACAAAGGAAATCCACACACTAGATGCCCTACTATACTTGCCAAAAGTAAATCTAGCTTCATAGGAAGTCTAATGTTTTCCCCTCTTTTTAAGGAAAATCTATTCAAGAATCAAGTTATCTGCCAAAGAGAGACTCCACTCTCAAAATACTTGAGAGCATTATTTGCAGATAGACTAGTCAGACAGTATATTACTCAGTATCTCAAACACTCATAAACCAAACCTAATGTATTTCACAACGTTGCTCTTTCAGGTATACCTGTTGGTATTTAACAGTAACATTAGCAAGAAATTAACCTGCACCAAGAAAAAAAAAACGTTAACACATTGCTTTTGAGAGTATTGTTTTAATAAGACATTTATTCCTCCAGGAATTTCTTAGCTAATAAGGCCTGATAGAAAAAGCTCACTTTCGGATGACTTCATAATTAACATGTCTTAACAAATTTGGAGGTCAGAACTCTGATCTGCAAAAGCTCCATTAAACATCATCAATCCACCTGTGCCTGCAAAATACTCAGAGTAGGAAGTACCAAGCTAGAGACTGGAATCCCTGGTGGCTAGCTGAGTCACAGCCCTTACAGTGCATCTAATAGTAATTAACCTAAGCATCTCATTGGCAACTTCTGTTCCCAACAGTAGCATTTCCCGCCTTTTCTTTCAGACGCGAACCTAGCCTGGCTGCACACATAGCAGGGGTCAGAACTCATGTTCCCTCATGTCTCAAGCTGGATGTCCAGTCTAGTGGAATGGTGGTCTTGCAAGAGACCAAGCTTACAGCTTGGCTTCAGATTCATCTTTTCAGCAAGTGCTCAATATCCCTATGACAAACACAACTGATTAGCTCACAACAGACTAACTTCATACATTAAAAAAAAAAAAAAAAAAAAAAAAAAAAAAAAAAAAAGTAAGATCTAAATTAGTATCCTCTTTACCAGAGTCAAAGTAGCCCCGTTACAGAGAAGCTGAGAAATTTATCTTACCAACTGTTTCACTTTAACCACCTGCTGTGCTCCCACTGACTGCGCAACAATAGAGTTTGGTTGTGAGATTTTAATACTGATTGGGGTTCCAATCACTGGTTTCAGAGGTTGGAGAGGAGTTGTTGCTGAAGATGCTGCTGTAGAGACCAGCAGTGGCTTTGCAGACTGGAGAGAGGATGTTGCTACCGCAGAAGTGAAGACTGGCTTGACAGTTTGGATAGCAGTCAGCCCTGATGTCGCTATTGTTGTGGTGAGGACTGAAGCTGCAGGCCGAAGAGACGCTGTCACCACCGCGGAGGCAGAAACAGGCTTCACAGTCTGCAGAGAAGCTGCTGCCGACGTACTGACAAGGATTGGTTTTATAACTGGAGAGGCTGTGACTGTCACAGAGGCAGACACTGGTTTTATAACTTGAAGAGAAGTTGTTGCTACAGCTGAGGTTACCACTGCTATTGAAGGAGCTGGTGTTGCAGAGGTACAAGTCGAAACAGCTTCCTGGGTTGGAGCTGGCTGCTGCATACACTGCTGGATAAAGCTCTGAGCATTGGGCATTAGCTGCCGTAAGGCAAGCATGCTTTTCTAGAAGAAAAACAAACAAACAAAAAACACTAGATGAAACATCAGTAGAGTCTTACACAATACTGATACCTTAACAACTGAATCGTCTTCCTCATCTTCCAATTTAATTTTTCATGAGACAATAAATTGCTTGTTCCAAACAAGTTTTACTAAAATTCAGGGACCCTTAAACTGGGACAATACTGTTCAACGAAGGCCACAACAATCACAAACACAGGCTGAGGAAAGGTCAACAGTCAACACAGCTTCACTGGAGGCAGCAAATCCCACCTACAGGGAAAGGCACCCATAACTTTGCTCTTTCATTTAGATTTTTCAATTTGAAATTTGTGTTCTAGAAAGAGACCATTTTAACTCTTCTACTACCTAAAAAAAAATTATTTTGCAAAAACCTCTGCTATATTGTAACAGCTGTGTTTATTCCGCAGAGCCTGTCTGACAGAGAGCTACAAGTTACCCAGTAAAGTCAGAAACAAGTCCTGAAGACACGAGCACTTCTACAGCAATACAGCTGTATCTACACTAGGGGGGGATACCACTTTAATAATGCCTGCATAGCCGCAGCAGCACAAGGTACACCAGATAGTTCTCTGCAACAAGAGAATATTAGTAAAGGTATCTGGCAACATCTCATTTTTACTACAGCTATGTTTGAGAAGGTTAATGGATAGAATAATCTTGAAGGCCTCTACAGATTTTTCTCCTTGACTATTTACAATCTGTTATGGCTCAGAACCAGGGGAAATCAGCTCTGCAGCTACCTGTATATTCTCACAAACCTTTTCTCCCCTCCTCTCAACAGTTTTTGAAGTCTGTAACAGTCTCTAGCACAGTGCTGTTGCTCTGGGCTTCATGCATAAGGAACATGTTGTCTCATATGCTAATACACCGAACAAACAAATTGCTTGCACATCTAGACCTTCTGTGGCACATCTATCTTTAATGTTAGTTTCTTTTCTTTTAAAAGGCTGCTGAGCTTTCCTCATGCTCCTGATGCAGTTTATTTACCAAAAGCATCCAGCACAGATTCGAAAAATCAAGCAGGCTTTACAGCCAAAGTCACTGTACTTTTCCATCTACTCGAACAGACAAAACAAAACCCATGCAACAGCTTTGTCAAAAACCTGCAGCTCAAAGATAAGAGAAGTCCACAGAGTCCTCCCTAAAATTCCACTTCAGTAGCTGAAAGTCAGCTGGCAATAAGCCGTATCACATTTCTTTCTGGACTCCAGCTGCAAGCGTTTCCCCCACAAACAAGGCCAGCACCAATCCTCATAGGACCTTAGAGAAGTGCTCCTGAAGTCACCTTCGATTTGGCACTCAGTCTTGTCACAGCTGCTCAGCGTTACACACCAATTATGTATGGTCTGTATCAACTACACATCCTTAAGGTATTTCATAAAAAAGGCAATCAGAGTGTAAGATGTCTTAAAGGATGGTAACACTATAGTCAGCTAACGCTATTTAGTCACTGTCATGGTCACAGTTTTTGAAGTCACAGTATTTCACTGTTAATACAGAGTACAACAAGGAGAGAGCACCTTGTCAAGGATTATGCAGTATGGATACTGCCCAAAACAGAAAAGCCTTGATGATACCAGCACCTGGCAGCATGCCACAGGAGAAATGTGCACCAGCTCTGCTGTGATGGGTCAGGGTCTGACCTACGCCAATGAACCCACCTTAACTCCTGCAGAACTGCGTCAAGGTCCGTGCATGACATCTAGCCACTCTCCACACTGTGGGATCGAACACTAACTCAGACTGAGCACCTCTGCAAGTGCATGAGGACAGCACAGTGCTGTACTCCCGGGGGACCCCCAAAGGGGTAGAAGCATTAGCAAGTGCTGTGCAGCCACCTCTTGGCTCAGCTCCTCTGCATGAATTAGTCCAGGGCTGCCGGGGCTCACCAGCCCCAGATGAGGTCTTTCTGTGCCAGACTTAGGCTGGATCTGCGTGGAGCTACTGAGGTTCACCTGCGCTGTTTCGGGAACACAGCACAGGGGCACTGGAGCTGGCCCCATGTACATGCAGCCAGAGCTACACTGGATATAGGAAGGCCCATACTCTTCTCTTTTTTTTTTTTCTTCCAGCTTTTTCCATGGGCTTTTAAGAAACCTCCAGGGAATTAAACTGAGAATAAGTGAGCAATATGAAAATTTTATATTGAGCCCTGCAGAAAAGAGTCTAGTCTTCTGGACTCATGGCAAACTTTCTAGCAAAGTATTTAAAGGCTGCCACTGTAACAAAAATATTTACCCCACAATTTAACAGATTAACATCAGCCATCTAAAAGTAATATCAACATTATTACATGTATTGTTATATGTGCTGTCAAATACCGAGGAAGAAGACAAACTCTAGAAAACCTCTGTCCCAGCTTTAGCATTTAAATATTTCACCTTGATTCTCAACTGTGCCCATAGTGAATGGCAAGGAAAAGTACAGATCTGCCAAGCCTAAGAATACTATGTGCATTGCAATTAAATATGACCAAGTTGTCACTGGGATTTAATGCTTGCTAGAAGAACAAAGATGTTCATTTTTACTTTTATTGTTAGTAAATTCCATTTTACCATATGATTATAAAAGTTAAGACAGCTTTATTATTATTATTTACATTATTATTTGCCTGAATAGAGGTAGAGTTATCCTGGGTTACTCTTCCCAAGTTGCAGTAGTCCTGTCAGAATTTCTGGAGAAAGGGATGGGGTTTTTTCTGCCTCCAGTTAAACACAAACCAGCAGACAGATGAATACAAGCTTTATGTAGATTCTTCAAGCTTAAATACTGCATAAGCTGTGCAGAGCCTTCATTGTCAGTCATCTGTACTAGAATTTAGCACAATTACTGTTTTGATGAGAAAGTAAAAGGTCGTCTTAGTATAGCTGCTCTACTGTAGATGCATCGGCTTCCAAAACATTCGTCTCCACTAATGACTAGAGGGTAATTACTCTCCAATTTAAGAACAGAGCAACAGTTACTCCTCTGAAATCCTCCCTCCCTCAAAAAAATTGTCTTTCCAAGAGCAACAGTCATACAGGACTAGTTTAAACATCATTTCTTCAGCTGACCTGAGCAAATACCTGTTTGAATGCTCTCTTTCCTTTCCTGGTCACCCTCCTCCCTACCCTACCCCCCCTCAAATACTACACATCCACGATCAGACACTTACCTTGAGAAAAGGAACTAAATATGGTTGTGGAGACGACTTGAGCTCTATGTATAGCTTTTTTGTAAATTCTTCTGGTTCAATTTTTGCTTCCTAAGAGGAACGTACAATTACACTGGTAAGTTATCACTACAAATCTATGATATTTTTTCCCAGGAGTATCAAAAATTCATGGAAATTTACATTATTGTGGAATTGTTCAATGTCAATAGTCGAATTTTTTTTCCTCTTATATTGTCAAACAAAAGATTTTAGGATAGAACGATCTTGCAATTTAGATACAGTATTATCAAATTAAGTTACTTTCTTAGACTCCAGGCAGGTAACACTTGAAGATACTTGTTCAAACACCTCATTGAAGTGAGCTCATAGAAAAAAGTTCATAAGTAGCACTGAGTAGCAATGAATACGTCATTGTTATGCAGAAATATTTAAAATCCACTACGAGTACTTTTTTTCCTGTAAAAGCCGTTTATCTGCATAAAGATCAATTTAAAGAGACCCGAGACAAGAGACAACTACTCAGTAGTTTTTGTAAGACAATTCTAGTCTAATGCATACATAGCATAATAAAGCAAAGCATTTAACATCGCCTTTCAAAAGCGGGAGAAACTGAACATCAGAACATCACCTCTGCATACCACCACAGTGACAGTCCTCTGGCTTGCAGGGTAGTCTCCTCTTTTAATGCCTTCTGCTCTGCCCCAATACAAACATCTGACTCAAGGGCTCTGGGAGGGTTATGAAGCTGCAGCAGACTTCGGAGATCCCTCACTCACTACTTCAGTGCCACCACGATAGGGCTATGGTGGTGGGTATCCCCAGACACTGCTGCCCTTTTTCATCCTTTCAGGTGAGACTGCCACAGAGTCACCAAGAACACTACTTCCTCCAGGAAGGTACAGACACACAAGAAAGAGGGACCCCAGCATTAATCTCTCTCTCTGCAGAGAAATCACTCCTCTCATGTTCTCCTTCAGAACAACTGTTCCAAGGAGCTATGTGACCAGAGCAGGGATTTAAGGACGCAATATTCACACAACAGAACTTACAGGATCCCTCCATTTTAGTCGTTTGATCTGCTGCCTCTTAGGTCTCACTGAGCTGTGGTTGCCGATCACCAAGGTTTCACTGATACCAGTCACCAAGGTCTCAGTGATTTGGTACACTACACCTCAGTGCACATAAGGCACTTGGCACTCACTTCATGAGATGCTGCCTTAAGGACCATTTTACTTCACAGCTGCAATTTACTGATTTTCCTCATGCATATGAAACATTAATTTATTTTGCATTTAAATCATATACATGTACTGAAGGGCAGAACAGAAGCACTTTTAAAATATTACACAAAAGCAAACAAGTGGACCGTTTGGTAACAACTGTTCTTAAGAAAATAAAGTACTGTAAGCACAAGAAGAAATAATTCTAGCATTTTGCTACAGCATCAAGGTGTATAGTCCAGCAGCAACACAAAGGCAGAGGAAGAGAGGAATCAAATAGTTTTGCAAGACTGCATCTTAAAACAATCTCCTCTCTGAATTTCACCTCTGTCTACACCACGCTTTTCTAGACTGAAAAGTCCTTTGGTACCACAACCAAAGCCATCCCCCTCCACCAGCCCACAGCCTTCTGCTACAGTGGAACAACAAAACAGCAGCAGCGGTCAAATGCCAAGACAAGAAGCAACAGGAGAAATCATTACTAAGAAAATCCAGCTGTGCTGGGGTACAGCACAAACCAGCATACAGAAGCCACCTGCAAGGAGAAAGAGGTTGGCAGCCACCATGTTATTTTCTCCATCCCATTGCCTAAAGATATAGATAACGTCATGCTTGTTCCACTGGAGCTTCACCATCAACCTGAACATCAGTTGTCTTTGAGTAAAGCAGTAGTATGGACTTTGCACTGCACTACACAGCCTCCATGGTAATACTCTTGCCATTGAAGACTCAAAACTACACTAACATGAAAAAAAACCCCAAAAAGCAGCTCAGACCCAGAAACTGTGTTAACACTATCAGCTCCTCCTGCTGTCAGCTACCCATGTGCATAAAACAAAACAAGAATGTGAAGGGCAAAAAATACAGCATGGGATCCAGTTAAAAATGAGAGTTGTAAGGTAAGAGTTAAAGAGAGTCAGATGTACTCAGCCACAAATCCAATTCTTCAGCTGTTTAAAAAAAAAAAAGAAAGAAAAAAGACAAGGAACAAAACTATGACGAAGTCAATGTCAAAAACGATACATAAATGATGCAGACTTCATTTTTAAAAAGTCTCACCAATAGATTTTGCACCAGATTCTTCACATTCTGCCCCATCTCAGGGGCTTGAGGTCCACTAGATGCCAGTTTTATTAGGGTAGCAAGAAAATTCTTGCATTTCTTCACATTCTCTAGCATCTCCTGTGTGGAAATAAAGAGAAGACTGTTAGATGTCACACTGGCTCTCCAACCTCTGATGAATATAAAGAATGTTAATTTTTAATTAAAAACTTTTTTTTTTTCTTACTGTAGAAACGCTGGTCTGTGCTACTGTTGTGCCCTCTGCTTTCACAGAGACTGCCTTTTGGGAGATAGCTTGTGCAGGTGGTCCTGTAACTGGAAGTTTTACAGGTGTTCCAGTACTCGAAGGCTTTACAGCAGTAACTGTAGTAACACTAGCTGTTACAGCTGCTGGCTGAAAAGAAAAATTAACACTTTTTAACCAAAGACTAACGTGATTAGCATACTGTATTCTGCCTGCATATAAGGTAGCACCGTCACTCCACACTACTATTTAGAACATAAATAGATTATTTTTATCTTTGTTTTTGAAGTTTGGATTAATTTGCTTTGAGAGGCTCTATTTAATAGAGCAAGTGACAGAACTCCCACAGCCATTAATTCTGTATTTAAATCAAGGGCGGGGGGAAGAAATGACAAAGGCTCACTCAGACTGAAGCACTGCCTGCAACTACAAGTGAAGAGAGAAAGGTAAAGTTGTCTTGAAGAAACCAGTAGATTAACTTTGCCAGGCTCCTACAGTCTAAGACTAATGAATTTTTGACAATGCTAAGCCAAGTGATGCTACTCCGAAGATAAATACGCCCTTAAGTGGTTATTTATCTTCGTTTCTTCTGCAGCTCCTCTTCCAATTGCACTATCCCTTACTCTTCCTATGACATGCGCAGTAGGCAAAAGACATTGTGGCCTCTTTGGAAGAATGAATGTGCCAGCAAAAGCAGCCAGCTGAGCAAATGCACCTAGCAAGTTCTCCCTGTCCTTTCCTAGTGGGCAGCAATTTAGATCTCTCTCTCTCCTCAGCCCAGACAAACTGTCACAAAATTCAGTTATTTTAAGACCTCTCAAAAATCTCATTAGAATTTACCAACAGATTCAGAAGCTCCAGGAAAAGAAGAGCAAAGAAGTTTCAGGAAAAAGTAAGAACACAATTGCCTCTCTCCTTTGCAAACCAGGCGAAATAGTAGTTTCCAGAGGAAAACCTAAACTCCTACTTCAGATTTTAAAGAAAACACGCACACATCCAAAAAATTCAACATAGTTCTTCCGATACAACAGAATACAACATGAGTAAGAGACGTTGCCTCTACAGAAACCACTATTTCTGATTTCTCAACTTGAAAAGCAAGAGTTTCAGGTTAGCACTTGAAACTTGAAGTTGGGTGTCGTTTCTCCTCCAAACCTCTCAAGAGAAAGGGAAAGCAAGCCTGGTTTTGTAGGGCAAATTATAGATTCAGATCTGTGCAATACAACTGCCTTCACTGACGCTTAACACACTTACACCACAGTTTAGTCCAGCAGTCACAAATTAATACTTGCTAATTGCATTAATGATATGACAGTAGCACAAGAACCCAACTTACTCTACCATGGATAAAACGAAAACTAATCAGAGCTGGACAGACATCATGTAGAATACCAAAGGGCTTTTAAGTCTTTCAGGATAGGGAACATTAATGAACAAACCTTTAAAGCTAAAGCAACACACTGGCACTTTTGTCATTTCTTTATAAATTATTTTTTTCCTGGGTGGGTCCCTCTCCCCTCCCCAAGCTTCTGCCAGCTTGACATGAAAGAAGCAGGCAGCTACCAGAAAG
Organism: Chlamydotis macqueenii; assembly: GCF_036417535.1. Classification (NCBI taxonomy): domain Eukaryota; kingdom Metazoa; phylum Chordata; class Aves; order Otidiformes; family Otididae; genus Chlamydotis; species Chlamydotis macqueenii. Next base: position 115,031,117 of record NC_141557.1, on the reverse strand, counting down.
CTTTCCAGCTTAGGCTCCCACTGTTGGTAACACTTTAATAGCTCTCTGCAGGATCTTTGCCACCACCACTGCCTCTTCCAAGGATGAGGCTCAACAGCTCTAAGACCACAGGGAGGCAAACTGGGCATGAGAATCCCACAAACAGATGGACAGCAAGAAGACGGAAGGGGAGGGACTACAGATCTGTCAAGCTGCAGTACCCTGGGCTTTTAAAAGTCGAAAACATGAGGTTCGTGGGAGCTGATCTCTTGCAAATTCCAGCATGTTTACATATCAAGACCAGAACGGCATTTTATCAGCTGAGAGATGGAACAACAGGGAGTCTGCTGGACCCTCTTCCCAGGAAGATGAATTTATGGGAATTAACTTCTGTCATCTGCCCTCAACCCTCAACACTACTGACAATTCTCATTCTCACTTCGAGCAACAGAGAAACAGTTGCCACAAAAAATGGCATTAATCCTGCATATTTTTAAGTAATTTCAAGAGAAGTGCTCTGCATCTAAATGAAAGTGCCCCAGCATGATGCTAATTAGATACTTTGCAGCTTTGCTACCCCATCTGGGAAGACAGTAAAAAATTAAAAATGTGTAGATATTTTGTCTAACCTTGGAGCTTAAACATTCAGGAAGGTAAAAAAAAAATGAAATATTTTTTTAGATCAGGAGTATAATCCTGGAGTCAGTAAGTAGAGAGAGTTTTGCAGATACTAGTTTTCCAAGTTGTACTTCACACAGGATAGGAGACACACAACCAAGCCAAGGATTATTTCCTCTCCACTGTCTCCCATTTTTTGCTACAACATGATACTTCCACACCAACACTCCTCTCTTGTGACCTCAAACAACTGTCAAGACCAGCATCAGCAAGTTCTTTTAGGACTGATGAAAGAACTGCTGCCAAGGATATCAGACCCAAGGGCTCTTCCTTCATTTCCCCAAACGGTTCCTGCAACCTTATGCATGGACTCCCTTGTCAGCGCTCTTCTCTTGTCCACCCCAGGGTAAGGAGTGAAGTGGCCCTGTGATGGCAGAATGTATCCATATTTCACCTATTTACTCTTCACAGTATGAGAAGCTTGTACACAGAGCTTTGCAATCCTCTGCAAAACAGATGGGCTTCAAGGAAGCCATCCCCAACAGAAAAGCCTACTAATTTTTCCTAGAGTCATCATTCTTGCTGTTTAAATACAGCTCTATGCTCGTTAGAAGCATTCTAAGTTTCTACCATGGAAAAAAAATAAGGCTTACAAAAAATTCTTCACGTCTACTTCTTTAAATATCTCAGAAGAACACAAGTTAAATTGGGTACATCAAAACTGAACTACGAAAGTACAGAAGAACCAAGTCAAAGGCAGATATAAGTTTAAAAAGGAGAATAGCATGATAAATCCCAATGACAGTATGAGGATGCAGGCAGCTTCATCCATCAGATGGAAGAAATCTTTACCTTCATCTCTTCTCTGCAGTGCAAGGGTGGTACAGGAGATGACTACTGCTTTTATATCCTAAAGATGTCCATGGAGAGATCACAAGCACATGGCTTGCAAGCTAGTACTCCAGAATAAAAGTGGGTAAGGAATACCTGTTACTGTGTTTTGATGTAAAGCGTATGTTGTTTCCATTCTAAGCCAAATATAAAATGTATTAAGAGAGGCCTCTGCGTTTTCCCCTTTAGCCTGAACATTATCTATCTGTAGTGAGAAGTAAGAGAAAAAGGACCACAGACAAGGCTGAAAGTAGTTTTCATTTCTGACACAGAAGAACAGCAGAAGGATGAATTTTTACGTTAGACTTAGTTATCACTGTTAGCAAACATATCCTTCAATCCTTCAAACACCCTCAAGGTCAAAAACATACAACCAGCACGGTTTTTTTAATGACTGATCCTGCTCAATTAATGAGTGCTTGGTCAACGGCAACAGTCCAGTCTCCTTCAAGCTCTTGTTCACAAAAGGAAAAGGTATGTACAAGCCAGAGTACTTCCTAATTTCTCGTCCAGGTTATGAGAGCAAGATATTTTAGCTGCAGAAAGAAGCAGTTTTCTTTTCATCACACAAGCTTATCCAGAACTCTGGTCCCCAATAACAAAGGAAGAACTGTGTCTAGGAGAAGTTTCATACTCTACAGGTAGCAAGAACCTACAACATTTTTCTCCAGAAAAAGAGAAATAAGACCTAGGAAATAAAAACAAAAACCCCACTATCTAAAAATAACAAGACATTTCCAACCACTGTCTATTTACAGTTGTATCTGTGGAACCTGTCTACCAAATTAGAGAACAGAGGTCTTCAGCTAGGACTTTCCTTCAGTTTTTAATGAGGGGAAAAAAATGTAGGTCTGAAAAATAGCTTGACTGGTGTAGACAGCTCCTTTTCCCTCCACAACAATATCCCAGGTATACTTTTTTTCTGCTAAGGAATCAGGGAAACAGAACAGGAGGGAGCATTAGGAAGTCCCCATCTGGCAGAAAAGCAGCAGCTAAAGCTTGAAAAAGTTGTGCCACAGAGTACAAAAGCACTGGAAATGGCTCTCTGAGCTATTTGTTTTATGCATTGTTCATGTGCTTTCTACTGTAGTGAGAGAAGATGAGCTAACATACACTGGCAGAAGCATAATTAAATTATGGATTTAGAAAAAGACAGTCAGGAAAGAATTTATCATGAGGACAAAAGTTACCAGCTCAGTGAAAACCAGATTAGAGTTAGAAATAACGGGAATGCATACGTATTTTCTTTGGTTCTCTCTGTCACTTACTCCACCACCCTATAAAGCTTGCCACCTACCTGTATTACAGCAGGCGGCTGAACAGTAGAAGCCACAGCACTTGTTGTTTGAGATAATGGTTTCACAGGAGTCGCTGCTACTTTCTTTACTAACTGGGTGCTAGAGTTCTTAAAAAAGAAAAAAAAAAAACCAACCAAATGAACAGAAAACCAAACAATAAACATGTGCAGAGAACAGTCATCAGGCAAATAAATGCAGACAGTGAAGTTAGTGCCTGCTCTGGTCTGATGTAAAACAAGATACCCACTCTTATAGCAATAATACAGGCATGATTCACATAGCCCATACAGTTTAAACATTATTCAAACAAAGCTGTTTGTCTACCAGTTCAATACTCAAGAACATATTCAGAGACATTTAGATACAATGCCTAATCAGAACAAAACAGTTAAAGAATGAGCATGTTGGTGAGACCTATGCTCATGCAGATGGTTACTTTTTTAGTACCCACTCTTACTCTTGCATGCTGACCATATTACAAGAGATGGAAGCAAAAAGCCAGCAACACCCTGAGCACAACGGGAAAGGTCCTCAGCTTCAGACAAGTATCCTACCAGAGGATCACAAGGTTGCAGTTACTAGCAGTAATCATTTAGGTAAGTTTTCTTGTTATGGGTTGGTTTGGGTGTTTTTTTTCCTTGAAATTCTTTACATCATCATCATCATCATCATAGAGGAATTCTTTAAGTTGAACTATACGATATGTAATGGCTAGCAGTTTTTCAAACTGAGAAAGCAAAGCACCTAGTGATGTTTATGTGCAAAACAAAACACCATCATGCTTTTCAGAAATCGGTCAAATGCTTATTTAACCCTCCGTAACTTATTTGCAAACCCTGTTATAACTGCATAGCATACAGCTACACCAAATGAAAGCTATGAGAGAAGTTACCTGTACAGCACATATTCTGATTGCCGGTGTGCTGATCGGTACAGACGGTCTCACGCTTGTGTTATTTTGTGGCTGACTCTGTGCTCGTGCTATTGCTTGTTGAGATACCAACATTAGTTGGCCATTACTGCTTCTGATAAGAACAGTTCCTGTTGGAGAAAAACATCCAGACTGTTAGAAATTAAGTGATATTATGGCTTCCCTATGCTTCCGTGGAAGAAATAACTAGACCACACCGACAAGATAATGTAATATTTAGTTTCTTACTCCAAGGAACAGCTTCCAAGAAATGTAAGAGCTAAGTGTACATCAGCTTCACTCTGCATTTTATAATAGAAAACAATTCCTAAAATCAAGCAGCCACATCAAAACACTACGTGCATACAAAATGCAAATTGCAAAGCAATTCCATCAAAAAAGATATTCTGGACATTAAAAAGACAGGCACATCCCACACACACGCTGAGATTACTTTAACAGTAACTTCTTGAAGCAGTTCTTTAACCTGCAAACCACCCCCCTCGGTCCGGAGGCTGGGGTCTCCAATGGAAGCCAAGGCCACTCAGACATTTGAAGCTGTCCCTCTGTCAAGGGTCTGTCCAAAAGTATTCAAATACATGCGTCTGAGGAAAGCAGCTTACAGCCAAATAGGAAGATTCCAATGGAGGGGAAAAAAAAAAACCCACAAAGAAAAAAAGAAAAACAAACCCACCCCAAACCCCCCCAAAACCTTGCTTCCTTGTTCTTGTTTTCCTTCCAAACCGACAGCTATGTGAGCCCAGCATGATTCAACTCCTACGACTTTTCTCCCACCCCATCGGCTACAACGATGAACAATTAAACAGTAAACAAACAATGACTATTTTTACTAAAGCTTTTGAATGAAAATCCCCCTAAGGAGAATGAGGCATTTGCCACACCACAGCTCCATCTTCCCTGCATTTGGAAACCATTCGGCTGCCAGGGCCTCCTCCCCAGCCCCTCAAGGGCCAGGCATTGGAAAATCCCGACGTTTCACCAGGGTCACAAATACCAAATGCCAGCTGGATCCCTGGTCTCAACGGCTTCAGGTCCTCCAAGGCAGCTACAGAGCACCTTACCTTTGCTGGTGCCTCACCTCCTGCACCTTCAACTGCTGCAGAGCCCTCCACCAAAACCACCCTCCTCAAACACCTCGCTTACCAAAGGCCCTTTAGCTAAAAGAAAGGGGGAAGGTACAGGAGAAAGCCATATATGTAAATAAGAGTACCTCAACTTTTTTTTTTGAGGACTGCAATAAACTTTCTTGCAAGTTTTACAATATCTGGAGAATCCCAGATCTTCTATGCACACTTCCGATCTAGTGTAAAACGACTGCATTAATGGAATAGTCTTTTTACTACCTGGTTAGTCTGGAAGCTGTCAAACTATTGCTGTACAATATAGCCTAAAAAATTGCTTCTGAGTTTAAGCAAATACAACAGGAAAAGCCACAAGCTCCATAAGCTGTGTTTTGTTTAAAAAAAAAAAAAAAAAAAATTCAAGTTATAACCACATGCTTAGAAACAGCTTTTCACCCTCCACATCGAAAAGCATAAGAGGATAGCGCAAGACAACACAAAACTTGGTATACAATTCTGTAACATCAACATATTGTCATTTACATAGCGCACACAAGCTGAGACTGCAAGAGTGGCATCTGGAGCGATTCCCTGTTTTCTCAAGCAGCCTTTACTAGATGGGGCAGATGCACAAGGCAGTTGCATATCCAGAAAAATACTGTTACTCCATCTGACAACTCAGCTTTCCTTCTCCACTGAAGTCTTGACTATAATTATATTTAGGTACAGATGGATCTTTTAATTTAATCAGTGAATACCCGGAATCATAGAAAACAGATCAGATTTCTAATTTTCTTTTCACGCCATCTTATTTGGACAGTGATTCACTGCGTGCAATTCATCATCAGTCAAAAAAGAGCATTTTTTTTTTCCTTGTTTACATCACATGCTTTGCAGATTCTAAGAGGAAGAGCAAAAGCTGACAATATCACACGTTTTGATAGCCACAGCATTTCTCTCTGCGCTAGGTCTACACTCAGGATGGCAGAAGTGTTGCTACTGAAGTTTTTAGGCTTTTCTTTTCTAAGCTCGCTTTGAAATGCCATTGCTAGCTCTACTCTTTGAAGAGGCACATATAAATTTATAATTTAATTTCTTTAGAGATTTGGAATGCATTACGTCTTTTGTTTTCATGTATTTGGATATTTTGTCACTACTCATTACGTTCGTGTTTTAAGCCAAACTGTCAGCAGCACAATTTCTACTTCTCTGAATCATACTGCATACCAGAAACAGCATTGTTACCAGTCAACTCGATTATAGTGTTGGGGGGTTTTTGGTACTACTTTTCCAAAGTTTCAGTTAGCATTTGCTAGAGTTGGAGACCCTGCCTGAAGAGTATCCCATCTTCCCACCACTTGAATGGGGAAAGTTTCCAGTAGACTCCACTTGAGGGAAATTAACTCGAGAGAACAGAGCTAGCAAGCTTATGCAAATACAATACAGTTCATATGCAACTTCATTAGCATCTAAAAAAAAGTGAACAAAAAACAACCACCACAACTATTAACAAGTCCCAGTAGCCCCTTTACATTTGACCATGACTGCAACGATCCCTAACAGCACTGTACTCTGAAATATAAATCAACTTTCTTTCTAGTAATGGGATTAGTCAACACAAAGACATCCATACTTCATCAAAACACTGTAAAATAACTTTAGACTTATTCTTGGTGAGAGCATCCACAGAAGTAATTACCCAAGGCCACTCCAGTGGTCACAGCCTTGACTGGAACATATGACTAATATGATGCTTGTTTACTCCCACGTAAGTGACAGTACGAACCTGTTTCACTTGGAACAAACATTAATTTCCCTATATTTGTTCCATTTGGCAGAGTTTTTAATATGGTGGTAGCCTTTTCATGGCAGTAGTTTTTTTTGTGGCGGCTAGCAAAATTAGAACTCCAAAACCAATATTATGGTAATCTACTGACTACTACTGATTGTAGGCTTCATACTGTAATTGGCTGATGCTAGCACAAATAAAGCTGAAGGTTTTTGAAACAACTGTCATAGCTACAGATGCATACAGAGAAGAGCTACAAGACATCACTTCGAGTATGAAACACAGTTTTGGACAGTTACAACATAATTTTGCAAAGTGACAGTAAACTGACATGTTGATTGTCTGAAACAGTTTGAAAGCTGCTGCGAAAGGCATTTATTTTTCACTTCTGGTCACCACAATTTATTCACGCTTTTTCACAACCTAAAAATACACACAATCTTTTGACTCTCCCTTGCTGAAGTCAACAGTGCAGGCTCCCAGAGGAGACACAGGAGGTGTCTTCTGCCAGAAGAAAAGATTCCCTGGCACTCAAAACCAATGCCTGAAGTCTTATACACCACGTACAGTGGCACAAGTGTGAAGTGAGGGAACAGCAGGTGATGGTGACCTTGAGGTTCTCAACAGAAAGGTCACGTAAACAGACTGGTGCAGCTACCAAGATGCTACTGTCAGAAATGAAGGTAAGTGCAAGAATCCACATTCTTCATGTGAGGAGGGAAAAAAAAAAAAAAAAAAAAAGGGATAATTTCTTATCAAGAGCTGTTTTCACATTCACTAGAAGGTAGTTTTTGTGAAACAGAATGAGAAAACAGATCAGTTCTTGCAGTTACTGCAACTCCACAGGAAAATAGGGAGGAAAAAAAAAATCTGAATAGCTGAAACAGTGAAGCTTCAGCTAACACCGCTCAGCACAGCATTTAAAAACAGAAAAGATATCTGCAATCTCTGACCAAAATATCAGCTCCAACTGTAGTTACTGAAGAGCAATCAGGCATCTTTGTAACACCAAAGGTGCCCTCTTTTGCATAGCACTTCCAAGAAAGCACCATTTACAGGATACAGAGTTTGACAATTTTACTGAAGTTGTTTTAAAGAACAGGAAAGACTTTCTCACCACTCTTTGATAATGACAGTAAGGCACAATCCCTCTGGGGCTACAAGGCTGTTCCTATTTTCAGATCCCAAACAGAAAACCTAAGTGACCGGGTACCAGCAGGGATCAGTTCTAACATGCTTCACTGGAGGACTTGAGCATCTCTTGCAGGTTAACAAACAGCCCTTTTCACAATGAGGGGCTTGAGACTTCTGTCTCTAGATAGTCTGCCCATCCTGCCAAAAACATCCTTTGGGAAGTTAGTTACGTTTCTTAGCTGCACTCAGGACCAGTGACTAGTGTGCAGATATTGCAGTGTCTCGATGAGATGCCCGATTTTGAGTTCCAATGAAAGACACCTTGTTTTGCCCATAGATATGGAATTCATTCATTTCCAGGTAAGGAGAAAAGTTCAAAGGGCATAATCCAAATATACTTCCATGCTAAAAAGGAACAGAGACAGGCAAATTAAATACAACACAATGTCATACCCACAAGTGCGTTGAAGAAGTTGATTGCATCTTTGCCAACTACACAAAACCACACTGTAGATTCTTGTAGACCCTGGTCTACAACTTTCATGGTTGCACCAGCCTCAGGTGTCTGACCACAGCTCAGCTTTCAAAGCCAGGGGCTAGCCCTACTCGCAGACATCTCTGTCCGGTTGATAGCACTGTTTCACTAGCCTTACTGTTCTCCAGATTGCCTGGGTTGCTGTGAGCAGCTTTTTAAACCACCAGACACCCACAACTCTGTCACACTAACAGCTGGAGTGCCGCACAGCCACAGCAGAGGCTGCTGCCTCCAGTAACTCCAACTTCCCTCTGGCAAAGTCCTGCGCTAACAGTAGGCACCAGCTCCTGAGATGTCCAGTACAGGCACAGCATTTTCAAGCACAGGGAGCCAGGAAAGGGATGAAGATATCTCTTCTAGGCAAGATGGAGCAGAGTCTGACAATTTATTGTTTCAAGTAGCCTGGAATAATAGACACCATGGATATTTCCGAAGAGTCTAAGAAATGTCCCCTCTCCCTCCCTTCCTCCAAGAACTAGATACAAAGTGCTAAAAATGAAAAAATCTGAAGTAGAGTTTCACGCACTGCTTTATCAGTAAGTCTTATCCAAGCTGTTGGAGGCTAGCTGCTCATCAATGCATTCTGATACCCAGACTGACAACTGGGCTCCCATAGCACTGATGCCTTTTCACAGAATACAGGCTGATGTTTTAGAGCTAAAAGTTCTCCTCAACCGCATGCACAGTTGAGCTTCATTACTTGAGAAAACATTTATATCCATGCAATTTTACAGTTACAGGAGAACGTCTGTACAAAAATATAACTGTCCCAGTTGCAAGGTAGTATACCTTTTATTTATAGCAAACAACAGATGTCCATACCAACCATGTAAAGAAAATCTGGACATTGCATTGATTCTTGGAGGGGCTGTAAATAACTGACAGGTCATAGATGTTTTCTGGGCATAGTTCCAAGATGGCACACCTGTTTCTGTTTGAATTCAAAGTATATTTATTACACTTGTATCCCAAGAGTTTTTGTTTTTATTGTGGGTAGGCACACAAAATTCCTGGCCAACGTTGTATTCCAGAAGGCACAGTCTTATTTCATAGCGTGAGAACATCTAACTCTTGTCCTTGGGCCACATATTTCAGCAACTGGGATCATTTCCCATCAGCATTTCCCCATCTCATCTTTGTGGTTTGCAACTTTGCTACTTGAGGCTTAGTTGCTTTCCTATCCGAGTAATCAGACAGTTCCAGGATTGTCTACAGATAAGATGATGTAACTTAAGAGGTCTCCAGAAGCCAAGTTATTTCATGAAAGAGCTTCAAGTATTTGCAGAGGACTCAGCTGACAGCAGTGAAATAGTACGTCCAAGGAGACAAAGTAATACTTCTTTACTTTCAAGACAACTCCTCCTGCACTGAAAAAAAAGTGCTGAATCTAAACACCACACCCTCTTCTCGTTTGCTGTGTACTCCTAGCATTCACTGGAGTCAAATTCTTTAAATAGCAAGTTAGATGTCTGGCATATTGCAGCCACATATACACAGTGCACAGCTTTGTAAGGACCAAAAGGTATGCCAATAACCTGCACACACCATTTGTAAAACTGTGAACTATTAAGCTGTTAAAGAGAAATCTGAAACTTAGATAGGGTTGAACTATAAATTTTAATTTTAAACCAAGAGATGTTAAAAACATAACTGGTGTCTTCGTAGAGTTCTAATAAAGGACAAGATCAGCCCCCTTTAAATCTCTGTCTCCTTTAAATAAGAGGAGAATCAACTCAATCCAGATGAATTTCATAATGGGATATTTGTTTCCTTGGTGTTCACAGGGGGACTAGTAGAAGGTTGAATTCCACCTAATTCCCTCTAAAAGTACATATTCACCCCTCTGTTGGATGGATTTTCATTTATTTCAGAGGAGCAAGCAGGGGCTTAACATTGAATTTTAACACTGATTAACACCTTGCTCTGAGTGGGATAGAGCAAATAAAAATTCTTGGAGAAGATAGCAAAACCTTCATGGAAGTATTAACTTCTGTCTGCATGGATACTGTGGAAATTGTCATCAAAACTGTGTGATATTTGTCAAGTGGCTGGTATGCAAGCCATACATAAAGGTGTTCTCAATACACCTATCCTCTTCAACACCCACCATCAGCTGACCCAAGCAGATTGCCTAGTAATACACCACCAAGCAGTCACCTGGATCTGACTTCAAGAGCTCCACTTGAAATACATGGCACTGTTGCTTGGAAAGCTGCAAGGAAAAGTCTTCAAGTGTCGTGCCAACCAGGGCATGTTGTTTCACCGACCTGTTAATCTAACCGGCACATCCACACAAGGAACTTTGACTTCCCAGGCAACTCCTAGGAGCAGCCAGTACTAACAGAGCCATCTCCTCTGCCTCCACCAGACTGGAAGTGTGAGCTGCAAGAGGTCTGCAAACATGAGCTATGAAAACCAAGTGCCATCATAACATCTGACTGTTCTTAGTTCACCAAATCACCCCAGTAGGATCACTGAGCTTCATGAGTTCTCTAGTCTTAACAGTCCCTAGGTTCATTAGCAACAAGGATCTTCCATCTGCTTCCATTTTTACCCTGCTTCAGTTGTGACTGGAGACTATTTCCTCAAGACACTGGTGAAAAAGATCTGTTAGTGGACTTTGTTCTAAAGGTGACCCAGATGGCAGAACAGACCTTAATCCTGACTATTTGAATAACAAGCCGCTTAGAAACATCTATTGTGATCTTTTCCACTTTGCAAATTATATATATTTTTCTTCTGAAATCATCACAGTTTTCAGAAAAGTAGCTTCGTGCACAAATAATTTTAAAAGAAAAGAGTATATGCCTTTGGGTTTTTGTCTACCTGGTTAGGGCACTACTAATTATTCATCTTTGAGTTACGAGAAGCTTTGCAACTTACAGCAAAACTCACATATACAACTGTAACATACAATCCTACCCATTAAGCACAGCACAGATTTCTACTGCATGGCATGACAAATACTTGGTTCCCTAAGATAACTAAAAAAAATCTGGTATTGCAAACTACTCAAAATAACAACTTATGAGCTTACCTACCTTATCAGCATCTTTACTAAAAGAATACTGAAATATAATTAGTATTTCTTCCAGCTGTCACTTGTGCGTGGATGATGCTATTTTTACTGCTACAAGCTGAAGGGTCCTTTAAATACTGCAAAAGCAACAGAAGGTAGGCTCACATTCTCTCTCTTCTAAGGATTAAAAAAGTTTACTGTTCACCAATCTGTAGTCGTAATTCTTTGCAATACACTCCAATTGATTGTAAAATCTGAACAACAGTTAACATTAATTTTACTGAGCATCATATTTCAGTGCTTCAGTATTCAGAACACATCTGCTTTTTTTTTTGTGAAAACTATAAAAGTAGAAGTTAGCTTTATATCTTCTGCCAAGATTTAAATATTAATTCCCACAGGGCTGTGCATTTAATGATAGGAAAGCATTGTTTTGCTAGACATATTCAGTCCTGAAAACAAAATCAAGACTTACAGAGCAGCTGAAATTTCTACTGGTTACAGCAGAAGACATTTACTCACTATTTTTTTAAGGTTGACTTAGTTCCTCAAGCCTACCAAAGCTTTGCTGACCCTCTCCTCAAAAAAAAAAAAAAAAAGTTGACTGGTGTTGCCTAATGTGAAGAGAGAAGTCTGCAAAGAATCCATTCTGATAAACCTCCTAAACAGAGGACACTATTGGGATAGAAAAGGTTGCAACCATGTATTATTTAGCTTGTACTGGTCATCCAACAGCACAAGTGTTATGCTCAGACTTTGTGAGATTATCAACATCCAGAAACTGCAGACTTTGAAGGAGTTTCTAGGGTTTTTTTTTTTTTTTGTCTTGTTGAAACAAGAAATCTTTAGCTAGCCTCCTCCTACCCAAAACCAATATAAACTAAGAAATATTTTTAAATCAGTGCTTCCTCCTGTTCCAAAGTGAAGGATCAGATGCAAATACGAAAATATCAAATTCTTTATGCGGTTTTACAATAATAGCATCTAGAACATGAAGAGGGAGATTGGAAGTACTGCACTTGAGAGTTATTAAGCCAACTTCAAAAGCAGAAGGCGGCAGCATCCAGATGTTTACCAGCCCTTACCTCTTCAGGTTACCTTTGTTTCTATATCCAATTAAGACAAACCCAACGGGATCAGGCTCCCTATCACCCCACAGCAGTTTTGGGATACCCGCCATCAGCACTCTCCCCTCATACCCACAGGTGTCCGCACGCTGACTGCCTGCCTCTTGCCACGCAGCCCTGGCCACCTGCTACAAACAGCGGTTGTGCTTTCTGAACAGTTACCCATTATCAGCCGAGATAAGCTGTAGGCAGTGGAAAACCTGCCAGGGACAAGCCAAAACATCCAAGCGAAGACAACTGAGCTGCAAACAGAAACCAAGAACCTGTACCCGCTGCCATTCCCCTCCAAGTCAGGTGCAGAGGAAACTTTATACAGCGACCATGCCTTGTACCAGCTTACTAGTGCAAATTAAGGCAGACACGAGGCAATTTCTCTTTGCTGACACCATACTTGTTCAGGCCCACTGGTGCCAGCAATACCAGAAAGCGTAAAACAGAAATACACGCACCAGAGGCAGCTGATGCTACAGTGAAGAGCGCTGGTAGCTGCTGTCACAGCCCTGTAAGCAGCAGCAGTGGCATTGGGTGAACTTTTTGAAGAGCATCCTGCTTGAAGCAGATCCTAAGGTAACAACGGTAGATCCCTAGCATCTCGTCAAGTTCTGTATTTTTTCGTCCCTCCACAAGAGGAGCAGATACATCTGCTAACTGTCCTTTCAAGGTCTGCCTGTAACGAGCATTCCAGGGCCAGGGATAGAATTAAAGTCACAATAACAGACACAGAAGCCACAAAAAAAAACCTAAGTTAGAGAAAAGCAAAGAAGAAAGGAAACAAAGGAACAACATTCTCCTTGTTATTTTTATGCTCCTCTTCTACCCTCCATTTCTCCAAAGCAGCGTGAAGCCCAAAGACACTAAGGTGAGCTACAGACATTTGTCATGGCCCATGGAAACCTTGTCACTCCTTCCCTCTCCTAAGCCTTTAACATTTCCTCCTGTTAATAGCATAGCCCAACCATTTCCTCCCCCCACCTCTACATTAAGCTCAAGTTAACCAAGGACACAGTTTCTTGTTTAAGCAGATAGAATCATAGAACGGTTAGGGTGGGAAGGAACCTTTAAAGGTCATCTAGTCCAATGCCCCTGCAAGAAGCAGGGGCATCCCGAACAAGATCAGGTTGCTCAGAGCCCCATCCAACCTGGCCTTGAACTTTTCCAGGGATGGGGCATCCACCACCTCTCTGGGCAACCTGTTCCAGTGTTCTACCACCCTCATGGTAAAGTTTCTTCCTTATATCCAGTCTGAATCTGCTTCCTGCTATTTTAAAACCATTACCCCTTCTCCTATCACAGATGGTCCATGACATGAGACATTTGCAGTTTCATGAGCACCAGCACAGTCCACATGACCAGTAGAGCTCAGGACTGGAGCAGTCCTGCACTCGCCATGCTGGTCTGCGCTCTGCTAGTCCCACAGACTGCCACACACAAAGCCTTCTGAAATGCTGCTCAAGCATTCTTGTCAACAAATGGGGCAATTGAGGAAGGGTCCCTTTGATAGATCATACTCCCTCCATTTAGGAAGACGTAGCCCAACCATTCAGCCTGAGAGCTGATGGAATGTAAGGTCAAAATGTGACAACCAAACCTTCAAGGTAGAATCTGTCCAGCTGAAGGTGTGTAAAGGACACAGTCCCCAGCTGGAGTCCTGATGCATGCTAAAACCCCCAGGTGAGGCCAGCTGTAAGCTGGGGGGTGGACTCACACCTTCTTACTGCTAGTACAGGAGATACCCTGAGGGTGAGGGAGGAAGGCCTTGAGTACCAGCACTGGTCCACTCAGCTGGCTACTCTGCTGAAAACTGGCACTCTGTAGAACAAAACATAAGAAGCTGATGAAAATCCCTTGTTTCTCATGAGCAAGTCTGGGTCCTGCAAGACCTTGCGAAGCTCAGTGATTTTTCCTGGGTAACTGGGTAAGGCAGCACTTGGCAGAGGGACAATCTGTGCTCAGGGAGGTGAGGAGTCATACCTGGTCATCTCCTTTTCCCACCTCCTGGCTTTATTCTGAGAAAGAGGAAGCCTAAATCCATGACTTCTATGAACCTCCACTGTCCTCCAAGCCACAGGGGCAAACGCAACTCCCCTGATGCCCTTCCCTCCCCAGACTGCAGCCTTGTAGAAGGGCAGGAGCAATATCTGCTCCAGGCCACAGGCAGTTCCCGAGCATTTCAGGATGACCCCTAAAGGCAGTGCTGCCCAGCCTTCCTCAGAACAAGCCAGTTCAAAGATCTCCCTTTGAAACTCAGGAGGAGGATGCTTCTGTACGCATTTTTCTTCACAGGTGCCACAGGCTGAATGCCGTGATTTTAAAGCCAAGTGCATTCTCTCTTCTGTATTTTATCCTGCATGGCTAGATTTTGCAATTTATTTGAAATACAAACTTTTCAAGCCTAAGAATTTGGTAGGTTATTCCACTTCCTTTTTTAAGGATGCTAACACTTGCAGCTTTAATGGTCTTCATCTTGCATTTAAATTTCTGAATGATTTTATTATTCATTAAAAATTGAATCTACATAGAAGATAGAGGTAGAATACTAACACTTACTGAAGCCAGAATGAACTTTACATCATCCTTAGGACAATTATTTAGACAAGTTTCCCTGAAACATTGATCCATTTGAAATCTGACAACTTCTATACTCCTTCTGGAGCATTAAACCCTGTACAGTTACTTTTAGTTTACAGCGCTGCACACAGTACCAGCACTTCTGAACTTCCAGTACAAAGTCTGCTTGCTTGCTTTCTTGTTCCAGGAGCAAGAAAAACAAACTGATGCAACTGCAGGGTAATGCTACTTTTGTTACACCTGGCTACTGCCACCATACAAGTCAGATGGCGTTCAGCAGTATACCTTGATGTAATCAAACCCAAGCTACTGGGAAATATAAAAGTTCCGCTAACTTGTAGTTCCCAGACTACAGGCAACTCACATGAGCATTCACCTTCACGGAAAGATGTTTAACTGAATGCCAATATGTTCAAGAAAACCAAAATATTAGACAGCAAACCTGAAGATCTGAGGGGGCTCCCTACTACAAAGAAAATCAATGTATTTCCATCACGGTTCATTTCAGAGGAAAGCTGGCAAGGATTTAGACTCATCCTTGACTGCTGACTACCCAGACATTATAGCATCATGTGAGTGCTGGGAAACCTAAAGTGAAACTTACTGATTAAAGACAATTTTTTTTTAAAATTACATTAGCATTACATATTTCCTTAAGAGGTGCACGTCTTTGATAAAGTTATGGGGAAAAAAGAGGAAAGAAAGGGGAAAAAAGGAAAAATGCAAATATGCACCAGCAGCGCAGGAATTAATGTAAAACCAGTCATCCTTTTAGGCAACATCCTACCTGAAAGAAATTGCAACAGATGCTCCAACAAAGAAACTGTCCTGGCAGGAAATAATTACAGCACCAACAGCAATAAAGTGATTACGTATCTTGGGGTGTCGATATAGTGAGGCCAAGATGTGTGGAATGAGAGTCGCTTTCTTTTTTTGAAAAGCATTTAAATACAGCCTGACAGGGAAGAGCGGGAAGTTTAGAACCAACAGCCCCTTCTTCCTACAGTGAGAAAGTGCAGGTAGCAGCCCCGGCAAACCCTCTGCTGCTACCCAAAGCACCAACCCACCTTTATCATCGCTACGCAATCCCTACATTCATGTTTTCTTTGAAGTCGGGGCGGGGGGGAGGTGGGGGTCGCAGGCGCCCTCCGACTTCCATGCTACGCGGGAGTTCCTCCGCAGTCGCTGACCCACGGTCACGCTTCCCCACGCCGCTCGTTCAAACCCAAGTTCCACGAAAGCCTCACCTGGTCTTGTTCCAGTCGCAAAGCCAGGCAACTCGGCCGCTCAGTTTTCGGCTAAACCTCCCGCTCCTCGTGCTACCCAGCAAAGTCCCCTTCATCCAGAGACTTCCAGATCCATCCCCCAGGCACGCTACGGGCATCTGGGATGCTGCGAGCATCCCGAGCGCTAAATGACTCAACCCACGGCCGCTTCCAACGCCCTGCCAGACGGGCAGGCGGACACCCCGAGTCCCCCAGCTTCGGGGCAGAAAAGCAACTCGCCCCAAACTTTCGGCGCACCCCCAGAACATCACCCCCGCCGTCCTGCCCGTCCCCCGCGGCCAGGGCAGGGCGACGAGCTCCCGGCGACCCCCCCCCTCCTCCCAGGGACCCCCCTCCTCCCGGGGAGCGCGACAGGGCCAGGTGAAGTCGCGACACGGGACCCAGCCCGAAGCCGGAGCAGCCCGGCCGCCCACTCACCTGGGGGCAGCTGGACGTTGGCCGGTAACTGCAGGGTGGCCGCGGGCTGCCCCTTGGGCGCCACCGGCCGCGGGCCGCTGGGGGCGGCCACCCGGGCTACCAGGGCCCCCGCCATGCGCGGCGGCGGTTGCGGGGCTGCGGAGGGCGCCGGGTCGCCGGGCACCTTGGCGGCGGAGCTGCCCTGCTCGGGCGCTGGGCCCGCGGCGGGGACGCGGAGAAGCCTCACGGGCGACGCGGCGGCAGTCCCGGGGGGATCGGCGGGCGCCTGCTCCGGGTGCCCGCCGGGCATCAGCCTGACGGGAGCCGCCGCCGAGGTGCTCATGGAGGAGGAGGAGGCGAGGGGACGGGGCGGTGGGGGAGCGGCCGCGTCGCGTAGAGCCCTGCGCCGCCTCGCAGCATGGCGGGCGGAGGACGCTCAGGCGCTGCCCCGGCCGCTGGCTCGCTCGCGGAAACACATGGTGGCCCCCGCTCCGCCGGTTCCCGGGCGCCGCGCACGTGGGCCCCGCCGGCCCGGCCTCCCCTGCCGGCGGCGGGAGGGCGGGGAAGGAGGCGGGAGAAGGGCGGGCCCACGCCGCCGGCGCGCCCTACTGCGGCGGCGCCCGGCCCCGCGCGGCCCGAGCCCTGGCGAGGCGAGGCCTCCCCCCGCCCTCCCCCGTGCCGTGTTTATGGAGCCATGCGGACCCCGCGCAGGCCGCGCTCCCCCGTCGGGCGGGGCCGGCGCGGAGGAGAAAGTTGGCGGCATCGCCCTCGGATCCCCCCCCCCCCACCCAGCTGCGGAGCGCAGGTCTCCTTGGGGCCTCCATTTAAAACAACGGGAGCTCCAGCAAAGGCAGGGAGTTTCTTGCACCGCGGGCAGCTCGGGACCGGAGCTGAGCCTGCTGACAGGCCAGAGAGGGGAAAGCGGCGCGTACCTGTGAGGATCGAGGGGACGCGGTTGTCCCGTTTGACCTTCACGCCCAGGGCTCCGTTTTAAGCAAGGCTGAGGGGGTGCACGCAGCTCACTCCCCTTGCAGGATACATACAACACAGCGTGACCTTCAGTAATTCTCCTCTGAAGGTTTTTTTTTTTGTGCATAGTAGCCGAGTTTGGGCTAAATTTCAGTAGGTTTCGAAGCACGCTTATGCACGTGCTTCGTTTTACCCATCAAACTTAAGGGGTGTTCAACTTGGGCAGATGAGCAACACAGTGTGAGTGATGACACAAACCAAGGCCTGGTGCACAGTTCATTATAGTGGTACGAAAAGCCCAAAATCCAAGAAAGTTATAGAGGAGAAAAAAAAATAATTCTGCTCTTGTTTTAAGCATCCTTTGTAACTATGTTTTTCAGGTAGAAATACAGAGAAGAAATTACTTGAGGATACACTGAAAATCCTTAAAAATGTGAACAGAATGTAAAAAATTACACAACCCTTTTTTTCCATGCCCATAGTTTCATGTGCTGCTGCTTACAGGTTTGTCAGACTGCGGAGCAAAGGAAACGCTCCTCTTTTTGACCATTTCCATTCACAACCTTTCAATTCACAACCTAGCTTGATCTCACAGTATTACTCTTCTAAAATGCTGTCAGCAGCATATGAAAAAGCTACAGAACAGAAATCTCTTGAGATGAGAACTGACAGGATATGGCCACAGCTTAATTTCCAGCATGGTCACAACACAGATAACTCTACTCTCCCAAACCCCACTAGTACAAGTAATGACAGGCACGAAGACGAGTCGCATGGACTAGCTGTGTAAGTGCCTGCATCTTTTACATGTGTGTCAAGTTCATTCCACCGTGCTTTCACCACTGTTGTTACACCGGTAGCTTTAACAAATTGCAGAAAGTGCAGCTATCACACCTGCGTTTGCAACGTACCAGGTAAGAAACACAGTGCCACAGAAGCCTATATTCAGGAATGCAAAAAAAAAAACTTATATTCAGGATCCAAACACAGTATTTGCTCTCTCACACAGCATCCCCTCTCCCTCATTGCTGCGGCTCCCACCTTGCCTCAGCTCTCACCATGCCTACCATTCCAGAACAAACTCAGCCCAGAATCCCCAAACTCAGCCCAAAATCCCCAAACTCAGCCCAAAATCCCAAAGAGGCAGCAGCAGCAATGGTTACAGTTTCTGAGTATGAGAGCAGGCTACAAAGAAGTGGAGGCGATGGGATAGCACAGGAGGAAGGCAGTTTTTGTACCCCCTAGAGCTCTGCCAAGTCTGAGCAAATGACATGACTTCTTAGTCATATGAAGCTGTGTTACACACACAAAGTAACAGCCAGGGTACAGTGAGTTACCTCCCACACGCCAAAGGATGCTCAGAGACCAGGACAGGGAAACTTCAGTTCCAGCAAATACCAACAGTGACTAATAGCAGAAGGATGAGGATGCAAGGGAAGGCACACTGACCACTGTTCTTGGATTTCAGCAAGAACAGAGTTGGCTTATTACTTAAGGCCAAGTTTTTCTCTTCTTGGGGCCATTCAGCTTCTGAAGGAATCTCTGAGACCCCCATGCAATATTCAGGAGTGAAAGCATATCTGGAAGAGACAGAAAGGAACAGCTGAAGAAGAAAGAAGTATATGCGCTAAAGCTGTGAGGCACAGCAGAGCAGGAAAAGAGGAAATAGAAAATGCAGCACTGTGGGAGAAAAACATATGGAGGCTGCAAAAGGAGCAAAGGAATTAATATGAAAGACAGCACAGGAAAAGGTATAGCATAATGATAATAAAGAGGAAAAAAACCCCCACAAACCACTGAGCAAAGCCCAGAAGATTTAGAAATAAGTGTATCTTAAAAAAAATATCGGGCTAAGTTAAGGTGCCATAAGTGTCCTCTCCAAACAAAGCAGATGCACCTAGCAGTCTATGAAACTGTATAGGAAATAAGAGTCCTTTTTCCACCCTAGAAAAATGTGTTATACTAGAGGACTGAATATTACCAGTATGCAGTCTTCATTATCCAAGCTAAGAGAAAAGCAAAAAGTCAGTCAGAATAACAAAGAGCAAAGAATCTGGAATTTTAAAGCTATTTTCATAACTGAGCATGTTACAGCACATGTAAGGAAAGTTACTTTTGTCACTGCCTGGAGTTTTGTTTTTTTTTTAAATCTTTATTTTCTTAGGTGACTGCTACCACCAAAAAACCCCACGCATTGAAAAACTGAATTAAGTCATCGTTCTTGTCTACAACTTTTTTTTTTTTCCCCCCAAGACCTTGTCCAGGAGATACTGATAAACATGGTAACTGCTTTCAAAGTCAGCTGAAGATACATCTAGCTGTCCATTTCATGAATGCCCAGCCTTGGCAAATTGACCTGCTTTACTACTTCAAATAACCCATGGGTGGACTCACCTGATACTCACTTGATATAACCTGCTGGGCATAGGAAAGCATTACTGCAAACAATAGTTCAGATTTCCTTCCCAGGAGCTATTAGGTTATATACTGCCTGAAGTTTGGTCTGCGTAACCCCTTTCCAACAGGTGAGACTTAGCCAGTGCATGCTGAATCAGTCTCTGCCATTCTAAGCTTTCTTGAGGATTTCCAATAGCATACAAACCAACCTGCCACCCTTCAAAATTCCTGTCCAGACAGCAGACCTTAACTCTTCCAAAGACAGACCTTTATAAAGTCCTTGGATCTTAAGTCAGTTTCACATCCAACACTTTGGTTTTAGTTTCCTACAGCCCTATAAAATCCATCTAATATGCTTGTAATATTTGCTTTAAGCTTTTCTTAAATGACAGAGACTTGGCAGCGCTACGGAATTAAGTTAAGCATGCAACTGCAACATGAAGGGAAGAAATATGTGTGAAGATTTAATCTTGTTAGTTAAAATGGTTAATTTTAATGGGAAAAATTAAAAGCTTACCATGAAACAAGTTAAATAGTAACAATGAACACCAGCTTTTCAGGAAAAGATGCTGAAAGAAATGAGATACAGCAGATAAGAACAGTAAAAATTAGGGAACAGAAAATTTCACACACACAGAAAAAAGTGAGAATGAGCTATTGGAAATGCAGAAATAGAAGATATGACTAAAAAGAGTAAGTAATAGGAATACAATTGCAAATGTGAAATTATTTACTAATGCAAATGATAAGTGAAATCATGACTGGCTATTTAATATCCTCAGTAACCACACCTCTACATTAAGATTGTGATTTGAGTACATTTTTTTCTAAATTTATAGTCTGTGTTACAATCTGCCCTGTTTCTTCTGTCTGGATTGATGATCTTTTATGGAGGTGCCTCTTTCTTTTGGATGATCAGGTGACAGATGCCAAACCAAACATTACACTTACATAATTAAGTCGAACTCTTTGTTCCATGAGGTACAATACACTGCAGCTTCAAAACCTTATAAAACATTTAAAAGTACAGCAGGAAGGTAACAAAAAACACCTGCAATTCTTGCTGGTTTGGGGAACCCAAAGCCACAGTGTGATCTGATGAGGTGAGAAGGTCAGGGAAGCACATGCATCTCACAAGCTAGGCTTTAAGTGAGGAAGAAAGATCAGAAGACTAAGTGATCAGAGGGAGAAAGTAGGGAGGAACGGGCAGAAGCAAAAGAAACGGGTAGCTGAAAACATAGTAACAGGAAATAGGTACAGTGAAAATGCCTCTGCAAAAAAGGTTCATAGTACTAAAGGCTTAGCCTTTGGGCACAAATACATTCTCAATGGAACACAGAGTGAAAAAAACAACTATTTAAGACTTCACATTTTAAGAACCACATAACTGTATTAAGGAGTCGTAATGGATACCACTTGCTATCCACTAAAATTCACTAAAAGAAAGCAGTTTCATCACTGAAGCTGCAGTGGCCTGTAATAACACAGCATTATTTGAAGTGACAATGCTAATCTGTTTTTCATGAATAATGTACAGTGTTGCAACAATTAGTAAATGAAACACAAGAAAAATCAGAACTTTACTGGACTCATGATACCACACTGAGCAGTAATGATCCCATTTGCAAAAAGTTACAGTAGAAAAGGAAGGAAAAAAAAAAAGACCAGGATTTCTAACAGATTTTACATATCTTGTACCAATACTAACTCAGGCAATCATCAGCTCCTGGAAAACATATTAATATTTTTTTTTTTTGTGGCAAATGTACAAGAAAAAAAAAGAATAGGTGAATATATGCCACTTTGCAGAGTGCAGGACCCCGTATTGGGTTTAGCACAACTGTAGCTCCATCAAGTTTCAGGAAAACTACAGAATTCAGTTTAGGAAGAAACAAGTTCATTCAGCAACTCTGTCCACTGAAGACAATTCCTGCCTCTTAAAACTTCAAAAACATTGTAACAGCAATCACGACTGTTCTGCGACTTAGGTATTTTTCTCTTTTTCCTTTCAGATGCTTTCTCCCTTCTCTGTTTCTGCAACTTGCATTTCAATAGCTTTTGCACTAAAAATCTGAGTAAGACAAAATTATTAATACCACTGATTTCCATATATGATGCTATAATCTAGTTATATTCCACAGCAAAAACTTTGCTGCTAAATAATTGTAAAGCATTTCAAAGTGATGCAAACCATCAGAATCAGACTTATGGATCAGACAATGCTGAATTGATAGACCACCAGCAACCAACAGTGGAGTTACCGGAGGGGCTAAACGGGGCTGCATCCCCTTCCCACCACTTAACACCAGCCATGATAAGGCTGAGCAAAAGCTGTAACATGAACTACGCCGGTGATATCTGAAATCCAACTGCAGACCAGTAAAAGCTGGTGTTGATGTTCTCCTACCTCCTAAAACAGAGGCTGGAGTTCTGTTGTAGTATACAGGACATCTTCCTGTTCTTTCATCCTGTGCCCTAGTATTAAACAAGCTCAGATGTCAGTCGGAGCTATACTCCACCAAGTAGTTTCCAAAATTTAAAAAAATGTACTATATTTAATTGTGTTCATCAGCATTTTATAAACACACGGGTAGTTATGCCAGCTGTTTTTATTTTTAAAAGAAAACAGAACACTCAAGAATTAACACTCTGGTGAATATTCCAACTTTTTTGGGAAAATAAGCCTACAGCATAGCTATTTTTTCTCTGGAAAAAAAAAACAAAACCAAAAACCAAAAACCTGACTTCTCACCACTGGACTGGAAAAAAGGACATAGCAAATCAGTTCATCAGGGCAAATCATGAATTCTCCTTCAAATGACAAGGTTGTGTCCTTGTTTTCTTTCATAAATATCACGTTGTAGGAAACTACTGCTGGAGTGGTGCATTTAATTTCCGCCTCCTTGTCCTTGCATATCATCTTGGATTAAGCAGGTGCCTGTTTTTTTTAGCTGAACTGCTGGCCATCTACTGGGAATTCATAATTTGATTCTCCCTTAACACACACAAAGCATAAAAGCATGGAAATACATAATTTCTGAATCTGGAACTGCAATCTTGCTTCCTTCTTTTAGTTTCATGGATGTTTCAAACAAGCCAGTTTACTTGATCAAAAATAAAAAGTGTCTGCAAAGAAAACCTGGATTTATTTTTTTTACTTCTCACAATGAATAATAAAAAGATCAAGATTTTTTTTTTCTTCCTCTTCCCTCCTCCCCCACCCCATTCTCATATTTGAAGGGGCAGAGAGATATTTTAAACTTTGAGCAAATGTTAAAACTAAAAAATTAGTCTAACTGATGTCAAAAGCATTAAAGCAAAGCAAATGAACTGCTTAACTTCTTTACATATTTGGGAAAGTGTGTTTACACGTTGCTCCCTCCCCCATTTTCTCTGTGCTGTTTTCCTAAACATCCAACTCACTGTCACGGTATATTGTGTTGGGACGGATGAAATGCACACTGAATTTCCAAGCACACACTCAATGTTAAAATTTGTTATTCAAGCTGAAGGCCTAGAGACAGTCAATAAGAAACCTAGATTAGGCCAAATAAATATGAGTCCACTCCTTCTCTCCATCCATACTTAAGAATTACTGGAGAGAAAAAAAAAAAAAAACAACCCAAAAACAGAAACCCAAAAGAATGTCCTTTTTTTTTTTTTCCCCACTATCACAGTATCATAGAGTGTCTGAGGTTGGAAAGAACCTCTGGAGGTCCTCTGGTCCAACATCCCCTGCTCAGACAGGGCCACCTGGAGCTGGTTGCCCAGCTTGTGAATATCTCCAAGGAGGGAGAATCCACAACTTCTCTGGGCAACCTGTGTCAGTGCTCAGTCACCCTCATAGAAAAAAAAAAAGTGTTTCCTGATGTTCAGAGGGAACAGTGCTTCAGTTTGTGACCATTGCTCCTCTTTCCACCCTCCCTTCAGGTATTTACCTACATAGACAAGATCTCCCTGAGCCTTCTCCTCCCTAGGCTCTCTCAGCCTTTCCTTATAGGACAGATGCTCCAGTCCCTTCACCATTCTTAGGACCCTTTGCTGGACTCTCTCCAGTATGCCCATGACTCTCTTGTACTGGGCAGCCCAGAACTGGACCCAGCACTCCAGGTGTGGCCTCATCAGTGTTGAGCAGAGAGGAAGGATCATCTCCCTTGACTTGCTGGCAATACTTTGTAGTATGTAGGTTGTATTAAAGTAATTGTTCCAAAAAATAAGTACGGTATTCTGATAATATTTTTAATGTAAATTTTTGTATATACTCTAAAGCTTGTATTTTCTACTTGTGACAGAAACAGAAGCTATTAAGCTATGAAGGGACCACAGCATGTCAGAAATACTGTGATAAGGATCACTACAGGATAAAACATTGCTCTCATTTTCATCATTTTCAAAGGCAATGATAATGTCTTACACTGCAGACAACCCACACAAGTAGCATGTTGCCATACACCTCCCTACGCTGCTTCCTGTGTGAAATGTTCCCAACAGGGTCTTACATTATTATAAATTAGCAGCAACGTCTATAGCTCCCAGCACTATCAATCTACAGAGACACTACAAAAGTCACCTAACATTGTACCACCAGATGTTAGGGGAGATTTCATACATCAAGTTGAATGCACAGGTGTCACCTGGAATCATTTTTGTGAGAAGATTTTGTATACCAGTTATACATACTTGTTTTCTATAAAGTCATTAACGCATACTTGTGGTGGCTGGTTTCTCCTTAGTATAGCAAGTTCAATGTTTTTCCACCAGGTTTCACAGGATAGCATGCAATGAAATAATTAAAACAAGTGTATTTACCAAGCATTTTACATTTTCTTGAAGGAAAGAAGCCCAGGCTTTTCCTGAAGCATTTATCACATGCTTTGTACTGAATTACTTCTTAACAAAGCTGCTTGCTAATTCGATGGTGTCCTTATAAGTTCCTGTAGCTTCTTCTGGGCAATGCTTTTCCAAACCCCTTACCCATTTTTAGCATTGCCAGCAATTGCATGGGCCTGTGGAGGACAGAAAGGAAGTTCTAAACCTCACCACAACATAAATTAATTTACCTGCTGTAATCAATCTCATAATGGCTTGTGTACATTTCATACTGGAGCTCCCTCGCGGTCGCTGTGCAATATGCAGTGCACAGCTCACCTGTCTGCCAGGTCAATGATTTCCCCTCACAGCTTCTACATAGCCTCTGTTAATGTTTCAATACTTGATCTTAGGGTATCTGAGAACACAAATATGAGAGCAGCAGTTCTTAACTTTTTTCATGCCACACATGCCTTTTTCTTCAAGTAAACTACACTAGCAAGTCTGTGTTTGCTAAAACCTCTTCTGATGTAGAGCTAGGGGAAGGACAGAAACTTCAAAACCATTTAACGCAGTCCTGTGAGCAATGGTTGAAGAAACTTGAATTAAATTCTGTCCATGCGAGAAGCATTCCAAGTAAGCCAGGATGTAGAATACTTCTCTAACCAATGTAGATCTATACTCAGCATTTTACAAATGCCGTGTTGTTTGTGGTGGAGTTTTTTTCAGCTAAAAGCCAAGAAGTTCTGTTTGGAAGAGCTGGCAAAGTTTGGTACCTATTTCTTTACATCAGAGAGGACAAAAAGGCATACACAGGGTTTCTCTCAAATAGAATTCAAAACTTTTTTCAGTTTCACTGGCATCTAAGTTGCTGTCAGAGCTTCCTGGTGAATTGAGGAGTGTCCATATCGTCTGGTGTGCAAGACTGGCTTCTAGTGCTGCAGCTATTGTCTTTTCTTGCAATATCTAGTGAATAAATATTTGTAGTGATTCAAGGATTATCTTCCCTTCTCTGAAGTTTAATAATAATAATAAAATTCTAACATAATAATAATAAAAAAATCACTAACATTTGTTCATTTAAAAGGGAAGTGAAAGGTGAGTAGGACTTTAATCTGGGTTTTACTGAGGAACAGATTATGACCATCTCTACCCGTGCCATCACTTTGTCATCTAACCGCACCCCTGGTGGCCCAACTGCCAACGCACCTCTGCCAATCCTGCAGACAAGGCTCCATCAACACTTTCTCAAATTAAATGAGAATGACAAGAACGGTGTCTTGCACTGCTTACAGTGAAAAAAAGTACATTCAGAAAGTTGTTTTTCTTTTCATGTTTACAATACCGTCATTAATAAACCAGTTGTTAGATTCTGTAAATCCTCAGCTTTTCACAGGCTCATTGCTTGATCTATCCAACCTCTATCTGCATGCCCCAGAACTCTTTCCCAGCTAGCTCAAAAACACCTTTGAAGTATTGTGATAGCTCATGAGCACAGCGGTCCGCGTTTCGGTCCGAGTTCATTAGAGATGAAAGAAATCCACAGGACAGAGGAAAAAGCAGATGGTGGCTAGGACTTCCCTGCTTTCTGGCTCTTGGGAATCAAGCAGAGAACACGAACTGTAATCCAATTAACTACACCCTCGAGGCAAAAATGAGGGAATAAGAAGCAACTACACACAGGTCCCAGCAGGACAGGGAACCAAGGCAGCGGCATGATGGGCACATCATGGTATAGAATGATAGAAGACTGCAAAGCAAAACCACTACCGCTTGCATTGGTAGGTAACTCTGCTACGCCATGCTCACCTTGGGAAAAATAAAACCAAACAAACATACATACATGCAATAATTAAGAAAGGAGGAAAGAAGAAATTAGGACTTCTCCTTACCTTTTGTGCATAACCTCCAAGTTGAGAATCCAAATCTCAGAGCAAAAGAGAAGAGAGATAATGATAACAGCAAGGATGGCTATTACCTGACATATTAAATTATCCAAAAGCCAACATTCCCCACAAAGTTTCTTAAATGGAGACAACACAAAGTGTTTACTTACTTGCCAGTGCTAGCAGCTATGTTAAAGCCATCAGTAGCATTAAGAGGTGTAAAAAAATGACAAAAAACTAGCATTTACGGTATCAACACAGTAATTAGAAATACTTATATAATAAAGCTATTCACTTGGAAGCAAAGATAGGTCAATACAGAAGTGATATTCACTATTCAACTTCCTCTTCGGATTCTTTATTTCATTAGTGACCAAAGACAGAAAGAAATTTTAAAAGTACGCAGAACATACGTAAAACTAGTTTAAGACTTAAAAGGATCCTTATGCCCTTCAGTCCTTTGCCTCAAAGCAAGTGTGATCAGTGATTTTACCTTCACTAGGGCACATACACTTACAGGCCTGGTGGAGTTTTAATCCATTCTACAGAAAAATTGTTCCAATTTACACATACCCAAAGCACAGAAGCTGTTAGAGCATGGGGGCGTACTATCTTCCTCCCTCCTCTTCTCCTGCTAAGTTTGGAAGATACTGATTTTCAAAGAGAATTAATCCAAAGCCTTCTGAGCAGTAAAGGCGGACACCACTCCTGTCTGCACTGGAGAGACCAATCCCCTGCAGCAGCTTTCAGCTCCCTTAGACTTATGCCAGAACAGAAAAGCTGTCAGTGCATGGGTCCAGACACAGGAGCTTGATTACCTTCATCAAGGTATGCAGGCAGCATCCTGGGCTGCATCAAGAGAAGCGTGGCCAGCAGGTCGAGGGAGGTGATTCTCCCCCTCTACTCTGCCCTCGTGAGACACCACCTGGAGTACTGTGTCCAGTTGGTGAGACCCCAACACAAGAAGGACATGGACCAGTTGGAGAAGGTCCAGAGGAGGGCCACGAAGATGATAAAAGGGCTGGAGCACCTCTCTTATGAGGACAGGCTGAGAGAGTTGGGGCTGTTCGGCCTGGAGAAGAGAAGGCTCTGGGGAGACCTGATAGCGGTCTTCCAGTACCTCAAGGGGGCCTACAAGAAAGATGGGGAGAGGCTGTTCAGTAGGGCCCGTTGCAATAGGACAAGGAGTAATGGTTTTAAAATAGAGGGGGGTAGATTTAGATTAGTAGATTAGATATTAGGAAAAAGTTTTTTACAATGCGAGTTATAGAACACTGGAACAGGTTGCTCAGAGAGGTGGTGGAAGCCCCATCCCTGGAAACGTTCAAGGCCAGGCTGGATGAGGCTCTGAGCAACCTGATCTAGTTGGGGATGTCCCTGCTCCTTGCAGGGGGGTTGGACTAGATGACCGTTGAAGGTCCCTTCCAACTCTAACCATTCTATGATTCTATGATTCTATCAGTACAATGGTCTCTGGTATGCATTAGGAGCAGGCAGCCAGGACACAGCCAGTCCATTCTGGAGGCAAGGAGAGTCTCGTATGAACATGGTCTCGGCAACAAAAAGTGGGCTTTGGTCGTTTTGCTCACTGATGGAGAGGTACCCCATCAGCTCATGCACTGTAAGAGCTTTCAGCAACCAGTAGGCACAGAGTCAGCAAGAATTTACTCCAGTAAAGGAAAGCGGTAAATATCTGATTGACTGAGTACAAAGTAGGGACAACACCAGCTGCAGGGTGTGACCGTTCCTTTAGCCAGAGGACTTCCTCAACCCTGCCGCTGCCTGTCTACATTTAATAATAATAAAATAATAATACTTTTGGTCATTGCCTCCATGATCAGCCATCCTCAACTCTGTCTCTGCCTGTCTGCATTTACTAATAACAAGAACAACAACAACAATAATAAAACTGTTGGTCATTGCTTCCATGACAAACCAACATATTCAATAGTTTCCCTGCACTTGGAATGGAAGCCTAAATATAACCATCCAGATTGCTCTCTTGCTGCTGCTTCCAACGGCACAGCTGCAACACCGATAAGGAGAGCTTCCAGTGTCAACAGGCCATACATCACCATATTTGTTCCAATCCAGCTTGAGTCAGTAAGAAAAACTTGTGATCGAAACCAGTAAGGTACGACTCAAAATTCTCCGGCACAAAAACTCCAGTAATGGCCTAGTTGCTGTTTGTGTTCTTTCAAATATAGCTGGGATGCAACTTTTCAGTACCCATACAGAAAAGTTTCTATAAAAAGTGACAAGTGAACAAAAGAATCACAAAGAAACACAAGACACATTTCAGATGGAAATTTGTTTTCCTGTATGAACAAGCTGCCATTTCTTGCAGCAAGTATTAAGCCTTCGTAAAGCTTTTACAACTATTTATGTATTTTTGCTATAGCTTATTATTACTTCATCTCCAAAACCAAGCATGCTTCAGTGACTTAGTTAGCTTGAACCTTCCTTCTCATCCTGTCCATGTTTGGTTCAGAATTCAACGTCCAATGTCAGAGACATGCACTGACTATGCGAAAACTTGTAATGCATAAATTGATTCTTTATACAGTCCTTATATGCAGTACTTATATAGAAGTACTTAGATACTTACAGACGATATATATATATTACATTGACACTGATCTTCCAAGACTGGTAGATACCAGATGGATCTGTCTGGTGCAGTTCAGGAGTCCTGCTACTATCAAAGCCCACAGTCAAGGCACGCATACCAAAAGGTCCACAGCCATTGCTTTGTGTGCAGCACTGTGGAAAAACAGACCAGTTTTGGCATCCTAGAAAATTAAGAAATTTAGTGACACAATGCACAAGCAATGCATGAGACTTAAAAGGCTGGATACAGGTATTCACCATAAAACTTTTCATTTCAAATACTTGAAACGGCTTATTTCTGATCTTCAGAAGTCAGTTTGTCAGTGTTCCAGTTGCACAACTCCACTCAAGTCACAAACAAGTAACTGAGGCAAAACAGACTTCATTGTAGAGAAACTGCTCCCTGTTAAAACCACACAGACTACAGGAATTAAGGCTTAATCAGATTTTCCTTTAACATGATCTCAGGCACAGTTGTGAACAGATTTGAGGGAACACCTCAGATGGTTGCAATCAATCCACCTGCTCACAGGTGTTCTGCTAGTCTTCAGTATTTGAAAATAAGAATCTGTATCTGTGAGTTTTACATTGTTTCTCCTGTCACATTGCTCTCTTCTGTAAGGGATTTTGTTGTTTTCTTCTTAAGTTTATATTTTTATCTTAACTCTTTTATACAGTAACCATGTTTGGTCTCTCTGCATTATTATTTCCAAATTATACAATAAAGTTCTTCACAGATCTATACATATAAGGAACAGTTATGTTTGCTGGTGCTCCTTAAAACAAAAGAGCTCATAATGGTCATTATTTTATTGTGAAAACCAGTTATTTTTTCTCAAGTGATATTGACTTTTTTAAGAAGTCGTGCAAAGGAAACTTAACCTGACTTTCTTTTTTTTTTTTACACATAATAATAGAAACAACTGGTTTGTTTTCAATATTCAGGATCATATTCCACTTTTTAGCAGAAACCTGAAAGTGCCAAACTGCTTACCTGCTAAAGTTGCAAAGCAGCGTGTAGTATATTCTACTGTGACTGGACCCTCAAGAGCTCAGTTTATTGTGCTCTTAATCACTATTCTGGCACCAGCAGCCAGGTCTGCATAATCATAATAATACAGTAATCACAAAGATTCCTTCATTAACTAGCAACAAATTATTATTCACGAAGAAGCAAACCGTTGCAACATTTTTAAAAGTCAGAAGCTGCTGAAAAAGAAATGCAGGTGAAGACAGAAACAAATTCAAAATTGCACACAGAAGTAACTTTATTCTAACTGAGAAACAGCAATTTTAAGTAAATTTAAGGCTTAAACTTAAACGGTTTTTAAGTTTACAGAAAGTTAACTTACAGAATTAAATATGGATTTAGCCCCTCGAAAAGCACATATGAAAACTACTGTGCTCCCTACTGTACCACACATCCTGGTTTTGGTATTATACCACTCTCTTCGCCCCACAGTTCCAGGAAATTGGGGTTACGGCACCATAACAGCATATAAGAAGAGAGAGTTGCTGAGGTACATGCTTATTCTTCTTCATTACAAGCTACTGTAGAAAATCCAGGGCACATTTCACATTATAACTTTCCTGATGGTAAAACCAGTTGAGTAGGTTTCTGATTTCCCAATTTCCTAGTCAATTAGTTACTCTTCATCCTCCTCCCACAAATTCACCTGCTTGTAAGGCCAGTGAAAATGCTCAGCTTCCAAAAGTAAGATAATTTTAATTTTTTTTTTTTTTTAAGTTGGATCATTTTGGTGAGCCATTTACTGCAAAATGCTGAAAATTTCTTCTGTCACTTGGAATCTCCTTCTTGGGGAGCAGCTCCACGCTCAGCATCAGCCAATCTAAGAGCAGACTGCTATCAAAAGAGGAGATTCTCTCATCTCTTGTCCCTTACTGCATCTTCTCATACTCTCCCTGTGTTAGGAGGAGCTGTTCTGCAGCTGTTAAGTCAGATCAGTGTATTGACCCAACTCAAAACTTTTTTTTTTTTTTTTGACAACCTGAGTTTTGTTTTCATCCCTTCTGAAAGCATGCAAAGAGGACAGTTTCACATCTGGATAGCGTGACCAAAATGGAGATTTCCACAAAAAGCAACAGTTCTGTTCTTCCCAGCCACTTCCACCCAGACATTCCTGCAGCTTCCCCTGAACTGGATTTAACAATCACACAACTTTGTGGCAGCTCACCAAAAAAAAATAATTCAGTGAGTTTAAGACTATTTTCTTCAGTAGCAGCTTGCATGTACAGTAGGATAGGTGTAACATCAAAGGGTGTTAATAATGGTTTGACTACCAAAAAAGGATGATTCAATCTCCTTCACCAACTTCTTCCTTCACTCCCCACTTCCCTCACAGAGTTATGGGGTTTATACAGTTGCACATCAAATCAATGCAACAAGCAAACAGAGGGCTTTTTTTTTTCTGTGAGATTAGTGAGTTAAGTCAACTCACAAGAGGCCAAAGAAGCATCAGAAAGGGCATCGGGGGAGATGAAAGTGTCTAGGGTACAACAGAAAGAGGAGGAAGAAGTAGCACCACTCAGGAGCACGTGCTCTTATGAGAGTTTAGACTGATGTAAGTCAGTACTGCTGTGGCTCTCCTCTGTGAATTGCTTACCCTGAGCCTCTGCTGGCTCTTACATGACCTTGGTCAGACTCTGCAAGAAACGTTTTCTTCCTGGCTTATCTCCCTGCCGGGCAGGTTTCCAGCCTGGCCTACCATGGCTCAGCTGGGCAGCAAAGCCAGCACAAAAGTGACAATGGGATACCACAGCCTGGAGTAAGAGACCTTTGTCTTGCCGTGGCAACTAGCCACGACCAGTCAGTTTACTGGTTGCATGGAACTGTATGTTGAGATGAGACATATGCTCTAGGCAGTTTTGCTAACCAATTTGCTGGGTTTCCATGCAGTTTTGACTTCATTCAATCCTCATCTGAAGGAAAATATTCCATGTGGAGGCAAATGTTCACCAGTGTTAGTTCATATATGGAACAGGGGGCTCATAAATGAGATGGGCATGTCAAGAGGTAGCTTCTAGGGCAGAGGAGGAGGACAGCAGCACAGATCCAAGTTGTCTTCCAACTCTCCAGGAATATTTCCAGTATCGTCTTGCTTTGTTTCGCTGAGTTAGATCTCTAGCTTTGCCTTTCTTGTCCCTTTCAGTCTGCCTATTGCCATTGCAACCAGTACAGAGCAGCTTCTGCTATCCAAGCTGTTTGTCCGTGATGATGAGATGCAAATAGACCCACGTAAGATAATTTAAAAAAAAAAAAAAGAGGGACCAATGAGTTTTAAAAATCAAAATAATTCCCACTGGCTCCATAGGAATTCTTCAGCTATATTCAAATCAGTCCTGTAGGAACCCAAGCCTTCATATCCTAGTACCAATCTCTCAAACCACTATGTCCACTTCCGCAATGTCTTTCATAAAACCAGTCTTTAAAGGACTTTTACATACTCCATACCTGCAACAGAATGAATTGTGGAGCAATAACACTAGGAACAATACCTGCAAAAGCCAGACAGACATGATCATCAAGTGCATACATTTTCCTCATAGTACTTTCTTCTTGAATCTTGGTGACAGATTTTTTTTCTGTGTATCCAACACAGTTGTATCTAGCCCTCAAATTCCAACCTGCTAGATGAGAATAAATAAATTGTCCTTATTTCCAGTATTAACTTTATTTATGTTAGGCAGACAAGATGTTATAATACTAAGTCTTTTCACAAGGACATCAGCAAACAGCTATGTGGAGGCTGTGTCATCCTCCCCGAACAGTAAATATTAATTTGACATCTGTTAGGAAGGAAAAATGATAAGATGCGGTAAACATCACACCAAAAAGTTTCAAAGTTGCAGAAGTTGTGGTTTACAAATGCAGTAGAGAGGCAGCCCCTGAACAAAAGGCTTACAACCAAAATAGAAAACAATGGAAATAAGGTTGTTGCAGATGCAGATCAATGTGATAAGCAGTATTCTCAGTATACTCGCTGTTTATAGGTGCAATCATGGCTAAGCTGATCTAAAAACTAACTGCTGACAAAGAAGGGTAATGCTGCTCCACTCTTGTGCCCCAGTAATTGTCTTCCCTTGCTTTGACATCAAAACTCATCAGCTCCCAATTTGTGAAACTCAACAGGCAGAAAACTGCTTTCACAGAAAAGCAATTGTTTTTCTACTAATTTAACTTCCTTAAACATCTCATTACAAGATCAGATGAGTAAAAGTGATGGCATAGGAGACAGAGTGGGAACATGTGGCCACGACTGTAGAGGGGGCCGAAGGAAAAACATGGCTTTTAGTAACAGCTACCTGTGACATTTCCTTAGCTATAATGCCAAACTGCAACTTGAATGCTGTCACTGGTTTCATAGGTATTTTGATGGAGAAGAGTTCTGAAGGTAGACAGTGATGTACCATGGCCATTTATGAGAAGATCCTTTCCATATTCACAGGTAGAAAGAAAGATGAAGACAGCTGCTTTGAAAACTTGTAAGAAAGACTAATGGAAAGGACGTTAGGGTCGACATCTCAAGAGTAGATAAGAACTTTGTTTCTTTCACAGTTGGTTTGAAACTTGGCATTTCCCCTCATAAAGCCTTTTTCTTAGAAGACACAAATCAATGAGTGCTGAAAAGGAAAGAAAATCTGACCAGAAGTGTGTCAGGTCTGACAATGGCCTGAAGAAAACAAAAGAACCACATGATCTGTGATAATAAACTAGGATTTTGAGTTGAAAGTCTCAAGCATGACCAAAATAGCACATAAGCATCTCTTCCCTCCTTTGCTTTCTCAGTCTTCCTCAAAGATGCTCTCCTACCAACACTAAGGAATTGATGCAAAAGAGGGCTTACAGAAACACACAAGTAGTCCTTTCCTTGCAGAAATTTATCATCTTATCCAGCACTCAAGAAAGAAAAGCTCTTGGAGTACATTACATACAAAACTCATCCCTTTTTCACACAACTTCCTTGTGATAAATATTTTCCTTATCACTTACCAAAGCTTTGCTACATCACAGCCAACATCAAACTTCTCAGTTTCTGTGATTATTTTATATAAAGTACACAAAGGGTAAAATATTACATAAATGAATGGAGAAAATTGTACATTCTTTTAAAAAGATATAAGCTGATATCTTTAGGCATTTAGGAAGAACAACAGACTATGGTTTTATACTTCCACAATAAATTTTTGCTCTTAAAAAAAAATTCAAACCAACAGGTACATACAAATTAACCATCAATTGGTGAGACCCCACCTGGAGTACTGTGTCCAGTTCTAGAGCCCCCAACATAAGTTGGAGAAGGTCCAGAGGAAGGCCACGAAGATGATAAGAGGGCTGGATCACCTTTCCTATGAGGACAGGCTGTTCAGCCTGGAGAAGAGAAGGCTCCAGGGAGACCTTATAGCGGTCTTCCAGTACCTCAAGGGGGCCTACAAGAAAGATGGGGAGAGGCTGTTCAGTAGGGCCCGTTGCAATAGGACAAGGAGTAATGGTTTTAAAATAGAGGGAGGTAGATTTAGATTGGAAATTAGGAAAAAAATTTTTTCCAATGCGAGTTGTAGGACACTGGAACAGGTTGCCCAGAGAGGTGGTTGATGCCCCATGCCTGGAAACATTCAAGGCCAGGCTGGATGAGGCTCTGAGCAACCTGATCTAGTTGGGGATGTCCCTGGTCCTTGCAGGGGGGTTGGACTAGATGACCTTTGAAGGTCCCTTCCAACCCTAACCATTCTGTGATTCTATGATTCTAATTCTACTTGTTTTAGAGCTCATATAACTTCCATTTTATACAGGCCAGCAAAAGCTTTCACAGGCAATTTCTTGTTACATTTTCAATCCATTACAAGTTTAGTCCTCTGTTCTAGTCCTACAATTTATTACTTCACTTACAAAAATCAGATCTGAAACAATAAATATCAATAAACACAGGAAGTTCCATTTGCTTCTCTTCACCAGCTTTGACCACTATCTCTTCCATTGGCTCGCCTCATCATAATTTCTGATTAATTTCAGTTTTTTGTATCCTATCCCCAGAGAGCAAAATGACCTCTTGTTCTCGTTCTTCATCGGTTATAATTTCTTGTCGATGCCTGTGCCTAATCAACTTTTCAAGCTGATGCTGACCAAACACTAAGAGGAAGTCTGGGAAAGACAAACATCAACAAAAAGTAAAATCTATACTTAATATACCTAATATTTTCAATAAAGAGGTAAACTCTGAATTCTACAAAACTATTAAAAAATTATTCCAAACAGAATTATTCTCGATAGCTGAATCAGCAGGGAAAAATCATATATCACATATGGCAGAGTCAAAGGCCCACTTGGAATGAGTAGGAAAGAATGCAGCATTTAGAAAACTACATAATGAATTTATTTGAGCAACAGTACCTTATTCCTGCAAAAATATATACACACTAACATGTGAACATATTTAGAAAGCTATGCAAAATTACATTTTATCATTATTGATGGCTAGTGGTATTTAATAATATGTTGATTACATTATTGAACAAAAGACTCCTCTTTTTTTATTCCTATAGAACCAATAGGTTCCTATAGATGCATAGGTATTATTATGGCCCACACTCCTATCAAGAAGGCTTCTAATTAGTCTTTTAATTTAGAATTTTTCTTACTGATGTCCAAAGCAAACTTAACTTGATTTTCAGATGGATTTATAGTAAGATACATTGCTATTTTACTTGTAAAAGAATATATAGCAATTATCAAATAACACTGTGATACTATAGAGTATCTTTTTAGAATACAGTCAGGCTTTAAAATGTCATATTGTATAAAACAAAAAGATGGGGAGTGGTAAAAAGCATTGCTACATCCTTAAAGCAAAATAAATACTAGAAATCAACAATTACTATTTTTCTGTGGTTTCATATGTTGCTTAGAGAAAATGATAGTCAATTCCTCTTTGTAGGGTAGTTCAAAGGCAGTTTACCTATTTCTAGCACACATCCCTTGGTGCTCTCATTCTAGAACAACGGAAGACCAACGCCTTTATTTCCTACCTTGTAAATACCAACTTCTCCCCATGGATGCAATCTCCTGTTTTGTACAGCAAGAAAGACCTCCTCTACCCTGGGACCCTGTTCTCACAGATTGCACACACAAGAAGCATCTTCCTTCTCCTCCCTTTTGCTCCGACTTGGAAAGAAACATGCATAGGTGTGTATAATGCGCATATATGTATGTTTACAATAATGCAAGTTAGAGACAGTACCATTCCAAGCAACCATTCATTGTACCTGCACAGTCTATGCTAGAAATTTGGACTAGATAAAGGAAATATTTCAAAATGTCATAGTTATTTTTGGTAGTGATTTTCTTGGCTCTTGAATATACATACATACTCAGCTCCTGCATTTTCGTTGATGATGGGACTACTCAGGACAGAAAGGTATAAGTGAGTAAAGTCTCACAGGAAAGGAGTTTTACCCTTCCGTCAATTATGGGCCTTTTGAGCCATCCCAATGACTAAATTACTGCATACATACCAAATACAAAAATGGAGACAAAGAAATGGGGCCATGTTGGATACCTGGAGTACCAGGGGCACTTAGTGAACAATCCAGACCGAATGGAATTGTTATGTTTGTGAGCAGCAGGCCTCAAGGACATCACTGAAGCCGCTTGTGAGAAAGTACTGAAGCCACCTGTGAGAAAATAATGAGGCCGCCTGTGAGAAAGTAATGAAGCTTCCTGTGAGAAAGTAAACGAAGCAACCTTGAGAAGAAGGAAAACAGCTGGCATACGTGACTGGGGGCTGAACGTGAAGCAGGGTGCAGGTGGAGAGAGCCGTGCGCGTGAACATAGAGACTTAACGAATCATATTTTAGCTAGGAGCGCGTGCATGATATAGTTAACCAATTAGTAGAGAGCTTGCTCATGATACGGAATTAGAAGGGCTATATTAACCGGGATGTATCAACAATAAATCGGCATTTGCTTGATCATATTGGTCGTCAGCAGTGTCCGTTACTTCCGCGTCAACAGGTGGCGCCCGAACAGGGACCCTCAGATCGGCGTTGGACATCCCGACGGAACCGAAATAGGAAAAGAAGAGGGGGCGGAAGCCGGTCGCAGGCGAGTGCTGCCCCGGCACTCGGGAAGTCGCTATAGCGCAAAAAGGTACAAAAGGTACGGAGGGAATCTCGTCTTGGCCAGGCGAGCGGCCGGGGAGGAGATGGGGTCCACACTGACCAAAGAGGAGTCAGCCGTGGTTAAGCTCCTCCAACATATGCTCTCTATGAGAGGACTGAGGTATGACTCGGCCGTCCTAGAAGCTTTGCTGCAGTGGGCAAAGAAAAGGGAATTAATCTCCACAGTTGATGCTGCTTTTGAACTCCCAACATGGGAGAAGATAGGAAAAGAGCTGTGGGATGGAAAAAGTAAAGGATCAAAGGAGGCGAGCAAACTCTCCACCGTGTGGAGGCTAATTAACGAAACATTGATAAGCATGAAAGCCAAGCATTCAGTTGCCACATCTGCTTTTGCGGCCTTAACTCCAGCCGGCAGGTCCACCTCCGCTACTAGCATGCCGTTCTCGGGTTTAACGAGCCCTGCCGCCGCCCTGGCTCGTGCTGAGGGTGGGGGGGTTCGAGCCCCAGCAGGGACTCCAGGAAATGCAGCCACAGCCCCTATAACTATAGATATGCGGGCACCAGAGGGAAAAACTGCCAAAGGCTTTTCACCACCATCAGATGTACCACTGCCAGGCACCCCGCCACACTGCGCCAGTGCAGGCTCAGAGTCACGAGCCTTTTCGCCGGCGCCAGCAGCTCCGGTTTATCCCCCGTTACCACCTTCTTCCCTGCCACCACGGCGTGAGGAGGAGGGGGATGAACATTCATCTGGCTCCAAGGACGCACAGCTGCAAGAGACGCTAAAAAGGCTGGAAGCCCTAGAGGTTCGCCTAGAAGCGTTGCTGGGAAACTTGTCAACTCCTTCGCCTGTGCCACATCGAGACCTGCCAGCATCCAACCTATTCGTTCCGAACGGAGCATCGGGTGAGATCAGTCTTTTTGCACCTTTGCAAGGGACGCCGGCGGGAGGGGCTGGGGTTTTGAATCCGATAGTGCAATGGAAAGAGGTGATTCGAGATGCTTTGATAGAAGGAGAGCCTTTTCCCATGGCATTTCCAGTTGTGACCAATAATACTGGGAGAAGTGTGTGGCAAGCATTAGACTGGAAAATATTGAAGGAAGCTAAAAATGCAGTTACTCAGTATGGACTAAAATCATCATATACTCAATCTGTGTTGCAGCATATTTTTTTTTGTCACAGTTTTTAACTCCTTATGATATTAGAATGATTGTCCAGATGCTTTTGCTACTGTCACAGCAGCTGCAGTTCTTTCAGTACTGGCAGGCTGCTTGTGATAGGGCAGTTGCATCGCCTCGACAACAGGGTGATCCATTATTCGGGGTGCAAACTCAAATGCTGATGGGAGCGGGACCCTACACACGATCTGATTGGCAAGCGCAATTTGCTACCAAAGTGTTACAACTGGGCCAAGATTTGGCTTATAGAGCGCTTGCTAGGGTGTATGATGAAAAGTCCGGACCTGTCGTTACGTCAGTAAGGCAAGGTCCCACAGAACCATATGGGAAATTTATTGATCGGTTGCACACCGCAATTATGGCTCACCCTGATCTGGATGATGACATGAAAGCAAAGTTCTTAGATATGCTTGCCTTTAATAATGCTAATGAAAAAAAAAAAAAAAAAAAAAAAAAAAAAAAAAAAAAAAAAAAACCAAACCAAAAATAAAAGCCTAAGAGAGCCCTTAAGAGCCCTTAGTGTGCTGCCAAAAGGATCTAGTACAGGGCAACTGCTGGAAGCTGCCGAGCGAATGTTAGAACAAGAAAAGGCTCCGGTCATGGTTGCTGCTGTAGGTGCAGCCGTTAAACCGTTGATATCAATAAAGCAGTGCGTGATTAACTGTTTGTAACCCCCATTCCCTCTTCCCGCCCCCCATCCCTGTCCCGCTCAGGGCTCAGGGGAGGGAGGTAGAGATGGTGTTAAGCCCGGGAAGAGGGAGGGGTGGGGGGAGGTTGTCTTGTTCCTTTTTTCATTATCCTGCTTTGGTTTTAGTGATGGTCTGTTTTTTGCCTGTAGCGGTGGCTTTAAGGATCCCTCCCTATTCTTGTCTTAAACCTCGGGTTTTAGTTTTCTTTCCTCCTATATGCCCGGGGCCACAGCCGCCGCCAGGCGCCCCCACCCCCCTGCCCCTGACATGGTTAACAGATACTCCTGTCTGAGTCGAGCTTTGTATAAGTGGAAGGACCGTTCCCTCTTATAACATGGGGGAAGGGATACGCTCATGTCTTTACAGGAGCAGTAAACAAGTGGATCCCTGTCTGTATCGTCTGCGGGTATTTCAGAACATGTTTGGTTGACCTGCCAGATACCGGTAGGACGGCAACTCTGTGTAAAACAGCAGCAACCACGAGTGCTGAGTGCTAAAACTACAAAAGATGGAACTTTTTGGGATCAGTAAAGATGGACTTCTGTCTATTTTTTAACTATTCAAGGGCTAATGTTTCTAGAGGGGTAATGACTGTAAATGCTTTAAGATCTACACATTGCAACGACACAGCATGATGTAATCATGCGAGCACATATCAAAATCCAGACAGCATAAAAGACCTAAACGAAGCATACATAGCATTGAATCTGATTGCCAAGACAATACAGAGTTTTGGAAACTAAGTAAAATTACTGCTGCTTCAGTCTTTACACCTGGTGTGGCAAGTGCCTAGGCATTAACTATGCTAAATAAATTGGACTGTTGGCTTGCTAAGCAAATAAATACAACTGCATCGGCACTATCAATGCTGTTAACTGATGTAGATTCTATATACTATGCTACTTTACAAAACAGAACCGCTGTTAGCCTGCAGAGCACATATTTGACAGGCCTTGTTGCATGCACTGGCCACGCATGCAGCAACACCTAGTCAGTACTCTTTCACTGAATCTGCTGAGGGATAAACAGAGGTGGCTCGGAGCGAAGGGGAGAGGACAGACCCAGAGCACACTTTATTTACAACAGGGGACGCCCTGAAGGTGCTGCGCCTGTCTCCCTTCTCTGCTCTGACCTGGCTGATAAACAGCCTCTTGCTCAGCGGTGTCTTTCGCATAGTTGGGTTAGTAACAGAATAGATCAGCAATAGATTTTTTTTTTTATTATTAGCACAAAATCATGATTGTCAGGATTTTGATGGGCTTTGCTGCATGAATCTGTCTGATCATTCGGAATCTATTCACAAAAGTATTCAAAACTTGCAAAAAGGACTACAAAAACAGCAACAAAGTGATGGTTTTGATATTCAGAAATCTTTTGGTGACTTGATATAAGCTTGTTACTAATAGTTGTAGGATGCTTATTCATTCCTTTTATAGATGTATTTTGATCTATATTCTGTGTCTTAAAATGTGTGCAGACTTTAACAGATAAAGTGTTGAAACAAGCCTCTTCTCATAAACAAAGAAGGGGGAGATGTGGTATTTCGCTGAGCCAGTACGGTATCAGTGAAAGCACACCGACCTTGGGGGAGGAATGCAATCATGCTCTCAGGAAGAAAGCCATGGAATGAGAAGGGAAGCTTTAAGATACAAAACATTGTTAGCAGAATTTATGGCTTGTTTCAACAGAGGCCTGCAGAAAACTAGTCATTGCTCTTATAGATAAGTTACTGGAGTTGTTATATCTATAATAGTAGAAGAATGTTATAGTAGAAAATTACTAGAAGGTAGTGAAACTTAGCTTTGCTTCGTAATCATGAATATGTATAACGTGTGATCAGTAATTTTATTAACTAAGCTTGTGTGTGGCATAATTGGGTGGTTGCTGTCCTTGGTTAAAATCGGAATTGTGATACTAGGCATCATACTAGGCATAATCATTAACATACCATGCTTGCAAAAAATGATTAACAACTCAATACAGACAATCTGGCTAATAAAAAAAAAAAAAAAAAAAAAAAAAAAAAAGGGGAGATTCAGTAGAGGCCTACATGAACCTAATTGATATTGTAGTAAAATAAGGTCAGGAGTACCAAAAAGGGCCATAGGAGGACCATGTTATTTTGGAAAATTGATAGTGTTTGCTCCACCTATGAGAACATTACGGTATCATACTCGAGCAAGAAGATCGCTAAAAGTATTGACTCCCCATTGTGACAGCAATTTAACCCTGTTGGGTACAGCTGAGCAGATAGCATTATCTTTATTTGTTCCTTGGGCAGCAACTGCAAAAACTTTAGCTAACTTAAATAAATTAGCTTGGTGGGCACAAAAGCAAATGAATTTAACCTCTAGCATGTTATCAGGATTATTAGAAGACATGGATAGCATGCGTCATGATATTTTTGCAGAATCTAGCAGCCATTGATTTTTTGTTATTAGCGCATGGACATGAAGATTTTGAAGGTATGTGTTGCATGAATGTTTCTGATCACTCTAAGTCGATACGCTATCAGTTGGCAGAGTTATGATGCAACATGCATGCAATACAAGTGGAAAGCAGGTTAACAGACTGGTTGAAATCCATGGGGGTCACAGGCTGGCTAAAAGATTTGATAGTTTATGGGTTGGTATTATTGATGGGTTTGCTGTTGACACTGATGATTTTGGGGTATATTTTAAAATGCTTTGTGAAAGCTATGGAACTTATGATGAAACTGGGTCTGGATTGTTCAAAACAAAAAGGGGGATTTGTTGGATACCTGGAGTACCAGGGGCACTTAGTGAACAATCCAGACCGAATGGAATTGTTATGTTTGTGAGCAGCAGGCCTCAAGGACATCACTGAAGCCGCTTGTGAGAAAGTACTGAAGCCACCTGTGAGAAAATAATGAGGCCGCCTGTGAGAAAGTAATGAAGCTTCCTGTGAGAAAGTAAACGAAGCAACCTTGAGAAGAAGGAAAACAGCTGGCATACGTGACTGGGGGCTGAACGTGAAGCAGGGTGCAGGTGGAGAGAGCCGTGCGCGTGAACATAGAGACTTAACGAATCATATTTTAGCTAGGAGCGCGTGCATGATATAGTTAACCAATTAGTAGAGAGCTTGCTCATGATACGGAATTAGAAGGGCTATATTAACCGGGATGTATCAACAATAAATCGGCATTTGCTTGATCATATTGGTCGTCAGCAGTGTCCGTTACTTCCGCGTCAACAGGGCCACATCTGAAAGGATGAATACCATGGTACAAAGAATGATGTGATATGTGTGCAACAGAAGTTTATTTTGGCTCCTTTTAAACATTATAAAACATTAATATGCTGTATGTGTCATTTCAAGCTAAGAGTAAAATGTATGCATCATGTGTATAAGAAATGTTACAGAGCCTCACTCAGCAACTGGATCTCCAGTCACCATAATTTTATCCTGGAAAATAAGTGGAATAAAGCAAGCAAGAAACAAGAATGCTACAAACATTAAAAGTGGAAAACAGTAAGTGTACATTCAATACAACAAGATTTTAGTTAGAATATATCTTCCCAAACTGGTTTCAAGCACAGTAATAGTAACAAAGCATTTTTACAGAAATGTGAGTATATTGTTGCTTTTGCTGTTCTTTGTTGTCACTGAGGTGCTGGGTAAGAGAAATGGCACCACTGGTTATTGACAGTGACAAGGCTATGTCTCTAATCTATTTTTAGTCAAATATAACTGTATTGCCTGCTCTGTATTGCATTGTATAGTTTATTTTTTTATATTCTTCAAAAGAATTAATCTTTTAAGACCTTCTGATAAAATATACAGTGACTTTGAGATAGACTATGTATAGAAATTTCAAGAACACGATGTTAAATGTCTATTTA
Source organism: Chlamydotis macqueenii (assembly GCF_036417535.1). Taxonomy (NCBI): domain Eukaryota; kingdom Metazoa; phylum Chordata; class Aves; order Otidiformes; family Otididae; genus Chlamydotis; species Chlamydotis macqueenii. The sequence continues at coordinate 114,987,947 of NC_141557.1, read as the reverse complement.
TTGTTTTTCTATTATTTAAGAAGCAACATGTAGAGTATAGAAACAAAGAAAGCAGACAGAAGAGAACAAAACCAAATGCTGTCTATGTGAGATAGCAGTGGGAATGGAGCCTGGATCCTTGGCATGGATCAGGAGGCAACTGGGAGCTGCTGGGGCAGAACAACATGAGCAAAGTTGTTCTGGGTGTCTTCAGACACAGGCCTTCAGATTGATGGAAGAAACTTCATGGTTGCAGGCCCTGATCCTCATGAGGTACTTTAACCATCCTGATATCTGCTGGAGGGGCAGCAGAGTTGGCCACAAGCAATGCAAAAGGTTTGGGGAGTGTAGATTGGCAAATCCCTAACAAGGGGGATGCCAACATGGAGGGGTGCTTTGCTGGACCTCACACTTACAAACAAGGGAGGACTGTTTGGGGATATGAAGCTCTGAGGCAGCCCTGGCCGCAGTGGCCATGGTAAGGTGGAGTTCAGGATCCCAAGAGGAAGGAAAAAAGCAAGATCACAGCCCTAGATTTCAGGAGACTAGAATTTGGAACATTCAGGGCTCTCCTTGAAAGAGTCCCACAGGATGTGGCCCTGGAAAGAAGAGGGATCCAAGAGAGATGGACAATTTTCAAAGATCAGCTCCTCCAAACTCAAGAATGATCCACCCGACCTGGAGGAAATTGAGCAAGCAGGCCTGCAAGGATAAACAAGGACCTTCTGACAAAATCCAAACATAAAAAGAAAGCAGACCAGAGGTGGAAGCAGGGACAGGTGACCTGGAGCAATACAGAGACACTGAGCATGTAGCGAGGGGAGAGCAGCTGAATTTTTTTTTAGTTCAACCTTAGTAAGGTTTTAGACAGTTATCTCCCATAACATTCTCATAGGCAAACTGAAATACTGATTAAATAAGTGTACAGTGAGGTGTACTGGAAACGAGCTGAGCTGCCAGGCTCACGGGGTTGTTGTCAGTGGCATGGAGTCCAGCTAGGGGCCAGTCAGTAGTGATATATCTCAGTGGTCAATACTGGGGCCAATACTGTTTAACTTCTTCGTAAACGCCCTGGGAGACAGTACGCCCTCAGCAAGTCTACAGATGTTACAAGACTGGGAGGAGTCGTCAATATAACCAGATGGTTGTGCTGCCATTCAGAGGGACCACAAAACATTGAAGAAATGGGCAGACAGGAACCTCATGAAGTTCAACAAGTGCAAAGTTCTGCACCTGGGGAAGAACAACCCCATGCACCAGTACATGGTGGGGGCCACCCAGCTGGAAAGCAGCTTGGCAGAAGAGGACCTGGGGGTTATGATAGACAAGGTGAATGTGAGCCAGCAACGCATCATTGCAGCAAAGGCAAAGAGCATCCTGGGCAGCACTGTGAGCAGCACTGCTAGCAGAATGACGGAGGTTTTCTTTAGGGCATGGGGCCAGGCCCACTGAAAGAAAATCATGCTGGATATAATTATCTTTCTATATTCCCTCAGCAAGTTGTTGACTGGGATTGTGACAATAAGGTACAAGTACTGTCCTGTAGCCCTTCACTCATCTCCTCTGTCCTTCATGGTCATGAGTCTTCAGAAGGCAGAAGCTGAAGATGATAGATGATGCAGAAATGAGAGCCCCCAGAAGCATCTCCAGAATAATAGTGTCTCTCTCCATTGCAAATGTGTTGCCTTTAACAGATATGAATATTCAGATCATCAAGATCATTGCTACCTTTTCTTCAGCACTGCTTGGCAGTGCCTTCTCATGTTTATCTTTTCTGCTTTGCTTTTGACATTCAAAAAATGAGAAAGTTAGTGAACTACAGTGCTTTGCTTCTATGTCCTAAAATAAAATACTAGCCTCTAAGAATTCTTGAAGAATTTTCATCTCTAAGGAGGCTTAGATTAGATGTTCTGCTATTCTTTATTTATAGCATATGTTCCTAGTAGCTAGAGATTCCCTTTTGAAGAATAAAATCAGGACACAGAAAGATTTTTCTCACCACAGCTGTTGCACTTAGTCCCATTAGTGCAAACTGCTGAACTTGCTGTGAGTTCCTTTATTCTAAATATTTATATTTGCAGACTAAAATGACAGATACTAGAATAAAAATTTAGCATCTCAATGATTTTTTCTGGGTTTGTTATTGCCCCTCTGGAACATGGCAGAGCCACCAATATCCTTGTAGTGTGCAGTGCTGTTTGGGTACTTCACTTTATATAAGAACATATAGGCCTGCATTTCAGGTGCTACTTCTTATTAATATTCTCTGCAACAGCCAGTGCAGAATACAAATGGCAAAATTGAATAAAACAGACAAGAAGCTGACAGAATAAATTGAAGACAAATTTTTCCAGTTAGTGTGATCTCTTCTAGGAAGTAAAAAGTACCATTTACCCTACCCAACAGTCTGATATTGTTGATTTTGATAACAAATCACTGTTTATTAAATAAACAGCATCTGAATACTTTTCAAGACTCAACCATTTACATAGGCAGACCTTCAGGTGCAAGCTCCATTTTGCAACAAGATGATTTAACATGGAGACATGGCATGTAGGACATCCCACCAAAGTTACGAGATCACACCAAGTTTTGTTGGTGAAGAAATGCTAGACCAAAACCAGCATTTCTTCCTTTTGCTGTCTTCCTTTTTCATCTACCGAAAGACACTCCTTCCTTGGGATCTGCTCTGTTACCTGATTGTATTGCTGATGTTACAAAACACATGCATAAACATTCCTTTTTTTTTTTTTAGTTGCAAGATGAAAAAGTAGTCTACCCTGAAAAAGAGGCTCAAATTCACCCTGTCATTCTATTAGCAGTAGATCCTGAGCTATCATACTTACTATAGTAAAAAAAAAAAAAAAGTAGGGTTTTTTGTCAATTTGAAGCGAATGCCCAAAATTAGGTGGTGTCACTAACATGTTAAAAGCTTTGTCTGAGAAATGTCTCTTAGGAATCATTCTCATCTTTGAAACCGAGACCTTTAGTCAAGCAGGTTTAAGTAGATGGTGCTAACACAAAATTCTTTGCTGTTGTCTTTCCTGCATACGTATCTTTGCAAATGCTAAGTTTGAAATTTTAATTTTAAATGTAAATTTGAAAATGTTAATAAATCAGCATTCTGTATTTTCCTGCTTCTGGATGGGAATGTCTGTGGTTTCTTTCTCTTACTTATCTCTTTTATTAAAGATCATAAAAATGTCTGAAAATACAGACAGAAAGTGAAGATCACTTACCATTTTTTTTCTGAGAATTTTTGGAAGACTGGATCACTGCATATAGTATAGGTTTCTCCAAAACAAAATGAATTCCTTTGCAATGAGGAATTTTGACATGATCCTGAGAAGATGAAAATTGCTCTACTGTTAGCATTTTATTTCAAACAGATAGCTTTCTCTAGGAACTAAATGTTAATGCTTTCCAGACCCTCATCTCAGGAACTGTATCTTCACCTACTACCTGTTACTGAGAAATGTGAGTTGGAAACATGGGTAAAAAAAACTTTCAGAAAAGGACCTATCCTTCTCTGCCCGCATTCTTTTCTCTCAAAAAAATATGCCATACTTAAATGCACATCACCAAAAAAAAAGACAATACGCTCACAAAAGTTGGAACAGGGGTGGAAGAAGATCTGATTGAAACGTATTTGCATTTGGAACTCTTGGTGATGATCTAGATTTATGCATCTAAATTAGAATTAAATAACGTTAAGGTTGCGAGTAACTCACAAGAGCAAAGAAATGTGCAATTAAAGAGAAAATCTACCATATGTCCCTTTGATATCTAGGCATATTGCAGTGCATTAAGAAAGTCATAAAAGAGACACCCTGTTGTGGTTATGTGTTCCGAGACATGTGGCACATTTCCATTGTAGCTATCCATTTCTCTGCTTGTACGCATCTGTCCCATTATTTAAATGTTGATTTTGAGTGTGAATTTCCCTTTGCATGGTAAAAAAATGGAGCTGTGGAATCTCTTTTCAATGTTTCTTTAGATCTGTTGCTGTTTGTGAATGTGGAAGTCCAAGATGTTAAACATAGGTATGAAAAATCACCACAAAGGGGAATAAATGTATTTAATCATCAGACAAAATTAGGCAAAGGAGATGGTTTTAGTTACTATGAATGAATGATTTTATATCTTCCTCTAAAGTCTGATACAGTTGAATTCCAAATACTGTTCTCTCATATTTTGCATGGAAACAGCAACGTACTAAAAATTTTCACATATGTAATTTGGACCATTTTGGGAAATACAATGGGATATTACTCCTTTCATGTTAAGGTTCCTCACCTGTGGCATCTCGCAAGCCTATTTTTCTTCCTCTACTCAAAATCAATCTGAAAATGTGGGAGAATATGATGGAACACTCAGATCTTAAAAGCAGCATTTATGCGGCTGACATCTAACCAGTGTTGTCTCAAATTCTATGATCACCAAGACACTCCAATGCAAAATATTTTATAAACAGTGGTTGGGCAACCAGAGGATGAGAGCAAGACAAGTTATACTTGTAGAAAAACATTTTTTGGAATTCACAGTGTTGTGCATATTTCATGAGAAACATGTTTGCCCTCCAGTTGCTAAAGATGCTTGCAGCCTTGGGACACTTCCAGACACCTCACTAGTTCTCCAGAGTCAAGTATAAACTTCTGCTAAAGAAGTAAGTCCTCATACTTCTATTTGCAGCTGGCTAGGAGACGATACCTTCTGATTACATGCTGATTTGGCCACAGCTGTCTTGCATTCTTCATTCCTATGATTCTTTGTCATCATTTATAGTAACTAGAAATAGTATCAATTTGAGCAGAGATATTAAAACAGTTATCCTATGAGTTCACTCCAAGATCACACTCCATGAATCACCATGGAGTGCATCAACTTTAGAAAAAAAACCCAGATGTCTCTTGAACCCTTTCCTTTTTTTGCTTTTGATTTCCTACAAGTATGATAGTGCTGCTGCTGATAAAGTGTGTGGGAGACAAAAACAACCCCATACTAGTCCAAAAAATGGACCCAGAAACCATAGTGATGAGTGAAATGGTTAGAAACACAGCCTAATGGATATGCTGGCATTGCTCCTCCTTCCTTAGCATGACCTACAGTACAAGGACTGGGCCAGAGACATCTTCTGGAAAGGAAAGCAAGCCAGATTAGCATCACATCAACTCAGGATCGTGTATAATCTGAAGAGACAGGGCAGAAGCAGTGCCATTCTGGTAACAGAGAGCATCATGCCCAGGTGGTGGGCCCTTGGAGAGGGGGATGCTGCGGGAATACAAGAACAGCTTGAAGCCAGCAGCCTGGAAAACAGTTGTCAAGGGAAAAAAGCAGAGGGTGATGGGCAGTCACAGTCAACCCTAGGACAGCAGAGCCAGGAAGAGCAACCTCCACGGGGCCAGGGAAAGGAGCCAGCCTAGAAACAGTCTGAGGAGAGAGCATGCCAGTTGGGAAGCAGCTGTACAGCCACGGGGTGGCCATAGATGCCACTGACAAATGTCTGCTGTAACCAAAAGGGCTGGAGCTTGAGGGGAGAGCCAGGGACTTCAGCCAGCAACAGCTGAAAAACAGAGGAAGCAACGCACCGAGTAAGGAACGAGATTCACGTTTTGTGGTGTGGCGTCATGTCACCGAGTAGTGTCCTGTCAGCCACAGCAGCACAGGCTTCTGTCAACGGCAAGAGCAGACACCAGTTTCCAAAAGGCCGTAGCCTGGGAAGCAGACAGTGCTCACAGCCTGCAGCACAGCACTGGAAAGCACATAGGCTGAGCAGCAGACAGCCTGGGAAAAAGCAGGTTTAAAGTGATTCAGTTGGGGATTTTCGACTTTACTGTACCATTACCCTTTGAAACTCTCACCCTTGTAAAGAACAGTCTTAAACTTTGCGAACTCGTACACAACCAATCTGTGGCGAAACCGAGATTCCCTCCAGCGGCCGCCCTGAAAAAATTAAGGCCACTTTTAGCACTTTCAGCGTCTCTAATTTAAGTGGCAGCAGCAGCAGCTCCTCCTCCTTGCTCCGTTTCGTCCTCACGACAGGGAAGCTGCGGCCGCCCCACACCAGCGACCGGGGGGGGGGGTCGAACAGCGCCAGCCGCCGCTCTCCCCCAACTTTTTCTTCATGTTTGTTCCCCCACCCCCAAGCCTGTCAACGTTGCAGAGCGGCGGCGGCACAGGCGCTGCTGAAGGAGCGGCACCTCCCGCGGCGGTTAGGGCCGGGCCGGCGCCCGCCAGCTCCCGTCGCGGGTGGGCCCGGTGGTGCCAAGACGAAGCGGCCGCGGCTTCGCCAGGGGAAAGTGGGAGCCTAGGACCGGACCGAGCCGAGCCGAGCCGAGCCAGGCCAGGCCGAGCCCCTCCGCCGCCTCCTCCCGGCGCTTCCCAGAGGAGCCTCCTCCCCGGCCCCGCGCGGCCGCCAGACCGGCCTGCCCGGGTGCAACCAACTGCCGCGGCAGATAGAGGGGGGAGGAGAGCGCGCCCCTTATAATGTGCGCACGGCAGCTCTCCCGGCTCCCCCACCCCCGGCTGTACCACTTCGCTAGCTGTCCGGCGCTGAGGCACGTCAGGCAGGAACGTACCAACGCTGTGGAGAGAAAGGGGTAGCCGAGAAGGTCGCCTGACAAGGAGAGGTCACGTTCAAAGGCGCAACGCCGATTCTCGGTCTCGTTGTTTTGGCCGAGCTGTCCGAGACTGCCACAGCCTCACTAGGGCTCTCCCTCGCAGCGGGAAAGGAGGAGGAGCCGCCTCTCCTCTTTAACCCTTCCCCGGCGGGACGGGGATAGGCCGTCCCGCTGGGCAGCTGCCCCCGCCCCCCGCCCCCCCCGCGCGCGCGCGCTCAGCGTTCTTCCCGGATCGCTGCCGACTCCCGCCGCTGCTGCTGGTTCCGCGGGGCGCGTGAGCGGGCGGGCGGCAGGGGCGGACCCTGCTGGTAGCGGCCCGACATGTCGGTGGCGTTCGCGGCCCCGAGGCAGCGGGGGAAAGGAGAGATCACGCCGGCCGCCATCCAGAAGGTGAGGGCGAAAGGAGAGGAGGGGCCAGGCTTCGGCTTCGGGGGCTGCAGCTGCTTCCTGCCGCCGGGCCGCGCGGGGAAGAGGGTGGCGGAGCCGCCGCCGCGGAGCGCCAAGGCCCCGGCGCGGGGTGGGGGAGCGGCTGGGCCGCGGGGGCGGGCGGGAAGGCGCTGCCTTTCTGCACTTGGGCACTTGTTCGGGGGTCCCGGCGCCGGGCGGGGCGCGGAGGCCGTGGGAGGTGAGGAGGAGGGGGGCGGCCGGGGAGAGGGCAACTGGTGGCCGTGGGCCCCCCTCCCTCCCTGGCTGCCGCGAGTGCTCCCGGGGTTGCCCCTGGGCCGCGGGCGTGAGTTAAGCCGTAAAAACCCGGCCTGGCACGGGGGGAAAACGGAGGAGTCGAGTAACTCCTTCCTGTGAGGGGTGCCTGTAAGTCAGACTTCAGTCGGGTTGTTTGCAAACCCCGCCTAACTTGGGGCTCCGCCTTCCGGAGGTAAGCGGCGACTGCAGCTCCCAAACTTGGTCCAGCTAGTAGTAAGGCTCCCCCCCATAAACTTTTACTGTTATTAAAGGAGAACAGTATGGTCGGAGCCAATGACAGCGAGTCCGGACGACTCCATTTAAGCTGTTGTGGGAGGGAGCAAGTTAACTCTCTAAAGCAAGCAAAGAAGAGCATGTATAGGATTTGTAATAATCCGTGATGTTTTGTATCGGCAGAAGCAAAGGAACATGTTCAAGTTCACTGGTAACTTGGTGGTTTTTAGAAACTTAACTGAAGATTCACGCTGTTATCAGTGTAAGTAGCTGTGAATCAAACAGATTTCAGATGTTTACAAGCTCCTTATGTAGGAGCGCGTCAGGTAGAAACAGCTAACTGTGATTTGGTAAAGAATGAGAGCGACAACAGGGTAGACGTTGCAGGGATCAGGACCTCAGAGAAGACCCCAGAGTTATAATGGAGACTTTTAGGGTAGTGTAGCAGAAGTCGGTGCTTGAGAAGTGTAGGTCGAAAATACGTACCCGCTGGGTGGAAAGCTGCCTAAAGGTAGTCAACAGAGACTTCAGGTCGCTAGGATGCATATGGAGAATGCAGACAATTAAGTTTTTCTTATGTTGTAGTCAAACCATTAATTTAATGGTGGTGTGCTGGCAAAACCCTAGTATAGTTCAAGCTGAAGGATCTTTGTAATATACATAAGCTGTTAGAAGCCCTGGAGGTGTCTTCATCCGGCTGGAAACTAAATTCTCTTTTGATAGTAGGTGTTTATAACTCTTCCAAAGACCTGTTTCAGTTTTCTGTCAGCAGCTACTCAGTCGGACTTGTAGAACACAGTGCCTACAGCCCCATCTACGATACAGTTGTATTCCTTCGTTTGCTTGGCCCTAGCATTCCTTTTTTTAACCCATGAAGAGGTCTGACTTACATGGTGACAGTGAAGAATGCAACCATCTAACTGTCAGTCTGAAGGTCTACCTGTCTGCCCAGCTTTTAAATATCTGCTGCCTTCCTCTGAAAGGTGTGAGACATTTTAAGGAGAGCCTTGATTCAAGGTTTCCTTGGCAAGTGCTTTATTAGACTTTGGTATCAAAGGTATTAGCTCCTTTTCCCTTATTTTTTGTGGTGAAAATGGCCGCTGTGTTTCTTACAATTTTTTCTGGTAGTACATGTGAAATGTGTCTGTGTAGCAGTGTGTTTGTGATCCTCTCCAGAGTGTGCAGCTACAGTTCTGCCTAGTTTCTGAGGCTTAGACAGGAACTCAGAATACTGCAGTTCTGTCTGTGTTTAGTGCTTAATGACAGTTTCCAGATTCAGTGGTTTCAGGCAAAATAATTGCTCAGTGATTGTTCTAGTCACTTCTGGTGAATTACTGGTTTGAATTTGGGAAGACTTGGCTGATTGGGTGATTCTTATGTGTATAAAAGTCCTGGGTGGACTGCATGAGGTTTCTGACTCCATACCCTTTTTGTAGTAGAGATGGATTAGTTGCAAGAAAAGCGTCGTCCCCCCACCCCCAAGTTGTTTAGATTGGATTCCTAGGGAAATAAAGGTGATGTAGTAATACTGTTTGTACTTTCCTTGTAGGAGCATGAGCCTTTTGGCTAGTCTCAGCCATGTTTGGAAGAAGGAAAGTCTTGCAGGTGGTTAAGATACTGTTATTTTTGTGAAATTCAGCAGCTGCCTAAAGGGATCTAAATAGCTTTCCACTGAGAGGAAGCAAAGGGAGAAATCAGTGCAAAATTTTCCATTTGGTTCCATTCTCCATTTAGTTTGATTGACTTGGGTAACTTGGCTGGTAGCTGAGATTAGCCGTGGTTTTCCTTACTTTTTTCATCAGAGATCAGAGTGCGGGACAGTGGTTAAAAAGACATGGTTGTGGGAATGTGCAGCTCTAGGAAACCAGGCTTTAGTTTTTTTCTTGTTTATGGAGTTTGGAACGCCTTACATTCATGAACTTTTTGTAGAAACCCATGAGATCTGCAACTATTCATGATTTCAGGACTACTTTTTTTTTATTTTACCAGAAGAGTAATTCACGCATGTTCATATTCCTGGACACTTCTGAGGTATAATAGATCTATTGTGCCCATTATACAGAATATGTATATAAAGTGCAGTTTAATTAGAGATTTTTAATGTAAATTTGGCCTACCTTTCCAGTGTATTTACTTGAAACAAACTTGTCTGGTACCATTGCATAAGCTCAGTCTCTATCAATACCAATTTTATTATTAAACTTATGAACAGCTGTGGGCTTTAGAAGGAGCAAGGAAATTTGGGGCATAAGCCTCTAAGTAAACTTCTTAGTAGAGATCAAATGAAGAAATGCAAAACTTTGAAAACTTTGTGTGAACTTTGTGTACAACAAGCATAAGTATTTGAATGGGAAGCTTCACAAATGTAGGTGTAATAGTGACTTGAAATCCGTAAACTGAAAGCTGTGAAACTAATTGGAGGGAGATAGGAGCAAAAGTGTGTTCTATAAATAAATAGTTAATGTAGAACTTTTCTAGAAGACTACTTTTCTTTTTTGTTTGTTTTTAAAAAACTCTAAGGAGGAACAAGACTCACATTTATCTTCAATTGCTTCGTAAAACTTACTCCAAAATTCTTTTTTTATCGTTTCAGATGTTGGATGAAAATAACCATCTTATTCAGTGTATAATGGACTATCAGAACAAAGGAAAGACATCTGAATGCTCTCAGTAAGACGTTAATACAAATCTACTGTAGCCTGGGTGAATTTCCATCTAGATCACCGTTCTTGATTTGTCTAGTTCACTTTGTAGGAGAGTTGTGCTGTAAAGAATAGAAAAGCTTTACTACAGATACTACATTTAAAATTTATTTGTCATATGACTATCACTTATATCACTGAACTGTTGCAATTTGACTACTGCAAGTTGATGTCATGATGATGATACTCGTAAAAATGAGGACTGTATAAGCAGGATCTTTTTCCTCTGCATCATAATTACACTTTGGGAAAGAGGTAGTTTTCTTCTTAAACCTTTCAAAATTATGTAGGAATGGGCCTTTCTTCTTCCTGACAGCGTATTTGAAAACTGCCTGCTTATCCCTTGTCCAAGAACAAAAAGGCTTGTCTAAAAGTTTGGCTTGCCAGAATATCCCATGTGGACTTGCTGTCTAGTGGGGGTCTCTGGAGAGTCATCTGAGAGAACTGTGGAAGGAGTAAATTATTAAGAAATATTATTTTCCTGTTACTCTTTTCTGGCATGGGATGATCATGGCACTCTTGTAATCAGACAAATACAGAGTCATGTGACAGACAGGGCGTCTTGGTATGGCTCTTGAACCCTTACTAAAAGAACTGGTAGTCTGAGAGTAGGAGTGGGGGGTCATAAATAGTAGGTATTTTTACTTTAAGGCAATACTTTTATTGTCGCAGAGTTGCTGTTTTAAGCTGTTTCCAAGCCTATAGTTATGTATTCGTAGTCTGTTGCTGCTTTTAAGGTTATTGTGACTGTGGGCTAGATGTTGAGACTCTGGAATGTGATTCTCATCATTCCAAAGCAAACTTTCAAATCTCAGGGTTCTGATGAAATGTTTGCACTTTTCTTGGTCACGATTCACATAAATCTATGATACCTTGCATCTGGGGACATGCTTTAAGGAGCTCTCTTTCCCTAGTGTTTGTGATGGAAGTTAACACTAAACAGCTACACACACACTCGGTATCTCCTGGTGGCTTAGTTTGGGGCAGGAAGTGAAATAGGTGAGAATGATGTTACCCAGCTTTAGATTTTTCATAGCAAGACAGAAGCTGTAGAGAAGGTACGGGCACATAGTTGATGGAGACACTGGGAAAGGTTGGGTAATAGGTAAGTGTGAGGGAAAAGGCTTAGGATTCCTAATAATGGTACTCTTGTAAGTCTCTCAAATCTTGTTTTACATAGGTAACTTCCTTTGCATGTGTAGAATTAAAGTAAATTCTGATGTTATTATATTCATGACTTAAGATCTGTTTTGCTTTTGTTTATTTTGATAGATACCAGCAGATGCTGCATACAAACTTGGTTTACCTAGCCACTATAGCTGACTCCAACCAGAACATGCAGTCTCTACTACCAGCAGTAAGTACAAAATCGTGTGAAAGTAGGGGATAGATTTCATTTGGATTCCTGAATGAAAAAAAAACTGAAACTACACAGAGTGTTTGAGGCAATGATCAAACATTTAGCCTCTGATTTACTGTAGAGTGAATATAAAATGCAGTGTCTCTTCATGCCATATTTGGAGTCTAGTAATCTCACAATTTAGGTCTTGCTCAAAATCTAACATAATTAAATGAAGATTGATATTCTGAATTAAACACACAGTGCGCAGGTTGTCTGGCCTGCCTTGTAGATAGTCTTAGGGTTTTTTTCTCAACTAAGAACTCTAGTGATGTGGCTCTTAGTCAGCTCCTACAACAGTACTCTAGTTTTCCTGTTATGTTAAGGAAAGGTAGGGGGGTGGGGAATTTTTTTTGTTGTTTTTTTTTTTGCTGTATATCGTCCCTCCTTTTGCCTCAGTGGAATGAGGTTGGGTAAATCTTTGTCTGCTTTTTTGTACTCTAGGTGAGTCTCTTAAATTCTTTACCTCTTTCTTGTATCAGAAAGCAGCCTTTTTTAAGGTGGATAATAAGAATACGCAAGAAATAAGGTTGTACAGGCTTAACCTGAAATATTGCTTCACTTTACAAATGGAGCATTTATTCAGTAATACTTGTTGTCTTTTTTTTAATCTGGAGTTTTCTGAATCTATATTCCTGAACTCTTTATTTCATAAGATACCTCCAATTTTTCCACCTTTCTATTGTTTATGGAACAGTAAGGAAAGATATAACAAACATAAAAATAGCTTGCTATCTGTTTGGTTTTTGTGTTAATTGGAAAGCTTGAGGAGTTCATTGTAAGTAACACAAGGAAGTTCTTTGGTTTTTGGTAATAAGACTTTTCTTGAATTAATATAGTGTTGATTCATTTCTGTAATATGAAGCTAAAACGAATGTCTATAAAACAGTCATTCCTAGATACTGGTTTTCACCAACTGAAATTGAATTACTTTTTCTTTGGTCTCTGGAGAAGTGTTCTCCAATCATTGCTACTAGCAAAGCATCCTTTAGAGTTGGTACCTAGAGGACTATAGAAACAGTGCTTCATTATATCCAACCTGTTGTGCCTGTAGAGGCTTCTCTTTTTCTAAATGCGTGCTTGTAGCTGAGGGGGAGGGAAACCTTTAAGAGGTCTGTGTGTATTACTCAACTAATATGTTTTTGGAGGCTTAATTCATACCCTGGTTCTGATGACAACTGGAAATGAATTTGACCTTATCCCAGTCCCTCATGAACAGCCCTGTTCTTAAAGCTGAATATGATGACATTCTCTTCTTAAAAGAAACTGAAGATAGGACTGGGAAAGACTTTTGCAGATCGGGACTGAAGTGCATTTCCGATCTTGAATTTAAGGAATATTCCACAGTAGTGAGAAAATAGCATAGTGTTTTTTGTTTAGGGGTAACAGGGCCAGAAGGGGAGGAATCCCATTTGGACAACTGAGCAGGGGGAATGAAAAGGTAGCTTCTTAGTTTTTCTTTCAAACTAAAATATAAAATGAAATTTAGATCCTCAGTCTTAACCGAAGTGTAGACACTCTGACCTACTAAGTCAAATCTTTGAAGATTTGCCTGAAATGTGGTAACACAACCAGATAAAATGACTTCTTCTTGGGATTTTTAGAAAAATATTCTTTAAATTCTTTCTATCTTTCCAACAAATTTTAGCCGGAATAATTTGGAAATATGTGAGCTACTGCTTTTTTTCAATGCAAGATAAACTACTTCAGATTCTTTTTCCCTTTTTGGCTTTCCGTTTAAGAACTGATGAGGCTCAAGTTGACTTGAAGTATTATGTTTCTGTTCACCATGCTTCTTTGTCAGCTGTTGAACAGTCTTACTGCAGTCAAGGGTTGTGGGTGGCAGCAGTTAACTGTGGAGCAAGATACTTTGTGCGTAAACATGTACTATTTTTAAAAGTAAAATACTTCAACTCCATGATATTGCCATTGCAGTAGTTTCCCACATAACTTAGGAGGGCTTGAGTCTGAATAGCTTCTGAAGTTGGATTGTATCTGACCTATTCATATCTAGAAGATTATTCTTCTAGTAAACTATACTTTCTTTTAAATTTTATCTTTTGTTTTTTCGGATTGTTATCCATTATAACTCTGAAGATATTTCAGAACTTAACTATTAGTTTTTATAAAATGTTTCTTTGTGTGATAAAATGAAGTTGAGAAGAGAATACTACTGTTAAGGTAGTGTTAATACTGAAAAAAAATAGCCAAATGATCAGGTTCATGGAAGTTTTTAATATAAGCTAAAATGACTTGGGCCTGATGATAACTTTGTTGTATCCTCTCACAGTAGTCCTTAGATTTGATGCTTCATACCGCTGGGAAAAATGCTTGTAGTATGTTCTCTTTCACATTTTCTGTCGGGATTACTCAAGATAGTTGCTGCCTCCTTCCTGCCTTTTTTTATTGGACATAAATTTATTTTTTTAATATTTAAAAAGTCAGCTTCTGTCCCTCTGTCCACATCTTTTAGAATGTGCTATTCTAATCAAATGACTGCACATCCTTTCTGAAAGTGTGTTATTGCCTGAAGAGAACAAGACAAATCTTGTACTAAACAGAAATATAGTGAACCAACTCTGCTGTGCAGAGAAATGCTTCTGTAAAGAGGGCCTGGAAGTGAGGAAAAGGTGAAACAGGTGAAGCAAGCATTGCAGGCTCTGGGTTAAGGGGACTGGAAAGAGTTTGAAACTCCACTGTCGTAAGAGATCTCCTGTTATCTTTGTATGCATGATAAATGTAGAGTATTAAATCATAACTTTTGAGTTAAGAGGCTTTCCTTCACATCAGAAGTCGAAGTGCAAGATTAATCTCCTTGAGTCAACCAGTCTCTTCTCAGCCATGTGAACAGCAGCATTACTAAGGACAGGGCTGTTGTCTTCCCAGCTGGACAGGAGTTGTTGCTAAGTCTGCATGTTAAGTTGATGCAACTTTTTGCTGCCTCTTTCTGAGTTGTGGCAGGTACTCTTGGATAGCAGCAGAAAGTCTCTTGGACAGCAATGGAAAGTCTATTTACCACCACCACCACATGGGATAAGCTAGCTTCCCAAAAAGGGCTTGTATAGTGAGAAACAAAACACTTACATTCTTTTGATTTCCACTGGTGCTATTTTTGAGGGAGGCAGCAGCAAAGTATTAGTCGCCTTGAACTGTGGAGAGTAAAAATGCAATTGAAGTTGATTATGTGACTTCCAAGAGAGCCCCTAAAAAATAGTGAAGTATTGTGCGTATGTATGTTTCTGAACACATTGTATCTCAAACTGCAAAACAAGTATCTTGTCCTCCCTGACTTTATTTATTTTTTTTTTTCTTGAGAGAGAATGGCTTAATGGCATTAAAGAGTCATTGCAATCTATTGAATGAAGAGACTTTTCAACTTGCACGTTTCCCTCCACCGTGTGTGTTCATTTGGCCGAATATTTGTAAGAAAATAACCCATCACCATCATTATATTGGGAAGAGCAGAGGGCAATTTTTGTCCTGTATGTGAGCATTTTCTTTTTGGTCTTAGTTTTATAACAGACAAATATTGAAGTCTGCAGGAATTATTTGATTGGAAACATTTGTTTTGTTTTTATAATGAAGAAAAAGTGATTTTTTTTCCCCCAGAGTTTTCTTATGTAATGCAACTTGCCTTCTGTTTTTATTTCAAGAAAGTGATGAAAATACATGCTTATGATTATTACTCACTTCTGTAATGTGCCAGTTTTCTTTTATATTGAAAGTGCTAGTTTCTTCCAGTAGCAAGCTGAACTCTATGTGAAGTGACTTGCAAGAAAACTCATTGTGTTTGAGTTGTAGAAAAGTTTGCACATTTCAATAAATTCTTTCTTAACTTCGTAATACTGGAAAGGTTATTAATAAACTTATTGATAAAAAGTGGGTATTTTTCTTGCTTGAGATAATTCTCTCAAAACTAATACTTTTTGTAGGACTTGTGGAATACCTTAATCTATACTTTTCCCAAACTTGTCACACAGATTAGGGCAGAGTCCATACCATTTTAGTTGCAAAACACTTTTATATAAAATGATGATTGCTTTTTATAAGTGCTCAACATCCACAAATACTGAAATGCTAGTTACTTCCAATCAGCTGCTTAAAGACATAGAACCATTAAACATCACTACCTGAGTAAAACTTTTCTTCAAGTTCTGTGTTGGAAGACAGTTGTTTTGTTTGTTTTGTGTTGTGTGGTTTTGTTGTGGTATGGTTTTTTTTTTTTGTTTTTTTTTTGTTTTTAAAGCTGCAGAGTATGAGTGGCTAAAATAGAAGTCCTCAATGTAAGAATGGTTTTACTCATTCAGTGGAAAGTCTCATATGATCTTAAATACACTTCAGTACTTTT
Source organism: Chlamydotis macqueenii (assembly GCF_036417535.1). Classification (NCBI taxonomy): domain Eukaryota; kingdom Metazoa; phylum Chordata; class Aves; order Otidiformes; family Otididae; genus Chlamydotis; species Chlamydotis macqueenii. The sequence continues at coordinate 114,971,984 of NC_141557.1, read as the reverse complement.
CAAAGGGGTAATAGTCAATCTATGTTTTTAATATACTTGTGATTAATTTGTAGCAAAAACACTGAGTCTTAGGAACTGAACACTGCACTCTACTTTTTCAGTACCTTTATTTTGAACATAAACTTGTCTAAAATATGTTAGTTGAGTTATCTTTTTTTTGAAAAAAACGAGATGACATCCAGAAAAGACAAACATGACTCAGTTTTAATAGCTTAAAATAAAATTTACAAATAAAACTCCTGTTACTGAGGATGAATAATACAATTATTGTCCAGTTATGTGCCAAATGCTTGGGAAAGTCTGATATTGGCAGTAGTATAGCAGAAAATCTGTTAGTGGTATTTGCTTTCCTGCTGGTCACAGCTGGCTTTAAACCTCTGGTTTAGTTCAATGTATGTTGAATGGTAGCGTGTTGATTAAATTAGTTTTAAAGCAGTGTGGTGTATTATTCTGCATTAGCATTTCAGAACACAAGTCCATGCCAAATTCAAGTTCAACTATTTGTAAACTGAATAAATAGAGAACAGAGCAAAAGAAGGGTTGAATGTTTACTGTCAAGAGGCAAGTGAGGTATTAGTCAGAAGTGGAGCTTGGATTTTTAAGAATAATTTGCTCTGATTAAATGTTTGTTAAACAGTTTTAAAAAATCATAATGATTTCTAAAGGCTTTTTGAAAGAGAAACAGTAGGTAGCAGATTTTTTTTTTTGAGAAAGGGAGGAAAGATGTTGCATTCATACCCACCATATTATGCAAGTGTACTCCAAGAGGGTTTGTAGACCACATCACTAACAGTGATTGTGTTATTTAAAACAAGAAATTTGGATATTTCCATTTGGTATGGAATTTCATATTAGAGTAACTTAACCGAAAGAGCAACTTCCTGCTGCTCTTTAAGTGAGAGGCAAGTAGAGACACTGGTTGGTATAGGTAAAAGAAGTAAAGCTTCGTGTTCCTGTATTGTTACTAGAAACCATCAAAATAAATGTGTAAATAAATACATAATTGACAAAAGCTAACCTATTTGTGCCTGTGTCGTCCATGAAGAACTCCAGCTCTTTGTACTCTACCTTTTTATTTGCTATGTTGATTTTGCATAGCAAAAAATATTTCCTGTGTCTTGTGAGCAAGAAGTACATGGGGTAAGCCTTCTTTGGTTATAGTCTGTAGCCCTCAGTTAGTTAGGCTTTGTCACTAAAGAATGGGAGATGTGGGACACTTAGGTTCGTGTTATAGTACTGTATTACTCTAAGAATTCAGCATTACCACTGTGTTAGTGATCTCTGAGACTCAGCACTTTGAACATAAATGGTAAATAAGACTTCCTGAAATTTTACGGTATTACGGATCTGTTAGAGATGAGATTTAATTCTTTACTGCTGTTAGTAGCCTAATTCTTAGGTATGACTGGAATAACAACTCATAAAAGCAGTACATTACCATCTAGCTGTGTAAGTGCTTACGCAGAGGTCTGGTGTGTCTGTATCACTTGATTGTCTTTGCTCCAAGGCCAGCATGCAATCATCTCTGTATTTTCTTTGAGGCTTTAGATGCTATTTGACTTCTGACCTTTCAGTGAACACTCCACCTACGTGTTCATTGTATGTAAAAATATAGTTATGGGATATGAACCAAAGAGAACTAGTTTTACGAGTAGCTACTTGGATTTTTTTGTTTTTTTTTCTTTTTTTTTTTTTTTTTTTGAGTGGAGCATGGCTCTTAAACCAGAAAATTGAAAAACTACTCATTTTGTGAAGGAAGTCTTGTAAAATTGTCAGCAGTACAAGCTTTTTAGAAGACTTAAAGGCAAAACAACCAAAGTTGCTATGATTTAATTTTTGTGGGTTGTTTCTCCCCTAGCCTACGTGTTGAATCTCTGTCACACCACCAGTCCATGTTGATATGCATCTTTTGGGTCCAGTAGTGTCATCCTGCTTTACCAAAAGAGGATTGGGTATACTGCATTTTTAAAAGAATTTTCATATTGTGGATCCTCAGTTTATACATGTATGCGATGGTCTTATAATAAAAATTGCTTTTCCAGGTTGTTTGCTTTGCTCCAGAGGGGCTTTTAAACGTTGGAAAGAAGTTTGGGGGTTGTTTGACAAGATTTCCTTTCGATATTAGTGCTTACACTGACATAACTAGAGCCATACTCTCATCAGTTGCAGTTCTGTCTGATGTTTTAAAGTTATTGTATGATGAACCAATCTGGAGAATCAGTCCAGATTAATTAGGTGGAAAGGGGGATATTTGCATTTCGGATTAGTTCAGATTAACTGCAGGGCTATGTAAATGGCTGTCTTGGCACAACTGGAAGGGTAGTATTGGGAAATGGAGAGCTGCTGGAGGGAACTTCTTAAGCCAGCATTTCCACTAAAATAAAAATAATCAGAATATGGGAATTTAAGCTCTTAGCATGTTAGGAGTGAATCCACAGACCACTAGTGTGGTCCACTTTAACTAAGATCGTTGCTTAAACTTCTGTAAGCTACTTTGCATGTGTTGCTAATCAGGTGTGTCCACACGGGGAGCTAGTGCACTGTACACAAAAACCTACGTACACTGCGTATTAACTCCTGTGGCTGATTTAGAAATCAGTAAAAATTGCAGCCAATTTGAATTAGGAGTGTGCTCTAAAGTGTAATTCTTTGATACATGAAGATGTGATTTGCCTCTCTGTAGTACAGTATCTGTACCATACCTATTTCAACCCTGGGCAGTTTGCTGAGAGCAAAGTATGCAAGCGCATACTTGCTACTTGCATAGTAACATAGATGCAGAGTCCTTTAGCCTGTATGATTTTGCTGTTTCCCCAAGTAAATGCTCTGAGGGTTCTGCAGGATTTTTTCTGTTTTAATTGAGTTTACACAAAGCTTTCTCGCTGGAATAGAGGTGGAATTTTTCTCTTAGGTTAATAAATACAAGCAAAACCTGTGAATATTGGACCAGACATTAAACTGTCTTAAAAGCCAAAGGGGCAGGAGGTGAACAGCTGTGGAACAGAAAGTTCCTCCTTTTGAGCATGGATACAAACTCCATTTTATGAGGGAATTGAGTACCTCTGAAGTTTCTATAGCTTGGTGTTCCCCAAGTTAATGTCCACAGTTAACTTATTCCTAGTCACTTAAAATAAAACCATCTGAATTCATACTAGATTATTTAACTTTTGATTTACATAATCTCTAGTTCTATCAGGAGTTAAGAATTTTGTGTGACTAGTTTTTAAATATCAGAAGGGTATTGCTATGTGGACGTCAAGTATTTTAGGGTTAAATTTTCTGGTTGTTAAAATGATGCTGAAGAATAGTTGTACAGTGAAATATTTTCGTACAGTGACACATGCAATTTGGAACAACTAAAGGTTCCAGTTTCCTCTTTGAACAAAGTCTTTTGGTGTTATACTATGCACTCGCTATTTTAAAATTTTATTCAAATATTAAGTCGGACTTTCTCTGATTTTTATTTTTTTTTTAAGATACTGATGTAAATTGAGATTTATAACCTGGTTGTCATTCTAAATTTAGAATTCCTTACTGCTAGTGTCACAACTGGTACTCCAACAGTGGCAGCACAAATTACATTTGTAATTAATATCACTATTTAGACAAGATTGTAAATGCTTTTCACATAGAAATCCTCCCTACCCCCAAATACTACACTTATGAGAATTTATATAGATTCTTGATTTTTTTTTTTTTTTTAATTTAAGATAGTTTCAGTACTAGAATACCCTGCTCCTTGTAGAGGAAGAGTCATAACCCAATTAAATAAATCTCACCTCTTTCAAATCTCAGAAATGTATTCCTTTATGATCTTATTTCCCAGTCTGACACCTCAGTAAGTCCTCTGCAGGTGCCGTCACCACCTATCAACAGACTACTATTCTCTGAGACCGGGACAGGTGCTGTGATATTAGCAATGTGATACTAGCAGGGCAGGGTACCTCCTGGGATGGGATATTTTGCTTTGCAGAAAATAGTATTTGAGAACTGAAAACAAAGATGATTGATTAAATCCTATCTTAGAGCTTCTCTTAGAAAGATCAGAAGGCTTTTATGTTTGTGTTCTATGTAGCTTTTATTTGTTATTCTGCGAGAAATTCAAGAAAAATGTATTTCTGATCGCGTACAAATATCTATTGCTATTTGTATTGATTATGTCTTTTACATTTTATTGATGACTGAGTTGGTATTCCATCTCAGTTTTTATAACAATAAATGTTCCATAAAGAAATCTTTCAACCTGCTATCGATGGTAGGAAAAATCTGGTAGTATAAAGTAGGGAAGAGAAGAGATGATAGATGAAAGTTCCAGGTGTACAATTCTACCACAACAGCTTTTATTGTTTGCAGTCTTGCATTTGATACAATTTATTATTTAAAAAAAATCCTCTAAAAAATGCAGTTTGGCTATTGTTTTAAGTATATGCTTTCACATAACTTTTGCATTTAATAGGATTTTGTTTCCTGGAAGTTACTAGTTAAAATCTAATTGATTTTTTTCTTATCTCTGTTTTTTTTTTTTGTTACAACTGCAGGTCAGTTTCAGTCTTTTTCCAGTTCAGATTTCCACAGTTGGACAAAATAGCTTATAATTTTTTTTTTCATGCTCTGATAAATTTTAAATGCTCATCGCAGCTATAAATTGTAATCTGTGTGTTTAGGGAACTGAGCCAGAAATTAGTGTTTAGCAAGTGAAGCTATGTCTAACATCTAATTCTTTAATTTACTTTTTACTGACAGTAAAATATTTAACATTTACTACTACATAGTTGCAATAAAATCAGCAGTGATTTTAATTTCCATTCCTTTCTGTTGCTTACCCAGTAGAAAGAGGGAAGTAGCCTTTCCTTTGGTTTTGTGAACCTAACAGACATTTGAATGTCATTTAACCCCTCAAATCTAGGCTGGATGGGTAGGGTTCATGTTGGGTAACTTTCTTTTGACAAGGTGTGGGGAGTTTCTTTTTCTTTTTGTGTTTCTTAATTATTTGGCTTTCGAATACTGTGTGGTCATTTTGTATTTTAAAAGGTCTTTATCGTGAGTAGTGCATATTACTGGAGACAGTAAATTTCCTTAACTTCTGTAAAAAATAAAAAAAGATTAAATGACCCAGGTTTTGTAGTTTCAGGGTTTTTCTTGTTTGTTTTTATTTTAAATTAAAGATTATTTAAGTTTATCACTTGTAAAAAAGCCTGAATCAACTGTGATAGAAATAGGGAAGTTACCATTTTAAAACATTTTTTTCTTGTTTTCTTCTGGCTGTGGCCAGTAGAACAATACTCTGGAGGAATTTCACTGAGTAATAGTTGTATCTGCAGGAGACATTTCTTTTTAATTACTGTCAAGTAGTGATTGTTTTATGATCCTGACATGAAGGCTTATGACACACTTTTAAAATATCCTTTAAGTTTCGATTGGATATATGTATGTGTAATTGTCTCTGAATTTTATTTAAACTTTGTTCTGGTGTCTCGTGTTGATGAATTCCTCAGGTTTATGTGATTTATGTGGTGTCTTGTATATTTAATGTTATTCCTCAATTTATTGACCATTCTCCTGGGGTTTTCTTTATTGTTAAAGCATAAATTGGAAGATCTACTTTTTGTATGTATCATATGTTAAATTGTATTTCTGTCGTATCCTCTTGTGTTCATTTCCTTTCGATGTAAAAAAAAAAAAAATAAATTGCAAAAATATATCCTTTTTGACTTGTTTCATGTGAAAGACATTCAAAATCTTAAATTACTGGTTATTTGTCTTTGAAATCCTTCTGCTTTTACAGTATCTTTTTGTGATTGCTTTCCTCAAATCAAACATGTATCGTGATCACAAATACGATGGCATTTTTTCCATTTTTCCTTGCATGTTGTACCTAATTTTGATATATCAAGTCCTGCAGGTAATGAGAACATACCTGAACATAAGTGTTTTTGAATGGTTTTTATGGATAACTTTGAAATTATTTTTTTCCCACCAAACTGTCTTGAGTAGTGGTCAGGTTTTTTTGGTTTTTTTTTTTGGTTTTTTTTGCTGTGTTTTTTTTTTTCCCCCTCCTGGTTTAGTTGCAATAGGAGTTTCCTGTCTCTGTAGAATAAGTGGTTCAAAATTCAGTGTAAATTGTATTTATCTATATTGAATTTCACCTGGCACCATTCTACTTACTCTTTCTTCTATAGTTTTCAGACATTAGTTTTGCAACATCTTCAGATGTTGACTTTTACAGACATATTTTCAGGGGGCCTCTATATGACGTCCCTGTGTTGACACTTTACTAACTCATATTTATTTTTATTATTCTTGGAGTTTTATAATACTCTATTTACTTGTAGCGTGGGGAACAAGGCTCACAGATTTATGATTCCTAGAATTGGTCTTACTACTTCTTTATAATAAGAGGTACAGTGTTCACCTACCTTCTAGTCATCTTATGAGGTAGTTTATTTTAATGAAAGATTGAATTTTGTAGCAGCTTGGACCTTTCCCTTGCATTATTTTGCAGAATGTGAAATCAGTTCATATAGGTCTTTTGGCTGTTTCCGTATCCAGAAGCTCGTCTTGCTAAAGTATTTTCTGGTAGTACATTTTTGGGTGTTTTTAATTACTCCCTTGGTTCTTTCATTTCCCTTTGGTTTGTGAAGACTTTTGCAGGTTTTTGTATCTAATGGGATTTTTAAAGTCCTTAATACTTTTTTTTTTCCCTGTCCTTGAATGTTTACACTCAATGCTGTTTTTTTGGTCACTGCAGTGTTTGTCTTAATGTTAAACAATAGTTGTTTTAAAAACTTCTAGAATACATTTCAAAGTTAGAATATATAGTTTTGTCTCAAATAACCTTTGGAGGTTTTTTTGGTCCATCTTTCCATGCATAAGGGTATGCCCATGTTAGTGCAATAACACCTGCAGGATAGTTAAAACCTATGATCTAATATTTTTTTTAGTACTTTCTAGTATTTTTCATTATCAGCATGCTGTGTGAACATTGGATTTACCAGTGATTTATACTTGGAATCTAAGAAGTTTGTTTTAATTCTGAAAGTATTTTGACTTGGGTGTTTTTTGGCTTTGCTCTCTTTGCTGAAATGAGGCTGTTGTTACACTGAGCTCTAGCGGCTCATATGGAGGTACCAACTGTGTTGGTTTTGCTGGTATTCCAAAAAATACTTTCTAAATAAAAATTTAAAACAGTCTCTTTGTTTTCTTTTTTGTTTGTTTCTCCGTATATCAGTTTTAGATAATTTGTTAGATACGAAAGTAGGATGATAGTGAGCTTTTGAAGGTGAAGGGAAGGAAGACTTAACTGAAGCGGCCTTACTTTGGTTGCTCATTAGTGGAGGAAGATCGAGCAAAATGAACAGCATTTCACTCTCACAGTTCAGAGAGTAGAGCTGCCTTTTCTACCTTCTGCCACTTCTGCTATAGGATGAGGAATAAACTTGCTTATAAAAGGTCATTCTCTTCGTTATGGAGGGATGAAAGGAATTTAGTAAGAGAAGTCATCTACTTGCTTGCGTTTTCCTTCATCTCCTTTCTTCTTCCTGCTGAAAAAAACCCCTATCACTAATTTCTGGAGGAATATTTAAAAACATTGTGGGGAATACAATACTTGCTTGAGGTATTTGAAGAAATGTTGAGAAAATAAATAAATATCATTCCCCAGTTCCCCCTCAGAAGTGAATACATGTGTGTGTCTCTATTACCCAGATGTTGCCATCACCAAGGCCAAAAAGCGGTCGTGCCTTACACTCATTTGGAAAGTGTTACTCTTTTCTACTGTACTACGTCTTGTCTTTATGAATGTCCTGATGAGCAGGTGTAGGTAGAAGGGGGGCTGGGCTAGATGGGTACTTGGGGATCACCCACTTGGTGCTTTCTATGAAGAGAACTGTTGAAAAAATACACACACGTTTGTCTCATGGGAAGGGTTTTGCATGAATAGTTACAGCCTTTTAGAGAGGGTCCTCAAAAGTCAGAGACCCAGGTGTTTGCTCTCACAGAGATGATTTTTATTCCCCTGAAAGCATTTGACTAGGGTAGGTGAGAGGATTATATGGTCTTGCAGGCATTTTTAATAAGAAAGCGAAGCTGGCTACTAGCAGTTTCTATGTCTCCTTACGTTGCTGTGAGTAGAACCTAATAGTAAATTCCCCCTTGTATTTACTGTTTTTCTTGCTCTCCCTCTTTGAACTCTCAAGGTTATTCAGTTATTTTCCTCACAATTTCATTAGGAAATTTGCCAAAAACATCCTTTCTAGGCAGCTGTCTCTGGACCTTTGGAGGCCAGCACTAATGTGCTTCCAGTCTGTAGGGGGTGTTTGGCATGAAATTCTGAACTAGGCCTTCAGCGCTTCGGGGGAGAGAGGGGAAGAGATTGCAAACGTTTTACCACACCCAGGTGCAAATTTTTGCTAGTCTATTAGCATTCAGAGGCTTTCATCTCTTGTTGTACCTGTTTGGTCCTGATGCAAGGTCTGTTAACAGCAATAAATTGTTGATGTGAGAGAATTATAATGGAAGAGTTATTTTTCTGTTCACCAAATGTTGCTTTGAAGGAAAGCTTTTGTGTGTGTGGGAGGGAGCAACGCCAGCAATCTTAAACTGTTCAGATATAATTTTTTAATGAGGCATTGATTTGTGTTTTTTTTTTTTATTTTAAAACGGTGCTTGGATGTGCTGTAGTGTTGTCTGCATGCAATACTTCATGTAAAATTGATTGAAATATTAAACATTTTGCTGAAATTAATATTGGGAGGAGTTAAACGTATCAGAGCAAGAAATGTGTTTCAGTGCTTTCTTTCCTAGCCCGCTTAACAATATAGGCAACTGCTGTACCATATGTACATATAATATATTTGTCAGACTAACTGCTTCTCGTGTTTGACTAAACTGTCTCCTTTCAGCCACCCACACAGAATATGCCTATGGGTCCGGGAGGGATGAGTCAGAGCGGCCCTCCCCCACCTCCGCGCTCCCACAACATGTCTTCAGATGGTATGGTAGGTGGGGGCCCTCCTGCACCACACATGCAGAACCAGATGAACGGCCAGATGCCTGGTAAGTTTTTCTCCTCTAAGACATTAACACCAGCGTTGCCTGGCAACTGAAACGACATGGGGGCTCAAGGGATACTAGATTGTTGATGACAAAACTGCTTTGAATGCCCCCGAGTACAAGCTCTCTTAGAGTTTGTTAGCTACAGAGCTACGTGACCTGTATTCAGTGTTTATCAGGCTGCCCTTGGGCTTTGATGTAGCTGACACACAGCATTCCTCTGATGAACAGAACTGGCTAAATTTAGTCTGTTTGAAACTGTGCAGTACAGCTGGCTTTAGAAGGCTTATTGGGGAAAGGTATTGGCCTGTGGCTGAGTGAACACAAATCCTTCCATAGAAAAGATAATGTGAAATAATTGTAGCTAAATAATTTGATAATAATAAAATAGACACATCTTAAAGAGGGCGTTTTGAATGTGGGCAAATGTTTTTTAAAAAATCACTTTTATACAGAAAGTCATCCAGCTTCCACTAATCCTCTATGTTTTTTATTATGGAAGATCTGTTGAATCATAAGGGATTTGTAAAGAAATGGCCTCCAGATTATTGTTCTAGGTGTAAATTTTAAGTCAGTTTTTATGCCATCCTGTTTTGTAATAAAAAGAAAAGTGCTTGGGAAGTCAGAAACAAAGCAGTGAAACAAGATGATAAAATTCCACATTGTACCTACCAGTACTGGCTTTGGGGTAACTATTCCCTTTAGCAGTCAGATGAGAATGGAGTAGGCCCTGGAAAAGCTTGCTTCTTTATATAGAAGCTGTTTTCCAGAATTTCCACTCATAAAACCATACTGCCTATTTCATGTGAATTGGCTTGCAGCTTAAAATTGCATTCCCAGGGTTGCTTTTGTTCAGGACCCCTTCAATTTTTTGTGTGAAGGAACTCTTCGTACAGAAGCCCTTCAAGGTATTGGTTCTTCCAAGAAAGGAGACTGCTGTCAAAGGATCTTTGAAAATTCAGCTCTCAGTGGTCACAAGAATAAGCTCCATGACAGCAAACACAGAAAATAACTATGCAAAACTTAACATGAAGTAAAAAATATGAGTGCTACAGTCTCTCATTTCTGTGCAAATCTTGATAAAATGGACCTGATAGTGACAGCTTTTCTGAAAAGAGTAGCTGAATAGCCTCCAGAGGCTATGTGTAACAAGTGTAATAAAAGATCTGGAGAAGAAGTTAGTTTCATCATACATGTTGATCATGGTCTGCATTAGGAAGTGGAAGGAGCAATATAAGCTGCTCCCTAAGTAGGGCAGAGAGATTCTGGTTGTGTAGTCTTCTATCCATCTAAGATCCATCAGCTCCCATGGAGAATAGCATTGCCTCTCACAAATCTGTCTCTTTGACCCTCTAGTGTAATTATATTATTGTTATTATAATGATCTTTTTTGGAGGAGAAGGATTACTAAGTCACAATGTGAGCATAATGATTTCACTGCAGAGCCACGGGGGAGAAAAGTCACTCCTTAAAACATACATATTTTGTAATTAGACAGAATAAGAAAAGAGCTCTTATGAAAACATGTGAAAGGTAAATAGGTTTGTTTTGGTATTCACCTAGACAGATGCTTAAATACAGTTTCCAACTAAGCTTTAATTTAGCCTTTCTTCCAACATATTCCCTTTCTGTATGTCTCTTCCTTCCTTTCTCTGTTTAAGGTTGTCTCTGAGGATGTGAAGATAAACAGCTTAGGATGAGGGCATCTCTAATACCAGAAAGGCACACTAAAATCATTTAGTAGTTAGATGTTGGAAAAGGGGAAACGCAATCATCTTGTTAAGTGGATAACTGAATGATATGGGTTTTTTTTAAAGTGTTTGCTGCTTTGCCTGTATGTCAGCCTTTCTGTATTTTGTAGACATATGTTTAAAATAATTCCTGCAGTTTATGCATTTGCTTTCTGTTTACAGGGCACTTACTCTGAAATGTAGACATTTTGTAATAGAATCTAGATACAAAACCTTAAATATCTGAAGAGATGATCTGTGCAAAAGGAATAAAGTCACTAATGTGCAGACTGAGAGAATCCACAAGTTGACCAGTCTGGAAGAAATAAAATGTAGACTCTTTAAAAATATCAGCTAAGGATTTCTGGAAGGGGTTACCACAGGCCTCAGTGTGAGTGGAAGAGTTGATGGGAGGATTAAAAGAATTGCCTAGTGATAGTCAGGGCATGAGTTGATAAAAAGTTTTGCTGTAGACCTGTCCCATTACCTAAAAGGGAAAGGATGATTTTTTTCACGTTTGTGAAAGTAGTAGTTAATGTTGTAGTTAATAAAGGACCTGAAGTGCTGCTGAGGCCCGTAATTGCATCCCCTGACAAATGAGTGTCTGTATCCACTTACCAGTGAAGACACTCATGACAAACCTCTTTCAGCCTATAGTGGAATTGAATGTTATCTGTTCCTGTGACAGATTATGGCTTTTACCTGAAAAAAAATACTGTCTGAAGAGTTACATTGACTGAGAGTTTGTGTCATACAAGGTGAAGGTGGTCTGGATTTGGAAGGAGATGATGAACTGGGGTTGTGCTGGTGGCAAGTTATCTTCCCAATTTCTTTAGCTTGTTTTATCATATGTAGAAAGTTGAAAGGGAAAACTAGCCATAGGTTGTCTGACCTTTGTCCTGGCACTAGTAGGTGATCTTCCTGGATAACAGGTGCTTGTGTGTTGCCAACAAGTTCTCTCAAAGTCTTCTTTCATTCCTGCAAATATAGTCTCAAATGTACTTAGGCTGGCTTACAGCTTCTCAGAGCTAAGATACTGTCCATAAGTGTTTAAGAGAAAAAAGGACTTTTGTTTATAGTTGTAGATAGATACTTATTCTACTAACTTTATCATAACACAAAATCTAATTAGTATAGCATTTAAAGCAGTTATTTTAATGGCCGATAACACGCTTCATGTTTCGTTCATATTCCATTCTTCATATTTCATTTATTTGTTTGGGAAAAAAAAAATCAACTATTGTGTCCTTTCACTCTGTGAAATATTTTGGCAAACTATAAAAAAAATATTTATAAAGTGAGTTCTCACTATTTTTCATTTGCAAGGGTTTTTAATACTACAGTCTTAGCTTTTCCTTTGCTCTTGTCTTCTAGCTTCTCACTAACAAACTACCGGATTTTGACACCAGAACATACTTATGCCTAACATTTCATGTGCCAGCTTTTTCTTGCAAATTTTCTCCTATTTTGATGCTACCTGAGACATGAAGTATAAACCAGCCTTTTGGAGAAGGTGGTTTATTTTTTCAACAACTTCCCTCTTGCAATGATTTTTGCCTTCTCTATTTTGCTTCTTATGTTACCAGTTTTTAAAAACTTATTCCACTGCGTGCTTGGCTAGCTCTCTGAAATCTGTTGCTGACGATTTCTTCCTTGAAACAAAAAGGAACAAAACCACTCCCATGTCCTGACTTTCTGGCACTAACACTGTGTATTCCTTCCTTTTCTTAGGAAAGAAATTTAAAAAGTAGCCTTCTAGCAGTCCTGCAATAGTTGCTTGGTGCTACAGTCTGGAGCTTTTCTTCACCTTAGCTTTAACACATTGATAATTAATGTCATGATTAGAGAGGATCTCACTTTTTCAGAATTAAACTGTCTCCATATTCTGTTATAGAGTTAGCCAGTGTTGAATTGAAGAGGAGACAGACAACTTTGTACAATTCAGAAATCTCTGCTCACCTTGTTTTGCAGGAACAGTGAACTGCACATGTCATACCTTCTTCAGCTTTTTCACTTTCCTTGATAAAATAAGCTTATGTGTTCATTTCAGTAAGGTGTCTTGAAAAGTGCAAGATGATAAATGTATTCTTAAACTTATTCTCTGTTTTTTCATATTAACTTTTAGTAGCTGTGTTCCTTGATCATTGTTATCTTTTTCTTCTGCATCTTTTTGTTTATAGGTTGATTGGTATTGCCTCTGTGACCTTGTGTACAACTCTCTATGTCCTTATTTTTGCCTTCATTCTGTCCTAGATTAGTGTAGTTATTTCTTTAGCCGAGACAGGACTTGGGAGCTGTTTGCATCTGAAGGCAGATACATTTAAAATTTCCCCCCCCCCCCTCCCAGGGAGATACGTAACTAAATCCCTGTCTACTGGCATAGGTTTTTTTAGGTTCCTCTTCTAAATTTTCTGTATTTCTTAGGGTTTTGTAGCTTAACAAAAAACCTGTGGCATGTTTGGCAACAGTGGCATCCTCTTGGTTAACTCTGTATGTGTCAGCACTTGCCTTGTTTACAGTTGACCTACTTTATTGCATGCTCTGGATTTACCTGTCTTCATAAACTCTTCATGTGGTGCTTGTCGCATGCATAATGCTTGTGTTTCATTTACTTTTTTCACTTGTCATATTTATATAATAGAATCATAGAATAGTTTAGGTTGGAAGGGACCTTCAAAGGTCATCTAGTCCAATCCCCCTGCAAGGAGCAGGGACATCTCCAACCAGATCAGGTAATATCACTGGGTGACTGGTGATTTCCAGTCACACCTCTTACTAATTTTACTCCTAGTAGCTGCTCACGTATCCCCTAAGGTAATGAGTAAACTGATCAGATGGTATTGTAATGTTTATACTTTTAAAAACAGCCTTTGAGAGTAGATTTAATGCAGAGAACAATCCAGTTCCAACCGATGTTGTGAGGAATAGGGGCAATAAAGGGTGAAGAGATGTAGCTGGCCTCATGGGTATATGAACAGGTTGCTCTTCCTTTGCATCTCTGCAAGCGTGAGAGGTGAGCTGATAATTTGGTGGCTGTCCTTCCTGTCATCATCTCCCACCCTAGTAATCTGTAAATACAGTTGCGGAATATTGGCTATAGGTTATACGTTCAAACAGTGTTAAATATGCCTTCAGCCATTTTTTTTATACATGTGTTTGTACAATGTCAATGTTAATACTGCCTGAGTTCTGGGGGCAAAAAAAAAAAAAAATAACTATTACTTTGAGAAAAGTGACTAGTATGGTTTGTTTGAATAAACAGAAATGTTACAGCTATTGTAGCAATTATATATGTAGCTATGATGGAGCTACCAAGCTGACTGTTAAACTGATGTTGTGTAATTCAGGTTGAAATTCAGGGTGTGTTGTGCAAGTACTAAAAAGACTAGTTTTGCATATGGTATGGATATAAGAGGAGCTAAATGATAATTTACACCTTTGCTTTAGTAGCTTCAGCTGCTCAACAAAAGAAAATGTATTGTACAGTAGAGCTGAACTTTGACTGTTGTTAACTACTTTTTTTATTTAAGTTAGGAAATCATGAACAAACTCTCTTATCTTTGTTGAATGTAATTGTATTTAATGACTTAGTTTTGTGATGACTGTATTTGCTTGTTTTATGATACTTAACGTAGAACCTTTTTCCCTGTTTTTCTTTCTGAAGGACCTAACCATATGCCTATGCAAGGGCCTGGACCTAACCAACTCAATATGACAAACAGTTCCATGAACATGCCTTCAAGTAGCCATGGGTCGATGGGCGGATATAATCACTCAGTGCCATCCTCACAGAGTATGCCAGTGCAGAATCAGATGACTATGAGCCAGGGACAGCCAATGGGCAACTATGGTCCCAGACCAAACATGAACATGCAACCAAACCAAGGTAAGTGAGGGGCTTGTTAGCTTCTGTAAAAAGGAAACATCTCAGGTACAGACTTCTTCTAAAGGTCTTTTTGTGTAGATTTTCTTCTCTAAATGCATTTGTACCCATGTTTGGAGGACTCGTCTCCTTTCTCCCATGTGTCAGTGACTTTTTATTTATTTGCAGACATTGAACTGTTTTCAGGTATTTTGTGAGAATCTGGGAGTTGATCCGCCTTCATCAGTTATAAGTCTAAACTACTGTTTATCTTTCTCAGTCTTTACACTTCTGTTATTACTGCTAGAGCTGATGAAATACATTTCTACTCTTCAGTCTCTTGGGTAAATTGAAAAATTAAAGTCAGGTAGCCCTCAGATTTTATATCTAATTAATCTTTATTCTCTGCTGCACGCTGTTTTAGCGTGGAATGTCTGTTAATCTTAAAGAAATAAAATTCAGTTCCAGCAACAAATCCGCTACTCCCTACTGTTTTCAGGAGATGTCCTTGTGTATATAGTAAAATTCAAAACTAATTTTGTATCTAGGATATTTGCATAGCATAAACAGATGATATATCCTGTTGACAGTGTGGTCCTTGTTGAAGTGCAAGGACATTGCAGAATTAAAATATTTCATTAGAGTCACAACAGACCAAATTATTAAATTATATATATACTGCATATTCTTAAAAATGTGCTTTACAAGTCAGCAAGCAGTATTTCAGCTTACCTGTTAAGTCTGTTATTGTATTGGATCTGGATAGAAGACATGCTACAGAATTTTTTTTTTGTTAAAATGCTTCTGCCACGTTTACAGCAAGAATGTATTTTTCTCTTTTTCTAAGGCTCCTTTGCTGGTCATTGTAGAAAAAATAATCCTTCAGTGCCATAGGTTCTTCTTATTGCAGTATACTCTTGCTGGAGATGAAAGCTCCACTTTGTTAGGGAGATAACATTTGTTCCTGAGGTGTACAAACAAACCGGGTCATACTGATTGTGTTGATTGAGATCACAAAAAGGTTCAGAACAGACAAAAGACTAAGTTAATGAGAAACCAAAAATAAGTAAAAATGAAACAGCTATTTCTGCAGTTTTCTTACCAGTAGTAAAAGTGAGAAGTCTGAGTCTTCCATCACCCACATTGTTAATGACATTTTACTTAACATTTAGCAGTAGAGCAAACAAAAGATGGACACATAGCAGAGGAAACCATTACAAACGGGAATATTTTTGGCTGTCTCTCTGAACTGGCAAGTTATCTGTATTTTCGGGGAAATACACAATGGAATAATTTTGTAAACATTGTAAGATGCTTTTGAAAAGTCCTGTGCATGCTCAGTTGAAATTTCTTAGTTGCAGAGAGTTAGCAATAAATATGTAGCAGTATGTGTGAGGGAGCCATCCATTAAGTCGCTCTATAGAAAACAACTTACTTTGTATGACTGGCTTACAATTTAGGACTAGTGATTATTCCATCTCAGAGTGGTGTTATTTACTCGTCCTCATTCCCCTGCTGTATTTTCAGTACTCTGTCGAACTTGAAAACTGCTCAGTAGAACTTAGGCGGAAAGATACTTAAAAGGTTTATGTTCTGAACAAATAATAGTACTGAAGTGGCTTTGGGGAATAAAGAATAAAGCAGTATCTGGCCAAATTGTATGTTCAAGAACAAGAGCAAAATCTCTAGTTAGAATAAGAGCTGATACCATTGGTGCCATTGTTTTAACCATTGTTTAGAACAAGAGCTGGTACCTGCCCTTAGGGCCACAGTAAGCTTTCATATTGGGTAATTCTAATTTTGCCAAATTTTGACCATTTAGGCTGAGACTTTCTCCATTCCAAACGTCTGCTTCAAGGCTGATTTTTTTTTTTTGTGGGAGTTTAACAGAAGTGGAGAGCCATTTCTGACAGTGGATTGAAAAATTATGTTCCTTAAAATATTTCAATGTCTCACAAAAACACTAGTAAACAGAGCACTTCATATGTAAATGTAGGAGTGCAAGTGCCCCTTGCTCTAGAGCAAAGCTTTGAAAATTGTTTGTTATGCCAGCAAGGTGCTATTTGCAGTTTCAATTAAAATATTGCCCCAAATCAGTAAAATTATAAATATCTGTGGAGGAGGAAGTCTTTAAGTCTTGAAGATGTGCGTGTTTGATATGTATTGGTAGCCAAGGTTTTTGACCTAAGAATATTCCCAGTCGGGTCTACTTAATACATTTCCTCCATTTTCTACTCTTAGTTACTGCATTTGTATTGAGATTTTGTGACAAATTAGAGGAAATATTTTTGTATCTTCCCTCGCTTGTAAATCCATGACAACAGGGGAGAGAGTGACAGAGAAATATGTGAGAGCGTGAGAGATTTAGATAGGTAGCCAAGATCCAGTCTGGCTGGGCAGAGGGTCTCAGCCAAGCCCAGACACTGCAGGCTTCTCATCTAAGTGAAGAAACAAGAATGAGCTGCTAGGAAATGCATTGAGATGCGGTTTAACAAAAAGGGCATCAAGATTCTGAGGTGATCCATGTGGAGAATGAGAGATCCTACTGTATCAGTCCATATATATGTCAGTTAATAGGAGCACTGGCTAAATATAATGCTAAATATTCTGCAAGATGAAGTCTCAGCATCTCAAGTTGGCTGTTAAAGATTAGTCCATATGTTTGACCTTAATCTTTCCCTGCATGGGTTCCCCGTCTATAGGGTAGTGAATCTGGTGGCAAGATTATAACACAGTCTGATTTCACAAGAGTGTTGTGAAAGTATATTCAGTATGAAGATTTGGACATTTTAGTTACGAGTGCCACAAGAAAGCCCATGGGTAAATTAATAATTCTGTCTTCAGTGTTTCAGTAGACATGACATCCCACACAAACGATTAGGAGGAAACAAAATGTTGAAATAGCTTTTCAGTGAATATCTCCTGTGTACTGAATGAGGCCAGTACTTTTTTGAAAAAACACACTATAATGTAATAGGTAAAGACACCATAATATGCAGAACAGTTTAATCTGACTTTTGGATGGTTTTAGCATAACTTTTTATGTATATTTTCTAGCAGAACATCTTGCTGTATATACACATTTTGAAGCAAATGCTGTTGGTAAGAAAAAATGAAAAAGTACTGATTAAGAAATAAAATGCATAGTAACAGAACACATTGTTAGATTTACTTTCTTTCTCCACTTTGTACTCCTTATTGATTTGCGCTAGTGTATAAAATGCCAGAGGAATGTCTGAAATGAGAAGCAAAAATTTCACGGTATTGTTTTTATATAGTCAGTCCAGTTAAAAGAATAATTTTATTCATTTTGGACTTAGGAAGCAGAATGCTTTAAGTGGAAAATTCTGTAGATGACTCGATTAAACAGCTAGTGTAGCAGCCTGGGACATCCGCAAGGAATATTGGCTACCTTTTTGGAAAAGACAGGAAGCAGCAGGAGCTGAGTAGATGTGGAAGAAACTCCTTTCTTATGGGTGCTTTTGTTCTTTTGTATGAGAAGCTACTTATGTTGAAAGAAGTATTTTAAGTCTTGCCCATTTTTGACTTTTCAGAGGGTAGGTGTAAGCACGACTTTCTGGAACCTGAAACTTATATGAAAATTCCTATTATTTATATGGAACAGATCTCTCACAGTCAGAGAATAATATTAGTAAAAAGTAGAATTCAAATACTTTAAGGACCAAGAAATCATAGCTTGGCCATCTCAGAAACTTTGTTTCTCGGATCCTTTTGCTAATCTTGAGCATGTCAGAAACTGTTTTTCAGATCCTTTTGCTAGGATTCTGTTCCTTTGCCAGAAGCACTTGAAGCATCCCCAGTCTATATTTAACAAGCATTATATGTTGCTTGGAGTGAGGGAGGGGAACTAGTTTATTTTTTGCAAGTGAACTCTACATGAGACTATCACATTGACTCAGTCATTTGCGGGAGACCAGTTGTTGAATCTGGTGATTAGAATTTTTAACGACAGTTTAATTTATATAAACTTAAATTTCATTAAAGTTTCAGAGCTCTTTCAATTACAATCAAATGTGAAGACATCACGGGAGACAGCAGAGATGAGGCAGGTGCAGAATTCTTATTCTTTTGTTGTCCATATAAAGAAAGGAACATAAAGATAGGAGCATCCAGTGTTACCTGAAATATAAAGCTACTCAGGATATGACAGATCAGGATAAAATTTCTGAGGCTGAGGAGCTTTTGTGAATGTCTTGCCATCTGTTCATTCCCATGTAACCAGAAGCTGTTTCAATACGTCGACTGCTTACAGTAGCCACGATGTCATGGACAAAGCAAGGCAGTCTCAATTTTTTGGACATCTAACCTATTAAAGAAAAATAAAATTGCCTCCACATGCTAAAGTGTCATCATGCTATAGCTGGATTTGCAGGATGACTAGCTGTAGAAGACACTGCAGTTCTTCTGTCTTAAAAAAACAAATATATGAACAGGTGCCACAGTGTTCTTTCATTTTTCTTCCCTATGAAAGGCAACATTGGTAACTAGAAAATTTTTTGTATTATTTATTTTAATGTGTTGTTTTTTTTTTTTCTTAAATTACACCTGAAATTATGGTTCAGTTTGAGATGACAGATTTGTGGAATAAGTTGAGTGTGGAGAAGTTTCTACTACCTTTAATTTGCAGCCTGTTAGGAGTAGCAAGGAACTTTGAATCCTGAGTCTTTTGCAATAAGTATTTAAATTGCCCTTCATGTTAAAACACCTTTAATATTTTGGTTGATTTGACCAAGTATATCTAAGTTGTAGCTTTTGTCAAGAATCTTGAGAAAACTGAAAGTTAAGTTTACTCTACAGTAGAGTCCCTAAGCTAGCTCTTGCACGAGTTATCACCACCACTTGTGTTTAAAACCAAGCATTTTTTGTAAACATGAAGAAAAACAACAAAGTTTTGCTGAGGGCTGCTGCATTGCTAGGTATATTTTTTGTTGTTATGTAACAGTGGACACAATGACGAGATTTACTGTCATGGTGTACTTTGCTGACACCCTAGATGTGGATATGCGATTGCTTTATTGATAGGAGTGCATATTATGAAATGCCTAAAGAACAGACCTCTTCTTAGGAACAAAACCAACATATTTTTGAAGACTGAAGAAACAATAGCTTATACTGTTGCTTTTTGGTTATACCCAGCTGCTCCCATAGCTCTTTAATCAGAACAGTAGAGCCACCTGATCATTTGTGAGTGTGCTTCCTCACTTCTCTGCTTCTTCAGACGTTTCAGCCATGTCAGCAGTAATCCTTGTCTGCTCATCGCATTTGCCACCAGTAGCTGAGTTTCAGCAGAAGAGACAAAGCTAAGGAGACATTTTTAAACTGCAGCTCTTTCATCCTCATGCACTTCTGGTCTCAAATTTATTAGGTTTGTCTGGGACCTACTTCTAGTTTGCATTTCTGTTTGTCTCCATTCATCTTGCATGTTTGAAGACTAGGTCCTTAAGTGGTTTCTTGTCAGGAGACTGACACTGAGTCACTGCATTTGTAAGAAGATCAGATACCAGTCCATACTAAAATCCACATAACTTTGCTTCCCTATATATGAATCCTCCTTATGAGATACTAGCTGCAGCAGGAACAGGTTTGTTTTTTTGTTTTTTTTTTTCTCCATTTAGTAGATATAGATGATTTTGAAATGAACCATTAAGGAAAATGTTGTGTATTTTTGATAATGTAGACTATTTTTAATTACATTGACCAATGAGGAGTTCAGTTTTCCCCTATTGTCGGGTTTGCTTTATACATTCACTTACTCCTTAAGACTGATGTGGGTCTACACTGCATTTTTCAAATGCCTGTCAAATGACTGCCAAAATTGCCTGCACTCCTCCTCACAGGACCTACAGTATTACTTCTTAGCGACTCTTTCTTCAGACTTATCCAAAGAATGCTTCCAGTATATTGACATGTGAAGACTTCCTCCTGGATATACTAAAACAATTATAGGGCTTTTGGACTACTGAAGTTAAAATAGTTTATTGGAAAGACAATAGTCTGCTTATGTACTTGCATATTAACAGGGATAGTCCTACCTGATATTTTCTTGGGCTTATTTTGGACTCTGTACAAATCAGATATTTTATCCTCTCTGGAACAGGTAGTTCTAGAACTTCTCCAAAAAAAGAGTTTATAAGGAGAGTTTTTGAAAACAGTGAGCATTCTCTTGCAGCATGCAGTTTTGTGAACTTAGGTATGTAAAGGCTTATCTCCAAGTCTGGAAGAGATTATGACTTCCACTGAGTGTAGTTTGTTGTGACCTGATTGGAGATTCAAGAGCTGTATTTTTTAAATCAGCTGTAAAAATCTGTGCTACAAATCATAGAATCATAGAATGATAGAATGGTTAGGGTTGGAAGGGACCTTCAAAGGTCATCTAGTCCAACCCCCCTGCAAGGAGCAGGGACATCCCCAACTAGATCAGGTTGCTCAGAGCCTCATCCAGCCTGGCCTTGAACGTTTCCAGGGATGGGGCCTCCACCACCTTTCTGGGCAACCTGTGCCAGTGTTCTATAACTCGCATTGTAAAACATTTTTTCCTAATATCCAATCTAAATCTACCCCCCTCTATTTTAAAACCATTACTCCTTGTCCTATTGCAACAGGCCCTACTGAACAGCCTCTCCCCATCTTTCTTGTAGGCCCCCTTGAGGTACTGGAAGACCGCTATCAGGTCTCCCCGGAGCCTCCTCTTCTGCAGGCTGAACAGCCCCAACTCTCTCAGCCTGTCCTCATAAGAGAGGTGCTCCAGCCCTTTTATCATCTTTGTGGCCCTCCTCTGGACTCTCTCCAGCTGGTCCATGTCCTTCTTGTGTTGGGGGCTCCAGAACTGGACACAGTACTCCAGGTGGGGTCTCACCAGGGCAGAGCAGAGGGGCAGAATCACCTCCCTCGACCTGCTGGCCACGCTCCTCTTGATGCAGCCCAGGATGCGGTTGGCCTTCTGGGCCGCAAGGGCACATTGCCTGCTCATGTTAAGCTTCTCATCCACCAGCACTCTCAAGTCCTTCTCCTCAGGGCTGCTCTCAATCCATTCCCCGCCCAGCCTGTATTTGTGCCTGGGATTTCCATGACCCAGGTGCAGGACCTTGCACTTGGCCTGGTTGAACTTCATGAGGTTGGCACGGGCCCACCTCTCCAGCCTGTCAAGGTCCCTCTGGATGGCATCCCTCCCTTCCAGCATGTCGACGGCACCACACAACTTGGTGTCGTCGGCGAACTTGTAGAGTTCGTGTAGAGTCTAATACTAGAAAGTCTTAGATCATGAACTAATGGTTTTAAGTTTTTGACTTAAGTTTTGTGAAGGAGTTTTCTAGGTTAGTTTTCTGTAATATTAAGTATTATATGGTGAATAAATGCAGCTTTATTGTAGGGTTGATTTTTTTCAAAAGAAAAAACGCAGTTCAAAGTTCCCTCACCTCTCAAAACTACCGCATCAAATGGTTCTGTTGTGTGAGACGATAGAGACGATGGTTCTTCTTTTAGATATCTTCTTAATAAGAGAGGGATGTGAACCAAACTGGAAGGAAGCCAGGCACTCTGTTATTAACACAATACGCAGTCTGATACAGAGTAGTGAATTCTCATTGTGGCTCTACAAAGCGTTAATGAAGTTCTAATTTAAAAAGCAAACAGAAAACCTCTACATTGCACCATGGGGACCCAACACATTTTATCACATTGTATTGTGACTAATATTAATATTGTTAATTAACAAGCTTTCTTGAGATCTAGGAATATTATGGCAACAAGTTTGGTTTTTTTTTCAAGGCTGCCTAATGTTTCTTAGTACCTCCAAATAGAGGAGCAGTGAAATGGAATGATCTAAATTACCTACTCATTCAGAAGATCAAAAAATTGAATATATTTTTGCTAAGTGAAAAATAATTACAGTATCTCAATTTAAACCAGTTTTTTACTTCAAAATCAGGACACAGACACTGCCAGGCTGAAGGGTGAAACCATAACTGGATCATTTTAAGAGTGGCCAGTATTTATCTTCAGAGGAAAATGAAGCTTAACAGAACTAAGGCCACTTTACTTCTCACTGAGAGATTCCACACAGGGGTTTAATGAGATTTAACTAATGCACTTTGAATTCATACCATTAATTAATTTGGCTTAACTTTCCCTCATAACTCCACATAGACAGGATCTGAGTGACGATGTATTCCTTTCCTTACATAAATCAGTTTTCAGTATTGACTGTATCTAGGTAGTTTTCCAGTACTGTGGTTTCTATGTGGCTGTGCTAGTTTGATGTTTTCATTCTTTTTGTTTTTTTAGTGAGGCTGGTTACTTGTTGCTTTGTAGTTTATAATTAAAAAAAATAAAAAGGATAAAAAAAACCCCTTTGGATTTCACCATTATAAAGTGTCTAGTATGTGCTAAATGTTTGAATTAATGTATAATAAAAGTAGGTTAAGAAGTTTAGCTCCTTGTCACCACTCTTTCCTCTTCATATTTTTGATGTTGGAATAACTCTTTTCTGAAGTGGTACTACAGAGGAAGTGAGAACGCTGTTCTTTGTTAAAAGTTTCATCAACCTAACCTGCAATCCCATACCATGAAATGGCATAATAATAATTTTCATTGCTGTGTAGTGTCAGTAGGGTGCTTTTTAACTGTTTTCATTATTGAAGTTTGCTTTTCTCCAAGTTCAACCTTAACCAGATTTTCTCAGTTGATAAAACATGGGTAGTACTTGATCTATCCTGGTCTCTTCCTGTGGCTCGTAGAAACTTGGTGCAGCTTGGTGTGAAAGAAGATTTTTTGTTAGAGGCTGCATGGGACTGTTCAGTGGTGGGTGGAGCGTGTGTTCCCGTGGGCCTTTCTGCATACGGCCTGTTGTGTGATTGCCTGACTCACTGGTACACGTGACTTGTCTTTACAGGCTAAATAAAATTGTTTGTTTTGTGGTAACAGCTAAGTGGCTCGTTGATGGTGTAGCAACAACTGCATGTGTATTAAAACTATGCTCCAAGGAGTTGACAATATTAAATAATTTTTCTGTCACTTACCAAGGTTTCACCATCAGGTTTTCATCTATGCTTTCTTTGCAGGTGCTCTTTAAAACAAACAAACAAAAAATGGTAAAAATGTTTGTTATCTTTGTGCATAAGTAAACTAATGTCTGTGTAGTTTGAAGAAAAATAATCTAGAAAGCAGCCTTATTTAGGCTGAGTTCTATTTTGTAATTCGGTTACTGAATTGATTGTATGCATTTGCATATGTCCAGAAACAACAAAACCTTATGAGAGCATTAGAAATACAGAGCCTTTTTTTGGTCCATTTTTGAAGGCTGTTTTCTCCATGTTCTTTGTGAAAGATTTAATCATAGATTGTGTGTTACTGAGGACGTATGTGCTGTTTTTCCTTTCACAGGTCCAATGATGCACCAGCAGCCTCCCTCCCAGCAATACAATATGCCGCAAGCAGGTGGCCAGCATTACCAGGGGCAGCAACCACCTATGGGAATGATGGGCCAAGTTAACCAAGGAAATCACATGATGGGTCAGAGACAGATTCCGCCATACAGGCCGCCACAGCAAGGTAGGACTTCACTTCAGTGTTTTTGCTTCAATTTTAAATAACCATCTTTAAAACTATTTTCAATTTCTTGCTTACACCAAATTTTGATCAGATCATTGAGTATCACAGACTTTGCAGACTTTTTTTGTTACCCTTTTAAGGGTGGTTCTTGCAGCAAGAGATTACTGGTATCACCATGAAATATGAAGACAAATATTTCTTTTGTTTTGAGTTCTTTCTGACAAAAATTGTCTAAAAATATGCATCTCAGATATGCTGATGCAGAATTCTGTTTTGATATTTAAATGATAGGTGTAGAAAAGAAATACAGTACCTGCTTGGTTCTGAATTAATTCAGTTACAACAAAGGAACTGTGTTCTGCAATCTTGCTTCTTTTTTTTTCTTTTTTTTTTCCAGTCCTTTTAGAAAAGGAATAACTTTATTTTTAACACCTTAGTTTGTTATACACATGTTCCTAAAATGAGCTCAATACTGGAATTTAATATATATGTGCTCAATCTAGTGCCGTCAAACAACTCTGTGTGTGTGTGTATATATAGATAGATACATATATATTTTTTTTAAGTAAACCAGATTACCTATGTTGTCTGAAATGCAACGATATGGGTGGGGAGTACATTTTAGAACTATTTCTCATACTACAATCAGAAATTAGCAGGCTTTATAACAGAGAAAACAAGTTATTTACGTATTGACTGGTTGTGGTTTTTCAGGCCCACCACAGCAGTACTCAGGCCAGGAAGACTATTATGGGGACCAATACAGTCATGGTGGACAAGGTCCTCCAGAAGGCATGAACCAGCAATATTACCCTGATGGTAATCTCTCATAAATGTTAACTTTCCCATTTTCTATACCTGCCCAGTATTAATGTAGTCGTATGCCCAAAATTAGGGAATGGGGCAAGAATAGTAATTGAATATCATACTTCACATTTACAAAAGCTTCCAAATTCAGAATTGTTATTACAGTTTAAGTTTTATGTCTAGTTAATTTTACAACTTACTTGACGTTTGTAATACTCTCATTTGAAAGTCTAACAAGAGTTTGAGTATTTAGAAATGAAAATTCTGTAATTGGTTTATCTAAAAGTATGGAGAGTTCCTTAGCATATCTCGTATAATTGAGATGAATTAACAGTCATAACTTTATTAAAAATAAGAGAAAGGGGGCAATATCCTTTTATAAAAGCTTGCTAAAAAGATGCAAATTTTCTGTTAATAGTCTATTTTTTAACTTCGTTTTAATATAAGTCGCACAAATGTGTTATTGCTGCTATGGATGGTATGGGCCTTTAGCTTAATTTTTACAAAGGAATGAAATGGTCCCTGCCCTGAGGAGCTAGTAATTGTGAATCCTCTTTAGAAGTCCCCCCAGTGCTTTCAAGACAAGACTGTAACTTTGAATTGCATAAATCTATTCTCCTACCTCTTGGAATTTAGAGTGCTGAAGGCTATTGGAATGTGTTATAAGTTAGAAAAGTTGCAATTAACCTGTTTTTAGGCTGAGCAGAGACTAGGAGAACAAAGATGCTGACTCATGACTACTGTGATAGCCGTATGTGCAACTTAATGGTATCTTATGAAGTTCAAGGAATGTGGTAGATGTTAACGTTTTAAAAACTTATACAAAACAGAGCTGTGTAATTGCCAAAGCAACTGCTCATTGCAAGTAAAAGGATGCAAATTAGTTGTTTGAATTTAAATTTCTATTAAATTGATTTTAAGGTACATCAAGCCATGTCTCTAAGCTTACATGTGTTATTTTTGGAGATATATGCAGAGTTATTTTACAAGTTGGCGTTAACTTATAATTAAGACTTCCAAACTGAAAGCTTAATGTTAAACACATGAACTTGAGATGTTACAGGCAATTTACTGTAGTAAGGGCAATTGGATGTTAGCATCAACAGCTCTGTGGCAGCACAGATTAGTTCTCTAAGACCTTTTCCTTCTAAAGATTCTTTCTTTGTCATTACCTCATTATTACTCATATATAGAACGTAAAGACAATGTAAGACTTGTGTTAATGGTTGTGTATTTGTATAAGATGCCGTCAATGACATATGGTACAGTTGCTGAACTAATTACAAAGACCATGTAGTTTTAGAACTGTTCTCTCCTTATTTTTATTCCAAAGTTTTATTCCACATTTATATAATTTGTATAATTTTATTTCAATTTTAAACAAAAATTTGGCCTGTTTTCTTGACCAGGTTAGCAATAAGGTGTATTTTGGTCATCTGTAAGACAAATATATTTTTCTAAAAACCACAACAGGTGGAGTGCTTTCTGTGTATATTGGTTTCTTAATCAGAGATGCCTGTAGTCTCTGAAAAGGAAGATTCATTTGTAAGGATCCTACTCAGAACTGCAATGAAAGAGGAAGAGTTTTCTTAAGATTTAAAGGAATTCTGTTTGTAGGAAAAACCTTGAGAATGTTATTTTTCTGTCACTTAAAAGCAAAGTTTAATGTAGATTGTGGTTCATAACTTCATTGAGCTTTATTTGTTATATTTCACACTGCTTTTAGCATATGCTTTTGAATTGGAGATCAGCAGAACAGGTGTTAGACAAAGTATGATAATTGCTTTCTTTGTTCATTCTAATTTAATTCAGGTTATTTACATGTGAAAGGCCTAAATGCTTTCATTTTTTTTTTTGAGTGAAAGATAAAGTATTTTTTTTTTCCCACCCCAACAAGGATTATCAGAAGGTTAAGACCATCCCTTGCTGTGATGTTGCTAAAACTGCTGCATTAAGCCTTTTTTTTTTCCTGTCACATGTTAATTCAAAATGAAAGGAAATCATATTAATAAATCTTTGGCTAATACAATTGAAAATTCCTTTTCATGTATATCCAGTTGAAATTTTTTTCATTTTTCTGAGAAATGCAATATTTTTAGGGTTTTCAATCAGAGGCCATTAACGTTTCTTCCTGTCTCTTGTCGAATTGATGTAGGTCATAATGATTACGGTTATCAGCAACCGTCGTATCCTGAACAAGGCTACGATAGGCCTTATGAGGATTCCTCACAACATTACTACGAAGGAGGTATCTATATACCTTCACACACATACGCACATACATTCCCTTTCCTCCCCCACCCGCAACGGGAACAAAAATTCTTGCACAACATGACTTATACCCATGCAAAGCTCTTGTAGAATACTAGTTACTGGCTGTCTTGAAATTTGCAGGGAACTTGAAGCGTTCAGAATAATTTCTTGCAAACACCTAAAATATATAACCACAATTTGCCATTTCTAACAACAGTAAAATTACTAAAACACTCTAGAGATTTTTTTTTTTTTTTACCTCAGTGGAAATTTTTGTTTAAACATAAATTTTGTTGATTCAGTTGTATCTTTTTGTGTGTGTATATATTTTGCATAAATATAGTGCTGTTAGGAAACAGCTTGCTGATCTTGTGTAGCTAGTCTGTGCTCTTGTAGCTGTCCTTAATTTTGTCTTTTTATTTTTTTTAATTTTATTTAGCATAGTCATGATCTTATGACTGTGATGTTCCAGTAAATGTAATGCTCGTTTGGCAGAGATGCTGAAAATGCTGCAGTTCAACTTTGCAAAATTGGCTTTAACTGCAGTTTGTTTGGCCGAATTCCTTCTGTTTGGTTTGAGTTTTCTTTGTTTTGTTCAGTTTTTTAAATCAATATTGCATTTTCATTTTGTTCTTGTGTTGTTGGCTGTGCATCTTAGAAGGGAAAAAAAAACAATAAAGTAGGTATTTTTATAAGTTTTTTGCTTTTTTTGCAATCATCTTACAGGAAACTCGCAATATGGTCAGCAGCAAGATGCATATCAAGGACCACCCCAACAGCAGGGTTATCCACCACAACAGCAGCAATATCCAGGCCAACAAGGGTATCCAGGACAACAGCAGGGTTATGGTAAGAGACTGAAGACACAGACAGCAATCACAGAAAAGACCAAGGGAGATAGATCCTTATATGTTATTCCATCCCTGTTTTATTGGGTTGAAAGGTCAACCTTGTGCAAAAAAAACCTGTATGTCTGCAATTTCACTGGACCAAAACAAGAAGACATAGAAGACAACATCTTTTGGGAAGTAGATCTCTTGGCAGTCTAGGAAATGTGGTAGCATAGAAAGGAGGGTGGCTAGAAAACATCGTAACAGATGTCTGTAATTTAGAAAGACCCAGAAAGACACTGCTATTTTCTCTCCTGTTTAGCTGTACACTGAGTCAGGAGGGCAGAAAAGATGGCAGAGAGCCATTTATACCCTTTCATCCCTGGATCTGCCATTTAGAACAAGACCTTTTAAAAACTAGTTTAAAATTTCATCCAACATACATTAATCATTCTTTTAAAATCCTTGTATTCATCAGTTAGGAGATTAATGGAAGGATTGCAAATGCAACTTTCAAGAGAGTTTGTCTTATAAATTTGCACTAGTAGTACAAACCATCTGATGTATGGCAGGAATGAGAAATCTTCTGCCACAAGTGAGATACTGTAGACCTTGGATTCAAGGTAAATCTCCTAAACAGGAAACTTATAGTAGTAGTATGTATGTAATTTTTGTGCATTACTCCTGAAAACTTGAAGTCAGAAGAGCGTATTGAAAATACTGCTCTCAAGTTTTGCGTGCTTGCATATTGTAAAGCTGGATATATTTATCTCAGAAGAACAAACCTCTGAAATCTAATTGTGTATATTTTAACTTTTAGCTTTGTTGCAGGCTTAAATGCTAAAACTTTCAACATGGTGGGTATGCGTGGAAATGTATCGCTGACTTGTTTACCATGTAGATAAATGACAGGGTCACATTAAGTCCAGTTATGTTGAGACAGTTAAGTTTTAGGAGGATCTGCTGAGATTTAGCAAGTTTTCTACTTCTGGAGGTTATGGATGAAGTGATAGTTCTAGAATAATATTCCTATACTTACATTCTACTAAACATAACACATGAACAGAATGAAGTTCACAGTGAAGGTCCCTCTAGCTCACTATTCTAAGTGTTGTAAGTAAGGAAATAATTGGAATTACTCTGAAAATTTAGGTTAAGAAATACTGGAGGAAAGGGATGAAAAAATCAATTGGAGCGACTTGCCCACTGTAATTTGTAAACCCAGATAGCATACTTCTCAATTTCTTCTTTTTAGCAGAACTAGATATTGAAGTCTCATTTTTATTTTATAAAATCTATCAGTGCATACTTAGAATTCAACTATAAAGAATTACCATGAATAAATAAACCCAAGTTTCATTTATCAGATGAACACAGCACTTTTTAGGATGTAGTATCCTTGCTCAGTTTAATATTTAATTGCTTTCTAATTTGCAAAAATAAATCAACATCCCAGTCATTATTATCACTCTTCAAGATTTTGTTCCACTGTAGAAAGCTGATTTAAGGGGATTTGAGGCCTGAGGGGAATGGTAATAGCCTGTGGAGCTTTTCTTCTCCAGGTCATCTTTTTGATTGTCTTGTAGATCCAGAATTACTGGATGTCATCTTAATGTCCAGTGCCTGTAGCTAAAACTAGCCCTCTCTAGCACTGCATTGCACTATTGCTAAAATATGTCTGTTTCTTCTGAGAAAAAAAAAAAAAAGGTTGGTTTGTTTAAAAGAAAGCACTTCTACAGAGTTTCAGCTCTTCCTGACTGCGAGTTTTTAAGGGATGGTGTTGAAAAAGCTAACTTGGATCCACTGCAAAAGATCCCTATGGAGTGTCACTGAAAGACACAGTACACCATCTCTCCCCAGGTAGGAAGGGATGAGGTTAATTTGGTTTGGAACATGGCTACACTGCCTGATGGTAGTAATGTGCAGGTTCCAGTGGTAGACAGGCTGACTCCCTGTGAATAGTAACAGAAAGAGTTTGTATTGACAAAATAACTGCTTCCTTTTACAGCCAAAAAAGGCTGGAGTCCAAGCTGTGGGTTTGGTGGTGTTTTGGTTGTTTTGGGTTTTTTTTGGGTTTTTTTTTTTTTTTTTTTTTCCCCTCCTATCCTTTTCCTGGAAAGTTAAGATGGCCAGAGGAGTATGGAGTGAAGACTGCTTTTTGCCATCCCACAATAGCATTTACGGGTTGTCACATCTCACATTTTATGCATGTAACTTGCTTGCCTGACATCCCATTTACGATTGCCTGCTGTGGTGTGAGAACTGACTTTCGGGCAACGCAGCGCTGCTAGTCTCTTCAGAAGGTCCAAATGCTAAATGCAGCCGATTAATCTGCCTGCTCCTGGCATTATAAAGTTCTGGAACTGGAGCAGCATGCAGCAGGAGGAGAACGTGCCTCCCTAAATCCTGGAAAGTGCTCATGTTTATGATTTGTCATTTCTTGCCTTGTTCTTCTCTGTCCTATGACCTCATGCGTGTAACTACAGGCATTGGTAATAAATAATGAATATATAAATAAAGGTAAATGTTTCTGTGGTTGGAGCACAGGCCATGTCAGCTAAGGTGCTTTCCAGGGTGAGAGGAGGACTGCTGATCCCTGGTATGTTTGTAGGTAGGAAAAGACTTAATTGCACAGTAGTGATACTTATTAGCCCTGCTGAGTTGTAAAATTCAATGCTTTTACTGTTCTTTTCTTCCTAACACCTTAAGCAATCTTTTTTTCTTTTTTTTTTTTTCATTTACATTTTAATGATCTCCAGGCCCCTCCCAGAGTGGTCCAGGTCCTCAGTATCCCAATTATCCACAAGGACAAGGCCAGCAGTATGGGGGATACAGACCCACACAGCCTGGGCCACCACAGCCACCACAGCAGAGGCCTTATGGATATGACCAGGTATTCTTTAATTTGATGAGAAAGTTCAGAATCTTATGCACTCATTTGATAATCTTAGTTTCTTGTGAACATTTAAACTAATGAATTTGAGGACATGGTCTCTCAGATGTGTATATATAATTCTCACAAATTTTATTTCCAGGTGAGTTACCCAGAATCATTTGTCTGGAGGTTGATTAGTCATTCACTTCTGATTTTACAAAGTTTTAATGCAATTTGGCAAAGTGAGGCACTCCAGACAATATTTTTGGACCTTAAAAATTAAGGTGAGCTGTTTCATAGCCTAATGGTGAATGACTAATATGAAGGATAAGGTTCCTAAATCTCATAGTGGATCATTCTTCATTACTACTTTGCGATAAACATCATTGAATTGATTTTCCACAAACAGAAATCCAGTAATCCTTCTCTCCAGTTGCAGAACCACTTCAGGTGTGCAGCTGAAGTCCCTCTACTGTAGAGCTGTGTGGGGAGACATGAAGCCTATTTTTGCACAGATTTTATCTAGCAGGAACACTGAACATGGGAAAGAAGTGACCTGAAAAATCAACTGCTTCTTTCCTGTTGCTACTAAGATAAGTTTAAAACAAGCAAACAAACAAGAACCACCAAAATTCTAGGCTGGACTTATAGTAGAGGACTCCTGTAAAAAAGAAAAAAAAACCAAACAAACAAAAAAAAAAACCCCAACTCTTCTAATTAAAGGGTTAAGTAGAGGGTTTATTCCTGTGGAAGGTACTAAACTGTAAAAATGTAATCTTTGAAGTATGAATTGTTCAGAAATGTCATTAAAATATACACTGTTACTTTCCTTAGATAACTAAATACGCCTTATGATCAAGGTTCTAGTGTTTAAATAAAACCCTGATATGTCAGTAGAAGATCAGTTGAACTTTCAAGAACTTTGCCTTGAAAGTGAGAATAGGCACAATTGCCCACATTTTTAAAGGAGAACAGTTGACTTCCTTTCTACAGAGTTTAGAAAAGACAAGGAAGAAGAAACAGACTCTTTCAGTGTGGTAGTTTAGAGATGCAATTGCTTCTAATTATTTAACAGATAAACAAAATGCTCATACAGTGAACTGATAGCTTCCTCCTGCAAATAATAAGCTTCAGCTTTCTTTGCAATAGAAGTGGATAACTCTTTCTGTAGATAGCCTCTACTCCTCCAGTTTGTGCAATCGAAGTTCCACTGGGAAACTCAATAATAGAAGACCTCTTCACTCTTTCATACTAGCCATTCCCATAGGAGTTGTACTCCTTAAATTCTCATCTGGCAGCTGTTCTGAAACTCTTCTTCCTGACTGATTATCATATTACAATGGAAAAAAACTGACATTGCAACATAAAACTGGAATTTAAAATACTGCCTTATCGTGATGGTACTTAACGTGGAATGGTGGCGAGACCACAGTTTGAAGAATGTTAACTTCGTAGCACTTGTTTCTGCAAGCTTTGAACCCTGTGGTGAGGGATCGTGGTAAGCATGTAGCATTGATGCTTTCACCTCTGCGCTCCCCTGCAGTACAAGACGTTCTGTCAAAAGAAATAGAGAATATCAATAAGGATAACAATTCTATGCATTGGATCTATGGAATAATTGATTCCCATAGGATACATTGACTAGTTCTTTATGTTCACCAGGATGTGCCTTGAGATACCGATGTATCGGTCTATTCTGTGATGCTTGATAGAAGAATATTTTTAGGTATCTCTGAAAGCAGGTTAGTTTCCTAAATTACTTTGAATTTAGGTTATGTTGTCTTTTTGAAACAGTTTTAAAAGTTTAGGTGGGAAGTAATTTCCATCTTTTATATTTGACAGTGTTCTGCAAATTTCACAGCAGTCTATTGAATTTAAAGATACGCTGTTCTGATCAAGTTAGGTTCTTGGCTTTAAATCAGTATTGCCAGTATGTCTTTTACATTAAAACACAAAGGATTTTTAGTGAGATGAAATGCTGTACCACTTACTCGTACTGGTTTATCATTTATTGTTACTTATTTTAACATCATCATTTATTTGGATGGTCTTCTGGTTTCAGCTTTTGATACAGGAAAATATGCGTTGTGGTCTAATTATGTATTTTGAATTTCTTTTTTAGGGTCAGTATGGAAATTATCAACAGTGAAAAAGTACTCACATTCCAGTAGGCAATATCTATTAGCAGCCATATTGTCTCCTCAGCACTGTGGACATCTTCCTGAGATGAGAACCTCCCATTCCATCTAGTTTTTGGAAAAATCTTGTGGCTGTTTTATGGTATACAGTCTTTATGGGTTAATTGTTAAAGACTGTAGATTCTCAGAAACTGATTTCACATCTCTACTCTAGATGGCAATATTGGACAGAAAATACATGACATAACAATTTGCAGTGAGTTGAGAACTGTATGTCAAATAGACTGTTACAGACTGAAAGGTGTGAACAGCTTTGTATGTTTATGAAGGTTATGGGAATTTAATATTTTTTCCACAGATTTTTTTTGTAGGGGAAAAGGGGAAATGCACATTTTTACAGCAGCAATATTTTGTATATTATGTTTTTCATGTGGTGAATATGCAAGACAGTACACTACTCGCTGGGCAGGATAAGAAATCTACTGTTAAAAATGGTTTGGGGCATGATAAGTGCTTGATTGTACAAGTCTCAAAATGGTGTACGATAAAGATAACAGTGAAAAAAGATGGAGAGCATCATACATCACTGATAGGTTCATGTACAAAAAATAAGAATCCCAGTTATCTAAATGGGAACATAATTAAGGACAGTATAATATAGTCTTGTGCAAAGATTAATTTTTTAAGCTTTCCAGTTTTTCTGAGTGAAGCATTTTTGTAAGAATTATTTCTAACGTAGTTTGACAATTTTCTGCAACATTTTTTGGATAACAAGATAAACGTTTGGGTTTTATTTCTCAAGTGTTTTGTCACAGCTTTGCATAAGCAAGCTGTAATCCCTCTTAATAATTGCAATAACAATGAAAATGACAAGTGTTAATTTTACTTGGCTTGAATATGCAAAGAACTTTAAGAAGAATATGGAGGACAGGACTGTATTGTATAAGTGTATTTTAACCTTTAGTTGAATAATTTGTATGTATCAAGATAGCCTAGAAGACTTTGTAAAGCCTATCTAAACTTTCCTAACTGGGAGTTAATATCTTTAGAAATGGGGCATTTTTTTGTGTGTGTCCATTTTTCTTATTGGTTAACATGAGACCAAGGGATGTTTTATAACATCAAATATAAAACCTGTTGGTGAGGTAAATGCCAAATTTTGTTTTGAACTGCGTTAATGCTTATAGTGTTGCATGTGAGATAGAGGCAGCACCTTGATCAGTAGCATAGTACACAAAAAATTGGTTTTGAGACTGTCCTGCAACTGTATATCAGATAACTAAATGGATATTCTGTGGTGCAGGAATATATGCGTTCAAGAATTCCTGGCAACTTTTATAGAGGACAAAACTCAAAATTAGCCCAGGAGTAAAATTTTTTTTTTTTTCAGTTGGCAATCATGTTAGGGTGTAGGGGGAAAGAATAAACAACTGGCGTTCATAATATGTATGACATTATACATGGAAGACAAGATTTTCAATTTGTTCGTAATTTTTAAAGGAAAAACAATTTTCTTAAAGTTGATAGAAAACACACATCAAGGTTTGAACAGATACAGCATGAGGAACATTATTATGAATGAAATGCTTGTAGGTTCTGTGCCAATTTTCCACCACTGTGTACTTCATTGCTATTTAAAACTGTACTCCATCAATTCTAACGGAAGAATAAATTATTTGTGATTTTAATTTTCTCATTTGTTTCTTTAAATTAGATCCCTATCACTCTGATGTCTCATCTGGAGACTCTGCTGTGGGTTTTTATTTTATAGAACTTTGGCCAGAATAACCAAACTGTATTTGCATTCTAGGACTTTATCAAAATTCTCTTGCCATAGCCAAGTTAATTAGAATTAACTGTTCAGTAATCAGCATGTTGTGTAGGTTGTTTGTTACGAAATTCTTCCTCTGGAAATGAAGGTCCGTGAGGCTGTAATCAAGATGACTGAATTAGATAAATGAGTTGAGGAGGCAAAAATGTGTTGAACCCAACCTGGTGTAGATACGTTATCTCATTTGAAATAAGCTCAACTGACATTAAGAAATAATTTGTCTTGCCAGCCTGTCTTCTGTTGTCTTATTCTCCTTTTTAATGGAAACTAAAATTGCAATTTTAATAAGCAGAATTTCCTCCAGGGTTTCCCTCCTAGAGACTACTGCATTTGCAAGGTTTAATTGTTTTATAACGGTCCTGTTTCGTAAAAACTTTTTAATTGGTGGTGACAAAGATTACCTTATTCCTCTGATACTATGCCAGAAGAACAACTTGAGAGGAGATAGCTCCATGCAAAAGTATTTCTACTAAAATTCTATATTAGAAAAGAACCAGTTTTCCCTAAGCAAAAAAAGAAGCAGAAATGCATGACAAAATGAGGATGAAATTGCAAGATACAAGGTTCATTTTAGTAAGTATACTTTATTAAATAAAATCCAACCAATAGGAAACTAGTAAAAAAGGTGTTACATTTGGCATTTTACACATAGAATGTAGAAAATAAGACTGAAACAGGGGACTGACACAGCAAATCAAAAACATGAACAGAAGTGATACAAATGTCCAAAGAATAAAGAAGAGGAGTTAATGAATTAAGTCAACTTAGTTGTCAGAGCGCTGTGATTTCTGCCATCATATTTTGCTCTTCCTTTTCAGATGGTTTTACTTCCCATTCTGCTCTGTGAATGACTTAGAAGGGAGAAGCTGACTCACTGTTTTGAATGAAATTAACTTCACAATGTTGTAACATAAGTAAGCAAACATGCCACTTTTATAAGGCAAAAAAAATGTATCTTTTTGCTAATAGTCCCACTTTCATTTTAATATCTACAATTACTTTTAAATGTTTAAAGTAATTGCTTTTGTGGAGAAAATACTCCTGATTAAAGAGGAGCAAGGACTTAAGTGCAAAAATATTATTGTACTTCTACAGTTCTTACCACAGAGGATGGTGAAACACTTCAGTGTGATTTAAAAAAATAAAATTCAGATTTTGGATTCCAAAAAAGGAGAGAATAGTTAAATTTACAAAATTGTTACATCAGCAAGTCCAGGTGGAATTCAACCAGAAGCCCTGAAGAAGTTTAAAAAGAAAGTAGATTATTTTCCTACATGGGCAACAGTTGCGTGTCATAAAATAGAAGCATCAGGGTGAAATCCTGTGAAATGAACCTAAACAAACCTTCTGAAAGGAATAGATAACTGGATGAAGTAGTAAGTTGTTTTGTTTTTTGGTTTTTTTTTTTTTTTTAAAGATTTTCAATAGTATATTAAATGGTATGGGGTTTTTTTTTTCTTAAAAAAAGTGCTCCTTAATCTACTGGAATTATTATAAAAGATGATGGCACAGTCTGATGGAATTGATCTTTATTTGTATGCTCACAAAGCCTGAAGTTCTCTGAGAAACTGCTACTGTAAAAATAAAGCATGCAGTAAGGTGGTCTGTGAAGCACTGGAAATTTGAGAAGATGAGGAGAGATTAGAAATAAATTGTAAATATAAAATACTATGGAAGTTGATAGGATATGCTCTGAACTACTGTGTTCATCCTTGTCTCTCCCATATAAAAAAAAAAGATAGCTCAGGTGAAAGGTCAGTGGGTGATGAGGTGTCAAGAGCAAACGAAGTATGTTTGGGATTCTTTATTTCCGAAGTTGGTATGAATAAACCAGAGGTACGTAACAGACAGTGTATTTTTTTTCAAGGATATGGACAACATGATGAAAATTAAAGACAACACCTTTAAAATTGGTAACAGAAAACGCTTTTTATGACATGCACAACTGCAGACTCAATCCTCAAGATACTATTGAAGCCAGGGGCTTAGTAGGATTAAAAAAATGTATTGGGTGTATATATGAAAACATGCACACTTGCATTAGATCAGAAGAAACCGTTTATTTTGAGAGAATGTAAAACCTCATGCTTCACAGTTTTATGCAACAAGCAGCATGCTGGAGTTTGGAGGATACTTCTGTTGGTGCCTTGATAGTTAATACTGGGAGTCTGTTTAGATTTCTTTTTATCATGACTTTAGAACCTCACTCTGCAAAACCTGGGAGCAGGTACTCAGCAACAGGCTAGCAGCTTAGGTTGCAGAACTAAACTGAAATGTAGATCTGAACTGAGGTGGCAGTGTTCTGTTAATTTTTTTTTTTTCCCCACTATGGTGAAATGTATCACCACAGTAATATGAATAATAAAATATTTATGTTTCAAGCTTGCAAGATGCTGGATGCTTTCACTCAATTCTGATAAGCTTCCTGTGACACATTTTTTCAAGAAAAATTATTGACTTATCTAGCAGAATGCGTGATTTCCTAAACCTGAGATCTGATGATTTTACAAGATTTATGTTTTCTTCAGTTTTCTATAAATTATGTTTTCTAATTGTCCCTTACTGTTCTTCACTCGATCTTAAGAAATGAAGGTAGTTCAGTATGTCAGTGACTCCACGTACGTACACCTCAGGTTTCTGGTGGGGAAGAGCTGTGAGGCTGGAAAGGAAGCTGGAAAGGAATAGCCAGAGCCATTCATCTGTGAACTCTTCAGAGCACTGCATTACCTTCACTTGCCTTGACACTTTTTAAACAAATGGCGTCAGTAAATTGCCATATAAATGCTTTTGCATTTTGGTTCATAATTTTCATTTAATCTAAAACTTAATTTTACACAGCATAAATTCTAATCACCTACTGCAGTTGGTGTTGCCAGAAGTGTGCTGGCATCTTGACACAGGTCCATTACAGATACTCTTGTAGAAAAATGCCATTTGCTAGGGCAGGCTTGGTAGAAATAAACACTTTGTTTTTATGAAATCAAGTTACATCAATTGTACCTCCTGCCTGTTTTTTACCAACCTTCAAATCAAGTGAAGAACTTTTAATCTCCAGTATTAAGTTGCCTTTGTTTACATTTTCCTCGTAATAGCTTTTCTCATCCCAGAGCCTTTAGACTTCCTTTCCACAGCACTGCAATATAAACAAGGGACACAGTTCTTAAGAGTTTCTATCTAAACACTGATCATGGCCTTTCTTGTTAGGATAGTTTCTTGCCAAGTTGATGTGGTGTCAATCTCAAAAGTTAATGATCTGTATTTCTTTTTTTTTTTTTTTTTCCCTCTCTTTTCATCAATGATGCACATCATTTCAGAACTAGCTGTTCTTACTTGAGCACCTAGATAACGACATCTATCTGTTTGCTCCCAAGGCTGTTTCCAGCTTGGATAAAATGTTTGCCTTCTGTCATGAAATACCTTACTCAGAAACTTACTTCTGGGGAAAAGAGTTCTGCTTATAAACACCAGAGTTTTTAATTTCTTAAGCCCAGAGAGCCTGCCCATCTGGGTATGACAAAGTATTTGCTAGCTTGACTCTGGCTTCAGATTTATCACCTGCGTCAGTCTCTGCATAGGTTCAGGAAATGTAAGAACGTTGCAAAACTGAGGTAGGCGCGGACATTTCTGTTGCATCTCTCAAAGTTTTTTGGCTGATGGCAAGTGGTCGGTTTTCAAACCGTAAATAGGCGTGTAGTGGGTACTAGGATACCTGTAACTGCTACAGACACCTTGTCTGCGTGCTACCATGCCTAATGGAGCCTGGTGTTCATGGGTGCTGATGACTGTTGCTATGCTCTTGCTATAAAGACAGCGCTGATGCTTTATTACCTCAGAAGCTTAGTTCTATATGGCATGTATGATTTCCCCTTCAGTTTCGCATTGCTTCCTTGTTTTCCTTCTCTCTGGCAGCAAACAAGGAAGGTAGAAAACCAGGAAGCTCTCTCCTTTGTTGCTATTTCTCTCTCACATCATGGGGGTCACGTTGATCATCTGTTCTGTTTTTGTAAGCCATGACAGCTCAGTTTTTGACCATGCCTGTCTTCCAGAAGGGGAGCAGGGAAGACTCACTTTGAAGCCCAACAAAGATGAAAAGGTAGAATGGCTGCTGGAGACACTGGAAGATGTCTGTGACAAGGAACAGACAGCAATTATTTATGGATGAGATCATCTATAGTTCATTTTTAGGTATGTGTTTGAGACCACCTTCTCCATTGCTATGAGGAGGCTCTCAGCCCAAGAGGCAGCTATGAATTAGTGGATTTACATCATACTTATCATTTGGAAGCAGGGCTTTTGGATGAAGATCTCTTTAGGGAACTGCTCCCTGAGTTTCTAAAAGAGCATAACACATTCCAAGCACCAGTACATGTGAAGGAGAGAGTGCCAGGAGGCTTGCTTCCATTGCTTAGCGGCTGATGACTTTGGATTGGGAAAGTCTACTATAAGGAAGATGGACAACAAAATCTGCTTTCTCTTGGCAAAATCCATAAGGTCATGTGGAACTCCACCCAGCGTTGAGTCCTCAGTTTCTAACACTGTGGGCACTTGTGACTACATCAACAAGAAGAGTTTCTACTCCTTTAACATGAGGCTTCGTGGTTTTCCACAGATGTACTGACTTACATGACTGGCCCGGGCTGGAACAGGCCTCTTCCCCACCTTCTTCTACACGTATAGGTCTTCAGAGCAGGAGAAACTGGTACTCCTTTTTCTCCAGATAAATTAATATCCAGGGAGGGCAGATCCCTACATGCACTCTGAGCAGTGGTGCCAGCAGTCTCTGGCATGGGTCATGAGAGCGTAAAGGGTCCATTTATCTACTATACTGTACACTGATGAATCTGAGAGCTATGCAGCCTTTGAAAGCAAAAGAAATAATGTTTGAGTAAAAGAAGGGTGTAGAAAGTTAGAAGGAGGAAGAGATGGCAAGACTTAGAAATATCCACAAACATAAAGGCTTCCTGAATGTAAGCCGGGAGACTTGCAAGGACAAGGAATGGTCTGTAGTGCCAGTGCCAACACAGAGGGGAGAGGGGAGGACTTGATGCTTTACAATAACTTTAATGACTGGTGGCATTCTCAGAAGACAAAAAGTCAGATCATAAACTAATACAAATTGGAAGCGAGTAGTCCAACCTCCTGCACAAAGCTGGGTGATAAAGTCTTACGAAATCAGATCAGGTTGCTTAGGTCTTCTTCCATTCAGGTCTTGAAAACCTCCAAGGATGGAGACTGCACAGCCTTCCTGGGCACCATGTTCCCTTGCCTAACTTCCCTCCGTGTGAAAAAGTTTATTTTGGCAAGTCTGGACCTCTTTTGCTTCAGCTCATGCGTGTTGTTTCTTGTCCTCCAACCATGCATTGCCATGAAGTACCTGGCCTGCTCGTCTTGCTAACCTTCCTTTAGGAGCTTGGAGGCTGCTGTTAGGTCCCCTCTAAAACCGTCTCATCCTGGCTGCACAAGCCTTTTACCCACAACCTCTTCTCCAAGGGCAAGTGCTTCATGCTGATGGCCCTCCACTGAATTTGCTTCACTTCATCAATTTCTTTGCTGGGCATGGGACAAGGCTGGAGACAGTACTGCAGGTCCATGTAGCTTCCAGTGCATAGTTAGGCACTAGCAGTCAAAGATGTCAGTGCCCTGAAACAGAAAGTGTCAGGAAACAAGATTATATAGGAGGTAGCGTTAATTTATAAGATTGGAGGAGGAACAAGAATGAGGATAGTGACTGATATGCTTAACACCCCAGATGTCTGTATATAAGTGCAGTAAGTACAGAAAGATTGTTAAGTGTATGATCAAAATTAGCATAGCATAACAGTATTAGCATGACAGAAACATGGTTCTATTTATTTATTTACAGAGCTTGAATATTAACATATACAGAACTTTTTTTCAGGAAGGACAACAAATTGAAGAGAGAAGATACTTTGTCAGTGAGTAAGGCAGTATGTCTTATCTGAGGTATGGAAGACTGACCAATGGAGAATCCATGGCAATAACAGATGGGAAGAGAGCAAATTCTGTCATTGTGGTGAAAGTTTGCTATAGACTTTAAATTGGATCTGCCTGAGGTGCACCGGGCCATTCTGCCACTGACCAAGCCGAGTCACCTGAAATGCAGGAGTTTATGGTGGTGGGGAATGGTACCTGTGCAAACATGCCTTGAGAAGGGGATGCAGCAGAATACAGGCAGGTTCCTAAGAGAGTTTTGATACAGCAGACAAATGGAAGAAGTCTACTGTGTCTGTTCTTGCCAGTGAAGGGGAATTGCCTCTCAACGCAGGGCTCAAAGGCAGCTGAAGTAAGAGATCATGAGGTGGTAAGAATTTACTCTTAAGAAAGGAAGAAGAGCAAATAATGTTTGGAACAGCAGAACCAATGTTGCCTATTTTTGCATATTAGCATCCAGAATCCAGAAAAAAAGGAAGTGTACAGAAAGCTCTCATTGTAAGGATTAAGCTTAAAAGAATAGTAGAACACATTGAAATAAAATCAAGCAAACCACAAAATGTAATATAACTATTCTGAGATACTGGTAGAAAAGAAAGAGGTGGTCCATTACTTCACAGAGAAAAAAAAAGCTGTAGACAGTTTTGCTGAGGAGTATTCAAGCTTAGGACATTACTTCTAGACTTAGGTAGGAATAATCAGTTACACAAATACCCGATGAGGAACAATTCATTAGGCACATCTAACTTCACTTACAGCAAATTATTAAATTGCTACCCCTATTTCAGGATCAAGGAACTAGTAAAATAACAGCAATAATAACGATACAGACTTGTTATCTTAGTGCCTGTATCAGACCAGTTTATGGCAGGAGAAAAGACAGTGGGCACCTTAGAGGTAGGCTCTTGGTGGGGATAATTATCCCCAAATGACTACTGGCAAGAGGTGAATGTGAAGAGATGATGGTGGGTGGATCTCAGAGGGGAATGTCGTGTATTGATTGTATTTATCAAACACAGTGAGCTGACCACAAGATCCATAATAGTATATTGCCTCATTATAGTACCAAACATATATTAGCTCTAACATAGATTACACCTTTGCTTTTAATCCCCACCACCGCTGAGGGAGCCATGAACTTCCAGCAAAGGATCTGACAGGGAGGGAGTAAATAAATGGTCTTGCAGGGAACCTGCCAGCTGCCACATCCCATGGAAATGGATACTGGGAAACCCGTTGACAAAACTCTCATTTTGAACATCAGTTGCTGCTGTTGTTCAGTTGTACTGTTATTCATTTTTAACTTAAGAAAACATCCTTCAATTTTAAACTTCACCTACACAAATTCATGATGTTATGATTCAGAGGGTCCCATACTCCTGAGTGATTTTCATCCTTATTAAGCATCAGTGCAAATTTCCCAATGGATGTTGAGAAACTGGCTTTTGGGAAGGTGAGAATCCAAGTTCTCTACTAAGTAGGCTGCTTTTCAACCCATAGAAGAGGGTGGTGCTTTTTCTCTTTTTGATACTGTCAACCTAATGATGCTCAGGATATCCTTCATATGTCCTTCAGCTGAGCTGGAGATGTCCTGGCTGAAGCTGCAGACAGCACCTGTGCTAGGGAAGGAGGCTGTATCACCATCACAAAAGGAGTTCTTCCTCTTTCTCTGAAGGAAGAAGCAGGTCAGCTGAGCATCTGGGTGCCAAGCACAGTGGGAACTGCACTTTCCAAGGTGGAGAGCGCTGGGGTGGCACAGCAGGGTCCCCGCGAGACACAGAGCTCAGCAGGAACTGTTTTTCAGAGTTATTTAATTGACCCACATCTACTGCTTTAGGTCGTGCTAGCT
Source organism: Chlamydotis macqueenii (assembly GCF_036417535.1). Taxonomy (NCBI): domain Eukaryota; kingdom Metazoa; phylum Chordata; class Aves; order Otidiformes; family Otididae; genus Chlamydotis; species Chlamydotis macqueenii. The sequence goes on along the minus strand of NC_141557.1, from coordinate 114,929,236 downwards.
GGTGTGTACACAAAAGCAAGTGCTTCTTCTGAGGAGTGCTGAAAATATATTTTTGCACCATCTGTGGATATTGCCTAGCTAGTAAGTATGGGGACTAGGGAGCGATGGAGGGGTGATATTCTGGGGGACGACAACCATATTATGCGTATTTTCGCACTTCCTGGAACATCTGAAACCACAGGAGCAAAACAACCATTTCTATGTTATCTACACTCCTCTCAGATTTTCAAGAACAATACTTCAGGCTCTTCCTTGGAGGTTTATGAACAGAATCCAAAAGACTGCAGCTCTCTTCAGCAACCGTAGCTCTACAAAGCCATCAAGACCCAGTACTTTAATTTCAACATCCCACTTGCTAGCAAGTTGTTGAAGCTCCGTAGTGAAGTTGAGTACTTCAAATCCTGCCAGTTAGAGCTCAGTCCTCATTCCCACATAAACACAACCATTTTGCAAACATGATCTGATATTAATTACCCCCCTGGCACCAAAAGTCAGGATTTCCTGATGCAGCCCACTAATGTAAAATGCATTAGTGAAAATGCTGGCTCCAAGGGGTTAGGTTCTCTAAATAAACATCACAAAGTTCTTCTTTATTCACAACTCCCAGACTATTCTGAAAGACTGATTTCTCCGACAAGAAAAAAGAAAGACTAAAATCATCCTTGGGTTTTTAATAGGTTATAAATGCCTTTTTTTTTTCTATTCAGTTGCAGGAACTGGATGTCAAGTTGTAGATCAATGAAACCTGACTCTTTCTTGTCTTAGAATGAAGTTTGTCCAAGCTCCTTTCTGCTGTCATGTGCTTTGTATTGTCTCTCTGATGGCAGATGGCTGAGGATCAACTGGACAGGATTGCACTTTGTTCTGGTTTTGTTTAGTAAGGGGGGGCCTAAGGTGGTAGCTCCTGTAGGAAACTGCTAGAAGTTGCTCCCCTTTGTTCAGTGGACTCCGCCAGGCCTAGAGCGGACCTGCTGCTGGCCAAGGCCGAGCCAATTGGTAGCAGAATGTCCCATGATAATGCCTCTGCGATAACATATTTAAGAAGGGGAAAACAGAAAAAAAAAAAAAAAAGGAGAAGATGTGAAGCAGCTGAGCAGGGGCAGAGAGGGGGAGGCGCGAGCCTTGTGGGCCTTGCAGGCCTCACCCTCTGGCCTCCTGCTGGGCAGCTGACTGGGCCCAACTTGGCCCGGCCTGGCTGCAAGAAGTGGAGAGGAGATGAGAAGTGAATAAGGTGTAAAAAGGATCCTGAGAGGCGTCTGCCAGCCTGTTGTGAGGAACGGCTGCAGACGCCAAGGTCAGTGAAGAAGGAGGGGGAGGAGTAATGCAGCTCCTGGCCAAGATTCCCCTGCAGCCTGTGGTGAAGACCATGGTGGAGCAGGTTGTCCCCCTGCAGCCCATGGAGGTCCACGGAGGGGCAGAGGTTCACCTGCAGCCTGTGGAGGACCCCACGCTGGAGCAGGTGGAGGCCTGAAGGAGGCTGTGGCCCATGGAGGGCCCGCTGGGGCAGCCGTTCTGGAGAGACTGCACCCCGTGGAAGAGATGACCCACGCCGGAGCAGTTTCACGAAGGACTGTGGCCCGTGGGAGGGACCCCACGCTGGAGCAGAGGAGGAATGCGAGGAGTTCTTCCCCCGACGACGAAGTAATGGCATAAAACAACGTGTGATGAACTGACCGCGACCCCCATTCCCTCTTCCCCCCTGTGCCACTCGGGAGGGGAAGGTAGTAGAGATAATGTTAGGCTTGGGAAGAGGGAGGGGTGAGGGGAGGTTATCTTGTTCCCTGTCTCATTCTCCTGCTAGTTTTAGAAATAAATGAATACTTTTCCCCAAGTCGAGTCTGTTTTGCCCATGACAGTAATGTTAAGGATTTCTCCCTGTCCTTATCTCAAACCTTGAGCTGTTTTTCCTTATATCATCTCCCCCTATTCTCTCGGAGGGTGGGGGGAGTGAGAGAGAGACTGCGTAGTCTGCTTCTGATCGGGGCTGAACTACGACACACTTCTAACATTTGGGCAAAAGTGGCAAATCTAAAATTTGTGTGTAAAAAAAGGAAAAGTTTGTAAAAGCTAGGGAAGATTATTATGTAAAAAAAAAATATTAATTTCTAAAGTACTGACTTAGATTTAATTTTCTTCCACTAAAAATTGGAAGGAGGACTCAAACAAAGCCAGCTTGCAATGAATGAGAAACATTCAGGTCTATTAACAAAATATGGCTGTGAGGCCAGTGATTTCCATCTGAGAAATTTCCCGTGTCCTCATTGGCAATGCCAGCTCAAGGCATTGCCACCTTCTGCCAGTACCGCAGTGCACTGCCTTCGCATTTGCGCCAAGAGTTGGACACAATCAGAAATTTGATCTGGCTTGAGCAGAAAAATAAAGAAACATTTTTTAAAAACCCAACAAGGTAAATTCCCCTGAGCCATTCCCAGCTCAGTCCCAGATAGTATTGTCCTGGGACACCTGACCAGCACAAGGAATGGCGAGAATAAGAGACAGCAGGAGCTAACCCAGACATGATTGCCCAAGGCTACGTATGGCTGAGCTGCTGTTGCACCCCCAGTGCCAGCAGCAAACAGCTGGGGATGTAACCTGGTGGTTTGCACCGTCACAGTGTTTGCAGGGTGAGAGCAGCCTGTGCAGGGCTGGGCACGCTGGGTCGCTTGGGGAGGATCCCACCAGAGAAAGCATGGTGTGGAGCAAGGTAGGACAGCATCAGGGAAGGGTGAGCTCTGCATCCACATGTTCTTCTGTCTCTCGCTGGCCGTGCCACCGGATTTGTGAGCTCCTCCAAAGTCCCATGCTGTAAAAATTCCACATGGGCTAACAAACAGCCTTAAAATGCCTGTGTGAGATGCTGCAGAAGTCATAGACCAAAAAATCATAAGCCAACGTGGACTCCCCTGCCTCACTGACTGCTTCCCATCTTATTAATCCCCAGGGTTTTAGAGGGGTCTTTGGAAATGCGGCCCAAAGTATCCATCCTTGTTCTGCCTCTTCTATTGTTGCATTTCCCTACATTTCCATCCTTAGGGATCATAGAAAGGGAGTGTGTTAAAGCCCTAGTCAAGTCTTTTTATATGGTATAATGAGGCTGAAACGCTAGTGCGGCTTTCAATCTGTAAATAGCAAGTACTACATAACCAGATTGTCAAAATAACTGTACTCAGTCCTCTTCCCATTTCAGAGCATCTAAAAATACATGCACTGGTATGATAACTTCAGGTACAAATACAAGCATCTCATCCCCACCTGATTTGAAAAACAAATGCCTATTTAATATTACTCCACTACAAATAAACAGATTTATATCTGAAATGCCGTCCAGCACGTATAATAAAATCTGTTCGGCTAATGGTCCCGTCACATTTATAAGAAGGGCTGAAACCTGCAATAGGTTGAAAGAAAATTCAATTACAATTTCAACCAAATGCTTGTCCAGATCAAATTTTGTTTGAATTATCTAATGAGGCACACTTAATCACTGGAAACTGCAGCATTTTTAGAGCAGTTTTCAAATGTTATTCTGCCGGTAAATGCATCTTTTTATTTCAACAATTTGTGAATGCCATGTTTGATTAGAAATTTAACTTTATTGATTCCAGATAAAATGAAAACCCTTTATTTCTTGGTATTCTGGCCTTGCATATTCTATTCTTTAGTTGAATCACATCCTAGAAAATGTTCTGCTTTTGTCTCGCATACTTGTGGAGGGACGAGTGAAATGGAAGCTTCAGTCTACTCAAAAATTTTTTCTTAATCCGAGAAAAAAGTTTGCTGTACAAGTTTCCTACTAGGGTCAAGATCTGGGGTGGTGGGGTGGTGGAGGGGTAGGCAATTCTGAAATTTCAAAACTAAATACCTCTTTTCTACCCAGACATTTCAGAATTCATTCTTTGTCGCACAGGTCTGAAAGGTTAAAAATAACTGTACCTCCTGAGACTTCTCCCTGGGCTGTGCTCTTTCCTGGGATTCTGTAAGCTTTTTCCACCCAAACTGGGTCAGCTTCTGTGCCTAATTTTAAAATCTCTGGGATCCAACACTTTATAAAAATCAATGAGAACTTTCCCATTAAATAATCCCAGCTGTCACATATGATATGCTCTGTCCTGATTCTGCTGAAACTTGATTTTGTATATTGAAAAGGTGATTATTAGTTTTAAAGAGCTGTGAGCTCCTTGTGGAAAATTATAGGCAAAATTCTTCATATGTGGAGTCTTTTCTCTGTCGCTTTATGTAGACTTTTTCCTTTTCAGGCAGGAAAACTACAGTTAAAATGAGAATGTTTCCTGATGGAACTTAGGAAATAGCCTTTTACAACAAAGGTTGAGAAAGGACATTTTCTTATATTTGCTCTGATTGTGCTTGTGGTTGCTTTTACTCTCAGAAAATGTAGTTACAAGGAAAGGTAATGGAGATCGCAAATATCTCTACCAATACTGTTTTTCTGGATGTTTTGATACCAGAGTTGTTCATACAGCTAGCCTGCGAGGTCTGGGAAGAACTCAAGCAATATTCAATAATACAGGGGACCATTGCTATCAGATAAATAAATAAACCAAAATGATTTAGGTATTTATGTAAAATACTTGATTGCTTTTCCAGTCTCTGCTTAGAGAGATTCTTTGCTATGATGCCCACAAAATATTTGACAACTGTCTGACTGCTTGCATGCTAAACCAGCATCCATCATACCCAGCAATGTGGCCTTTTGCTGTGTTCAGGCTTTTCTGGTGACACCCAGCTGTTTCTAGACTTTGACTAGGTATTGGGATAAGAATTTATTTCATTGGTGTTTATGCAGCACCTAGCACAGTGTCATCCTGATGCATAGGAGGGAATGGAAGATACTCCTGCAAAGCAAATTAACAGTGTCTTTGGGATTTGGAAATGACATGAAGAATTATTCAAGATTTGGCTCCAGAAAGTAAATCTCTAAGTCAAATTGTTAACGATAGCTGTGACAGGCTGCTTGGTAGCAATGCATGGTTTGGAATATTATTGTAAACAATTTGACAAATACTTTAGATAATGAACAAAGTAATAAAAAATCAATGTCTGTTCCCAGATAATTTATGAAAAGAAAGTATAAAAAAGGAGTATATTTATCAAATCTACTTATCAAATCTATTGTTTCTGCAAATAGTTCACCTCATTATTTCAGAGGGGAAATAGATAGGAAGAGAAAATGAGCTCAACAAAACAAACATCGGCTTATATATCAATAACATTGTAAATGGCAATGACAGAAGGGAAATACAGCTAATTTGATGTGGGGAAAAAAACTGTCCTGAACCTCACCAGCTCCCTAACAATAACAAATCGAGGGGTCACACACTGCTGCTTGGCGCACTCCAACACCGGAGATGGAGCCATAGGAGAGCCCTGGCTGTGCCACTCCAGTCGTGCTTCCCAGCTCTACCACTCTTTCCATCGTCATCCGGCGCCGTGTGTTTCCTTTTGCTCTCTGTTTGTCTGCAGCAAATGGCTGTTTGGGAAACAAACAGGCAGTTTCTGAATTCCAGGGAAGAGCAGCTTGGCTCACAGCAGATTTCCTTATGGCTTTTTAAGGACAACATTAATATCATTTATTGTCGTCTTAATCATTCCCTTTGACAGAAAGAACCGCAGAAGAGAGAAGCATCTTCCAAGAGATTGACACTGCCTTGCTTGTGGCTTCCCCCTCAATTAGGAAGCCAGAGGCGTATGTCTGAAACTTACTCTCCAGCCTCAGTCCTACATTTGGTCACACTTCAGCAAATATTTTTTTTTTTCCTAGGATCTTGGGGCAGAGTGAGTTCCATAACTTAGTAATAAATGCCCATGATATTGAACTCATTTTTGGGTGTTAGGTGTTCTTCTGCCATTGTGCCCATGCAAAGTTAAGATACCCTACAGCAGAGAGTTGAGCAGCAGTGCTTGGTAGCAGATGGTAGGCACTGAACATTGCTGTAATCAAAGGAGGTCTTTGTATTTAAATCTCAGATGTCTGTGGAAAACATCAACTTTAAGAACTTTCTGATCTCATTACTTTAGAGTGTGTTCATTCAAACTGAACACAGAGCATTGAGGACTCTCAAGTTTATTTAAAGTCTATGCAAAGTTACAGCCTCAAATTCACATTTAAAGCACTGAAGAAAAGGAAATCTGACTTTCAAAAAGGGACTGTAAGCTCTAGTTTTAAAGGTAGTGATGAAACTCCCATGAAGGGGAACTGTGTATCATATCCTCTTTCATTGGTTTCAGACACACTCCTTGCCTTGGAGAAAAGCAAAAGCCAAGAGTTGGGAAAGCCATTACAGGAGGGATTGATTTCAGTTTGTTGAGGTTACACGAGTCTCGCCCTGACTGCTCTTGTTCTCCAGGAGGCTAAGTGGTTATCTTAAATGTGAGGGAGTCTCTCCAGGTACAGCAGCCAGTCAGGCAAACCAAAACAAAAAAAAAAAACCAACAGAGAAACCTAGTCCTGGTCTACCCAGAAATAAGATTTCTCTTTTACTTACCTGACCTGATTCGCGGAAACATTATTTGCAGTGCTGGCATCTTTCCTTCAGAGAAGAATGAGTTTCCTTCTACAGACTCTAGCTTGCCATCTGCACTTTGCTTTCCCTTGCACAGTCTGAATTTACTTTTCCTGAGGACCAACGAGCATCCTATTCAAACAAAGACCAAATAGCACAGTGTAGGGGAAATCTGGCAAGCTTCATCCTCCTGATGAGTGAAGCATTATGTCTCACTGTACCTGATGGCAAACTCTCTGTTTTAATAGCTTTAGATGTTAAGTACCAGTTTAAAAGGTGGCACAGCGATTCAAGCAGCTATAACCTACTGGAAAGCAGTGAGTACCTAAATCTCTTTATGCTAAATGTCAGGCTCCTAGCCAGAGAACTTTGGTCTTTCCATACAATTTTCATGCTTGTAATTCTTTGGGCATTTTAAAGATTATTTTTTAACAAATGTCTTATTGACAGCAGCTGCCATGGAAGCCCAGCCTAAACCTATTTAAATCTGTAGTCGTCCTTTAGCTGAGCTTCACAGGCTTCCAGAAAGTCCACAATGTCTGGAGCCTGGATGGTATGATGGTTTGCTGCAGTCCATCACACAGCCTGGATGACTTTCCCCTCCATGTCTGAGTGCCTGGACCACTCCTCAGGCTGGTTCCCTGAGTGTGAGTGGCTGACAGCACCCACTCTTCATGTGCTCCCTGCAGCACATCCTGGCATGGGCTCCACAAAGGGACTTTGCAGCTAAACTACTTCAGATCCCTTGGGACTGGTGTTAACACCCTGCAACATGAGCTGGCCCGTCCCAGAGGACCACCTCCTCCACATCCCAGTGTCTTGGCTTTCCACTTTAGGTACACTGGGGCTTGAACACACAGGTGAACTTGACAAGTGGGCTGAAAACCAAACATTTCTTACAGTGGCAGGTACAGAGCATACACAGAACCAAACACAACTCGCCTCTTTGCAGGGAAGACTTTTGCCATCTTGCTTGGACCTGCCATTAAATTGGACCCCCTCTTGCTAAAGGATACCTCCTTGCCTCTAGGGCTGTAAACCCTGAGCAACCAAAGATCACAAGCTAAATTTTCTCAGGAGAATCAAAGTGAAAAGGTTGCCTCCTTCAGTCATTAGATTATTAAAAAAAAATCTAAATAGTTTAAAAAAAAAATCTGTGCCTTTATTTTTTTAAACTCGTCTTTTCTTCTTTTGCACTGTTTGTACATCAACATAATTTGAAAAAACAACATTTAATACATCCAGAAATTAACACCTCACCTTGCTTGCTCAAGTAGGCATTCTCCACGTGGCGAGGACAAGGGAAATCCATGTCACACAGCAGTTTGGACTTTCTTCTCCACCATAGCCTTATCTCTCCCCTATATGCTCATGGATAAGGGTTCTAAAATGAAGGCAGATGTATATTCTCTATGCACCCACTGTGAAATTATTTTTCAATACATATTTATGTGAACAGCAAACCTTTTTAAATGTAAAGTCATTACAGCGTCAACCATCTTGCTAACTGCTGGAAAACCCCTAACTTAAGCAGTGCTTTTTATAACTCAGCACATTAATTATATTTAGAATCCTTAATTATCTCTTTTCCATAGTCAACTCTAATAAATTCCAAACATTTAAAAATAATTTTAAATAATGCTGCTTTCTTTGCATATTTTCAATCAACTGCACAAATATCTAAATTAGCTGGTAATTATATGACATTTGGTTTACTTTAAAAACTGGTAATTAGTTGTCCAATGCCACACTTGCTTTTTCAGCCTCCATTGTCCCTCCCCCTCACTGCCCTGGGACCTTCTCCCGGGTGCTGGGATGGGGTCCTAGCGTTCCTTTACCTCCGTTTCCCCGCTCCGGCTGCCCAGGCATCCCTCCTTCTCCTGGAGCCCAGGTGGAGGTTTCAGCCCCAGCGAACGGTGGAGGTGGTGGCTGCTGCTGTGGTGGCCATGGCTGCTGCAGCTGCAGGGGCTACCACCTCCACTATCTCTCTGCACCTTATTATTCCACTAATCGCGAGGTAAGTACTCATCATTTTAGGAGCAATTACAATTGGTAGTAGCCACAAGCTGTTTGGTAGTGGTAGGTTCTGGGTCTCAGTGTGCAAGCTACTCCAAGCTGGCGTCTTCTTCTTGAGAACACTTGACTGCATTAAATTCTTGCACACTCTGAGCAGCCGTAGATAAAAGAGGAGCACAAATAAACTATGAATGGCAATATAAATGGTGAGCAGCAATATGTTTAAGCCTCAGCCATATGCATATACCAACCTTTTCACTTATACAGACTGTCGTCAATCATGCTAACTGACTAATTGATTAGAAAGATATCTTTTTAATTAAGGTTTTTCACTACAAATGTTGTGGGTTTTTTTTTTAATTTTAATAACTTCTGTGGTAAAATTGCCTTTAAATAAATTTTAAATTACCATAGTTTCTATTTGAAAATTAAATATTAAAAAGGAGTATCTTAGTTTGTTATTTTGTTGTTTGGTTTTTTTTAAGATACTACATACACATGTATTTTAACTTAAAATAAGTTGCCCCAACAGATCTATATATGTTTTATAAGTGGTTCTTCTGATGCTCAAAAATTTTCAGTGCAGTAAAATTCCATCCAGTAGAAAACTTTTAGGAAAAAGAATCTTATCCCACTTTAATTACAAAAATAAGTAATTTTATATGTCTGACCTCTTTGGTACTCAATAATTTTCATTTGCTTTTAAGCTGGTTTTTATTGTGGTTTTTTTTTTAGTGGGAGGGAGACAGAGGATTGAGGAAGGCAGGTGAACAGAGGACGCGGAGTGTGCAAGTGAACTTTTCAAAGAGAAGGGAAGAGAGTACCAGAAAGAAATTATAATACTCAACATTTTCACTGGTAGCTTAATTTCTTGTTTTGCTGTACTGGTGCACATGGCATAACGTAGCTGCATAAGGAACTCACAAAGACTCCCCATACGGAAAAACGGTGATGCTACTGAGATGTTTTCAGAGAAACAGGATGATGGCATGAAGGGGAAAAAAATCAATGTAATGTCTTTCTAAAAATCAGAATGAATAGTTCACTCTATACAGTTTCACGTTTGTTAGAGAGAATTTGTTCCTGCAGAACCATTGGATTTTTTTTTCTAGGAGACCTTCTGAAGTGATCAGCCTGGGGAGGGGCCACCTTCCTACCTGGCTCTCCCATTTGCACTTCCTTAAGGCACAGATTTAATAGCATTTCCCAGTGGGGCAGAGATGAGGAGTCACAGATGGAGTGTGAGGCTGTTATGTCCAGTTGTGTGGCCTCAGGCACATCATTTAACCTCGCTGGGCAGCCGGGACCCTCAGCGCCTGCTCACCTTTGTAGAGTACTTTGTCAACTTTGGATGAAAAAGTAGTGCTTTTATTTGGAAATTGCTCTACACTGGCTCTGCGGCAAAAAAAAAAAAAAAGAGGGGGATAATAAAACAGGGACTGAGTTTGCCCTTGGGGTAGTCAAAAAGAAGATGAACATTTGAAGATAGTTGAAGAAGTATTTTCTGGCAGATCATCTCATATGAAAGAAGGAAAGTGGAAACAAAGGGGAAATACACCTAACAGGAACAGAAAAGAGATTTGTGTCTGGGGGCTTCCTTTTCTGTGCCAGGACTTCTGTGATGCAGGTCTCCACCCTCTTGCCATCCTTTAAATTACTCCGTGCTGGGGATTTCTTACTGTTATTGGAGTGAAGTGAAGACTCTCCCAAGGATACGTCTGAGCAAACTCTCTCAAAAACTGACAGGCCAGAAAGACTTTATGGCTTCTGTGAGTGGTGAGCCTGGAGCAACGCTGAAGAGAGCCAAGAGCCAGAGAATGGAGGAAATTGAGCATGCAGGCAGATGAGGAGAAAACAAAGCATCTCAAATATTTTCTTTGCATCTGTCTCCTGCGGCATCAAAGAGGCAACATACAACTAGGAAAAATCATGACACACTGGAAAATTCAGGATAGATCCTTTAATGGAAGAGAATTAGAAAAGCTGGTGGTCAGAAAGAAAACACCAGTCGTGACATTATGATAATGCAAAGATACTTTTCTGCTGAGGGCTGAGAATAAGTAAGAGCTCCTTAGGTTTCTTCATTACTGACTATGAGAGAAATAATAGCACCATTTTACAGATGGGTAAACTAATTGCCAAGGAAATCAAGTTTCTTGCTGTCATCACACAATGTATCTTACTCATACCTAGGCACGGATCCCCTACACATCAGGTCATTTACTTGCCAATTTGCATATCAATTATTTAGAAAATAAGACTTTGGTTATAAAGAAGGACTATGAAATTAACCCAGCAGAAGGTGATTACAAGGCAACCACGCCATCCTTCTCTAGCCAGTCCATGGCACCATTAGTCTGTCCAGGCAAGGAGTTCCGAAAGGCTGGCACATAAAATCTTCATCCACAGCCTGCAAAAGAGTTTTTTAAAATTCTGACTGCATCCCAGCATTATCTTGTTATGTAGCCCTCCTCATAAGTAAAACTGTGTGTTCACGGTTTGATTTTCTTTTTCACATCATGTGGTTGCTAACATTTGCGCAAAGTGGACAATGGTGTTACTATTACTTTCTGGGTCTTTCATTGTTCTCCTTGCATTTTGAACTCATTCTGCACCATGTTAATAGCCAGATACAAAGCAGCAGAGACTTAGACCAACTGATGACCTGTTCACGTAAGCGCATCTCTACATATTGTTTTTTCTGCCTCTGATTCCTATAAAGTGCTTTTCCCTGTGGAATTATATTTTAAGTTGTGTTCTAAAGCTGATGCACATTTCCCCTATCCCAGGGTTATTTACGCTGGATTGCAGCTATAGAGAAAAACTCAGAGGATAGATGTGCAACTAAACAACTCAGAAGAGATACAGACCGCTACAAAATACATTATTAAGTAAAATGACATTTGATTTGTAGCTGTGAGACCAACCTCTTTTGACATGCAAGGGAGCACAGCTATGGGCTGCCTTGAAAGCTTCCACACATCGATAGTTTTTCTGTTGCTAGGAGGAAGGGTTTTTGAAGTGGGAGGAGAAGCAGAGACCCTCTAGTCAACAGAAGGATCCTCATGTAAGGGTCAAGAGGGAGCAGAACTCAGAGAGAGAAAAAAAATACAGCTGACCATACTGTGTTATTCTCTATTCACTTTAATACCTACACTTAATGATATGCTTTAAAGCTAAACCTCGGGAATGTCAGGAGCTTTTTTCTCATGGTGACATCCCATGTAGGAGGAATCTCCTGAGTTCTCCTTTAAAACAGAAAGATGAAAAAAACTTGCCTTGGAGAAATTTCCTCTGGATTTGAGCTTGTTGGTGTGTTGTTTACTCAAATGATTTATGGACTGGAGATTAGTGAAGTCATAGCAACACAGAAATTGCCAAGTGAAAATAAAACCAGCCCTGTGTACTCTTATTGAACATAATCAAGGAAGCAGCTGACAAACAGGATTTTTTTTTCCCAGTTATGCAGAGACTTTGTACGAGACAAAGATTATTCTTGCCTTTCAAAACTCTTTGAGCAGTGTCTGGCATTCCAATAACTGGCGTGATTAATTTGACTTCGTTAAATATTTTGTGTTCTGCCATACCCTATGTATAACCCACAAAGACTTATTTCCTCCTGGAGAAACGAATGTGTCCTTCGAGGAGGTGAGGGCTGGGAAGAGACTCATTCCCAGCGCTGCCACAGACCTGCCAGTCAAGTCGCGCGGGGTGAGACTTGTCTTTCTGTAAAGCCAGTGAAGAACCATGGGTCTGAGCTGAGCTCATTCCCTGGCACCTCCAAAGACCACGGGGAGGGCTGTGCACCTCTGCACAGGGGCAGCATCTTTTAGGGTAAGACAAACGGCATCTGGGTGGCTGCAGCAGGAGCCTGTAGGACTGCCATTTGGAAACATGTTCAGGTCCTCACCTTCCCGCTCTGAAGCCTTGCCTTACTTTTCTGACCACAGAAGTGGCATGATTAGGACGATTGAGCATGTTGTTATGCCAGGGTAGCACATCAAAATGGCAATGTCACCTCCTACTGAGGAAAAACAGGGCAGGATAAACTTTAACTGGTTACTCTAACTGTTTGTGTGCTCAACCGCTGTATAAAACTTCTTTGCCATATCTCTTAATCTGCTTTATCTATTTAGATTGCCAAGCCCTGCAGAAGAGGACTCTCTCTTATTTTACTTTTTTTCCACAGCAACGTACACAATAGGATGATGTTTGTGGTGGCTGGAAGTTGCCACTGCAATGCAGTTAATAGCTCACTCCAGAAAGACCAAGCTTGAAATCTGACCTCAGGAGCCGTGTGACAAGGAGATGGCACTTTGTTGGCTTCCTTTGGCGCATTCATGAGCAGCTGTGTGAGACCGCAGCAAGGTTTTGAGATCACTTAGATTATGGTGGAATTATTTATTTGCTTGTATGCAGCAGAGAGCTTCCCTTTATGTAAATCTTATTCAGTAAGGTAGGTAAGCAGAGAGGAATGAGGAGTGTCTGTGGGCCTGCAAACCAGAGGAACTGCATCTATGAAAGCTGCCAAACTCTAGCCTAGTGCGAGATCGGGGGAGACAGGTGTCAAGACCAGTGAGTAGAGCAATTTGTTGAAGTGGCAATTTAGGAGCAGAAAGATCAGTCCAAGATCTAAATTGAAAACGTACATCAATATCTTGCTGGTGTTTCTATATGTAGCTGTGTAAAAGCACATTATCTGAAAAGGGGAGAGGAAGGACAATACTTTTTGACAAGTTTGGGATCTACAAAAGACTTCTTGGAATCAGGCAAACACTGTGGTACTTTGGGGGATGGTCATAGCTTCAAAGGCAAGGATCCAGTCAAGAAGTTTTCTGAAGGCTAAGACAAAACAAAAATCCTTGTGATGATGCAGGCAGCGGATAACTGAGAAAATGGTCACCTAGCAGAGATGCAGATCTGCTGGTAGGAAGCAAAGGCGAGTGCCCAAACAGAGATGTATGAAAATGGCCCACCTTGCGTATCTTAAAATCAGCATCAAAGAAAGCAATCAGAAAAGCTTTCCTGTGCTTTGTCTGCCTCCATGTGAGCTAGCAGGTCCTCTGATGTGAGGCTTTTATGATAGTGGATTATCCCAGCTCTAATCCTTTGGTGTTGTCTGGGAGACAGTCATCTCCTCCGTTAGATACAACACTCCTGAGCCCGCCGGGCTATTTGCTGTGGAAGCTGACGTGTGTAAGCACTGCTACTATCAGTGTCCCAGACAGGTTACTGGGAGTTCACATCCTACCACGTAGCATTTCCGTGTTTCCCACCATGGTTGTTTTAGTCTAACTGCCTCTCTGTAGATGGACCTCTGCCAGGACAAGTCAGAAAAGTGACATTGCCTTTAGCCAGTTCTTATTGTAACGAGAAGGAATAACATCTTTTTTACTCAGCACTGATGCAGTGGAATACTGCCAAACCCCTGGAAATCCTCCAAATAGGCACATTTCTCCTGCCCATTAAAAACTAATACAGTACTACCAAAACAGAAAGCACTGTTGACAAAAACATATTTTCCCCACAATTTAAGATCCCAATTTAGGTGTAAAATAAACATCGAATACAGATTTAATTCACTTTTTACATCTTCTGATGGTGTATAATAGGAATAACACCTCTTTTAAAGTAAACTAGAAAGAGGCAGACTTTCATGCACTGAATAAAGATCTCAGCTCACAATTTTGGCTTCCTCGGCACAGAGCGCTAGTTTAGCTCCTAATTTCCTCTCGAGTGACTTAATGGTACTGTGTTGCTTAATTATAGCAGTTGCAAACTTCATCCTCTAAGAAATATCACTGGGACCCAAACATCTGCAAGATTTTGAAGGAGGAAGAAACCACATAAAATACCCATTTTTGTATTACTTTGTGTTTATTAGTCCGTCACACGTAGCACAGCTACTAAGCAGATGGAACAATGCAGCGTTTAAATAAGAACCAATGGTAATGAAATAGAAGATATTAAGTTGCACAAACTCTCTCTCCATCAAAGACTCAGGCTACAGTAGGGGGCACTTGCACGTAACATGAGTTTTTAAAAAGCAAAGTACAAGTAGCCCAGGGATCCTAAAAGTGGCATATACCTACCGGGTCATTCTAGCCCACCCCTCCCCTAGCTAGTGAGCATTTTTCTCAACTGACTATTTATTGCTATTGTGTCACGTCTTCTTTTAAATGTTGCAAATGATATGGCTTCTACCCTTTGCCTTTGGGAGTCTTGCGTGGCCTATTAGATGTCACTGTCAGGAAGCTTTTCCCCTGATTTTTCAGTGTTACTTCTCTTGTTTGTAGTTTTATTCTCTGTACTCCTGGCCATATCCTTTTTGTTACCTTTAATATTTCTCCTTCCTCCCCTCTTTTGACCATTGCAAGTGAACATTTGCAAGTGATAAAAATACTTATCCTATGTCCTGAGGTACACAGCAATTTAGGTTCTTTGAGCAAGGGAGAGAAGAGAGAGTGGGATTCAGCATACAAAGGACCTCACATCTATTCCAGAATATTTGGCAACACTACTTGCAGTGCAACCTCAATACTGTGCCACAAATGGCGGCCACCACCGCAGAGAGATGTAGTCCTAGCAATGACCTAAGTGCAGTCGAATGTGGAGGCCGTCATTTTGCAGTTGCGCTGCTGGTCGCGGGGAGCAAATTGATTCACATTGGTAGGCAAGCTCCGCACCTATGGCAGCATCAAAAAAGCAGAATTCCCCTCAACGCACAAATATTTTTGACGAGAGCAGGGCAGAGATCACTAGAAACGAAACAGCATTTGCCTATTCAGAGTCTATATGTTATTTGAAACCTGAAAGTCCGATGTGTAGGAAGAAATTTCAAAATTCTTTAATGTAGTTGCTGTTGCTATAGAAACTATTTTTCTGGGCATCTGTACACCCTGCGCATTTGTCTCACTTGGTCCCTGGGTGCCCAAAAGGGAGTTTGTGGGGTGTGAACAGAGAAGGTGGGGGAACACGTCAGAGGTACTGCAAGACCATATTGTTTCACATTGCCTTCTGAGGAAAAGGTGTTAAAAATAGATGACTGGGGAGTGGCTGTCTATTACTAATGGAAGAGAGGAAAAGAAGCATCAAGATCCAGAGAAATACGTTCATCCTGATGGAGCTCTGATGAACAATGGAGCTTCAAAGGAATTTGTCTTTTGCTGTCTGAAGAGCTTGGTCTGTGTGACCCACCTGCCCAGAGGTTTTCTGGAGGCATCTGATTTTTCAGACTTAATTACAAAAAATGGTAAGTACTGATTTTAAGAGTTTCCCCTGTACCTTATGAAGGTGATCAAATGGACAATAGATAAAGAAGTCTCCTGTTGCCTTGGGTTTGATCTCACTTTTGGAATAGCAGGATGAGAAATTAATGGAAGAACAATAGAAAAGATGTTGGCAATGGAGAGAAAACTTCGCCTAAGACATTCCTCAGAACTTTGTCTCTCCTCTCTGTGTGTTTTGCGGAGTTATTAAAATGTTAAAACCGAACAGGTAGTGCTTCCCTTCTCCATCACCTTCCCCAAGCACAGAGTTTAAGTGGGCCTATTTTGAAAGGTGGCTTTGTTTTTCTAAGCAGTGGGTATGCAATTGCAGCGAGGTCACTAAGAGGTCAGGCAATGCCAGTCAACTGGGAGGTCAGGCGATTTCTTTTCTCTTCCCTGGAAAGAAAATACTTACCTCTCAGCAATCACATTTCTTGTGGGAAGAGAGAGGAATCTGAATGGGGAATGAGGATAAGAATTTATGCATGCAGCTCCTATTAATTGTTAGCTTGGGTTGTGGGTATTAAAATTTGCCTAGACTTTTAAAAAAGTCCATCCTGCAGTCAAAAGAGAAGCAGCACAGTTCTCCCCCTTCGCAATGCAAAAATGAAATAAATAAATACGCAAATCCCCATAAATAGCCGATGACATCTAACCCCAGTCGGTCTTCTGCTTTGCCAAAACTGTCAGCTAGACGGAAGGAGCCTGTTGCTGCCGCTATCTCTGCTGTTGGTCTTTTTGCCTCCACTCTTCTCTCCAAAGACCTCCTCTGGAACAGCAAACTGTTAGCATAAGACATATTGAATAACTGTCTTCTCAAAAACAGTTTCAATTCCCTTTCACTTCTTAATTAAACCCACTATGGTGAGGAACTTACATCCTGCCCTTCGCATTTTTTAATGAAAACACCTAAATGTTCTCAACATTCTTCAGAATTTTACTTGTCCTCGAAGGAATTTAAGATTAATCTGCCTCCACAGGAAAATATTCTTAGATATCAATTATTAATGAACTCTTTCACAGAATTTCTCTAGCTTTCTGTTGCATGTCTCCTTCGGACATCCTGGCCGTTTTTCCTGGTGGCTTTGAAAAGACATGGAGAAAGCTTTGTTTTATAAAATTCCGATTGAATATTGAGAACCACAAGAAGAGCTAAGAGGGATGTTTGGTTGAATCCATATTATTCACTGAATAATGCTATTTCTGTTTGACCAAAGCTATTCCATAATGAAGCTGAGATTCAATGGATGAATTGAGCTGAAGAAGACTGGAAGAAAAAAGACAAATTTCACAGAGGTGTTTCCAAAGGGAAGAGGACTGCCCTTCATATTCCCCTCTCCTCTCCCAGGCAAGAAAAGCAAACCCTGCAGTTTCAGAAACAGAAACGTTTATGTGAAGCTGAATCAAGAAGGGAATTGAGTTGCCCCATGGGCAGCACGGCAGGTGAAGCCTGCCTTCCTACCGCTTTGCAGCTGCTTGCTACCCACTGGCCTGGAAAGAGACCTGGTGGGAGCTCGACCTCCCGACCTGGGGGCTGAAGCTGGACCGAGGTGCCCAGGCAGGAGGCTGGGGACAGGCAGCAGAACTGGCACTGGCAGCCTACCTCCCTTCCCCTCTACCGAGGCACTAATCAGGGTTTTTCTCCTCTACCCAGCTGTTCATTTTTATGAAACTTGTAGGAACTTAATATCTTTGAGACTTCTATTGCTCTTTTCAAATTTGTCTGAAAGTCGCTAATGGGTTGGAGAATTATTAGGGGAGGACTGACTGACAGACAGCCTGATTGCGGAAACCTCGTTTCCTCCTGAAACCAGGCTGAAAGCAGTGAACTGGTGGGAAAGCTTGTGCTACCTTCTTTGATACAGACTTTTTTTTTTTGTATGTCATTTGGACCCCTGCCCTATTTAATATACACCTTTGGAGCATGGACATTTATTACACAGCTAGATTAGCTGTACATAAATCTGCCGCCTATTCAGCCTGTCAACCAGCTTCTGGGAAAACATATCACTGATAAAAACTGCATTTTTTTAAAGACCATAAGTCAGATTTCTGCTAACTTTCAGCAGAGTTATTTCATAGATCCTTAAAGTGAGCATGGCATCCTCTCTTTGTTACACCAGGTGCTTCTGTGGGAGAGTTATCCAAATCATTACTATTATTAATTATTATCATTATTAATACTATTAAAATGAGGGAAAGAATGTGTTGTTTGCCTCTAGGCTTTTTGCAACAGTGGTCTGACTAATTTTTATGTGCCACATCCTCAAAGCGATGCAAGTGGCATCCTAGAATGTGCGCTGGAACATGGGAAAAAAGGAGTTAATAAATTACAGGTATAATGAAATAACAGATATGATTTCCAGTTTTTCATACTTTTCTTTCATTCTACTTGATTCATAAGGACAAGAATAAATGTCTTCCTCATTTTTGCTGGAGATCACCTTGTCTGACTAAAGGAGAACACTTCAGAACAAACAGATTTATCTGCCTTTAATTCAGATATTGAATAACAGAGATCTTTTCTCCTAACCAATTTTGGGAATGGTAAAGAAATACAATGAAAAAATAACAAATAGTTTTAAATCCTCTGATTAGAAGTACATTACTCTCATTTTTTTCAGGTTGAGTTTCTGTCATGCTTTTGACAGTGACACTGGCTCTGCAGTCAGCTATAAACACTCATGAAGAGTCAAGACAGGCTTGGTTTAATCTTTAGAACAAAAAAAGCAAGAAATTTTTGCCCAGCTCACCTTAATAAGAGTTTGTAGAGATGACAGATTTTGCATCATAAAAAAATAAATATACAGACATTAAAACCCCCCACGTTGTTCCCTCCTGTTTTCAGGTCTTTTTTACTCTGCCCGTAGTTCCCACTATAAATACATCATAAGAGCTCAGTATTCAGTCAGTGTTTTTCCCCCTCTCCCATTCAGTCTGTCGCAGCCGACTTTGCTTGGCTTCCAGGTTATATTAAGGCTTTTGGCTTCGTGGCTGTAGGGAGAAATCTCAGCGTAGATGTTGAGCTTCGGGAGGGAGGGCTGCGAATAGAGTCAGCCAGAAATACTGACAGTAAGTCAGAGGTGGGCAGCCAGGGACAGCAGAAGCAATTGACTACCGGCAAAGTCAAGGATTAAAAACATATCGTGGGAAAAAAAACCCAGCAGAATATGAGATTCTCTGAAATGCTCTCTGACTTAAAATCAGAGCCCCAATAAAAACGGAAATAAAAAAGTTCTGACTTGCTCTGTTTTATATAAAATTCCCTCTTTACCTTTCAGACGCAGATCAGGTACAGGGTGTTTCCTTTCCTTCTGTTCTTTAAAAGCCAAATTAAATCCATGGTTGTTTTATAGAGAAAATGGTAAGCTAGGGGGGTTTATAAAAAGATCTATAGAATGAAAGGTTTAGTCTTTTGACAGGGAGCTAACAGGAGCGCTGCACATACTCAGTTATCGCAGCCTGCAATAATTTTTACTGACCTCGGCTCCAATTTTATGCTCATTACTCAGGCGAACAGCTCATTGTTTGTACTGGCAGCTTTGCCTGAGTATGAAATTCAAGAGGAAGCTTTGAAACTGCAGAGACATGGTAGAAATTCGTAACCGTTGGATTGATTTAAAGCAAAAGCCGGAGTAGCGATACCGCAAGGTGTCTGACAGCCCGAGACGTGAAAGGCCTCCGTCACCAGACATCCCCTTGCCCGGCCAAACGGCCCCAGGTCTGACCTGGATGTCCTGCCTAAAATGCTAGGGGCTGCCTGTGACATTGAGAACTACTCGTTAAATGAATTTGTAATATGAATATAGGCTGTGCAGTAAATGAGTGCCATTGCGGGTTTGAATGTAAAACAATGCATTGGGGCATAAGTGATTTGCATCTGTGAAGATGCATCTGGTATAGAAAATGAATGTAGTAAAGGATTGTTGAAGAGCTCCGCCTGAGTTCAAGAACCCACCCAGAGAGGACAGGGCCAGGGCCAAGGTGATCTCCAGAGGTGTAACCCCTGGGTGAACAACCTTCCCAGGACTTACCAGTTCTGCAAGTTTTTAAGGAGTAGCTGATAGCAGACAGACATCTTGCTCTCTTAGCTGATACACGTGTTAGCTCTTTTGAAGAAAAAAAGAAAGAAGCTGGAGAGAGAGACACGGAGCTGCAGGAAGGGCGGAAGAGACCACTGAGCATCCTCCAGATAGCACAGGCTGCAGGGAAAGGGCTGCATCAGGGGACGAGCTCAAGGGAAGGATGGGAAACTGGAAGAACTTTTAGAGGACATCGAAGTAGGGAAGGGAAGCTGCAACAGCAGAATAGACACCACTGCTTTTAGGGTTTTTTTTTGGCTGACTCAAGAATTTAATCACTGATCAGGCTTATGCTTGAAACAGTGAAGAGTGTCCCTGCTGTTTGGTTGAACAGGGACCACCTCAGTGTACCAAGGGTCACGGAAAACATGGACATGCCTGGCACAGGGCGCGCAGGCTGGTCCTGCAGCACAGTGAGGTTCATTTGTGAGGTGGGGCTCGGTGCCCCGTGGGTGCCCAAAAGGCAGGAGCAGCAGAAGTAAGACCAGGGCCAGAGCTTGCGGTCATGCACATTCTCCAGCAACGGCACTTCAGTTAGGCATCAGGATTAGGCTCCTTTTTGCCTGCTTTTAGCTCCTTGCCTTTGTCATCACACATTTCCTGTCCTGTCTGGGGCTCCCAAGAGTTTCAGAGTGGTGCAGGGGAAGATTGGCGGGGGGTGACAGAAAACCCAATGATTTTGAGAAACTTGCACAGTTCTACTAGGGAAATTTGACAAAAATGTTGTTCTGCAGGAATGTGTCAAGGTTGTAGAAGTGGCATTTTTCCAGTGGAGGGAGAGGACTTCCATATGAGCAAGCACTCCCAAGAGCAAGGAGTAAGACCTGCCTCAAGTGTTCTGCCCTGTCTCTTCAGTTGCAACAGCTTCTCCCTTTACCTCCAGCAGCTTTCCATGCAACGCCAATAAAGCAGCATGTCACCTATAGATGTTGACTTAAGGAACTATATAATAAAAAACTCTGGACAAGGGACATCCTTTTCTCTGTGCCACAGCCGCTGTACTTCTCTATGATTCATGTATTCACGTGCAGCGTGTTGTGTGAGGGACCTTGTTCTGGTTTTGTTAGTGAGGGGGGGCCTAAGGTGGTAGCTCCTGTAGGAAACTGCTAGAAGTCGCTCCCCTTTGTTCAGTGGACTCGGACAGGCCTAGGGCGGACCCGCTGCTGGCCAAGGCCAAGTCAATTGGTAGCAGAATGTCCCGTGATAACGCCTCTGCGATAACGTATTTAAGTAGGGGAAAACAGGAAAAAAGGGAGAAGAGATGTGAAGCAGCTGAGCGGGGGGCAGAGAGGGGGAGGCGCGAGCCTCACGGGCCTTGCAGGCCTCACCCTCTGGCCTCCCGCCGGGCAGCCGACTGGGCCCAACTCGGCCCGGCCTGGCTGCAAGAAGTGGAGAGGAGATGAGAGGTGAATAAGATGTAAAAAGGATCCTGAGAGGCGTCTGCCAGCCTGTTGTGAGGAATGGCTGCAGACGCCAAGGTCAGTGAAGAAGGAAGGGGAGGAGTAACGCGGCTCCTGGCCAAGATTCCTCTGCAACTCGTGGTGAAGACCATGGTGGAGCGGGTTGTCCCCCTGCAGCCCATGGAGGTCCACGGAGGGGCAGAGATCCACCTGCAGCCCGTGGAGGACCCCACACCAGAGCAGGCGGAGGCCTGAAGGAGGCTGTGGCCTGTGGAGGGCCCGCTGGGACAGCTGCTCTGGAGGGACTGCACCCCGTGGAAAAGATGACCCACGCCGGAGCAGTTTCACAAAGGACTGTGGCCCGTGGGAGGGACCCCACGCTGGAGCAGAGGAGGAATGCGAGGAGTTCTTCCCCCGACGATGATACAGCAGCGTAAAACAACGCGTGATGAACTGACCGCGACCCCCATTCCCTCTTCCCCCCCCGTGCCGCTCGGGAGGGGAAGGTAGTAGAGATAATGTTAAGCTTGGGAAGAGGGACGGGTGGGGGGAGGTTATCTTGTTCCCTGTCTCATTCTCCTGCTAATTTTAGAAATAAATGAATAGTTTTCCCCAAGTCGAGTCTGTTTTGCCCATGACAGTAACTTTAAGGATTTCTCCCTGTCCTTATCTCAAACCTTGAGCTGTTTTTCTTATATCATCTCCTCCTATTCTCTCGGAGGGTGGGGGGAGCGAGAGACAGACTGCATAGTCTGCTTCTGATCGGAGCTGAACTACGACAGACCTGCTGTGGCACTGCATCCTCCCGCTATCCAGTGCCACCTGACCTTCTTAGTTTTGCAGGTCCTTTGGAGCAACGCAGAGCAGGGTGTGAGTGGGCTGAGGGAGCTGGCTAACAGGGTGGGATAGGGAAGGGGGCAGGAGGCAATGCACCTCCTCCATGGGCTGGGCATGGGGAGTGACCATTAACACTCAAGCCTGCAGAAGACGAGAGGATAGCAGACGGATACAGAGATACTGGCTGCAGGTAGGTGCTCCACTTCTGCAGCTGCTGTGGATATACTAGTTTTGTTATAATTGCAATTGGTTTTAGAAGAAAAAAGAAAGGCGTTTAAAAAAAAAGGCCACAAATACTGTTTCCTGTGTTGAGCGAACTCATACTTGCTTTTACTCCTTTCCCTGTCTGTTGACCTTACCATCAAGCCCAACAAGCCTCTAACTGCTGCCAGCTGCAGTAGCAAGTGAAGTGATTTGGGGTCTATCATCTCAGAAAAGCTATCAGTTACCAGATCACACTGCCCTAAGTAGAACAGTGATTTTCTATTTCATCCTAGGCAATTGTTTTTCGTTAATGGTGACTGCTGCTGTTTATTCCATAATAATCTTTTTAATAAGCTGCTGGACAACTGAGAAGGATGTAGAAGCCTGCAAAATGTGTAAGTGTTTAAGATGGCCAACAACACTGCCTTCTGCAAAACTCCTACTTTAAAGTTTGTGATGTTTGTTTGTTCTTTCTGTCCTTCCTAGACATCAATTTTCTCCCACAAGCTCTTGATTTTATTTTCTGTAAGCTTTGATGTACTTTTGCAAGCTCCTACCACTGCTTCTTAGACCTTAGCTTCTTAACTAAAGCCATTTATTGATATACTACATCTCTCAGTGAAGTAGTACATCAATAAATTAAAGATTAGTTCAGTGTGTCAGCTCTCCCAGAGCATTCTGGGAAATGTTTGCCACTTTGGATGACTGTGGAGGCCACGCAACATCCTCGCTCAGGAAAGATAATAACTCTGGAAGATTTAAGCTTTCTCTCCATGACATATCCTCCTTCCAAATATTTTTTGAAAGTCACCTTTTAAAGTAATTCATGGATTCTGCTTACTACTAAACAAACAGGTGGTGGCAAGTTTATATACTATAAAAAAAAGGTGCCCAAACCAATTTTCAGCTATCTCTTACTGCATTTCTTTTTTTCTGCTCTCTGATCTGATTTTATGCAGGCTACTCATAAACAGTTTTCTCCTGTATTTAGATTCATGATGTTCCTTGTGAATCAGGCTCCTATTGCACTTGTGACAAATGTGACTGCAAACTTTCATTGCACCTAATTGTTTGCAATGGCATGGACTGAGGTGCGTTGCTGCTGAAGAGGCTGCCATCAGAGTTACCTTAACCATTCATGTGAGCTGCTTAAATGTTCTTTGTTGTTATTTTCAGATTGGTACTCCTGCATTCTTTGGTGTTTAGTTTAGGATTCTGGATTACTTGCTAGATTTTACGCCTTCACCTTGCAATTGATTTCTAGGATTTTACTTTGGGTAAGATTTCAAAATGGGAGCCAAAAATTAAGAGTTCAAAGCCAATATTTGTATTTCTAAACAGATGCTTCATGTACAAATGTTCTGATGGCAGAGGAGATCCCACTAATTTGATTTCAGAGATGCAGGGTAGTCTGCACTAGTGCAGATGAAATCTTCCATTTTGGTGCCTCACGGGAGCCTTGGCTTCAGTCCTTCCATTATGAAAGTGGCAAGTCCTTCTTTGAATACACAGCTACTTCTTTGTGCATCCCTGGATACAGATGGACATGGCATGGCAAACTAGAAGTGTTTTAGCCACAAAAAAAAAAAAAGCCCTGGTTAGAAGGAAATTGGTTCCAACTGGTTCCCTCTGGTATTTTGAATCAGTCGCTTGGGGAAAAAGACATTTTCTCTGTTTTCTGCTTGTTGGTGAGACAATCCAGATTTCTGCTGTGACTGCACTAGGATGGTATTTGGAAACCACTATGAGGGACCAGAGCTTAGCCGTGTTAGGTGTTATTATAAAAGGATGTTTGTGATTCAGGGAGTGATCTTCACAAGTTGTTCACTTCTACTATTCGTTATTGGTGCTGAGCGAGCCAGCGGTCACTGACTGGGTATGGAGAAACGTTTGAAATGTAAGAATAATGAACAATACATACCAGATAGGCCTTGTAATTAATATTTTATTGTGCGCAGACAACCACGTTAACATATGAATGTGGCCATTTGTATGAAGGGCAGTCCTTCTCCAGACCTTCACAGGAATCAAAATCCTGTTTGCACAAAGATTTGTGAATAATGAATATAAACAGCGACATGAAGAGGGCACGTAGACACTATGATGATGGGTATAGGATAATGGTACATACATAGACAGATGGCTTTACAGAGCCAATTGGAATCGAAATGAATGAATGATTCCTGATAAACACTTCCCGAGTGCTTAACCCAGGCTATACAAGAGATAAAGGTCATCATAGAAAAAACTCTGTAGCTATTCAAATATATTGTGGCAAAATCTGTAGAGAAATATATTGCTCTGGCTTGGAGCCTTTGGGAGCTGTACGTTCTGGTGAAACTTTGCACTGTAAGGGGTTATTATCCATATTGCCTCTGAAATGCAAGCTGACGATGGTCAGTGTGCCCGGGAGGATGGATGCCCTACATGCCCAAGCTTAATGGA
Source organism: Chlamydotis macqueenii (assembly GCF_036417535.1). Lineage (NCBI taxonomy): Eukaryota > Metazoa > Chordata > Aves > Otidiformes > Otididae > Chlamydotis > Chlamydotis macqueenii. The sequence goes on along the minus strand of NC_141557.1, from coordinate 114,904,463 downwards.
CACACGATTTTTTTTGAGTCAGTCATAGTGACTGAGGTTGCTGTACTAACTCTCATCTGCTGAGGAGAGCTGGAGTCTTGAGGAGCAGCAATGAAGAAGAAATGATTGTAGTAATTGCCTACTTGGCATTCAGCAATGGGCAGGTTTCCTCCCATTGGTAGGTAGAAAATTACTTATGAAGGCCTCCTGCAAATTATGTTTCTGTCATCACTGCACACCGAAGAGAAATACCTGATGCCATCCTACCTGTTCCAGGAGGTAGAGTTTATTGTGCACTAAACTGTGGTGGTGGGATGAGACAAATCCATCTCCGCTCCAGTGGGGATCTTGCCTTGTGAAATTACCTCCATTTGTAAATAATCTTCACCTGGCTGGAAATTCTCTGAGCTAAATTTCTCAGCTAGGAATGAGTATACTCACATTGCGACTGTACTAGATACTTTGGGCTAAGTCTCTAGGGAGATTTTCCTGGTGTGCCCCGAGTGTCATCCTGAGGAACGAGTAAAAATCCCTACATGTGACCCCAGCATAATGTGCTGTACATTTCCTGTGTAGGCAAGAAAGGTGTCTGGGAACTGCTAATGTCTGCCTCTCAGAGAATTACACACATTAGCCCTGGCATTTAACTCTGCAATGTTTCCAAAGAAATCCTCCAAAGACGGTTCTTTGGCCTGTGTTTCAGCAAAGCTGGGGTGCAGGAAAAACGAACAGTGATAGTCACATGCAGAGCTGTCTCCTCTGCCACTGTCCAACCATTTTCTGTAGACATTTGTTCACGTATTTGCACCCCTAGTTACAGAATTAGGATGTAAACACTTATAGGTGAGGCTTTGGACATTTATCCAAATGGGTAGTTCTGCTATCTAGTTAAATATGTAGCAGTTACCAGTTATGAGGAACTGTCCCATATCCTGGGCATTGGCAAGCTTTTGTTAAAGCAAAGAGTAAAATGTCAAGCAACCATCCCTGACTGACACTTGGGAAACTGAGCTGCTGATGATTAGTATCCCATTTACAATTAAAATCTGGTCTCCTTTTCTAATTTTTGTTGACGTGCTGTTGGTCTGCAGACTCCTAGTAGACAACCTGGATGTTTAAATAGACCTTGCTTTGACTTCCAATTACCATACAATTACCATTTGTAAAAATGCTGCCTTTTAATTTCACTGCTTGTACTCATTTTTCTGTGCAGTCTTAATTTGCTGTGCTGGCATGTGTCTTGTAGACTCTGGTTTAGTCCGTGAGACATCTGTATTTCTATTTAAGTCCCAGAAGTAGCTAGTCTGTATATCTATATTGGATCTATTCTTGCTTCTGAACAAAGGAAAGCTCTCCATAGCTCCACAAGCTACACTTCCCCTAATCCACTGCATTTACTTGGAAATGCCGTGCTGTGATTTAACCACGGTGGTTTTGAGGCAGAAGCCCCCCGGCCGCAGGAGTCTGTGCCAAAGGGCCCACAGTCCCTAGCTGGGAGGCACATGCAGAGCTGTGCCTCTGTGTGTGAAGCCTCTCGGGTATTTCAGTATGTGGTGTGCAGCCCTCAACTGTGCCTTTCAGCATTTCTGGGAACAAAAGGTTTAAAAACGCTCATAAACCTGGTTGCCTCTTCCTCCTAAAAGTGCAACAAGAAAGAAAATGGTCCATTGCATTGGAACCTAGTAAATTTTTCAGGACTTGCCCTTATAAGATGCTGATCCCTGATATTTGTTCCTCTTCTAATAACCACAGGACTTTGATAATGGCTAGGGTCCCAGGAAGGATGTGAGGACACAGTGCTAGGTCAGAAGGAGCAGTGCCTCCTGGAGAGCCACGCTACCTCTGATGCCCGCCCAGCAGCACCTTGTCTCCGCAAGGGAGAGAGCTCTGTTTGTGGCTCATGTGGGGTGAACAACCAGCAGCACAGTTTGGAGACAGATGTCTGGTAGAGAAAAAAAAAAATTAGATAGGACTCTGGAAAGTTTTACAATGGTGCTTTCTCATTTTAAGAAAAGAACTATGTAAGGTTGTTACCTGCCATCACCCAGCTTTTTACTAAATGACCCAAGGGGTCCCTTCCGCTCTGTGTTTCCGTGAGCCGCAGGAACAGCCAAAAACCACTGCGGAGAGCGTTCCACTTACCATCCATTTGGGTTTGTTTATTGCTGTGTTCTCCCAGGTTGATGCTGTGTTACTTTTTTCCCTGACGCTGTTCTTGCTTCATACAAATACTCAGAGCTTTCAAGAAGAGAAGTATTACCTATTAGTGTGCTCAAGAAAGGTATTTAGAAATCCTAGGTGCTTAAACTGGTAATTTAACTGGTATTTAATGGGTGGATGCTTAGACTGGTAATGTTTGTTTATTTTACAAGACTCCCCCAGTAAACCTATCCTTCTTGCTGCTACTAATCCCTAGCAGAAGGGATATGGGCAGATTACAAAAGCTGCCAGCAATTTTCAGGACCAAAATTCAGTCTCCTGGTACCTCCCTGATCTCTTCATTGCTTTGTTCCAGCAAAAGGCCCTTGGTAGCCAGAAGGACACTGGTTCCTGAAAGGAATTTCAAAAAGTGTGTAAAGTTGGTATCTGCTTAGAAGTAATACAAAACAGGAGCATCTGCCAGAGACAGGAGCATGTTGCTGGCTTAGTAAAACAGCAGGGGAACCTGCTGTTGACCAGATTTGTCCATATCAGTGCAGGTGTCTCTGCAGTTAATAAGAATTACTATTTACACTTGTTTTCAGAGATTTGGAGACATGGGGATAATATAGATAGCCCGTAAGTCATAAAGAGCAAGTAGATATGACACATGTTCCCATTAATGTATAGTGTTACTCCTTGGAGTTTGCGATATTGAGACATTACGAAGTATGGTATGAAATACAGATGGCCCTGAATCTTGACTATGTTTGTTTAATTAAAGCAGAATATATTCTGAGACAGATTTTTATCTTGAATTCAAGACGAGAAAAAGGATGAGCAAAGTTATATGTAAACCAAGTGTGTTCAGAATTACCGGGACGTGATAAGCAGGGTGTAAGTGAGGTTTGCTGTTTGTCTTCAGAAAAAAAACAAACTGAATGTTTAAGCATAAGCAATCACCTTCCTTTGACAACGTGTGTTCTGATCAGTCAATAGATGCATTCTTCTAGTCGGTGTACATGAGTCTCTCTCCCTGCATGTTGGTACTGCAAAGGCAGATCCAAGCCTCCCAGATGCGCTTGCTCAGCCCGTCTGGCCCTGAAAGGAGAAACCAGAGTGAGGGACTGGGATGTAGGAAGGGGAAACCCCTCAGCGGTGGAGCTTATTTATCTTGCTTCTGCTTGGAGCCCAGAGAAGTCAGGCAACAGCTACAGGGTCTAGGAGGGGTTATTTTGTCTTTTTTTCCTTTTGCCTCTTGCCAGTAGTAGGTTCACCCTGTATGTCCTCACCAATGTGACTTTACTGGCCTCTGGCACAGGCAAAGTAGCCATGTGGCAAGGTGGCAGTGACTGTTTTGATGCCTCCAGTGCTGCTTTTAGAGTCAAGACTTGCTATAGAGTCAATACCAAGAGTCGGTCCTGAAAAAAAACTCATGGCAGCTGAGCAAAATGCAAAGGCTGGCTGCATCGGCGGCTATTGCAAAGCAAGAGCGTCTGAACTGCGTGACTATTTGTAATTCAAATGGAAGAAATTTTACTGTGTGCCGACTCCCGGCCAGGTAACACAACAGGTCACGAAAGGTCAAATGTGCTGCCTCCTTCACTCTGAACACATGCTTCCTCATCCAGCTCTGAAACAGATTTTGAATCTGTCCTCCTAGTCTTCATAGCTTGGGTTAGTTCATCCCAGGTACAGTGAGATACCGTAGTGTTTCCAAAAGACAACCTGCAAAAGTCTTACAGGTAAGAGAAGCAGGTTGCCTTCAAGAGGGCAGGAAGAGGGATGCTGACGGCAGGCGGCTGACATGCTCTGGGGAACTGGCTCTCTTTCCATACAGTCATGGTCGGCCAGTGCGGAGGTGAAGACACTAGAGGATCTGGACACATTTGCCTTCCATTGTGCTATGTGGGGAAAAAAAAGACATTATCAGATGTGGCCAGTTTCTGTGAAGAAATAAGCCTCAGTGGGTATTTTTTTTCTGACCCTACTCTCAAGTGCAAAATAGGATCACTTCCACTAAAAAACACCCTTTGTGGCAGGCTGACTACATTCTCATTCTCCAACATAAATTGTTATTTTTTCTTTACAATATCAGATGGGAGTAAGATAAAACATTCCTTCTGGGAATCTGTAAAATCTGTAATTCTTCCATGATTTCTTACTCTGTGGGTTTAATCCTATCCTACCACCAAAACCACAGAGAGGAAAACTGCTGGGTAGGCTGCTCAGCTGGCTTTTGCTTCAGCAGTACAGAGGCCGTCCTAACACATCTGGTGCAAGTGGGAAGAAATTGCCTTTGGTTCTGGATTCTCAGTGACTGGTCACCACAGGATCTATCACCTAAGGCGGGGACCTTGATTACCTGGTGGCCCCTCCTGGGCCAGCTCAGGGGAATCAGAAAGAGGGAAATGGGAAAAAAGGATGGCCCATCCTTAGAGGCTTGTTCTTCAAGATCATGGTTACAAGACGGAGAGCGAACAAGGAAAAGCAGGATCAGGGAAGGCGAGGCCTGCAAGCATGGACCAAACCAGAAATGGGTCTGGACGGGATTATCAACATGAACATTTTTACACTTAATGTTCCTTTCAACTTTGTAAACAGCTTTGAAAAAATAAATGTGTAGAGCATGTGAGCACATGCCTGTGTGGAAGAAGGGGAAGGGTCAAGAGAGAAGCCTGAAGTACTTGTTTCCATTTGGATATTTGCTGCTTCAAAATGCTGAAAAGGGATGATATCTTTCATACTTGATTTTTGCTGAAGTGCAAAGCAAATCCTCTCTGCATTAAAGAGCGAAGAGCATTCTTGAGAGTAAGGACCCTTAAAGACTCTTGTGTTTTGTTTTGTTTTTTTCCTTCTGGGCAATGAATGACTAGTCCCTTGATACCACTAACTGTTTATGTAGAAAAGCTAATTTCACTTCTGCAAGTAAAGTTCTCTTGCCAGTCTGAGTTTCTCATTAAAATTAATATTCTTATTGTATGTCCCCGTCTTTTCCCTTGCTGAGAGAGAAGCCAATAATCTTTCATTCAGGGCCAAATTCCCACCTCTTCCCCATCCCAAAGCAGAGGAGGAGGGAGAAGGTAATTGCATAAGGAAAGGCACATTGGCAAGAACACAGTGCTTTAGAGATGTGCTTCATTTTGTGGGAAGGAGAAGCGTTTCGGTGGCTGTATCATTCAGTAGGGCTGTAGGAGACCTTGGTTCACTTCTCTACTGGAAAAAGCTTCAAGCTTACATCTCATGGGCGAATACCATAACTAACAGGCCAGGGACTGCGGGGGATTGTTCCCAATTTCTCTCCAGGAAAACAGTTCTGTTTTGTAAGAGAGAATTAAGTAGCCAGGGAGAGCAAGTACAGAGACACGGCGGGGGGATTAGGGCACTCAGTTGGGATGTTTCAGTTCCCACTCTACTTAATATGAAAACTTCACAGAGTCGTTAGATGAAAGGTGTTATTTCCCCCACTCACCCTGCCTGGTGTGACGCTGGAGCTGTTCAGGGAGTACCCACTGGAGCATTCATCAGAGGTGGGGAGGATAAGCTGTTTTGAGGAGCCCATTGGCACTTGCTGTGCAATAGGTGGTACTGTCTCGGTGTCCCACCTGTGCGATGCCCACCTGCGCATGGGGATGCATCATGCAGAAAGGGGAAAGCTGGGAAGCACATAGCTTTGGGCTTAGCATGCCTGAAGGAGACATTAGGTGGGAAATCCTCTGTGGCTGTAGCCTAGGAAGGCTGTGCGGCCAAGCAACCGTTCATACTTGAGGCTTAAGCAAGTGCGTAGGTGATCCTGAAATCCACGCCCAGCCACAGTGGGGGATCGTTCTGCCCTCACTCACCCAAATAGCATCACCACCATGCTATCCTCATGCTTGAAGGGAAACTCCTTTTTCCTAAGCAGACTAGTTCACACTGGGGTTCTCTCTCTACACTGATTAAACTGAAAAAATAGCTCAGGGACAACAGGATGGATGGAAGCCCAGCTAGAAAAAATCATCCCATCAGGTGAGACTATAATAAATGGGAGCTTCAGCTCCCTTTCCTCTTTTACATCTTCCTGCAGCCTTTTGGGCTTGATTTTTGAGGAGGAGTGGAACGAAAGTGGGGCTTAGTGGGTTTAGTGGGTATCTTGGAAGTATGCTTGGAAGTAAGACCCAGCCTTTCAAAAAATGTCTAGGAAAGCAATTCCTGACAACACTGAGAACATCACTAATGCTAAATGTTCCTTTAATTCTAATTTTGAGACAGTTGCCAGTCTTGCAAATTAAAGATTTATTGCCTGAGAGTACTAAGATCACAACCTAACACAGGTTTAGCTGCTTTGTTCCATCCTGTTTCGAGTCAGTCCAGAGGCTAAGCCCCTGTATTAGAAACACCAATGCAAAGACCGAATGATCGATCAAAGCAATGCAGATTATGAATTCTCCTCTGCAAGTCTTCCATAAAGGGGATCTAGAGGAGCAGCTATTTTTTTTTTCCTGTTTATTTTTGGCAGACAGATTTATGTCAAAGATTCTGTGTGATTGTTTTGTAACAACCTGTGTCCTTTATTTAAGGAGGTAAATTTTGCTAGAACAAATATTTTTCAAGTGAACAAGGAAATGACATAACTGAGGCGAAACACAGAAATGAAATGTTCTGCACAATTCGTCAGGATAGATCAAAGATAGCAAAGGGAAAAGGTATTTCTAACTTCAGAAACTCCAGAATAAATAGACTGTTACTGATGCAAACTCCCTCAAGAAAACAAATAGGATGCACTTTTGCTCTGTTTTGAAATTAATTCTAAGTCCAAGGAATGGAATACATAATGTGTGTAATAATTTCAATGTGAATCCCAGGGATATTAAACATTAAATCTGGGCTGAGATCTCGCATTATAAAAATTATTGAGAGCATGTCATTAACATACATCATTCAGCTACTTACTGTATTTGAAGAGGCTAGGTTGCTACAAATACATCAGAGTAATACTTTGCATTCCAGGGCGTGACCAAATAATCAAATTACAAAGAATGAAGTGGTTAGGGCTTGAGATAGCATGGTAAACACTACAACTCAAAGGATCCTCTGTTGTGGATCAGATCGTGCTCTCTGTAGACTGCCTGCAAAATAAAGGAATAAATAGGTGTGACATCAGGGATGTCTCTTACAAACTATGTAGATATCATCCAAAACTTTAACACAAAGAGCAAACCCAGCACTCCAGCAAGAATGAAAAAAAGTTACATAAGGTGCTGCTCCACTTATTCAATTTGCCTCTTAGCCACTCAGTTTGAAGTGTGTCTGATTATTGATCACAATGTTTTCCTCACCACAAACCTCTCTCTCCTTATCAATAAGGAATATTCACCCTGCAATCCTAGTTAACTTTTTATGTTTCCAGGACTTTTCCCACTTCAATGTATATTGTTCTACAGATACTGCAACTAGGAAAAAAAGTGTGTTTAACTCTGGATTAATCTTCTGAGAATCAAATTTTTAATTAACTCACAGAAGAACTTTGTAAGAAGTGTGGAAGAAAATTCTTTTGAGCCTGTATTTTTTTAAATTCAGGTTCTCTGCTGGAAAACACAGACCTGTTACCACCAATCCTTTTTACTGTATTGCATCTCATCATGAAGGTGGGCAGCTTTGTGACTCTTTTTGATGTGAATAGGTAGCCAAAATTCTGCATTATTCCACCTAGGAGGGGAAATTAGTGATGGAGATGGTGTATTTGATAAAATTCTTTTTATTTACAGAAGTGTACCAAATCCTGCCTTCTTGATGAGAGAAGGATCCAGAGACAAGCAGTTTCCTTGCTAGAAGGTCCTTTGCAACTCCCTGTGAAAAGAAGTGCACTTTCTGCTGTTCTCAGGTCACACGTGAGTTCTTCCAAAAGTGGCTGATGCCTCTGTTTTCCCTTCAAGTTGATCTGTGTCTTGTCTACTCTCTACTCTCTCTTACTCCCCTTCTTGTTTTTCCCCAAATGCCAGGAAAAGCCTTTCTTTTCTGCATCACGTTTTCTTTATTGTAGGTGAAAACACATCATTATCTACTTCTTACAGTTATCTTAAAGGCTGATAGCTGAACATACTGGTCTGAAAGAGGTTGACCCTGAAGGATCTATGACAGTATCATGGGCATTTACCTTTTGGGGCTTATCAATTCAGACTGGAAGCCCTCCTTCCCCCCAGCTCAGTCCACTGAAACATTGCCAACTTATTTCAGTCAAAGTCAATATAAAGTTTTTCCACATTTTAAGAAATCAAAATTAAAGAAAGCCTAAGCCTTCCCACATTTATAAACTCTTACTGTTAAACTGATTTCACATGACCAGGCATTCCTAGTGTTTTCAATAACAATCTGATTTATTTTCTTCCAGATGCCAAATGGAAGGTTATCTTTAATGAACCCCTGAATTTCATGTATCCCATATTTTCTCTGTAAGAGCCCTGTATTTTCTTTCTGGGTCGATACTGTCCCCCAGATGAAGCCACTCTCACCTTTTCCAGTATAAAGGGATTTTCAGCACTGGTAGACCACAAAAAAAAGCAGTCACTAGAATAGCATGATCCTTTTTTCTGATACTACAAAACATGAACCAACACCTTGCTACGGTCACATGTATAATCAGGAGATGGAGACCTTCTAGGGATGCTCTGCAGGAGATAACAATAGTTGGGCCCAGGTGAAGTCCCAGTAGGAGCTGGCAGTGAGAACTTCCAACAGTCCTCATTGGTTCAGTTTTTGCCAGAGATTCAGGTGACCTCACTGAGGGTTGCTTGAGATACTGTTGGCTTGAAAGCAACTCTGGAGATGTTGAGGAGTGTGGTTCAGGAACTGAAGAACTGGTCACCACCTAGCAGAGGCTTTTGTAAACCAGAAGGTATTAAGTGATCCTTCTAGTGAAGGGTATAGATTTTTTAATACAGATTTATGTTCTCATGAAATCTATGGAGTGGTTCCACTGCTATTTGCAAGCCCACAACTGAACTGAAGCAGTCATACAAAACTTCTGCTTCTCGGAAAATACTAAGTATAGGCCACTTCCACTGTCTCAGTTTTTTCTGTGTCTTAGGGCTTATTCATTCCACGGATTCATATTTTGCAAGAAAATCTTCTTTTTCTTCCCCCCCCTCTCCTTTCCCCTCTCCCTTCCCCTCTCCCTTCCCCTCTCCCTTCCCCTCTCTCTTTCCTTTCTTTCCTTTCTTCTTTCCTTTCTTTCTTTTCTTCCTTTCTTGTATCTTCTCCTCAGCAACAAACAACAAAGACTTGATCCTGGAGCAAAGTTGCAAGAACTTTGGTAGGTAAAGTTTCACCAAGATTTTTGGTTCACAAACCAGATTTCCACCACTTCCATCTTTCCTTTGTAGGAAAGATAGCCAAGAATGTTGCTATTGTAGTGGTTTCTAGGCCTGGAAATAGGACAGCTTATTGCTGCAAGCCAGTTAGAAAATTATTTGTTTCAGCTAGCTCATATCTAAAAGTTCCTTTTAGAACTTCCAAAGATCACATTTGCAATATACCTGTCCTATTGTTACTAGGTATGATAAACTCTAACTCACTTATTAGTTAATCTATCACCTCAGTTACTCACACTTCTTGTTCAAATTACAGAGCTCCTGGTTTCAAAATCTACTTTTCCAGTTTTTGGATGTGTTCACATTCCCCATTCTCTCCATTTGAAACCAATTAAGAGGTTCCATTTTGGATCTCCCAAATCCCTAGTCTTTTTGGCTTGTCTAGTCTAATAAATGCAAGGTTTGAGAAAACGACTACAATTCCTTCACATTTTACTGATTCTATTACACATTCAATTGTGAAAATTGTGAAAATTCCCATTATTATTGTTTATTGTCCAGCTTGAAATAAAAATGGCTTGCTGGTCCTTTTATATGTCCCGAAGTTTTGCTTCTTCAATTTGATGTCCTTCCACTTTCTGAGCTGAGAGGGAAGTTCTCTAGGAAGTAACAATGGTATGCCCAGGGCAGCCTTATGTTCATAACAACCCTTCTTTTCATAGGGCCAGTTTTCAAATGAAGTTTACATTATTCTCAATTTCATTTTATGGGGGCAATATTTTAATTATTATTGTTTTTAAATAACTTCGTGAGGCCAATTCATATCCTCTTTTCCTGATACAGAACTGCACTTAGAGAATTTGTAGGGACTGTCTTTCGTTCCTGTCATCAGAAATTGCTTCCCCCTTTGGTCCATGGTTACAAGGGGAGAATCACAATTACCATGGTAAACTCCAGAGACGCCTTGGAGTGTCTTTGGCTGTCACTTGCTGACCTTAGTGTGAGAGCCTAAGCCCAGTTGAGCACCTTCGAATTGATCCATTGCCAGTTTATAATGAAAGTCCTCACTGACATCTGCACATGCCAGAAACACAAGTTTCTGCAGCTTCTCTTGCAGTTCAGGTGGGATTTTCTCTTTCCTTTTCCTTTTTCTTCTGGCTTTTAGTTGCACCTGGATTAAGTCAGGTCTGTGGATGGTTCTAATCAAGAGGCAAAGGTTTGCATGAAGCCTCTTTTTGGGAAATCAGAGCCATGGCACTCTCCAGGCATGGCTATTCAGGCTTGCTGCTAGAACTCATCCTTCCTCTGCATCTTCACTAGCTTTCATTCAGCCCATGATGTTATATTTAGCAAAGCAAATCTCAAATGGTGTTTTCCCTAAAAGACAGTAGGTATTTGCATTATCTGACCTATGAAAATCCAGCCTCTCCCATGGGACTCTGTGACTTTGCCAACCAAACAGATCAACTGCAGAAGATGTCTGGTTTTGCCTAAGCTCTTCGATTGGCCCAACTGAACGTCCAGATGGCTGGCTACTATGATGGGTCTGTGACCAGACATTTCTTCCTGGAGCTGAAATTTAGCCAGTGAGTCCTTGTTTCTCTTCATCCCTGCTAGCAGGTTCCCAGATGATGTCTCCCTACCCTGAAGGATCTATGACAGTATCATTGGCATTCACCTTTTTGGGCTTACCAATTCAGACTGGAAGTTTTGCAGCTGGCCTTCTCAATCTGTTAGGACATTTTGTAGTCATTACTCCAACAAAGAGTTCACCTCTGCCTGCAAATCACTTCAGCCATTTCTGGGAAACCTCCAGATGCTGCTGTAATTCCTTTTGTAAAGTTTCCAAGTCTTGTTTTAGCACCTTCTGGTCTTGTTTTAATTCCTTTTGGCTAGTTTTGTTTTCTGGCAGCAGATTTGTTATTGGTTCAAGAAGAATACCAGCTCATAATTTCTCTATTTGAATGGGGTCCCAGTGTTGACACCAGGCTTTTATCTTGTGACCTGATCAGGTTATTCTATTTAGAAGGACAAATTGATGGGGGAGATACTTCTGATACAATTCTGTTAATTTATAATAACGTATGAAGTTCTGCTTCCTTAAAGTGTTAATCAGGCACAGATTTCTTGCCCACAGCTCTTTCTGCTAAAAACTTGCCCCCAAAAATCCCCCTATTAGCCTTCCCTTGGAGCTGGTGGGAAGGTCATATATCTGCATATCAGAGACAGAAACACCTTAAGGAGACACTTGCTCTAGTCCCAGAGAGTGGTACGTATGCCCAGCCACAAAGTTACAGGTAGGACAAAAGGGAAATGCTCTGAAACCAGCAACCACCAGAGAAAAGTCTAAATAGGCTAGGGTAGGCAACTGTGTGATGAGGCTACAAGTGAAGCACATTCTGCTTCTCATGACTGTTTTAAGTTCTGCTCCAAATGTTAGCCAATTTTGGGTCCCTGCATACAATGGCAGCCCGGGGAGAGGCTTTTCCCTAAGGCATAGCCACAGAAATGCTGAGAGGACTATGCATTAGATCTGTTCAGACTGCTGCATCTTCTTTCTCCTTGTACTCTGTCTCTTCTGCATAGCTCTGCCTCAACAAATCCTCTCTATCTATGGAGTTAACACTCCTAAGCCTTTGTATGTCCTACATTTAGATGGAGACAAGCACTAACCTCCTCTTAGAGATATCCTAAGTGAGGGATAACAACTAAATTTAAGCAGTACCTATCGCCACATAAATACACCACTTTATCAGCTTGCCAACAAAATCTCTGACAACGGGTGAAAGAATTAAGGAGTCAAGACTGTTGGCCAAAAGAGATTATGAGTTAACAGAACAAAAAAATTACAATCAATGTTGAGAAGAAAGATGGCTTGGGAACACAAGTGGTGAGAAGATCAGCATAGCCCTCCCATCGGTTTTAAGGCAGGACCCGGAGGAAGGAGATCGGGAAAAGCTAGCTCGAATGGCATGAAAGAAGACAGAGGGCAGAGTGGAAGAAGGGGTTACAGGGAGCACTGTCAGAAATACGGGATCAATGAGGGAAATAGGATGAAAGGAGTGTAAAGATAAAATCATGCACGTTCCCCTAAGAAACAATGAAGACAGCTGAAGTTGATACAACAGTTTCTTCTGATTCCTAAATACAGTTAAGGATCAATGCCTGTCCTGTACGAGGACAGCTGTGATGAAGAGCACTGCTAATTATAAGTGTCGCTAAATTCCTCACCAGTGTCAGAGGAAAACCAGAAGGGCAGTACTGGTAGGGCCTGTGGAGGACTTCAGAGGACTGTGGTAAGAAGCGAATTCTTAGAGCAGAAGTCCCTTGCAGGAGCTGATTCCTAGCTCAGCCACCCACATAATTCCACTTTGAATGTATCTGCTGGCCTCAGCTATGGCAGTTTGCTGCAGGGAGAGATACCACCTAAATTTAATGGATTCTCAATGATGTTGAGGTTCTTGATTTTGCTCAAAACAGGTCTTGAGTTGCAGCTAACAAAAAGACTAAAAGACTGTGAAATTATCCAAGTTGGAGATAAGGTGATTTATGTGATTAAATGCAGGTGAGAAAAAAGTGACATCTGGAACAGTATTTAGACTGACTGCAAAGAGAACAAACCATAGGAGAGGTCACTAGGACTAACGAAATCCAAGGCCAGAAGGAACAGTTGTAATCCTGTCTGGTGATCTCCCTCTTAACCAAAGCCGTAGGATTGCACTCAGTGATCTCTGAACAGCATGTTTCTGAGGCTGCGCCGAGTACCTGGAAAGCTGAGTTTTCCTCTTACCCTTCTGATGTCCAGGCTTAGATATTCATAGCACTGCCAGGGTCAACTGCAGACCTGATACTCCCAGTGAGACTTCAGGCATGCATCCCTCACACCCAATCTGAACTTTCTTTCTCCTAATGCCTCACTCATTTCCATGCCCTGTGGGCTGTGCCATCCTCTCCACCTCCATCAGCCTCAGAACCAGTGTTTGCTCCTTGCCTTCATCATACTGTGGCTCTTTGTAGGTACCAGCATTCCCTTGCAATCTCTCAGAAACCCTTCTTTCCCTTGCCTGTCTCAATTTCCGAATCCCTCCCCAAGGGCAGAATTTGTAGTACACGCAGCTCAGCCAGCAGTTCCAGCGCCTGACTTGTGTTTCTTCCAGATGTACCTGCTTTGTTGTGAGTAGACTGTTTTCACCCTTTTTCTGATTCACTGGGTTTAGCCACTAGCTAGGCATCTGGATACAACTCTGAAGATGTCCTTGTGGAGTTCCTCATATCACTATGAGATTAATGTAGCCTTTTAGTTTTCTTTTGTCTGCTAAACTTTTAACAGTTTTGGCTGTATTGCTGTTCAAGAGGCTGTGAAAACCATTCTCCTTTCCTGTTGCAGGGGCTATATCACTCACCCCTGTGAATTACTTCACTAGCTTTTTGTCATCTTCCATAACTGATATAAAAGAAGGCACTGTCCATAGCTGAGAACGTTGCTGTTTTAATCAGATATAAATACTGGCTGAAGGCTGATGCAGATAGGTCTGAGGGGAGCATCAGTAAAGGCGCTGGGAAAGAGGTGAGCATAAGAAAGGATATAAAAAAGTAGGCCACAAAACAATTTTTTTTTTGGTAATATAAGTTGATGGGGAAGCAATGGTACATGTATGTCCAAGAATAGAAAGACAGATTTTATTGAAGAGAAGGATGAGAAATATGATCTTTATACAGCATGATAAAAGAAAGTAGGTAAAGGGTCTGAAAGCTTTAGGGATGTGGGCAGCAAAATGGTGGTAGGATTGGCTGCCTGTTTGGAAATGAATTAGCAGTAAGAAAGAAAATGGAGGTATGCCCCATAATAGTGCAAAAAAGGATGGAAAGGAAAAAAGGGAGAAAAGAAAAAAGAGCAATGCCTGTGTATGCAAGGGGATTTAGCAAATTTCTTTTGTTAGAAAGTTTATTAGCTAGATATCAGAAAATTATACACACATAAAGTTACTTACACAAGAACATTTACAATATAAATGCAATTTTCAGCTATGGGTTTCATTATCTAGTGGGTAATAGCTCAAGGAATGTAAGCTGGATTTTAATTCTTTCTGGCATGTAAAAGTAAATGATAATTTGCAATGTTTGACGCAATGAAAAGTATGCTGTTCAGATGCCTGTATAAATTTTATTGGCAGCCATAGCATAAACAAGGTGCCCTACCTGTTATCTCTTAGAGGATTCTTGTTGTGTTCAGCCTGAGTGTTGCAAAGAATATAAAGTCATTACAGCTTCTGGACATTTTTCTATACTTTGGGGTTTTCATCAAGATTCAGAACCATTTTCAGAGAGTGCATGCCCTAAGACCCTCTCTGTCACTTACAGAATGCTGCAAATTGACTCTATCACTTTACCTGCTGCTGTAAATTGGCTCTGAGCACACATAATGTGTCAGGTTTGCCTACTCACTTTCAGTTTTCACCCGCCTCTACTGGGCATATCTAGGAGTAATGGGATGAAATTGAGCAAAGGAAAATTTAGACTGAGTATCAGGAAAATTTTCCTAACAGTGAGATCTATTAGAATGTGGAATAGTCCCCCAGGAAAAGTGATGGAAACCCCGTTGCTAGAATCATTAAAAATAGACTGGAAAAAAACCACAGTAAAAATACAGTAGAAAATAATCTGCATTGTCAGGGGATGGACAAGATGATTCCCTAGGTTCTCTCAGGCTCTAATTTCTAGGATTTTAGGAGCTGAGCTCCATCAGTATTAAATTCCCTGAATGCCCAAGATCATCTAATTGAAACAATAGAAAGTTTGCTCATAGGCATGCCAGGGAGAGTGCTCCATAATGATCAGGCTGCATTACTGCTGAGAGTGTATCACTTGATCTGCACTGTACAAAGAAACAGGGAAGGAGACAATTTTTGTCACAATTTACCCTTTGCTAAAGCTGTTCTTATAAGTCAAATATGCTGGCTTGATTCAGGATTGCCGATGTTATAGAAAGAGATCTTTAAAGCAAGTAATAATGGAGTCCAGATCACAGTTTGCAGCGGCAGAGTTTTGTATCAAAAGCTAACCGCACGTGTTCAGAATCAAAATTTCCTCCTGCAACACATGTAATTTCTACCAGAACTCTGTGCTCCTTCCATAGCAAACAGATGCTGTGCACTGCCGTTTCATTTGGCTATGGGAGCCTTGCCTGTATAGTGAGGGATAACAGATCACTTCCATAGGGAAAAGACATTCCGTGTTTTTCCTCTCTAAAATGAGGTTGCTGTTAAGGTTTTCCCATTCTCATTGGTCTTAATGTTTCACTATCAATGTCCAAATCTCAGCAAATGAAAAAATTAAAAGCAAATTGCCAAAGTCATTCTAGGTAGTGTAGCCAAACTCGAACTCAGTGCCATTTTCTTATATTCAGCAACATTAGTCGCTTCCTTGCTTGCTGTGAGTAGGACACCAAAGAAAAAGAAGAGAGAAATGGCTTGGCAAACTAACCACACAGGAGAACAGGCTATCCTACAGTCGTCTGAAGAAGCCATAGTCAGAAAATTCTTTTATATTTTCCTGGTAGTTTGCCATGATGATTTTCCTCTCACTTCTTGCGATACTCTTGCATCCATGATGACATGCCTGTTGGAGCAGGCGCTTTTCTGGAGCCAAACATGAAGACCAAGAAGGTGAGTGAGGTGGAGCAGCGCTTACGCTCTTTCTGGCACAGGTTCCTCCTCTATCCTCACTTATGTCCTGAAAAAGCCGGTTGGAAAGACCCTTCGCCTGATCACGAAACAGGGCCCCTGCTGGGATGTTATTCACTGTAATAGCTGAGATTTGTAGCTTTTATTTTCAGGGTTGGCCAAGAGAAGTGCATTGGGGAAAGTGAAAATAAATAAAGCAACTGCCCTAGCTCATGGCAACCGATTCCCAGGGTTCTCTTCTCAGCCTTTACAAGCAGCAAAACTTGTGGCTCAGGTCTCTAACCTTGCTCTGGATGGTTTGTCTCTGAAAAGGGGTGGAGGGGAGAGGGCTGCAGCCATCTAGAGGGTCTTCAAAGGGCTGTTTGTGGCCAGGAGACCTCTGCTCAGCTGCACCCCCTGGCTTGGCCTCGGGGAGAGGTGCACTTTCCCCGTCCCCCCACACGGCTGTGAGATGTTGTGGACTCAGTGCCGCAGAGAAACACAGCCCGCAGACACCGCACAACCTCCCGGCCAGCTCTGGGTTGCATAGCTCAGGCTCCCCTCAGCTCCTGCAGACCTCACCCAGCCATCTTCCTCCTCCTCAAGCCAGCTCCGCTCCCTAAACTACGGTGGCCATTTCTATATGTCACCTTCCAGAGTTCATAGGTTATAAACGTCACGTGTGATGTGCCGGTGTATACACGTCATGTAACGTGTGAATGTACCCACTGATGAAATAGTAGTGGCAACGATGTCCTTCTCCTTTCATTGTGAGGACTGTGAAGGCCTGGTGAGAGCCTAGAGGTACTAGGAGATAATAGGACTGCCTTGTAATTTCTGACTGTCTACCCCTCCCCGATTCAGGTCATTAGAGTTATTTTGCAACATTCTCTTAATAACCTGCAGACGTTCTCCTCCGAGCTGAAATCATACGCTAAAGGCCAAGGTTTAGGGAGATGAAGACAATGCTGATAATGAGCCCCTGATTGATTAAAAGTAAATACATTTTTATTCAGAGAAAAGGGCATTTGTTACCACAAACATTTCACCTTCAGCGCAAATAGGAGTTGCGCTTACATTTACTAAGGGATTATAGCAGCACTACAACTAATTACTTCCCAGCAGCTATTGGCCTCAGGTTAGATGTAAGCTACTTCTGGCAGTATGTGGTGCGGGTTTGTGTAAAAGGGGGCCCACATTTTCATTGTCTTGGTAGAAAACACTGCCACGGTAAGATGTGAGTGAGTCTACTATGCATAATGCAATACAAAATAAGAGCTTATTACAAGGAGGAGACTCAAGGAGATCAAACAACATTAGGCCGTGCCACCATTTTATGTTATGAGGGAGATATTAATTATTCTGTTTGTATTTCACAGATGGCCTCGAGTTGTACAATTATCACATAGGAACGTGCACATGACTTGCTGGAGACAGATTCCAGATTCATACTCCTTGATTACCTTCAGTTACATGAAGTCAGACGTATATTCCTTATGTGACCCATGCAAATTATAGCACGCTTTTGATCAGCAGAATGTTATTTTTCCCTGAGTTATTTATCAGATCTTTGGTGTGAGATTTTTTTTTTTTTCTGGAATCGCAACACATCTTTGCTATTCTTAAGTGAATCTCTGAACTTTCTACTCTTCCATCCTGTGTTACATAATTTTGCTGAGCCGTTGGCAAGTGATGAGATTACTTTAAAATATCTATTAGGATTCAAAGGAGGAGGTTCATCCAGGTCCAGGCAATGAACTGCCCTGAAATTATTGAGTTATTCATAACTTTGAGCAGTTACAAATTACTGCTATTAATCGAATACTGTAATTACAACAAGAACTAGGTCTTGTGGTGTAATTTCTCTTGTGGATAGTTTTTAGCGCACGTCTTAGGGAGTGGAAACTCAGGGCATGTGGAGAAATGGCTGTTGCAATCCTGTAAAAATATGTGATGTTTCCTAAATGAAATCTGTTCTAGATCATGATTAAATAAAATACCTTGGATGACGGACAAGTCCTTACTCTGATTAAAATAGTGCGGGAATGGTGTCTTCTGGCCAAAGTGAATACTCTTACTGGTTGGACTATTTTTCACCATGACATGAGGAAGATCATCCTTGAAGGTCTCTCATCAGAAAGCTTGTTTTGACAATTGGCCTGACTGACTGTAGAGAATCCCTTTGATGCAAACCATCAAGTGACTGGCCTCATAGACCATACCACAGAGCAAGTGGAGAACTCAGAGCACCTCAGTGCAAGTGTCCAATAGCCCTGGGTTATCACCAAGCAGAAATGCAACACCGCAGACTGGCTGCTTCTTTCACCTAGACAGTTAGTGTTGGCACCACTAAAATGCCTTCTGTGCCATGGGTTTTGATGTATCTTGAGTACAGAAAGCACTTAAGAAAAATCTGGGTACTCTAATTGCAAAAACAAACAGATATTCAAGCTGTTGGATTTATTGCTTTAATTCCTGATGGTGGAGATCAGCACACAAAGTATTGCAAAGTATCCTCCACGGCTGGGCATAGCAGCTGGGCATCAAACTGGTGTTCATTTCTGTGTATCCTAGCTGCAGCAAAGGTGACTTCAGCCTCTGTTTCCTAGTAGCCATACCCCTCTGTTCACCATACCTTGAGAAGGAGGCCTTCTGGAGGGTATTTAAACCTGAGATATTCTTACACTTGTATTATCTTTCACATAGTCAGTGAGAGGCAAATAGCCCTACATCCAGTCCAACCAGAATTAAATAGAGTGATTTAGGTCTCATACCATGTATTTTTGACCTTTCTGTTGGAAGAATAACACTGAGCTTGTTTAAGAGTAAAAGATTGATGTACACTTTGTTCTGAAAGCAATGTTATAAAAATGGTACCTTCTTACTCAGCAGATCTGTTCCTGTTGTGTATTGAGAATCACTGCTGCCTGCGTTTAAAACTAAAAAGTTTATGGTTTTTAGCCCTGCAAAACCAACCCTCTTCAGGACAAGTGAGCTGGTTCCTCTTTATTGTATTATTAATAAAACTCTGTACTCCTTATCAGCTACCAGGCCAGTCAGTGCACACCCTGATTGTTAACAAGTGCTTCTGGATCTCTCCCTTTTTCACCTTTAGTGTTGGCATGAGTGGAATTTCATTTTGTGTAGAGGCCAATAATATTTGCACAGCAATAATTCTTGCATATTTTTGCTGGCAGAGATTTCACGACCTGCAGGTGATGCATTGGAAGGAACCTTGCTTCTGTTTGACCTTGCAGTGGAAAAAAAAATAAGACAGGTAAATAGTGGAAATCTGCTAAAAGCAAACTTCCACTAAAGTGAATGGGAGTTTAAATGCAAAAGAAGTAAGCAAAGTGCTCAGGATTTGGCCGTGAGAAAGGCTATTTACATGAAGCATCTCTTAAGATGCTACCAAATGGACTATAAAATACAGATTTCTTAGCAGAGGTCATCTTTTACAAGAGGGCAAACATACAAGGCAAACTCTCAGCACTGAGTGTGTTTTTACAGTAAAAACAACTTGTTTGCTTAGGTATGGATTAGCTTTCCAAAGCAAGAAAAACAGGAAAATGTTAAAACACCATCCACAGCTGCTGGAGCTAGTAGGCAGATTCAGAGCTTCTCCCCTTTCTCCCCCACACAGTTCCCCACAAAGGAATCAACGCTTGTGAGCAAAGTGATGCAGAAACCAGGATCTTTCCCATACCAACTGGAGAAGGTGCCCCACTGAAACTGGAGACAACAAATAACAGTGCATGCCTGGATACTAGTTGCTGGCTGAGGTCTTCATATAGAGAGTCTTTCTTTTAATGAAAACATTAAATTTCCATCTGTTTTGGTTATAATATTTAGAACTGTTTTTATGATCTCAATTCAGGACGACTGTTCCAACGCCACTAACCAATATGGTCCTTTTACTGTTATTTCTCATTAGGAGGTTGTCCAGCCTGTTGTCTTACAGTGATCAATGTGAGTAAGGACGTACTCCCCAGCGTATGACGGCGTGCTGCCTACTACAGACTTTGACAGCATTTCCAGTCCTCCTACCAGACAGATGCCAAATTCAAAGGTTGTAAGAGAGAGTTAATGCGCTGGAGTTGTTAGACTCTAGGGAATCTGGGTAAAATCCCTTGTGGGCTCCTGAGTTTTGAAAAGGAAGATCAGAGACCTGCTGCTGTTACAGGAGTTTGTCGAGGAGCAGTGGGGGTCAAGCAAGGTTCTCTCAGTTGCCCAAGCTTGTACAAAGGGCAGTTAAAAAAGACAAAGATGTTTCCCTGTCGTCTTGTCCTCCAAGCTTAATTACTTATTCCTCGAACACTTCTGTCCAATATGGTGAGACAGGCGAGAAATTTGGAGGAAAGCTCTTAGAGGGACCGACTGGCACCACCATGTGTTTACAGTGCTCACGGGGTGACATTACTTAGGTGCTGCAACCTCTCCAGACACACTTAGTGCAGCCTGAAGTGTGCCTTAAAGAGCACACAGACCTCTGTAGAACCCCCCCCACCCCACCGCATGCCACGAAATTCATTTGGATATGATCCCCACAGCTGCAAATCCACCTTCCGTTACCATTACATATTCTATTAGTCTGCCGCGCTTCCCCTTTAGCATACATCAGTGCGGCTCTTCATTTCAGTGTTATTAATTTTTGACATGAAGTCGCTCTAAACACGGTAAATACAGAAAGTAATTGGTATGTTAAACAGGAGAAGCATAATGAGTCTCATGTACAAACGCGACTCGCTCTTGCTGCCGAGCCGGACTGAAACAGAATACACAATGGCGCTGCCAATTTCAGTAGGAACTTCTTTACCAAGTCCCCGAGGTTCACAGGAAGTGCCTCGACCTCTCCTGTACTTATGATACATCCAGCCACAGTTTAATGGCTGAAATGACTTTGAAGCTTTCCCAGTGGAACCAATTTTCACCCTCTGTGAATACAAGCCCCAGCCTTTCAGCAAAGAGTTTAGTTTGGTGATAAGTTAACATGTGAGGCCAGCCTGAGAATAAATTTTGAGTGTAGCCCTGATGGTAGGGCTTTCACATTGTGACTCGTGGTGACAACGTAGGGCTTTTTTGGGAGAGACACTCCCTCCAGACTAACACTGGCTGATGGGATATTTTATCAGCGAGGAGAGAGATTCCTTGCAGCCAACAAGGCTGCTGCTGGCCTGCCAGCATGGATGGCAAATCTCTGCTGGGAGGGGCACAGAGGGAAGCTGTAGCCCGTCTCAGCCTGGGCTTGTGGTGATAATTAGTTGATTGTGAAATACAGGGTGTGAGTTTTAAGGCTACAGATAAGAAATTCTCCTCTAAATTTGGCTATAAGTCAGCAGGAGAGTGAGATACATTAGAAAATGTGAGGAGAATAGTTGTTAGAAAAAAATATATACCAACAACTTTTATATAAGGTTCAAAATAATACCCATCCCAACTTGTCTCTTTCTCATAATTTTAGCTTTTTAAAATATTCTAGATTTCTAGTTTTGCCTTGGGAATAATACACACTAAATACAGTTATTCCAGCTCTTGTGTTATAGTTTCAAATCCAATCAATTTTTTTTCTTGAATCAAGGATGAAAGATCAGATCAAAATTACAGGACAATCCAGAATTAACAAAACACATACATGCTGTTTGAGATGCCATTTTTCCTGACAGCTCTAAGCTTTTTCTTCTAGTGGTAAATCACAAATAAAAGACAGACACACTTGGCAGCAGGATGGGACCATATTTGGCCAAGAATGGAGCTGACACACATCAGCAAAATGCCCACAGACAGCATAATCAGGAATCTGACCTGTCTGCTGCTCTACCAATGGTACTGCATAAATAATTAATTGTACCTGCCAATGTAACGCGTAACACCAGGTAGCTCTTTGCTTTTTGTTTTCTACCACAAGCCTTGATCTTTTTCTGTGTTAGCTGTCGTAGAAGAAGAAACTGGAAGAAAGACAGCAGACCCTTGTTACTTGTGTAATAGCCGACCTGCTTTCTCAGGTTATTCTTGAAGAGGGATTGTTGACATGATACAACATAGCTCAGCAGTGCCTGGCAGAAAAAAAATCAGCAGAAAAAGAAGTATCTGGCTACCTTAATCTGAGTTTGGTGCATGAACCAAAAGAACCCACAGACAGAATTTTTGCTTGGGACATTTAAAATCTGGCATTATAATGTCACATAAAATAGGGGCTAGGAAACAAGCAGGAGCTGATAGCAGGATAGATTTAATGGCACGACAGTTTCTTTCTATTTGATTTTATGCTGTGAGTTTCAGAAGAACCCTGAAAACAGTCTGGAGATAAATTTTTCCTATTCTTTTTCTTTTTAACACCTTTGTGATTTAATTTAAGAATAACATTTCATTCTGGACCAGAAGACCATGGTGTAAAGCTGACAGCTGAGACCTGAAGCACACATTCTGCAATTCAGCAAGTGCATAAATAAAAAGGACAAGTTAGCACTAGTATCTTCTCTGAGGAAGCACCTGAGGTAAGCTGCAAACGCTGAAATGAAATATGGAATTCAACTGAGGTGCCTATGAACAGTTTCAGGTGAGCAGCCAGCAAATATGTGTCCCTTTTCCAGGGGTCATGGTATTATTACCATTTCAATTTAACATATGTTTTCTGAACGAAGATGGAAGCCTTGCCCAGTGTAACTCACATAGCTCTGTTAAAGAGACCATAAAACTCACAAAAAAAAAAAAAAAAAAAAAAGAGTTAGAAAACCCAGCGCAGTGATTTCAAGAGTAACTCCCAGAACCTACATGAATAGCAAGCCTTAACGATGCAGAAGCTGGACAAGAGCATATGATCTCATAAGGGATATGGTTTCAGCCTGGGCCTGATAAACTCAAGTACATAAACTTGCACCTGCACTTTCCAAGTGCAAACACCTGGCTTTGCTTTATAGAAAGAGTCAAAAGCCTGCATGCTCTCTTTCAACAGCCTTTTGTACGTGCAAGGATTGGAATCTGCAAATCACATTCCTGGACTGATACCCTAATAACTGCAGTCCTTCTTCTGGCTATGCTGTCTTCAGTACTTCACTAAATGTTATATGTATTCACTTTAGAAAAATCACAGAAAAGTCATCTTCAATCACAGGCAAAGAAGGAACAAATCCGGAGTCTGAAACTTTGCTCCTGATAGATTTGCCATCAAATAAGGGTTACATTTACGTACCAGGTTACTGAGCACTAGTTAGCCGACACTGCAGAAGCATTCTCCAACTCTTGTTCTCAAGCAGAAACCCTAATCTAGGACCTGATCTAGGCTCAGACGTCACTGTACCTCTTAGACCCTTCCTTGAGCTTGTCTGACTGTTGATACCAGCCCAAATGTCCAAAATCTAAGGAGGCAGCTTGAACTGTTTCTGAATTTTACAGAAGAGATTTAATTTAAATGGAGATTCTTCAAATCGGGAAGTTTGGTTTAGAAAGATAAAGAATCAAGACTTGAAACTGAGGATTAGGGTTTGTGTTTAGACTTTTCATTAATTTGTAATGCACGACCAAGATGAACAATGGTACCAACAATGGCGACTCTTCTCTGTCAAACACAACCACTCAGTCTGCAGGGCGACGGGCAAAAATATCAGCAGGAAACACCCATTGATAGAGGTGCACAAACACGTCAGGTGGAACCTCTGAAATTTTCTGAAGTGGCTTAGCTCCTTTTTAGATGCCATCAAAAGCAACTAAAACAAAGCTCTCAGAGCTGGCTGTGCAGTACCCTCCATGAACAGCTTGAATTACCCAGCCCATGGTAATGGTCTGCCACAGAAGCTCTAATCAAGTGTGTGTCTGTGTGTTTTCTTTTCACGAGATGACAGCTCCCAAGTGAAAGGACACTTCAGCTCTGATAAAACTTTCCTTCTATTGTTTGAATTTTGTTTGTTTTTTCAGCAAACCCCAGCGCTGCCTCTGCTTTCTGTGCAGGCATATATTTCCCATGCTTGCGCGGGGAGGCCAACCAAAGTCTTTGGAGGCTTCTCAGTAGTATTGCCTGAAGCAAATACCACAGCTCAGTAGCAATTTAATATTGTAATCAGGGAGCAAACTGTGCAGTTTTGGCACATCGTGATAATTATTAACAACATGTATTAGTGTTGTGATTCTAGTAACTAATATTTACAAAAGGTTCCCTATATGGGGAAGACCTCACCTAGACCAAGCAGTTGAGCTGCTCCTGAGTGATTGTCAGTGGGCCTTTAAGCCTGTGCTCATGTTTGCTGTTTAAAGATAAAACATCAATACTTAGAAATTGTACTTCAAAAGGCCTATTTCATGAATAATAAATTCTCAGGGTGTAAAACCATACCAAGCGCCAGAACGTTTTGTGAATTTATGGGGAAGTTTTCCTGTGGAAAAAAAAAATCCTGGAAGATAAGATTAAAAAAGCACATCTCAAACTCCCTAACATAATATAAAGGAGATTGGATTTAAACATTAAATCATTCCAGCTTAGGATTTTTGTTTCATGCCACGATGTGTCTCTTTCTCCTGCTTTCCCATTGCTATTAGAATTGATGACCTTATGAACCCCAGTTCAGGACTCAAAGGCAAGGGCAGATATAGGCAACAACAAAATGTTCTCTGAACTCAAAATCTGTAACTGACAAATTAAATTTCTCCACGAAGTTATTACATCCAGGCTGACTCAAGGTTGAAGCAAAGCTGCATATGCCTTTGTGTCTTATGCAGCTCTTGTTGGTCTATGAGTTCTTCACCTAGAAGAGCATGGTGGTAAGGAGTGAAGGTGCTTGGGTGACACATTAGTACCAAACACAGACAGCTTATGCAGTATGCTTGACTAACTTTGAACCCCATAGCATTCCTATTCGGAGTACATACTCATATTTTTTTCAGTAACCAATTGTGTGCTTTTCCAAGTAGGCAGGGACACAAATACATTCTTGACATGGAGTCTCTTTCTTCTAGTCTGTGAGCTGTACCACATCACTGACATGCATATATGCACAAGAGGAAAAAAAAAAGCTCTTTATTTTCTAATAGGAACATAGTTAGAAGAAATATTTTCTTATGCAACTTAACCTCTGTGTAGTTTCTTCCCTTCAAGCTCACCCATATTTCATATAATTTTTCTGGCAGTATTCAAAGTGCCTTTTAAATTATGTATCCTTTTGGCCAGTATGCCAGACTTTTAGTCTAAAAGACTAGACTTCCCTACAAAGAAGTCATGATTTGACATTGTTTATTTTGCTGTATAATCACATTAGATAAGGTAATATCACAAAGATGTCATGAAACAACCATATGTAAACAATACATTGCCATTCCTTTACCAATTGTTTAAACAAATCCACAAGTAAAATATATCTTTACCTTCAGGTAGTTCCTGTGTCACAGCAGCCAGACATTAACACATATTTCTTAAAATTCAGACCAGTACTCAGTGTTATATCAATGTGGAAAACAAAGATGGTTCTCCTGATTTGTTTGCAATATACTTACCAGCCAGGAGATGACTGATGGATGCTGGCAGGGAGTAAAAGTAACCAGGGAGGCGGTGTTGGATAATACAGTCAGTGGTGGTCGCAAAGCACTATGACATACCAAAAAAAAAAAAAAAAAAAAAAAATTACAGAGGCAGAACAACAGGCAGAAAGAGACAGAGAAGACAAAGAAAAACATGATTTCAAGAAAAAGGTAGGGGAGTGATGTCTGAAGCTGTTCACAGGTTAAGGAGGGCAGAGCTGGCGATGAAGAGGTCAATGAAGACTTCACCTGACTGCAAGGCACCGGAGACAGGTTGAAGGAAGTTTTCTGGGGAGGGGAGGAGGGAAAACACCGGAGAATGATGCATCTGATGTGTGTAGGGACAAGGTAATAGCTGTAGTGGGAACTGGGGTCAAGTACACAAATTTATGAAGAAAATAATATTAGTATTAGTGTATATATAGTATTAAAGATCTTGGTAATGTTCGCTATGTAAAATTTGACCATATCAAAGGACAATATAATCTAAAAAATTTCTATCAAGAAACAGTAAAATGGCATGCTTTATATTTATTTTTATATTTTACAGAATACAAAAAGGAAAAAATACATTTAATGATAATCAGCTAGTGTATGCCCTTTATATGTGTAAACACAACTCATCCAAGTCTAAATTATAAAACACAATATTCATATGTATTTCTTCCCAATTTATTGTTTTACCTGCTTCGTTCCAAGTCCGTATTTTAAGATTAATAAAGCAGCCACTCTAAATTCCATTATTCTCACATGTTACTGCTAGGGCATATAGGCATAACATTAGTTTTTCTAAATTCCTTTAATTAAAGTAATTATGTCAAAGATACTGTAAGCACATTAATATTTTAAGTAAACATTTGTGTTTGTTTTCAGAATTAGTTGAAAGGGGAATTTGGCTATAGTTAGGGTTCTTTATTGGTTCTGAGTGCTGTAATGAAGAAGGGGAAAGGTACGTGTATGCCTGTCTAAGTATGTGCTTAGTCTTTCTAACCTGCTGTGAAAGCACCAAGTTAAGGGGACTAAGTACCCACCTAAAGGTAAGCACGTGCTTGACTGTCTTGCTGATCTGAGGCTAGAGACAGTAGGATGATGAGGTTTCTGAAAAGGCTGCTGGCACACTCACCACATCAGTTCAGGGATAGCAAATAACTTTTTCACAAGCAACTTAGCAACTGAAATGACCAAGGATTAAGTTATGCAATAAATTGGCTTTGGCAGCAAAATCAGCTAAAAATCTTTTTTTTTCTTTCTAGTGGAGACTTAATTCCAGCAAACCAGTTCAAAGCATGGCAGTGGTACCATCATGACTGCAGAGATGATGAATTTTGGCCTAAGAACAAATGCCCTCCAGGGCACAAGCAGTTATTAAGTCAGGTTCATGGTCAAAGCTGTGGAGTTGTATCCTGTGTCCCTTCAAAACGTATTTTGTAGTTAGACGCACAAAAAAAGCTTCTGTCTAATACTGGCCTGACTCTCCCTGCAGGTGCCCAAGTCTGAACTTGTGATCCTAAAATTCCTGGATAATTCTGGAGGTGCTAAAGATGCTGATACTAAAATGCACCTTATAGTGGATTTCTGAAGTTCAGCTTCTCTGTATGGCCAGAAACGCTTTTATCATCCTTGGCAGTGTTTGGCTTCTGTCTCAGTCTAATCTCTTTTGAGATTCACAGATGAAGAGTCTTTTCAGTCTCTAAGTGGAATGCTGTTGCAGATAACCTGCAATGAAGATTAGAGGGAAGGGGAGGAAAGGAGGAATTAACTCTACGGTCCTTTCAGTGATTAAAAACCCCACACAGTGGCAGAAATTGGGCACAGTACTGAATAGTTAGCATAAGCTGTTGCCATTACTTCCTTCGTACATACTGTGGTTCGATATTCTATAGTATAAAGCAAATGGTCTGAATTCCACATTATACCATAACAA
Organism: Chlamydotis macqueenii; assembly: GCF_036417535.1. Taxonomy (NCBI): domain Eukaryota; kingdom Metazoa; phylum Chordata; class Aves; order Otidiformes; family Otididae; genus Chlamydotis; species Chlamydotis macqueenii. The sequence goes on along the minus strand of NC_141557.1, from coordinate 114,876,966 downwards.
GCTACATAATGAGGTAAAACTCAAACAAACAAACAAACAAAGTTATAACTGGGAAACCTTCAAGAAAACGTTAGAATAGTTGTGAATTTCTTGAAATCTTGAATGTTACCCCAGCAAGACCCAAAATCTCCCTGTTTTCCCATAAATGTTGAGAAAGAAAGTCTGAATACTCTTGCCTCTCAAAAGAAATTACTCACCCCAGGCAAATAGATGACTAGAACTTTGCAAAGTTGGGATACACTCTGTTGTTATGAAACTGTGTACATACAAAAGACAGTCTGCCTATTAATATTTATAGATGAGAACAGTTAAGCAAACACTAAAACTCCATAACTTTTGCCAATAAAATATCAAGCTTGCTAAATACGTGCATACCTACATAAATAGATTGCATTTTCAGCTGGGAGGAAGGGTCAGAGGTGGCATCTCTGAATAAAGAGCTCTCAGATCAGTTCTTTCCCATCTCTTCCAGTGCTGCTGCCTCAGGCTCTGGGGTTTTTTTTGCCTGCTAAGGCCAGCTGCTTCCTCATCAGTTGGACCCTCCACCATGGCCCAAGCTGCCTCGGGGATGGCGAGGGACCACCTCCACCGGGGCCAGCCAGGCTCTCCTGGCTGCGTGCATGCATGTGGTTTATCTGCCTGACGGGCCTGGCCAGCAAGGCAGAGCCGCTCTTCTCTTCTCACTTTCTTATCTTTCCCTTGCTTCCCCAGCAACAGTGACCTGCATCACCTTGCCTGAGTGCATCGGCTTTGCTACTGCCGGGACCCAGCGCAGGCAGCTGTAATCAGGTGTTCTGCCCAGCTCCTGATGTTTTTGAGTTTATCACTGCTTACCCTCCCGGTTGTTCCTGTGACTATCAATAGCACAACATCCGGAGGCAAGGCACTGTGCCTCCTCATGTCTAGACTTTCATGGGTTTATGCCTGAACAATGATGTACAGACTGGGGCTGCTACAGCAGCAATATAGATCCCTCAGTTTAGTTGCAGCTATGTCTAACTCTTCAAGAAGAATGCAAGGCAAGAGGGCACATACAGCACACAGAAGCCTTGAAATTGCCCATTAATACTCCAAACTCCCTGATTAAGAGAGCTGCTGGTTCAGGTCGGTGCCTTATTGTGTCTTCAGTGGGGCTGCTGTGGGGCTGCCTCTGCTTAGTGCTCTACAGAGTCCCTGTGGTACTTCCACTTGAGCTCACTCTCCCAAGGAACAGATTTCACAAATCATAAAATCATAGAACAGTTTGGGTTGGAAGGGACCTTTAAAGGCCATCTTGTCCAACCCCCCTGCAAGGAGCGGGGACATCTCCAACCAGATCAGGTTGCTCAGAGCCCCATCCAACCTGGCCTTGAATGTTTTCAGGGATGGGACATCAACTACCTCTCTGGACAACATGTTCCAGTGTTCCACCACTCTCATTGTAAAAAAATTTTTCCTTATATCCAGTCTGAATCTGCCTCCCTCTATTTTAAAACCATTACCCCTCATCTTATTGCAACAGGCCGTGCTAAAGAGTTTCTCCAAATGGTCTTCTTAGTTGAGGATTTTTAGTCATACTTCCTCAGTAAGAGAGCATGGGGTTTATTTAGCATGAGAAGGGTCTGAGAAACATTTCATGGGTTGCAATGAATGGCTGAGACCATCACTCAGTGACACAAAGATCACAGAAGATGGTGTGAGACAGATAATTTCGGCAATTCTAGGAAGCATCCTGGAGTGGAACAGAAAGGACCCATTTGGGCTGGCCCCAGGTTCTCCTGCGATGCACGTTGTGGGAGTCCTGTCTGCCAGGTGTAACCCAGGGCTCTGATTTTTATGTACTCAACCAGCACTCAGCATTTCCTCCCTGCTCTGACAAATGCTAAAATCAGAAGTTGTTAAATCGGAAGTATTCAAAAAGCAAGAACTTTATTGAATTATCATTCCGGAAACTGTTTTTGGAAGGAAAGTGTCACGACTGTCAAATCATTCTGCTTAATTGAAGTGCCAGTAAATTAGGGCTACTGAAGTTTTATGAAAACTGAAGTTGAAATTAAATTTTTACAAACACATCAGACTAAAATATTCAGCTTTATCCATATTGGGTTGTTCTTGGGTTAGTGGTTTGAGCAAAATTTTTGAGATCTGAGTTTGTGACAGGAAAATATTGCAAAATCTCCAATATTGACACAAAAGAAAGCCTGTTTCCTGAATAGTCCTATATGTGACACAGGACATAATGAAGTGGTTTCCACCATCCTTTCACCGAGTTTTAAAGTCCTTTTTAACAACATGCTGATGTTAGATGTTTTTCAGTGGAAATATTGCCATCATTAACATGAAGAAAACTGTAGCATCCTTCCCACCCTCTTGGAGCAACAGCAAGATGATGTTGAACAAGGACTTGCAAATTGCATTTTGCATGTACAATATATAGGTTTCCATACACAAAACTTCTTGCAGGGGATCCAGTGTGGAGCGGATTGCTGAAATGCTCCTTGGCATGTGTAGAAATTCCCTTCAAACTAAAAAGCTGGGGCTGGGAGTGGTAATATTGCCTCTGATGATTTCTGAGTCTGAACTAAGTCCGACGCAAGGCCAGATCTGGCAGGTAGAATTTTGACTGCCTCCCTGCGTATCCTGGTGGAAAGTTTCCCTTCCTGCGGCAGGTCAGAGAACTTGCAAGGCCACATCACCACTCACCGGAGCACAGTGCATTTTTCTCTCTGAGATGCAGTAGATGATACAGCTAGAAAGACTGCTTGACATCTCCCAGTATGAAACCCTTCTGGAGCAGCCCAGAACTCAGACCAACTTTAATATTAAAAAAGAATACCTTTTTCCTTATATCAAGACAGAAAGTCAAGACTTCGCACACTTTCATTTTCATTCGCACACTTTTTCATTGAAAAAACTCCAATCTGTGAACTCGGGAGGTTTCACAGCAATACTCCAGACCTGTGCCAAGAGATTCTGACTCTAATTCAGGAAAGGCACTAGTTAATTTTGATATCTCAGTGCTCTCTTTGGTTCTGTTGTCATAATTAGAAAGTCAACATTTACCCACATCTGCCATGAGACCTAGGAAAACTATTAGTTGCAAATAGCTGATTTGTTGAATTTAGCTCTCTTTCCTGATTGTGGTTGATCAACGACCACATTTTAATTTCTATTAATTTTATTCAGTGTATAAATTCTTCTGTGACTTGTTCATGTGAATATATTTCAGCCTATGTATTGATTACAGACTGGATGGCATATCAGAGTTTGTGAGTCGTAATTCACTATTCAGTTTGTATGTGCAGGATCATTTGAGTCCCAGTCTATTGTTTCTGGTCTCTAGGTGAATAGTCTTCAAAAATATGAAGTGATTTCAAGATCACTTCTGCAAACAGTTTGGAAGCTTGTTGGAAACAAAATTCACAGGAGTATTTGTTTCACTGTCTTTTTAAATATAAATTTATGAACAAACGTTTCTCCTATATATGTGTATGCAAAGAAACCTGGCAAACTCCTATGGAAAACAACAGAAATATTCTCACTGAAATAAAAAAGAATCTCATGAAGTTCACTGTGGATAAAATGAGAGACATTACTGTTCAATTAAATGGGTGAAAATTTTTGGTTAACTTTTGTCTTCCTTCGATTTTTAAAACTGATCTCCAGAATTGTCCTTCTTTCCTCCCTGCCCTCATTATTGACCCACCTGTAGGCATCTCTCTGGTCTCAGAGACATCTCAATACTTTTTTTCTACTCTTCCCAAATGACAGCATGGGGGGAGGCTGAGCGTTTTAAAAAAATCCTCAACATTGCAATGCTATTTGAGAAACGCAAAAAAAAAAGAACACAAAAGGCAGCTGCATATCTTTTCCTGAAGCATCCAGAAGTCTCTCGAACAGAGGGAAGTATAACACTAAGTACAGCCCATCAGACACCCACCAGCACTTGTGTGTGGAGACAACACAACTGAAGACCATCAACCCGAGGTCACCATCAACCGCAGCCCATGCCCAAACAGCTCTGCCCAGCTTGCCGGCAGAGGCATCAGTGCCTTTTAATGGCAAATGCCACGCATTTCTTTTAGATGGCAGCATGGGCCAGTTGGTATTAAGTGTGTTAATCCTGAACTGCCTTACGATCCTCGCACTGACTGCTAAGATCTGCAGGGAAATACATCAAAGCATAGAACGATTTGGGTTGGAAGGGACCTTTAAAGATCATCTGATCCAATCCCCCTGCAAAGAACAGGGACGTCTCCAACCAGATCAGATTGCTCAGAGCCTCGTCCAACCTGGCCTTGAATGTTTTCAGGGATGGGGCTTCCACCACCTCTCTGGGCAACCTGTGCCAGTGTTCTACCACCCTCCTTGTAAAAAATGTCTTCTTTATATTTAGTCTAAATCTACCCTCTTTTATTTTAAAACCATTACCCCTTATCCTAGTGCAACAGGCCCTGGTGTAAACAGTTTGTCCCTGTCTTTCTTATGAGCCCCCTTTAAGTACTAAAAGGCCTTGAAGTATTGAAACATATACTGCCTAAGGGGCTCTCGTGATGCCCTGCCACTGCCATGTGCTGGGAAGCTTCGAAATAGCACTGGAAATGTTATTTTGAAAGCATGTTATTTGGAAATGTGCATACAGGTGTATGTGTATATATACACACACACACACCTATAGAAGCCAGGGCCGGGCCTTGGCCCTGTAACCTGGTGGATCATTAACGGCAGCACCCGCGGGTCCCAGGGGCCCCAAAAACGTGGCGCTGTTCATAAATTATGTACAGGCTGGGCGTCCCGTCTTTCTCCTCGCACTGACACGACGGCACCGGCCCCCGCACCCTGCCGCGCCCCTCTGCGGGCCGCCCGGCCGGGGCTGGGCCGGTGGGGCCGGGGGCCGGGGCTGGCGGGGCCGGGGCCCGCGGGGCGGCCTCACGCCGAGAGCCGGGAGCCGTTGCCATGGCGACGCCGGCAGAGCCGAGCCGCGGTGAGGGAGCGCGGCCCTGCGAGCGATCGTATCGATTAAACAAGCTTTCTATATTACTATTTTTATTTTTAATTTTTTTTTTTTTTTTTTTAGAGCAGAGAGGCAGTGGGGCTGGTGGCCAACTACAAGCTAGGCACAGGCAAAGCACTGAGTGGAGCTCTTATGGAGGATGGCTGTTGTGGCCCTTCGCTGTCCCTGGGAGCGGGTGACCTGGCCTGTGTGGTTGTTCTCCAGGGTGAAGAACACCCTCCACACCACACACCGTAAATAAAGCATGTCCTCCCGGTGCCGAGCCCCTGGCGCGTTGCCATTCTGATGGTGGGCCGTGAAGACGGCTTGGAGATTAAGTTAGTTTGGTTTTGCGACATTTAGGGGCAGCACTAGTCAGTGGGGCAATGCTTGAGCCCCACTTGCCAAGTTTCCTAAATTCACTCTCCATCTGTGGACACCTCAGGTCATCCCACAGGGATCCCTCAGATGGTGGATAAGGATCTTCCTGCTGGAGGAGCGGCTCCTGTAATATTCATTATCCTCAGCCTGACCTCAGGTGAGGATGCAGTGACCCCCTCGTAATAACAGGACAGCCCTTGCTCCCCAGCCTTATGACCCGTGCGGCTGCGTCCGTGCCTGTGTGGTCCTCTTGCCTCCCCTGTCTCGGGAAAGCGGCACAATACGGTGCAGCAGTCTGCCGGCGGTTCTGTTACCGAAGGAATTCATGCATCTTGCATCTTGAAGATGCATTATTAATGCCTGGACAAATCACATCAGGTGGAGCTCAGCAAGTCCCTGGCACTGCAAAAAGGAACAAAGGCTGGTTCTACAAGAGAGAGAAGGATGAGACAAATTATAACAGCTGGGAGTTTCTTGTCAGTAAGATGGCACAAAAACAGAAATGCTAAAATTGTTTGCACATAAGGCAAGTTTATATTTTTATTGGGAAGAAAATTACACATTGCACTGTGAAGAAGATGCTTTAATTGTATCCTAATAAACATCACATTGTTGAGCGTCTTTGAATTTCATGGCAAACTGGGCCAGCTTGCTGGCATCCAAATTACTTCCAAGCACAGTTTTATTTAGTGTCTGGAAAGGAGTATAAAGACTGGATTTGCTAGCGGAGGGGCTGCTTCTTGTCTCCTTGAAGTCAATGGCAAAACTCCCATTCACTTCAGCAGTAACAAGATCAGGCCGGTGTTTGTAGCAATCTTCCAAAAGGAAGGAGGCAACGCTGCCTTCAACAGCTCGTGGGAAAGCATGAACCCCAGCCTCCCGGGCAGAGAGCTATAGTTCTTCATATCTTTGACTCTTGATAAGAAGATCTAATTTGTGCAGCACAGGCTTTGATGCCAGCTAATATTTTTGTCCCCGTGGTGTGAGTACTTAGACAAAATCTGGGCCTTGCTGGCTTTGTTACATTAGGAAGGGAAGAAGAGGATAAGGAACCCAAGATTTCTTTTGGAATGGCCTTGTTTGTTTACAGAGGATGCGCGCAAAGTGCCATTACAGCAAGGCAGGAGCAGGCAAGGTAGTTTATTGTCTGGAAGTGTAAGTCTGTCTTTAGTGAGCACTCGGCCAGGAAGAACTGTATTTCAGTTTCACCCCATGACAGTGCACCATTGCTTATTACTCTAGCAGGTGGCTTTCCCAATGTCTTCTCTTTTCTCATTGTTTTTCTCTCCCTCACACATCCGCCTACAAGCATATAACCCCCTAGCTGTTTTACTCACAGTTTGCACCCAGGAGAACTGCTGGGTCTGCTCTCCACTCCTGCTTGCCCTTTCTGCTCTTGTCAAGCTGAGCCATGCTTTGGGCAATGATTTCAATCATTTCTGTTGCCACTAAATTAAAGAGCACTTAATTGTTGTTCCAGTTAGTCTTAAAAAAAAGTTAATTATGAAAAACTTCTGACTTTCACCCAACCTGTGTTTTGTGATTGCCATTTCAGCACGTTGGTGCATTATTTTTCACTCCAGATTGAACGACTGGAAAGCAGTATTTTCTTTCCTAAGAGCCTCTAAGGGCACACTGATAATTTGACCAAAAAACCCCCAGACACTTCCAGACATCTTCTACCAACTTGCTATTTTTTTCTCCCCCCATATATGACTCGATAGGATTTCTATCAAAACTATTTATCTAAATAAAGAAAAAGTTATCAAAGTGATTATAAAGAACCTGAAGTAATTCTTTTATCACTAAAAGAGTATGAAATGCATTTCCACTAAGTTACTGAAAACAGATCTAGCCTTTGGTACGAAGTGGAAAGAGGAGAGTTATTTGTTAGGGATCCACACGAGATGGTAGGAGATTATTGAGATATCTCTAGCTATCACTAGAGTGATAATCACTCTCTCGGAGCCACAGAGAAAGCCTTCTGTGAAATAGGACCCAGTGAAGAGAGGGGAAAAAGGGCAAGGACGAAACAGGCAGTTTTCACTACAACAAAAAGAGAAAAATGTGTATCTAATTCTTTAATGTATTGGAAAACTGATAGTGGTGACCTTGTTTTTTCAGAACCGGGTGGGGGAGTGAAGACCATGACAGAGGAGCGGTGGTGTGAGGATTATGTACAGGCAGGCATGCACTGAGGACACTGTGGGCTTATGCACTACCTACACCCAGCCAGGAGATGGGTTAGATGAGAGCGTCTGCTCAGTGCTTACAGACAACCAAAAATATAATGTTAGCACATAAAATGAAAAGACTCAAGAATAACACTTCACATATTTAAATTATTGTCATGTAAGGGGAGTGAAGCATCATGGCATACAGCACTGTGTTCAGGATTAATCAGGCACTGTTAAGAAAAGTCAGTTATTCGGGAACAGGGGAAATAATGATCAGCACATCAAAAAGGACTGAAAGCATATGGAAGCTTCGTACAAAGAGAATCTACAAAGACTGGACCTGCTATTCAGATGTGGCAACTCTCGAGTAAGGAGCCCTTAGTTGGCCTTTACTGGGATCGAAGAACGGCAGAACACTTCAGGTGATTAAAAGCATCCCATAGGCATCTTCACCCAAAGGCTGTGCACACATACACATGGCAATTGCTCTGGTACTTGAGGCCCAGGCAGAGTTAAAGCACACTCATCAATACCTCTTGTTTCTTTCATTAAAATTCTTGTTTGATTAGACCCAAAGTGCATCTTCTGCTCGTTGCCTAAATTCTGAAATTTTATTAAATTCTGATTTTATTAAATCACAGAATAATGATTTCTAGCACATTAAAAAGGGGCATTTTTCCAAAGCTAATTCTGTGTAATCTGTCTGTTAAATAAGAATCTTCCTAGCACCCTAACGGAAATGACATTCTGTTTAAAGATGTTACCTGCTGATCTACTAGAGAAGCAGACCATCATTTTTTTTTTTGTTTGGTTTGTGTATGTGTGTGTGTGTGGTTGTTTCGTGGCTCCTGGGTAATGTTATCCATATTTTTCTGTTTGGAGAATCACTTTTCCCTACGCACTCACCAACCAACATGCAACCACCTAATTATATTTTCATAATCATGATTAAAAACCATCTAAATTATCCTGCTTGATGTACTCAAAGAGTTTGTTGATTGCTTTTTGATGTGTATTAGAGCTTTTTGCAGAGCCACATCAAATGGTTTGCTCCACAATGAAATAAAAAAAATCTTGTAATATACATATGCACATCTTTAAAAAAAAACATATATAATTTATATTCTGCTAATTAAGCTACATCAAAACCAAGTCTATCACCATGAAATAATTGTGTAAAAGCTACTCACCTATTACAAGAACATTAATTTCCACTTTACCTTTTTTTTTCAAAATATCGATTTTATCTTATACAAGGCAATTCAGCATTTCAAAGCCTCAGAGTCTCAAAGTGTTTTTCCACATCCATGGAGACCTTAATTCTTGAATACAAAATCAAGTTGTAGAATAGAAAACTCAAGTAAATAATATTTTCATGTAGAATGTGCTCCTTCTGCATAATGGATTACAAACATTTTAATTTTTTTTTTGTCTGTGTTGTTTTCATATCTTAAGTATGCCACACCAAATCTTGACAAAAGTTCTGTCAGCTGCTTCAAAGGGGTTGATAAGGGGAGGGAAGAAGGGACTTTGCAGAATTTACTCCTGATCCTGGGTTTGAGACAGATCCATGGACCATTTTACCAGAAGACTGTCACAACATACAGATGTAGGTTTGGTGCTGGTCTGGGTAATCCTGAAGACTGTTGGGACAATGTCACGCAAAGGGTCAAAATTTAGTGGAGGCTGGGATTCCTCAAGGCCATGAGGGACTTCATTAGGTTAGTCCATGAGCACGCTGGAGTTAAGGTTTGCTTCATGGCTGTCCAGCACCAATCACAAAGTCATCACTCATTAAATAATAAAAATAAAATACTGTAGGAAAACAATTAAATAATTCAAACTCTGCCTACTTGATATCAAATCTGTTGTCATAGCAAATATTCATGCGAAATAAATCTGTAGGTGTGTCAGTATGAACGGAGTGCACGCGCAAATGTCGATGCTTTGCTACAACTTGACGGCCAGCGCTCTAAGGCAAGAGCATGGAGGCTGATCACACATGCAGAAGTGTCCTCCTCCGCTGTCGCCTTCCTTAGCTGTGTATATGTCTCTGTGTGTGCACGTGGAGGCTGTCTCTCCTCTCCTGGAAACCTGTAACGTGCTGCCACTTAATCTGTGGTATCAGTGACAGCTATGGGGTATTCAAGTACAACTCCATTCAACCATATGTTTCCAGTTTGACTTTCAGTAAATGTTTAATGATCCTTTTCAATTACTGGACCAAACAGTATTTGACAAGAATGCACCTTGTCTAATACTAGCACTTAGACAGGAGTGCATTTTTTAGATAGCACTTAGCATCCACAATGTTGTCATGATATTTGTGAATGTATTCTCAGGCTGATCTTAATGACCCCATTACAAAGGTCTTCTCATGCCTTGCTGTGTTATCATCTCTCTTTCCTTGACTTTACTGATAAAGAGCTGTCAGAGTTCACCTGGGAACACTCTTACACTCAGTGGCCTGAGTTCAAGCCCTAAAGGACATTGGCTTTACTGGCATGGCTGTAACTGCCGTTGGAGAAGTAGGTTCCCCGTATGAGACCATGTGAGACTGATCCGTTGGCTTCTCTGGCTGTGTCTGATCTCACCTGCAGCCCATGTGTGTCATGCACCCCTCTGCTGTGTGTTTCGTGCATCCCTCAGCCTCCATGCAGGGGAATGGTTTCTTTCAAGCATGGTGTGGTTTTGCTCTGGCTGCTCCCCCGGGGCTTGATGTCCATGGGAGCCAAGGCATACAGCAGGAGAGGCTGTGTCCTACAGGGAAGGCATGGGCCCAGCCGTCAGGACACAGTCCATACAGAAGACACACAGATATGTAAAATAAGACAGATGAAGGAAAATTGCTATTCAAATGACTTGGCCAGATATTTGGCAAGTAGGCAATTAAATAAGCCATTGCAGGATACAGCTACAGAGCTGCCCTTTTACCTGGCATCCAAAGGTACCTTCTGTAGTTCTGAAGACAGACAATGAATTCTCCCTCTAATGTTATGCTCGCATCCTCTCCCTCTTAACTACCATCCCTTCAACCCGTCAGGGTATGAAAACATATCTTCTGCCCGACTCCTTCCTCTGCAGTAATGAACAAACAACGGGATATGGCAGCCCCTTGGTGGGCTCTGGAGAAGCTCTCGGAGCGTGCCCAGCATAGCCTGGCTAGACTGAATTCCTTGTCAAACTCTCCAAAGACTTCACTTTCTTTTAAAAGTCTTCCGGAAAAGCAACCACTACCGTTTCTATCTTGCATCAGCCTAGGGGTTAGGAAGTAGGAAACCCACATTCAGTTCCTATGCTTGTTGGAAAGAATTCAAACACACTTCTAGTCATTAGACTACAGGGTTTTTTTTCTGGGAATGCTTTACCACTCCTCATGAAGCTGCACCACTGTGCAGAAAAACGGTTTGAATTCACTGAGAGAAGGAGAAAGGGCGAGTGAAAGCATGACTCCCTAGGCTAATGATTAGGCAGCTTTTTCGGAAGTAGGAGGAGGTAAGGTCCAGTCATTTCTCCTGTTTTGTGCCTTAGCTCATGCCCGTTTCATATCATGTCCTCATTCTTTCAGTTAAACTGGTGCATTTTGGTATTTTGAACAAGAAATTATAGTCTGGTACCTACCTACTGTGCATGCTCATGGTGTTCTGCCTATGCAGTGATATTATTCTGTGTATGTCAATGAAGGAAGCTGAAATTTCTCACCTATTTCCTTTTATATAGGACGGGGATCTATGAAGCTCATCCAGTTGCAGTGAAAACTTCTCTTTTTGTCAATTTTTTTTTCCCCTCAGCCTTTTTCACAGTGTCATCTTTTATTAAGATCATATCAGCGCTTCTGGAACAGCCATATTTTATCAGGATCTCTCACAAGAAGATGAGTCAGACCATCTGATTTTATTTTGTTAAGTTCATTTTTGATTTGCTGAGTTTAGTTCGGATATGAACACATCTTGTCCAATTTATCTTTAATAAAATAAAGACATTGGCAGAGGTGTTGATCCTGGTTACACTAGTGTAAATTTGGGGTTGTGCCAATGGAGTGCTGCCAAGGCCGTATTAAAATTTCACTTTCAGCATGGCTAGAACTGCTAGCTTCTCAGGAAGTAGGCTGCCGTGGCAGGACAGGTTAGTGTCAATAGCTCTTTAATTCTCTCTTGGTTGGAGAATGTCCCAGGTAACACAATACAACCAAAGTCAGACCGGGCCAAAAGGCTGCTTTACGTAGCCTGTGGCTGACTGGATCGCTAGTTCATGTAAGCCTTGACTGACGGGGATAAACTGGTGGGATTTAATCTGTAAAGAGGGAAAAATGAAATAAACTTTGTATTGATGGTAAGAACCATGACTAGTCAATATATTTATCACCTGGCTATTTCGCAGAGTCACACAGTAAAACAAAGAAGAAATGAAGAGCATCCAACCTATCCAAACTGTATTTGCTTACAATTAGCACACACTGCAAAGCGTGTGGCGCGAAAAGGCAACTGGATGCTGTCACAGCTTTTCCCAGAAAACAGCAGTTCTGTGCAATTCCCCCCAGTTTATGTGTGTGCCCCAACATTCTGCAGCAAACGTTAAAAATGTAGATGACTTATTGATTTATCCAACCACTTAAGTACTGTGATATATCAGTATTCTGATGAATTTTCAGATATTAGCCCATGCAACGTAACTACAGAAAACCCTCATGACAGTAGCTTAGCTTTCCTTGAGACTCAGAATGGATAATTTGCACTCCATACCCAGTGAAACCTTTTATTTATTTATTTATTTATTTACTTTGCAAGTCTGGAAGCTGCTTGACCTCTCTTACTTAATTGAAGCCAGCACACATGATACAAAATCCTTTTCATATGTATTGTTGCTAAATCAGTGATAAACATGGGGTAAAATTGACCCTGTTTCTCTGGAATGAATCATGAGAAGCCTGGGTTGGTGGGAATGGCAGCCTATTGTGAACATTGATACCTCTATAATCATTGATTTACGGAACTCTTCTGTCTTTGATCAGTTATCTTCCTACCCTTTGCATGTTTATTTGGTTGTTTAATATTGCCTACACTCTAACTTGTGAGCTCTGTGGGTTAGCTATTCACTTTGTGTAATTTTGTAGTGGCATCTTGTACTCACTTAAGAGTCCTTAGAAACCCCTGCAAAGGAAAACAGCAAGGTGTGGGTTTGCAGTCTTTGTGGAGCTAAAATGCCTTTCAACATCCATGCCAGTGAATATATGCAATGCTTTTGCCATCTTATCCTGATTATTTTCATCAGGATTTGATTCATCAACTATTTTGCAAATATTTAATCCTATCAACAAATAAAACTGACTATTAAAATACCCAACACACTTTCCTGCCAAGAGTAATAGTCTCAGATGAAGTCAACACTATGGATGAATGGGGTCTGCCAGGCCTCCAGGCTTTATGTGGACCCTTTGGGACTGCCTTCCTGAAGGCCTCAAGTGTGGCTCCTTGCAAGGCAAGCCCCATGGCTCTGGAGCATGGAGACTTGACCTCTGGCTTCCCTCTCTTCCCAAATGGAAGGCCCGAATTCTGGTCTATACTTTACCCCTGCCTTGGTAAAAGCAGCAAGTTTTTGTGACAGCACAAGACAAAGCTTTTTAAAAGGCTGTAAGGCAACTTGAAAGTCCCTGGGTATAAGTAGACATCTTCATAAAGCTCTCAGTGGATTTGGGACCTTGAAGAGTGAGTGACCACTGATGGGTGGTGGGGAAGAAGTTGTGCTTTACTTTTCCTGGTAAGGACCATGGTGGGTACACAAAAACCTGAGACTACAATGCTTAGTGGGCTTGTGCTCATGCAGCAAAGCAAAACTTAACCCAGACGTGCCACAGGGGAAGTTTGTCAGCAGAAGGCTCTCTGCCAGCATGGCTGAACCGCTACTAGTATCCAAACTCGTCAGTTTCAGTATCTTTGCACTGTCCTGTCTATACTTTAGGGCTGTATTGTCCTTGGATAAACCATCCCTTTTGCCTCCAGGCTTCTTGTCAGGTGTAGGTTATCAGGAGGTCCACAGGAGCTTTGGTCCTCTTTCTCCTGCTGTGTGACCCCTGCCTGGCATGGCGTCCAGTCCCACGTCACTTGGCTGAGCTGTGTCCATGTGGAGGTGGGGATGGCTCCAGCCACGTGATGTCTGCAGAGAAAGAGGGCCTATGCCTGCCCTGTAGACCCCTTCTATCCTTAAAAGACTCTGCAAAGCCTCAGCTTTTGTATCTTACCTAAGTAGATGGCAATGTCTTTTTCTTCAGTTGTTACTGCTTGCACGGAATATGGTAGGAGTCAGATGAGATTTGGGGCCAGATGCCACAGGCCTGGGGTCTGTGATGGGTTTCCACTCATTGCTGCTCACTGACTTCACGCCCACTGTCAGGACTCTCAGGCAGATTGAGAACCACAGGCAGAGCCCACAGATGGGCCCCCCAAATTTTGTCATTGCTCAGGTATGCACACTCTGGCAACAAACTTCTTCCTCCAAGGATCAAAGAGATTTCAGCTTGTTTGCACCGGTGCTTGTTTGCACTCTCTTTTAATGATGATGGAGCAGTGAGCGTATGGCCAAGGGCTGATGACCTTGTGGTGGTGCTGGACCGTGCACCTCTGATCCTTGCTGATGAGGTGACAGGGCAATTTTCACTCCGGGGAAAGTGGTCCCTTGCATCTCCCAAGCCATTCTTGGTGAATTGCATGGGTGGGACACCGTTTACAAGTCGCTCACACAGGAACCTGGCTCTTACACCCAGAGAGGTGCAGAACACCCTCTCTGACGAGGACATTTCCTAGGTAGATAGTCAAGAAGATTTCTAAAGCTAGCTGATGGCTCTGGAATAGAAACAAGATAATATTTCCTTTCTCATCCTCTGTGGTCTGTGGGGAGGGAATAGAGACAGCCACCACTCATTTAGCAAGAGCAATTCAATTTTTAAGAAATGGGAAGAGACACTAAAAAGCACTCTGTGACTTAGGGTCATTTAAGCAGATAGCTCTGAAGCAAAACCTATGATTAAGAGCAGCACTTATTTTTATATACATTATTACATATTATTCAAATTCATTGCAACTGGAAAATAATGCATCTATCACCTTCATTTTCCATTCATTTTCTTTTAAATAGGCCCTACAAATGTTATAAAGAGTCTGAAACGTAATTGCTAGCATGGCTACCCTATCTGCAGCCAAATACAATTTTTTTTTTTATTAGAGCTCATTTTATAAATGGAATGTGGCTTGCAAGTTTGATTTCAATCCTTCTCTGCTCAGCACTAAGCCATATATTGGAGAGGTACAGCATTTGAATGTTGCAAAGATACCTTTGCAACCAGAAGGGCAAGAAAAAGTTCAGTTCTGTGAAGTGAAGGCTTAGATTCTGGAGAGCAGAGCCAAATCTGTGGAGAAAATTCTAAAATTGCAAATACTGTGGATTTAGATTGATCCTAATAATGCATTTTATTATTTAGATGTAATAAAAATTCAAATGATGTGGAAAATAGTAAAACCTCTAGTTTAGTGAGAGAGATTGAAGTGGTTTTAGACTATGCCACATGAATGCCAATATAGACAATAGAGTTTTGATAGCTATTCATCTAACATTTGCAGAAAGACATTAACAATATACCACCCTTTACTGCCAGCTGCAAACACATAATATCATTACAAATTATGTATTTAGGTTTGGGGAACATGAGACGGTTTTTGTAATGCTAATACCAAGACCATGTGTCCGGAGATACTGAACAGAGAGTCTGTGGCCCAATCCCGATCTCTTTGATATTTCTGTTGACATCAAAAGCGAGAGCCATAGGCAAAGGGTTTAACAGTGCCATCTGCAGATTGCTGTCAAATTTGCTGGGCTTTCTCACTGTTACATGACTGTGTTTTCACTTAGTAAACCACAACAGTTGAGTTGTTGTCCTTTCCATTCACTGCTGGTTACCCGAAAGTCTGCTGGACATCCTCTGGTGGAGTTTTTCCGGGAATGCAACTCCAGGCTTTCAACACTAAGTCAGTTTTGTCAACATATCCTTTTTTGTCATCATGCCTTGTTATTGACCTTTCCACCCATGAGAGGACTCTGAGCAACCGATCTGAGTTAAATAAGCACAAGGCTATTGAAGATTAAGTGCATGTCCTCTACATTAGAACTGCTTATGAGCAGTGAAACTCAGAGCTGATATCTTCCTCTCACCTAATAAAATTGCCAGAAAGGAAATACCTTCACTATCAGAATGGCTATGTGAATGAATGTGTTAGGATTAATAGACATTTTTAATGAGCTTTCCAAATTGGTTACAACAGAGAAGGCTTGTGTCCCCATAATGCCACCTCAGCATGGGAAAGATGGAAAAGAGCAAAGACTGGACACAAATGACTTTATACAAATAGGTAGTTTGTACAAGAGAGATAACAAACTAGAAGAATCTGAAAGTCACTGCATCGAAGAGCTAGTCCCGAAAGTGACATCCATGGGACACTTTAATAACGGTGAGGTATGTCCAGACCAAAACTCAGAACCTGCTGCAGAGATTTGTAAGCTATCAAAAAACTTGCATAAGCAAGTCCATGTGGCACAGCGCAAAGTTGTGGGGAGTTACCAGCTTGGGCTTCAGTCTGGGATATCCTGCATTGATACAACACTGAACCCGAGGCATATAAAGATCTGCCTTATACACAGTCAGCTTTGGAGTCCGAGCACGTCGCTCTACCACCGTACTTCTAGTGCTATTGTGGGCAATATCTGCCGGAGAGATACAGAGCCAGGCGATTTTGATTCTATTGCAAGCTCTGGCGACTGTCTACAGTGTGACATTTAACACAGATTGTTTCAGTTCTTTGTTTTCATATCTAAAATTAGGATAAAAGAATAATCATATCCCTTTGTAAAATGTATCTCAATTTTTTAGAAAAACCTCTGTGAACTGATATTTGAATCATTCTTTTATTATTAATTTATTCTTGATAAAGATTCTGAGTAAGGATTTTAATTAATAGGGACAATATGCAAATAATCCAATTGTGAGCGCTGAAATAAATCGGTTTTAACAAGTTTCATAGTCTGTCCATTCTTATGAGCTGATATTAAACTGGGCTCTTTTCTGCTTCAGAGAGAGCAGTATAACTTTACAGAAGAATTTATTTTTGAGAGGGAAAAGCAGATCCCGTAAATGAGATATTAATATTTTCTTCATTACAGCAGGGTCACATGCAGCTGCATTTTCAAAACCCAGGTGTTCTGCACTTTAGGCTGTAGGTGCTCAAACACATCCCTGCATGTTGCTCTGGCAAGGAGTTTTCAACAGTTGTCTTAAATGCTGATTTCTCCTGAAAATATGACCATATAATTACATGCTCAGATACTAAGAATTGTGACAATGGTGACTGGAGGCATGTGTACTGGTTCCCCGCTGGACACTTGGAAATTAGCAGTCCTTGCCTTTACTTCTCGACGGGATTGCTACAAACGTTGGCCTGTCGTTACAGACGGCTTCCTTTTTCTCTGCCTAGCAGCAACAGAAAAATGATGCACCCAATTACCAGTGCCACTTAAAAAAAAAAGTGCACAGTTCATTAGTTTGAATGGGCGTGCAGTTCTGACCTAGTGTGCCATTTGCATATTATAATGAGTCATTAGCATATGCTGATTACAAATCTGAGCCTAGGCCTGGCACTTCTAAAAGATGCTGGATGATGCTCTGCAGATGCTAGCTAGTGTTGGCTGTGCTCTGGATGCCGGCTCCTGCTTCAAGCAGCAGCCTGGGCCGGTTGGCTCCAAACTTGGTACCAGGAGAAGTCTACATTTCTCTCTATGGGCAGGACTGCTGAATCAGGTTCAAATGCGAGTATTTTTGAGGGAAATCATGTTGCAGGAGAGCAAAGGAGATTTCTGGGGATCAGTTATAAATGGAAACCCTCTGTGAACTGCAAAAGCTGGTCAAAAATGCATGGAGACCTGCTGACCTTTCCTAAACATGACAGTAATGTCTAGTCCATTCACTAAGAAGGTACTGTCAGAAAAAAGGCAAAATAAAAAACCTCTGGAATGGTAGTTGAAGATCTGTGTTGGAGACCTTGAAAGTGGCATAAGTAAGAAAAAAATGTATAGAACCTGATTTTTTCCCATGCCCCACACTTCTAAGAACATTTTGAACTTGGCTTACTTGCCTTGGGGTCCAGTCTCCATGGTTTTACCTACATTTGCTGCAGGAGGGACACAGCTCCTCCCTGGCTTACTTTCCACCTGCCACCGCAGAGCAGAGAGCATGGGACCCTGGCTGCCCCCCACATCCTGAGGGAGGGCAGGGGAAGGATTCGTTTGCCTTCAGGTGAGCCTGCTGGAGACCCTTGGCTGCTGCCTTCTAGGATAGAGTCACTTACAGCCCCTTGATTTTCTTTTTTTTACCTTGAGATTTCAGACTGTCCTCATTGATTCTAGTTAGTGGTGTTCCTGAGGTAATTTACCTGTTGGGTTGGCCAGAGCCCCTCACCTTTCCTCCCTGGGCTACATCCACCATACCATGTAGCATCTTTCCTGTTAGGAAATACAGTTTAGCAAGCATGAGAGCTGAGCGTGGGAGCTGGAGTTCAGGGGAGATAACTCCACCTCAGCAGAAACATTGCTGATGTTTCTCTTTTTCTTTGTGCTGACCACAAGCTGCCAGGGGAGTGGAGCAAGGCAGTGTCGCCTGCCATTCTCATGCTTTTTGGGGAACTATTCCTTTCTTCTGCATACTGAAAGCTCTGGGTGCAATAGTACATTTCTCCTGCTTCATACTTATTGTCCTCTCCCATTGATAGTCTCTCCTGCCATTACACCTACCTGGGTAAGAAGTGTGGAAAGTGCTGGGTTGCATGCACAAATCCAGAGCAATCTTTGCGTTCACCAGTCCTTCCAGCCGTGTTCGCCTCTCCTGAGTAACGAGCAGGGAGTCAACTGGATGTGGTGCTCACCATGTGCCCAGTGCCACAGCTGCTGGATATCACCTTCCCAGGTACTGGGACCCCTGCCCACCTTCCCTTCCCTCTTGCCTGGAGAGGGGAGCTACACTCAGTACTGACAACCCTCAAGAGTCAGAAATCACGTGTTGAGCACTTATTAATAGTGAGATTGGCATTGAAATTACGGGGTTTTAAAAATAGCACATTCTTTGTGCCTTCTGGTTCTGGAGCCCGCAGGGGTCAGGGTCTCTAGGGCTTTTCCTGCAAGCATTAGGCATCGCTGGAGAGGAGGAAGGCAGAGAGGAAGGGAGCACTCTCACACAAGTCTTCTGACTTCAGAGGCTGGGGCTGCAAGAAAACAGACAACAAATATTGTGGAATTGATTATAAAATCTGGCAATGCTGCAGAAGTTTTTGTCCATGGGCATAATAAAACAGGCACTGAGTAAGGGTTGAGCTTAACTGAAGATTTCGTTTCTTTCTGTTGAATATGATTTTTCTAATTCCTCCTGATCCTAATCTCTGTTCTGTTACACACAACCACCCAGAAAAACACACCTCCAGTGCATTTTCATCTTTAAGCTCATCCTGAGATTTCACTGCCCGCTACCAGAGATGATGGCTGTTATTACGTGACTCTTCATACAGGTTTCACTGCAGTCGAAGTATCCTGTTTTTCAAACAAACTTCTATCAAGTAGAAGTGATTAGCCAAATTAATGTGAAGTTAATGTCCCAAAGCAGCACAATTTGTTCTCAGAACTTCACGCGACATTTAGCTAACAGCTTAAAGAAAGGGTTCCATTTGATAAAGTGATCAGAAAGAGTCACAGCAATGAGCTCAGATGTGCGGGATTTGGTATAGTTTTTTCCCTACTATAAATTAAAGAATAAGTATCAAATAATGTATTTGGCCAGGCAAGCATACACAAAAAAAAAAAAAAAAGGCAATTTGGAAAGTTTTTCCATTTCCGTGGTGCGTCTTGGGAATGGTAGCTCTGGGAGCCAGCAGCAGAGAACAGTGCTGGGGAAGGAGGGAAAGGTTAGGCTTGAGAAGGCCAAAATGGCATACTTGAGGTGGACATCCAGATCCTTCAGCCCTTGACATGTTAACACCAATAAGACTTTAATGAAATAGCTCACTGCTCATCCTTATGCAATATGCAAATCGTGTTTGGAGCAACAAGTCCATTGGAGGACAACGGATGTCAGCTGTTTCTGAAAAGGCTCTCAGAAGAGCCTACCATAAAGGATGCTGAACACTCGTTAGTGATCTTTCCCACAGAATAAATCCAGAGAGAGAGAAGACCAAGATGGTAATCCTTTTGCAGGTGCATTGCCTGAGCTGCTTGAGAAGCGCACACAACATCTGCTCAGGCACTACCTGACTGGAGCTGAACCACTGCAATTAGTCCCTCATTTGAATGAGCACCAGAGTCAGTCACATCTTTTTAAAATCACCCCCTTGTGATTTTATCCTTTGAAGTGCTGTTTATCCTCCACTACCAGCAAGAACAGTGAGGAAATGGCTCACAGTATAACTCAGGTGTGCTGAGCACCTCGCAAGATCAGGCTGGGTCTATATGGCTTCTTGCTTATAGTTTTCAGGGTCTGCTTTGGCTGCAAACGGGACCCTCTCAGAGGGACCGTACCCCATCTGCCAGTGGGGTAGATAGCCCCTGTAACATGGCTGATTGACCGTTTGACCTACGATGGCCCAAAATGGCAGCGTGGCCATTCCAGATGGATGTTTTTAGATTGACTCATAGAGATCTCCTCTCAGTTTAAGCATCCATCTTCTTTGCAAGGACAACTCATGTTCTTTAAACTCAGGCTTCACACTTGTTCCACGTTCCTAGTACTCTTCACGTAACTGTGAATTGCTCTGCCCGTTCACCTCAGCTAATGCAGATAAAGTATGAAAAGGCTTTCAGTATAGTAAATGTGTGGAGGATGAATGTGTGTCTGTCGAGCAGAACAATTCTCCTTGCACTTCAGTATTAAAGAAATCCCGCAAATTAGCATTCCAGCAGCTACAAATCCAGCAACTTTGTGGGAAGCTTTTAAGAACATATTCCGTGGTCAGATGATTGCATGTTGGGCTAGAATCAAAAGTGATTAAACGTTGAAATTAGAAGCCTATGAAATAAGCTGGGATCCCTAGAAAATCAGTGCACAGCTTATTGTAAATTTGATTATGAATTTTTTAGGCACTAAGTAGGCAAAATTACTGTTAATCATATGGAAATTGAGATGCTGGAACTAATCCACTGAAATTAGTGGGATTTTTGCCATTGATTTCCACAAAAGCAGGATCAGGCCTACTCTGAGCAAGGAAGAGGGGCTGGAAAATTAATGTCTTGAAGAAGAAAGACTTAGGCCAGGTCTCACTATCAAAATGATGGATGGCTCAGTAAGTAACCAACCCTCGACTCTCTTTCTCTCTCCCAAGAAGGCATCATTAGCTGAAAATCTCTGCCAAGCTCAAGTGCCACATCTGTTAAAAAAAGTTAAATTTTGTTAGTCTGTAACGGAGTATCTGTAGAAGGGTTGCATTTGCGGGAAGTGCTGCTGTGGGGTGCTCTGGTCTTTTCGGCCTGCCATGGTCGGATGGCATGGGTAATCTGCAGAGACACTGCAGCCTGAAGTCAAGAAAACATCCTCACTGTGGACATAGCTTTCTTAAGAGCAGCTAATATGTTTGGGTGATATAGAGATAGAACCTCAGAATTAAAGATAAAAACCAGCTGCAATTCAGAGTGAAACAACAGCAAGCTGAAGAAAGGATTTTTTACTATCCAGAGTTCAGCCTCAGTATGTATTTACCTACTGTAGCATTTGGGAATAAGTAGGCACAGTTTATGAATCAATTATTGATGCTGCTGTAACCCCCTCCGTGGCAGGCCAGAATGCACAAATGGCCTTTGCACTTTCAAGGTACAACCATCCAATATTGACCACTATTTCCTCTGCTGTTTAACCTCCTGGACAAATCATTATCAGCTCACATTTATGGAGGCAGAGATTCCCTAATTCTCCTTTCCCCCTTTCTTGGACTCAGGACAGCAACCAAGCACAGAATGAGAAGTTAATAATCACTGTAAGCTGCCCCTGCACCATATTCTCAGGCTACTGGAGATCTTTGACAAAAATTGGTCTTGAAACTGGTTCTGCACCACACTAGCTGAGTCCTCATTCCTGAGGACTGATTTGAACAACAGCCATTGGCCACGGCTTACCAGCCACGCCGCTCTGTCTGTTTTCTCCTGTTGCATATGCCAAAGGCTGGTGGAAGTGTCTTTACCCGGCCTGAGAAATCCCTTACATAAGGTAAATTCTCCAGAGACCTTTTATGCATGGTTTACAGCATCATTATGTTATCACGCAGCCATAAAACCCATAAAGTCCCAAGCACTGAAAGCAAGACTCAGACGGGCTCACACTTTCCTCTTACTGCTCCTATAGCTCCAGAATACATGCAGCACAAATCGCCTCTCCCTGCCTCCATGACCCAGCGCGATGCCCTGGCAGGTCACAGTGGGTTGTTGACCGGTTTCACATCACACGGGATGCCCCTGAGGGAGAAAAGTGATGGAGGGCCCCCAGCAGATGTGGGCATACCTGCGACGTGACCGGGTGACAGAGGTTGCACCCAAGCGCTGTGGCTCTACCCATATCATCTGATGCTAGAAAGTTTTCTCCTGCCAGCCAAGAGGCCATTGCACAGTCTCAGCTGTCAAAAAAGAAGAAGCCTAAGTGTCTAGACAAATGTGAATTAAACACGACTGCTTGGGTACTGTGTTATGACAAGCATATTTCCATCCATTATTTTCAGCTACCCAACAAGAAATCATTTCGCTATCACTGGCTAACTCTATATACTCACTCATTTGAATATAATGACTTTGGTTTCATCTGAAGACTTAAAATTCCTCTGGGCAAATAGGATATTTTTTTAAATCTTTGTGAAATGAAAAATTTAGTAGCCATGGTTGGTTTCCCATTTTGATGGGTACATTGCTCTCTTAGCTATCTCTCAGGCAGAGTATATCACCTGAAGTGTGAAGTTCTATAAGCACAAATTATGCCTGATACTGAGACGCCTTCTTTTTTCCCCTAATTAGTAAAGTTAATTTGATTTAAATGGCAGTTCTGCTGAGTTATTCCGCTTTGAATTCATGAACGTTCTGAAAATGTTTTCAAAATATTAAATGAAGCTATAAGTTTCCTGTGGTCAAGGAAAAAAAAACCCCAGAAATTATTACTTGAATGTGTTATTCCCAAACATTTTGAGAGGGCTTGCTTTGCTTTACTCACAGGCTTTAATTTTTTTAGGGCTGGTGACTTCTCTTATGTGGCAGAAAAATTGCAAGTTTCAGCTACAAAGACCCAAGAAAAACATAAACCTCTTTATGAGAAACAGGTTATCCTAAGACAGTCTTTTTCAGTCTGGTGTGTTTGCGGACTCCTGTGGGTCCCAGCACTCCCACTATGGGGACCACAAAAGGTAAGCAAAACCAGCATGCCCACTGCCGGTAGATTTTCATTTGCTGTGCAGAGATCCACATCTCCAGCGAGAAATCCTTAAGGGTCCACAAATTGAAAAATGTTGAAAACCACTGCCCTAGGAATTGTGCTTGTACCTTGGAGCTATCTCTGCTAATTGGGCAGAGCTGACACGCAGGTCCAATATGGTGAAGAGAGATCCCCAGATTATTAACAACATGATGGCATCTGGAAGTTTTGTGGAGCAATAGACGGGCAGCTCTAATCATGGACTTTTTCAGCCTCTTGTATAGCCCATCTGTTAAAGATTTAGTGTATTATATATAATGCCCTCAGCAACTGACTTTGATGTATGTTCAAATGCGAAACATCTTTTGTAACTAACATAGAGAAATTATTGTTTATTATCTGCTAGGTCCTTAGAATGGAATCTCTGCAAACATCACCAAAATAAATGATCTATGTTTTCAGTATCTATGAAGTATTTATATCATATGGAATTACTTTGCTATGCAAAGCTCACTAAGTCATGGAGATTTTTTTCTGGGTTTCGCTAGGATTCTAATCACGGCCAAACTCTGCATAAGATAAAGGAGACGTGTTAAACTTAGGGTGCCCAGATTTTAGATGGAAAATAGGAAGCAGTGTGGTGCAAACCTAACAATATTTCTATCTGATATGAGGTGATTTATGATAAATATTAGAATACAGTTTATTGCAAAGTATTGAAGTAGCTTGGGTTTTTTTCCTCCCTTTACTTGGTGCAGCACAAGCAAAGGGTAAGGGATGTGTCCTGGCTGAATTCCAGTTTGGGAAATTACACTGTGCCTGACCCTGAATTCACCCTACAGTGCCAAAAAATAAGAAAAAAAAAGCCTCCAGTTCTAAATCATTCTCCTCTAATGTAATTAATAATCAGCAATTAGACTGTTTCTAAGCTAGTCTACACCTTCAGGAACTGATATTAGAGTAATATAATCTCCTTCTCTTCAAATTTGTTTTCAGTGTTTGACTTAGCTACAAGTCCCTTCCTCTGTTCTTCCTCAAACAGAACTTCCATTTAATTAATGGACAGCTTGTCTGGGTTAAGTGTGTGTGCAAATCGGTCAGGAATTCCATGTTTGGCCCTTATGGCTGCCATGGCTTTTCGATGTCACCTTCTCAAGGACGGCTGCCAAAGGAGCTGCCAAGATGCCACCACGCAAAAGTTAGGAGACTACCTCCAGGTACCTGACAATGGTCTGCAGAACCTGGCAGAGCATTTTGCTGTTCCAGGGGCTGCTCAAGCACTTAATGTGCTGAGCTCCATGGATTGGGAATGCCTGTTTGAAGTGATGCTTCAGCAAGTGGCTTTCCTCCTGTAGTTAGGTCAGGAAATTTATTCCTTAAGCTTTTGATAGGAAGGCTGAATTGCTGTGGTCTCTCATGTCGTTCCCTGCAATATCTGTTAGTGCTCCTATTACGATGCTGGGAGCAGGTGATGAAAGAGTGTGAGGTGTAGATGCCTCAAGCCCCGGTCCATGCCACCAGACTGTGTGCATGTGCTCCGAGGATGTGAAGGTGTCGAAGAGGAGCACACAGCCCCAGCACTAGACTGGGTGCTCACTGGATGCTTTCATCAGTTCCCAGGGATTTTTTCTTCTTAATGCCAATAGTCATCAGATGGAAATCAAGCTAAACTGTTGTTCAGATTCCTACAGAATCAGGGCTAGCAAGTCTCAGGACTTACAATGCCCTTCCAAGACTGCTTTAGATCCAGATTTAATTTCCCTGAAGTTAAGTTAAAGTCACCTTAAAAGATCTCCATGTTTCTTCCTTAGCTATGCAATCTAACAGCTTTCTTGAAGCTGGTAAATAAGAATAAATTATACAATCATTGCTTAATTTTCATGTGTATGGTTTTATTGTTTGCATTTAGAGCAGGACAGCTCTGCACTGGAAGAAGTCACCAAGATTCTGTCATTTTTAAGGTGGACTAAGCTGAATACTTTCATTTAGAGATAATAGACTCTAAAATTGCCCTGTTTTGATTTACAGACATAAATTAGTAATAAAAGTCTGTAATGACTGTAAACATTTTGCGTTGATAATTAAATTGTAAAGGGTGCTATAAATGGATGGGAAGAAGAGAATATGTTCTTCCTAATATTTATTATACATGTTATAGGCTTGACTTAAACACTTGAGGAAGAGTGGAGACCCTTTGCACTAAGCAAGGAACAATGCAGCATTGAGTGACAGACCCTGCCCTGAAGAGTCTACAGTTTCGAGAAAGAAACAAAGCTTGCAAAGAGATAAAGCAGTTTTCCTGGGATAACACTGTTAGTTATCACTGAGGATGCTGCTTCAAGGTCCATGACCCTGTCCGCTGCACAGCAGTGGCTGCACAGGACATAAAGGACAGGAACTATAAGATATCAAGTTCTCACAATACTAAATAAAGAAATATTTTTACTTGGGTTCATAACAGTTTCATTGTGCAAAAAAAGAGTGTTTTTTCCTAGACATCCACCTCAGTAATATGTGAGAGGTCATTTAGTCCTGCCAGCAGATGCTATAGATTCCAGAAAAATGCAAAGAAGAGATTGGCAAAATCAAGATCTTCTAAGAGGATCGTGCAGCTGTACTTTTGTTTTTGGTGGAAAATGGGAGTTGCCTACCTGAGTGTTCAGAAACCATCAAAAAGACCTCTCCAGAGACATGTTGATCTCAAAATCATCAAATATATAAATAATACAGTAAGAATTTTAGTAAAGGTCTGATGCTTGTATGTTTCAATAAAAAACTTATAAAATGTGTAGTATGCATATCAAGGCTTCCTCTGTAACTATAAGTTAAACATGCTTTTTAATGAAAACTGAGAACTTTCTGGAATCACGTGGCCCTGTCATGGATGGCTTTCAGAAAATACCACATATTGCAAAACTCACTATGAAAAGCAAGAACCAATGATCAAGATATGGTCAGTGAAAGAACATTTCAGCCTTTACTGGACATCTTCAATCCCTGTAATGCAAGTTTGCTCACCTCAAAACAATTTTTTTTTTGTTATGTAATTACTCATAGTTAAAAATCTACTTCTCATTTCTAGAATGATTTTTTTTTTATATATATATATGGCATCACTCTCCAGCAACAGTATCTTCTTATGCATTTTTTTTCTGGCATTAGTTACCACTCTGTAAAGTTTTTGAAGACAGGACATGACTAAGTTTTTGTCTTCCATGAAGAAATTCTGTGCATCTCCCATCTACACAAATCCAACACTTAAAAAATCTAAAAAGACATACTCAGATTATTCCTTATCATACTTCTTTGCTTTCTGAAGAGGAAAAACAAAAGCTTCTGCTAAATAAGGAAAAAAACCCAACAAAACTAGGTTTGTTTTAAAATGTCCTAACCTGAGTGGCAAAGTCAGATTGCTTACCAGTCAAGAAATATTTCAGATATTAATCCACAGATTTACAAAAAAAAGAACAAAACAAAAATGTATGTATAAGTCTTGTCTGGCTTTTCCTGACCTTGAAAGTTTATAAATGAATATTACCCCAAAGTTCAAGAAAATTGCAATAGTTAAATAACATGGTGTACAATATCTCGTAGTAAAGTAGTAGATTGCTGGAATTGTCTCCTGTGTGTAAATGTGTATCAGTATTTGAATCCTCTTTACATTGCTGGATGTATCAGAATACTGTTGAAGAACACCCTGACTGGCTCTAATTGAATGTCTGTCTAGTCCAGTAGTTTATGGTTGACAAAGCAACATAGGAGATGCTTAGGGAAACAGTATAAGAAAGTGGGAAAGAACCAAATTATCTTTGCACTGGGACATAGTCTTAAACTCTGGTCTGGTTGTCTGGTGTTACTTGGTTGCTTATTGTCCAGATGGCTTCCTACAAAGTCAGAAGAAATACTGTATCAGCTGAGGTTGCAGCTACATTAGTGTTTTGATTGAAAGTGATAATCAGATTTTTACAGAATTTCCAGTTTTCTCTCCTTTCACCATCTACTGGTTTGATTCACAGTGCGGCTTTGGTGCACGTGAGTAAGATTTCTTTAAGAGCATACGGAATAAGAAACTCTCCTCCTGGTTTCTATTAGATGCACTCAAAATCCATACGGAGTCATAAGGCTACAAATAACTGACTGGTGCTTTGAATGGCTTTGAAACATGGGCATGATGGGGAAGTTCAACTCAGAGGACGAGGCTGAATGTAACCTGAAATAAAATCCTGTAATTGTATGTAGTGTAAATGCAGAGATTCAATACTGACCTCTCAGGCTGTTTCTGAGAGGGCAAAGCTGCAACTCTTTGTTGAACTACTGCAAACCAGTCTCTTTCCACTGTCTTTATGAAAAGACACTTTAGCGTAAGGAGCTCCATAAAAAACATGACTGATGGGAATTAATGAACATATGTATCAGCAGTTAATATTAAACAATGTTACCTACATATCCATTTCTCAGATATAATTTTAGAAGCTGCTGTCTTCTTATTCACTGAAAATTTATCTAAGAAATCTAAAGCAACAAAATGCAAAAGGAGAAAGCTCTTTTTTTTCCTCAAATTTCTCTACACAGTTTACCAATTAGTTTATTTGACACTAAATTTATTGGAATTCTGGATATTTTCAGTTATGTTAATGAATCACCTGACAAAATTAGATAAAATAGTATTTATATGGCAGGGCATACTGGTTAGTACCTAACAACCTGCTTCAGAGAGGAGGAAAAAAGCCACAGCAAAAAGAGACTGCTTAGATACAGAGTGGCTGCAGAGTCCCCTTTCCATGCTATGTAGTCACATCCTGGACCTCCACGTCAGAATTCCCCTGCGTGGCATCTGGCATGTGTGGGAGGGTGCATGTGCAGCCACACTGGCACGTAACCATCTCCAAACTAGCTGATAATGCAGGATGTATTGTAAGCTACTGTTGCTCTGAGCAGCAATAACTAGCTGCCTGGCTTAGGGAATTGTAGGGCACCAATCACTGTAGAATCTAAGTGCCAATAATGCTTAACATTTATTTTACACTTTACAGAGTTAAAGTGCTGTAGGAACATTAGCTAATTAATTATTGCATCTCCCTTGTGAGGTGGGTTGGTTGGTAAGTATTAGTCCCATGTTACAGATAGGAAAACTGAGATGCAGTGTTTTCCCCTTTTATTTTTCTACTGCATTCTGTAAAGCTCCAGACACTCTCTAGAGGAGTTTGTTGCAAGTTACTTGCCCAAAGCCACTATGCAAGTTGGGGGCTGAGGCAGCATTATAAAACCGGACTTCTGGTTCCCTGTCTCTTGCTCATTCCTCCACGTACTTCATGGGCTGTTTCTGCATGGTAAGAAGACTGTTAAGTTGCAGCAATCACATGAAAAAAGCAAACAAATCAGACCTGAAGCAACAAACCCAATGCTCCGACAGATTTGCTCTGTCCAGAACTCCAAGCGACTTATCTGTGTACCACATATAGAGTTGATATGCAATGGCTTTTGAATGGGCATCCAGAGGCAACTAGAGAACCTTGCAAGAAACGGTTAACCTCGGTTAACCTGCTGCTCGTGAAGACAAGAGCTGTGACAGAAAGGTGCCTGAAAACTCAATAATATTTCTGAAAGCTTTCCACGGTGTCATACCATTCAGCATTCAAATCACTGGAAGTGGCCCCAAAGTCCTGCTCCAATGCGGTTTTTAGCAGAAATTGAATTTCTATTTGGCTTGTCGTTTTTTGGAAACAACTCTCAGGGGCTTGCAGCACTTGGAGGTGTGGCCCTTTGATTCCTCTGTGGGTTGCATTAGTAAGCCAAGAAAATCCATACGTGTTTTAAAACATGACATCATTAAGGTAAGTCAAAAAGTTTTGGAGTTCACAAAACCACCAGGCGTCTTTAGTAGCAAACTTTATGGTTTTCAGAAGCCATTGGCCTCTCCTGTCAGTCTGCTAGTGCATTCAGTTTAATCCTCCTTTGAGTTCTCAACTTTGTTTATGAAGTAAAAGCCTTCAATCTGAACCCTGCTAGAGGAACTGGAGTGTTTTCTACATGTTATTGCAGTTACAGCCCAGAACAGAAAGGCACGGCTGATACTCTGAGCACCTACTGAATTATTATATCTTCTGATAATGAAAGGGTTCTGAAATGTGGGAGCTGCAAGGTGGCTAGAGGTGGAGCATGCACAATGTTGCTCAAGCTTAAGGTGTGAGGTATTTGGAACCACTTGAATCTGTGAATGATAGTTCCATGAATATTTTGTAACTTGTAGTGCTCTGATCTTCTCTGTGTTGGGCATTGTTGAAAAGAAAGTAATCTGACCATAGACAGTGAATGGAGAATCCCTCTACTTTGACTTGTACAGATTATGTTTGGAATTGGGAGAGGGTCATTCCCAATAATTTAGCAATTATACATCAAGCTCCCAAATAATCTCATCAATAATTGGTTATTATTTGCTGGACACCTTTTGGTAAGCCCAGATAGTATTTTCAGCCTTGCCTTTGCAGTTGTTTGCACTGAAAGCACCATTTAGTTTTCTTCATTCTTAGCTATGAATCTGATCTAATCACATGCCTCTAACAGCTGATGCTTTAAGAAAACCCCAGGATTCACAAGACCCGGCAATTTCAAAATGCGATTTGTAAAGCTAATTGCAATTCCTCATGTAAATAGAACTAATTATGTGTATGTACTTGACCTTTAAACACCAGTTCTGTTTTCTCTCTGAGACTTCTGTATTTTTAATTTCTTCACCTCTCTGTTTATTGTTCTTAATCAAATTGTGCCCTCAAGTGATTAAGAACTCAAATTAAGGTTTCATACTTTTCTCTAAGTATGTGATGGGGAGAAGAGGGTTAACGCAAACTCTTTCATGGCAATATTTAAAAAATGTAAATTTTAAGTTTCATCTATTTAAATACTTCTTCAAAGTGCTAACAATATAAATATTGCTGTATTATTCTAGTAGGCATCATCCAATGATGAGAATTTTCCTGTAAAATTATTATGGATAATGTAATAGGAAGGTGTCTGCTTTAATTAAGCAGGGTGTAAATCAAAAATACATAATGAAGAGTGCACTTGATTTTAAAAATCACTTTAAATAAGATAATACCTAATCAGTAGCAGAAGCAAGATTATAAAAAAATCATATTTAACTTTTTATTCTGGCAACAGCCTTTGAAAAAACATTTCTGGTACCCTTCCCTGGCATTCACTAAGTATTGGCAGCCTTGGCAAACTGGCAGGAAAGAGGATGCAGAAATTATCTAATTCAAACATCTGAATCATTGCGTGTTAACTCCGCCAATCTTTACGTCGTACCCTCGAGTTCTCCCGCACCGTCCGTCACTGCTGGGGATTGGGCTGGTGCCTGCAGCTAATGAATACTGCATTTCCTCCTCTCATTTCATCCCACCTATCAAGATGGAAATGTGAAAAACTGTACATTGAATCTCATCCTACCTCTTACCATCAACATAACCATGAAGCAGTGTCAAAGAGGGGGAGGCTTGGATGGATGGTTTTGGGCTGCTCTCCCTCCTGACCTGGTGCCTCTACTGGAAAGCTAACACCACTTGCTGTGGGCAAGTTGTAATATGGTTTGTTTAACAGGGTAAATCATGCTTTTATCACTGGAAATAAGATGTGGTGGAGACACGTTGTCATGGTTACTTAGCCATTTCCCCAGAGTCACAACACCAGTGTCCCGAAGGGGACATAATTCTATTTTATGCATATGCATGAGGCTAGCAGGTGCTTTGGCACTTTAATTATATATTTTTTAAATGGCTAACTGTAAAATTGTGACAAAAACATAGAGTTAAAAGGATAAGAAATGAACTTGGAAAGCAGGCAATAGGATTGTAAGGGAAAGGAAAAAAAATTCCAGGATTCTGAAGGCCACTGCCATAAATAAATGTGTTTCCTAATTATGTAGAAAAGTCAAAGAGATACTGAAAATTATAATCTCCAGGTAGGAGAATATGTGAAAGAAACTTTACAGAATTGAATTCTTACATGAAATTTTTCTATAGGCAAGTTACTCAGGTCATGGAAATGGCAGGAAGAGTGGGAGTGAGAGAAACATAACGAATAAAATATTAATAACTCTTACATAATTCACAAAGGCCCCCCAAAACAACAATAAAACATGTAACTACAGAAACTATTGGAAAATGATTGGTATCATCAAATGACTACTTTCATGCCTGTTCAAGAGGTTTTGTGAATTACTGCACTTCATTTAGCTGCTGTGTCCTCGTGTCAGTCATGACCTACCAGCTCCTGCTGTCCCAGGTGTTAATTACTGTCCCTCAATTAAAAAGGACTACATAATTTTAGCTCAGTACAATAGAAAATAAAACAGCTTTAAGTCAAAATAACTTATAAGGACAAAGATTTCCCAAATCATCTTCAGAGATATCAGCTGCTATGTAATTGCTGTACATTCAAATATTGTACAAGTTTGTGCATGTTTTTACAAGTAACTGATATTTAGACATTGGTTAATGTGTCCAACAGTAAGATGAAATCACAGAATCTGGAAAACCTCTGAATACTGATACCTGTCATACATAAAGTTACCATGCTGAAAGAACAACCCTTTACAACTACTTCACTTTGTATGTCTCCTACCACTGAAACACAAAATTCACTTTACTACTTCTGATCATGTTAGGGAAGTTTTGGACTTAATCAAAGATTTCTGGAGTTGACAGGAATAAACTTATTCACAGAAAGTGAACAAGCCATGAAGAATTTTTCTGAGTGATATCCCAGATCTTTTCACTGTACTTCTTAAAGGGGTTGAGAAATCATTATTTCATGAAAAAAATGTTAAGATTTCAAATTTGTTTTCTATTTGGTAGGAATGAAAATGACATTGTTCTCTATTTTTTGAGGGACTTCAAGTCAGATCAGGCATTATTTTGTTTTGAGGACATTCACTTAGGATTCAAGATGGTCTTTTTTTTTCTGTTACATGTATATATAAAGACACATGATTTATCTCTCTCCCTCTTCACTTCCCCTCCTTCCCACTTAATTTTCCCCAAATTGACAGGTTTCCACAAAATATTTTCTTTTGGACAGAAAACTGCATTCCAGGGAATGTTTTTTCAAATCTTTTAAATCTCTCTGGTTTTGTGTTCTTGAGCATCTTTTTTTTTTTTAAGAGCATCATAAGGCTGTGTTTTCATGGGCACTTGACTCAATCTCAATGCCCTTTTGTATTGTAGGGTTGATTTTAGCTTAAGTCAGCTCATGGGACACGGGTTCAAGAAAGGGGGAGGAAGAAGCAGAGGCACCAAGAAGTAGGAGTTACTTATTGAACCACTTGTATCAAGAATAACATTTGTGTAACTGCAGGTTTTGACAGAGCAATGAAAACGTGCCTTCTGACTTTATTTCTGAAGAGAAGTTGGCTATATCTAGGCCCCTCTTTCCCCATTAACTGCTCTTCTGGAGTAAGCTCAGGAGGCACAGAAGCCAAAGAAGCCACAATTATATGCAAGGTGAGAAACATCCATAATCAATTGAAGTAAGGTGTGGACTGAAAATGTTAAGAAACAATATTTTCCCTTGTTGCAAGTTTGCCTAAATGTTTATGTTCTCCTGGAAATGTTTCATCACAACAAAAGCATGTTGGGGTCATGCAGGTTCTGATAAAGATTGAGGCTTGGTGTTCATTATCAGAGTTCTCCTCCAAAAAAATTCTCTTACACAATCAAGCAATATTAATTTTATGAATGTTAGAAGCACTTTTCCCCTCTGTTGAGAACTTGAATCCTGAGAAGTATCTTGGCTGTTTTCTGTGACATTTTGGGTAGCTAATTTAACCACACTGCTGTTATGTACACCTACCATAAAATGTATGTGTTCAATACAGCCAGAAGACGAAAGAAAAACATTTGAAATACATTACATTTTTTTTTTCAGATGGAGCAGAAACTTCCTAAAAGGCTCTGCAATGGAGTATACACAGGTTTAGCCAATACCTTTGGAGAGGTGTGTATTAACAATTCCCTCATGGCAGTGCCAAATGTTGGGAGTTGCATACTGCTCAGCTTTAGCAAAGATTTCTACAAAGAAATATTCCAAAATAGAATCAGTTTCTATTCTGAGATAACAGTTCACCAAAGGAGTTCAAGAAAACCTGTGTTGCTGTGGCCACATTTCCTTCTGTTTCCAGATGTACCAGCTACTGTTCCATCCCCTCTCCAGCCTGCCCAGCACTGTTGGATGAAAGTTACTGTACTCTAGCAGCGAAGCTGATCCTACAACTCCTCTCTCGCTTGGGCTGGTCTAAATGATCTATGTTAACTAATACCATTGAAAAAGGTCTTCTCTGGCACAGCTAGATATTAAAGAATCAGGTTAGGGAGAGCTCATACAGCCCTACTAAAAGGTCTGAAGGGGCACTGTGCTCCAGCAGAGACAAGGACTGTGCAGCTTGGTTGCTCTTAAAGCAGGAATCCACTGGGGGCAAAGAGCATGTCTGTTGATTCTCCATGTCATTCCTCCAGAAGAACATCCTGATTCAGTGGAGCACTAAAACATGTATTCGCATATCCCTGAGATGAATGGGACAGAAGCAGGGGAGAGACCCCAGTATCTCTGAAGCCCAGGGTGAAACTTCTGTTGATTTCAGCAGAGCAAGATTTCATCCCTTCAGTGCAAGTACTTTGCTGAATGGACCCTGGCACCCTCCAGGTGCTCAAAGCTAAGTATAAGAACAAGAACTTCTGCCTAATCAAAGGCTGAGTCCTTCTTACAAAGAGAAGTGGGGCTTCTGTGACACTGTTGTATCCAACTCTGCTCGTATGTGGACCAAGTGGTCAGTGTGCCAAATACAAAACTTAAAAGGAATGGAAATCAAAATAAAAATTGTCCTCTTGCATCTGCACCACTAAATCCACCTTAGGGGCTTATAACACTCAAGTTACTACTGTATTTAGACACTTCATGTATTTATCCTCAGAACTACTCCATGGGGTGAGGGAGTGCTGCTAATCCTGCAGTACTGGCAACTCAGTGGGGTCAAATGGCTGCACAGTGCCACACAAGTAATACACTGCCGGGCCTCACTCTCCCATGGCTCAGGCTATGCTCCCATGCTCGAGACTATATCCCCTCTCACCACGTGTTTTACAAAATGTCTGTTGTGTTGTGTACGTTGTAGTTTTAACTGCATGAAGAGAGATCTGACTACCACATTCAAACCTGGCCTAGAATCCTCTACTCTTGTGAAAAAATAATGACATGGAGCTTTAATGGAACTACTTTTAAGAGAGAGACAGACAAAATAGGTACTGGAATTGATTGCTATGATAGATTAAAGAGGAAAATGTTGCTTGAGAAGCCTTGTAGGAAGCCAAAACTTGACACTGATGAGGGGCTGGGCTCCAGAAGGAGCTGTGAGGGCTCACTCCTCCCATCTCCCAGCTCCTGAGCGAAATGAAGTTGTGACGGTTGTACATTGCTGGAACAGGCTGTTAGATTTGCACAGCACCCAGCACCATCTGATGCTGGTTCACTCCTGTGCCACTCAGGTTCTACCTCTCTGTAAATAAACTGTCCTTAACTTTAAACTCAATCCCATGAAGTCTTTTAAAATCAGAGGTACAAGTGAAGAGTTTTGCAGGAGCTGAGTGAAGCTAACTGGAGCACTTTGCTCTCCTGTGGCTGAAAACTTGAAATAACATAAAACTGGAAAAAAATTGTCAGGAAAAGATCTTAGGAAGTCACCTGTTCTGCTCCTCTGTCTTCTTTGTAACTCTGTGGCATCTTGCCCTACTTCTGCCACCTTTGACAAGGGCTCAAGGGTCTCTATTGAAAGAAATACTACAACTTCAACAAGCAACCTCTCCCATTTCATTACAGTCCTGGTTAGAAAGGTTTCCTAAAGTCAAACCTGAAATTCTCTGCTTCTGTTATTCAGCTCCTTCGCTATGGATGTGACAGAGCATTCCTATGCCCTTTAACAACTTTTTATATATCTAAGTACTGGTATTAAACCCATCCTCAGCCGTTTCTTCTTTAGATTAAACAATCCTAGATTTTAAAATCTTTCCTCTAAAGTCACCTTTTGCTTACCCCTTTTATAAAACTTACCTCCCCTGTCATCTGCAACTGTATGAGTACTGCGCTGACCTGAACCAGACATATCTGTGTCTGGTTCATCAGGATTTCATCATAAACAATTTTGTTTTGATCATAAACCACTTTAACTGCAGTCCAAAATATTCTTTATCTCCTCTATAACCTCTTATAAGCATATCAGGTAGAACAGTGTCAAAACCTTGCTGAAGTCAAGGTGCGTATCATCTACTAATTCCCATTACCCACAAGGCCCATTACACAGTCAGAAAAGAAAATAAGGCTCATTTGACATAGTATGATACATAAATATTGATTTCCAGATGCTTTAGTTCTTACATAATTTTTCTGAGGATTGAAGTTAATTTGTCTTCTTCAGTAACTCCTCAATCCCCCCTTTTGCTTAAATAAAAGCATGATATTGTGCTTTTCTAGCTATCTAGCTCTCCATTCCCTCTCCACAAGTTCCCAGGAACACTACTAATGACTCTGAGACATCTTCAGCCAGTTCTTTAAGTATCTTATACAAAATTTATCAGACCCAAAGGACTTTTTTAAAATGAACTTAAATGAATATGCTTTGCCTATTCTTTCCCTTTTCTAGGCAAAATTCTTTTTTTTTTGTTTGTTTCTGATTTTAAGCATGCCAGTCGCATGCTCACGACTGACCTTTTAATTTACAAGGATACCAGAACCCCATTTCACACATAGGCCTTCTCTCCATCCCTTTTGAGAATTTTCTGACTTATGATTGTTCAGTTGACGCTGCTCTTGGATTACGTCTCACTCCTAATGCACCTGCAGAATGATTTCCTCTTACCCTTGGTGCCTCTGCCTAATGGTGCTTCAGTCTGTGTTCCAACTTTTTTTGTTCTGTCCTTACACGCTCCTGGTAATCTTTCATACTCAGTCTATAGCATCCAAACACGGCTTCTTCCCTCCGTGTACCCCACACACGTGCTGGTCAGTCCATCTTCCACTGCAGGGACTTTCCATTTCCAGCATCAGCAAAACCCCCTTGCTGCCATTGAAAGCTTCACTCGCTTGATCAGTTTTGTGGCCAGTTGCGGTGGCCCTCCCACCATGTAAGTACCCGAGTTCTTTGCCTCTATAATTATTACCTGTAAAATTTTCAGGCAGTTTTAGTCTTCTCTACATGCCAGGCTTCCAGCAAGTAAATGTATCCAGGCTGAGGCAACACCCCTCCTGTTTTCCCCCTGCCTGTTCTTCCTTTCATATTATTATTCCAGTCATGTGAATTATCCCACCAAGACTCTGTTATGCCAATTAAGTCATAATTTTGATCTTGTATTAAGACTTCCAGCTCCGCCTGTTTATCCCAAATATTTCTTCCATTAGTATACAGACATCTGAAGTGTTCAGTGGATGGATTCACTACCCTCCATGTCTCTCCTGTGACCCTATTATGAATACCAAAACCTCTGAAATCTTAGGCCCCTATCAGGCTGCTCTTATTTATGCTCACTTTTTTTTTTTTTTCCCTAGTCAACCCCTCCCTCAATCCTACTTTAAAGTCCTTCTAAGTAGGTTAGCAGTTTGTTGGATGAAGAGCATGAAGTCAGTGCAGCAGAAAAACCTGAACACTCTCCAAAAGCATCTCAGGCAGGCAGCACCCGTTCCTCCCTCGACCTGCTTCCCCTGAATAGCAGGTCCAGCTAGCAGAGAACCTCCTCTTTTCCCGTAAGAAGAAGGTCATGTCATCAGCTTTCTCAGCTATTCTTTTATCTGGGGGGAGGGCTGGCTACAAATCTCATCGCCCGGGTGGGTTGTGTGATTTTTGCTTAGCATTGGGATTTGAATATCACTTGTTCCCTGGATAACATACCTGTTCTTAATCTCCACAGGTATCATTTGCCTCAGGAGGGAGCCAGTTCCTGCATCCCTATCTGTGGAGAAGCTGTTTCCTTCTCCATTGCTGGTGCTGCTCCCTGCTCTAGCTAGCCAGCCTCTCAGTCCTTGGAGATGTCCTCACACACTGCATCCTCAGGCTCTCTTGGCTCCCTTCCCTGTGGCTCCCTGACTTGCCGGGAAAGACATCCAAGGGTACAGGCACCTCTCCTGCTGTTCGTCTTCCCTTCCCCACTGGAAGGGAGAGAGAGGCCACATTCCTTGCAAATCCAACCCAATACCAGGGTCTATGTGTCCAGGATCGTTCCCCACCTGAGATGCACATCCTGGTGCAGACCAGCATCGAAGCTTGTCTTCGCATCCGGGTACAGCCAGACTGATCTCACTCCACCCTTAAACCAAGAGGTAGGGAGCTGCTCTTCTCTGGGAATGGGATGTGTTTCAGGGTATATCTTCTGTCCAGAGCCATGAGTTTATCAGCCTGGGCACGAACCCACAACAAGATAGATGCAGCCAGTCCTTTAAATATCCTGTACAAAATTCATTGTACCCAGAGGACTTGAAAACACTGGAGAAGGGAGCCTTACAGCTTCCACATCACAGCTAGCTCATCAAGCTGACCTGCTTGGAGTCCAGGCAATGCGAGTGCATGTCCCACTGCTTCTCTTCGTGCAGGAATGTTGTAAAAAATACACTTCAGCCTCATTTTTCTAAGTGTACAAGATGACAATGCTGCCACTGCAGCCAGTCTTGTGATATTTTTTCCGTTCAACTATGTTCGAATGAAAGAACACTTTGTTTAGCATGCGAAATGCTAAATATCTCAAATAATAGGAAAACATACAATAGTTGCTAATAAACTCAATAAACAATGAGTACCCACTAGGAAAGTAGTAGAAGAATGAAACCCTCTTCCTTTTCCTGTTGTTTGTGTGTGCCATACTTTCAGCCAAAATGCCATTTCCCTCCAAGACCTGATGCTCTGTTCTTTCCCAGCACTTGCTGTTGACATAACTTCCTAAGTTCTTGTTATTCCTCTTATTGATTATTATTGCCAATACACGGAAGGCTTGTACCAGCATCCAGCTTCTTCAAAACCGACGCAGCCGTCCTTACAAGAAATCTGACTGCATACTCACAAAAGTAGGGGAAGGAGTGAAGGACCAGCATTAATAATGGGAGTACCAATTGTACATGAACTATGGCAGTCTTTGCACTGGTTTATCTGAATGAGTTATTTTATGCAGAATGAGGAAGTGCTAACATTGTAGTTACTGCTGGAGTCGAGTTGGGCAGATCAAAGTGATAATTACCATGTTCTAGAAAGCCCTGTTTTTCATGTTGAGGTTCTTTAAGCCTATCACAACACGCAGATCCAATTGCAAAAGCTTGAAATTGCCTCTTCAGTAGAAGCAGGGCTTTGATTTCATATAATTTGACCCTTCCACCGCACTTATAAGTGCACTCCAGTGTGGCTAGAGATAAAAACTTTGAAATTTAAATGTGCAACTTGCAGCTGAGGTTGGATTTGCGAGCTAGGACACAGAGTACCTTTTGATGAGCAGCAGTTTTCATTACAGCTGTCAGAAAATACCTCCCCATTAGGAAGCGATGAGTACATTTAATTCAAGTCCAACCCTTCCAACACCATCACTTACAGACACTCTTCTCTGTGAGTGAGGTTCTAATAATACACTGAACCATGTGGGACACACCAGGGTGATTAATGCTTGGATGTGAACATACACTGCACAGAGTATATATTTCCCCCTTAAATGAATATATCTGGTTTTCATTGATATTGAGGTAGATTTGCTCTGTACTTGCTCACATGAGGAAGCCTAGAACTGTGGGATCTATCATTCAGTAATAGCTCCTGATAACACTAACACTTGGAACACGGCAAAGTAAAAAATGTGAATTCATATTCACTTTTAATAAACTGGGATAATTAGTCAGTTGAAATGCAATAGAAAGTGACAGCCTGTGACACATAAAAGACTGCAGACTGACAAAGACAGAGCTATTCTTCATTGCACTAACATCCGTTTCTTCATCAACATTGAATTTTTTCAGTCTCTTGGCATTTCAATTACATTATAAAATGAAGGGCTAAAATCCTGGCTCTGCATTTTTTTCCCCTCCTCTTTGAGACTAAAGAAAAGATATGAGAAAAAGCTTCTCTGCAGTTTGCTTCTATACCCTCCGAATTGGTGTCAGTGGGCCATGGCATCCATAGTACCCATGATGCGTGCAGGAGAAGGTGTTCAGCTTTGATGTCACCAAGGTGCTGCTGGGACTGTGAAATCCCACCAAAGCAAACTGCCTGGAAGACAGTGAGAATGGGGAAAATAGGTTAAAAAGTATCAAAAATGTTTATGAGTAAACCAATTTTAACCGTGAAACTTAAGATATCTCATGCGCTCCTTTGCTCCTTGATGACATCATAGGTATTTCCTTCTGCATCTCCAGTGCCTAACACCTAAGGGGTATCTAATGGGGCAGTCAGGTAACTAATTTCTGACGGAAAGAGGTCTCACTTTACCACCTGATCTGCTTGCCCTTTCCCCAGTGCTTCTACCCCTTGTCGGGCTGTGCTGTGGGGTGTGGGAGGTGGCAGCATGGTGGGTAGCTTCACTTACAGCCTTGGAGGAGCCTGGTGACCAGAGCACTGCTGCTCTGCACTGTTCAGGTCCTCTGAAAATCTACCATAAACCTCCAGCAGAGAAAAAGAACTGAGAAGAAATTATTTTTGCAGGAAAAACAAATGACATTTAAAACCTTTTTTTTTTTTTTTTTTTTTTAAATGGCATTAGGACATTTTGCTGTGCAAAGCCTTAGCTTGTTGACTGGTGAAACATCAATGACTTACATCCCAGGTGTGCTATTTCTTTAATTTTTATATATGGTTTTGAGTGCCTCAGATGGGAGGCACTAAGGTTGAGCTTTATAATTTTCTCAGAAGCCTCATGGTCTCTTTCAGTTCACTCATACGTCAAAGCAGCTTTTAATTTCTCAGTTGTGGGACTCAAGTCTTTAAATACACTAGCAACCAGAAGCTCCTCTTTAAGTACCTGAATGAAAGGGTCAGGCTTTCAACTGTTTCTAGTCTCCTGCAGTTCCTATTGTTTTAATAGAGATGTGCTGTTCAAAAAAAACTTAGCTCCCAGCTGTAGGCACGAGCACTTCTACTGCTGTGACCTAATACTTCACAGCACAGTCACTACTTCCACCACCTCAGTGAAAAATGTGTCTGGAGGGGACCTGTAGTCTAACTGGCATCCACAGAAAATTGGTGACGATCTGAACTACCTCCACTGCCTGCCTTCGAGTCTTATGTTTCAGTGAAAAAGAAGTAATCTTTGCAGAAGTGAAATAAGGAACCATATTGAATAGATCTTACAAATCTCAGAGAGGGTAACTGACAAAAATGTGTTAGCAGCACTGTTAGAATTATTCATTTGTGAACCATTTTGTCAAAAAATATAGCCCTGAGGCGTGCCTCTCAGTCCTTTCATCTGTCCCTTAGGTGCTCTGCAGAAGGTGCAACCTGGGCACCGTGACAGGTTGCTGAAGGCACCTGTTATCTTTTCCATTCTCTGATTGCACTTCTTATGACTGACTTGTTTCTTCTATCAACAGTAAAGCTGTTTTTGGTAACTGGTTAATCAAAAACTCTGAATTTGGTCAGGGATATGAACTTGAACCTGTGCTTATAAACTTGAAATTCATTGTTTATAAATGCTTGTTTGAATAAAATTTGGTCTGTAGGAATTAATCTTCCAAAAGAGGCATGAACAGATTGGATCTGAAGTGCAGGCCAGTTCCTCAAGCAGCCTAAGTATTGACTCAGATATCGACACTGGTGAAACTAAACCATTTTATACCAGCTGAGGGCTCTGCATCTGTTTGTTTAAATTCAGGGAACTTTTCATGGAAAGGGTTTTATTCTCACCCTGTTTGGCCAGCAATATTCACGATAAAAAATAGTTTCCTCTGCCAGGTCACTACAGAAGTGAGATAAATGTGCAGATGATGAAGAAGTCTTAATCATAGTTTGCTTTTAACCCTTTGATTTTGTTCATTACCTCTGGAGTTATTCATCCTAGCAAATCACCTTGACTGACAGAAAAAGTGAGGGAAACAAACTGGAGCCTTTTTTCACCTTAAGCAGCCAAGTGGTTAAAGGACCGGCATGTAAACTCGCTACACCTATGCTGTATTATGAAGTCCAGTGGGATTCTGCTTTAATCTTGAGAGGGAGTGTGAGGGGTTTGTTTTTCACAGGGGCTTTAGCCTACAGTTAAGTGCAAACACCTGCTGAAGTACTGGTAATTAGTAGGTAATTAGTAGCTAATGTTCTTAGAATTTAAAAAGAAAAGCTTACATAAGTAATTACTTACTATTTCTTATAATGTGCTGCTTTTCCTGAGATTTCATATCCCCAGAACATTTGCCAAGTTCCTAGGTTCCTCAACATACTAAATTGTTTATTAATTACACACGTATATTGCTTGTAGAAAAAATAAAATGCATTAAAATGCTGGAAATAGGAGTGAGTTATCTTTTAAATTACAGCATAAGACTCATTGGAAGTGACAGAATTTGCAGAGGGTAACAGCTTTAGGAGAAGCATTAATTTGGGGCTGGAGGAGGAGGATGCTGGTGGCTGGAGCAGTGAAAGCAACAGCTGGGTAGCCCAGGACGGGTTCCTTTTTCTTGGACAGGGGATAGAGACATTGAGCCAGAGGCAGCCTTTGCAGTGGGTATTTTTCTCAAGTCAGTAAATGTTTAGCACAGCTGTGGACCCCCAATTGGATTCACTCATTCCCAGCTCTATTCACAAGTTTCAGGTGTGCTAAGAGTTGGAGGCTGCTCTGGCTCTGCAGCAAACCAGTTTGAATGGTGTTTCACCTCTTCTACAAGGAGCTTTTCTGTTGATCCAGAAAAGCTAAAACATCTGCCTTCTCAAACTCTTTCTGCAGTCAGCACTCACCATTTTTGTATGTGAGAAGTATTAAGGCAAAGCTGTGCTTCTCTACATGCTTTAGACCATAGCTAATAGATGATGTTGCTATCAGGGTTGTCATTGCACTTACCGGCTGCTGGCCTTGCTCTCGCAGCATGCACAATGGGCTTTATGCAGAGGCAGAAGAGGGGAGCACCTGCTGAGGTCCATCCATGACCTAGATGCTGCTCACCGTGTGTCCTTCTGTGGAACCCTACCTGCAGCTCAGCATAAGCCTCTTCCTATAGGGTACACACAGCTCATCCTCTCTGGTGATGACTCTCCTGCGAGGTACAGTGCACGTGAAGGCAGGATTAATAACAGCAAGGACCACGTAAAGGTGAATCATACCTCTACAGAGTACTCCTTGAGGGGAAAAGGTTGAATTTTAACCTCTAAGCTCCTTCACTGGAGGGTTGGATAAAAAAAGCATTGAGAGATCTGCCAACTTCCCCGAGCCTGTGCTGTGCAGCAGGGCCCTAGGGGCAGCTGAGCTCTCTCCAGAATCTTCTAATGTAGGACAGGGGCTTTCGGAAGAGCTGAGATGGGAAAATCTCTTTGCTCTTGAGGAAGCTTATCAATTTGAAGAAGTAGCCTTCCAGACTCTGGCCCCGGTGATGGTGGGGAAAGGCCCTGGAGATGTCTCAGCTCCTAACTTCCTTTATTAGGGTATTTTACCCTATTTCAGTTAGGACCCTGTAATCTAAGAGCTTGTGGGGTAGCCTGGCCAGGACTGTGATGCTTTAAGAGAAAGGTGATTCAATTGAAGATGGAGCCGCTCTTTAAAAATAAACCATGTAGCTGAAGTGCTTCTTTTGTTATTGCTATTCAGAGTTAAGTTTTGTTTTTAGCTTGGCTGTGAATAAGAAAAAAAAAGCAAACATTCACAAATTGGACTAATTGAGATTAAAGCTGCTGGTAGGCACCAACTTAGCATACAGCTTGGGTTTCCTCAGGGTTTTAGGTCCTCCAGCATTCTTATTATTCCTTTCCAGTCAATTAAGCTGAATGCAAATAGCAAAAGTAAAATTAAAAAAAAAAATTAAGACAAAGGGAAAAATAACTTCTAAAAAAAAATAAAAACAAACCACAACACCCCAAGGGTTGGGGAGAGTTGGCTGTTTCAGCTACACATAGCTCTTGAGAAAAACACCCACATTTTCGTGCAGAGTTTAAATACTAGCTGAATAATCTCTTTGAGGTGTACACCTTGGAAGGCTGTGAGCCCAGCTGTATCTTAATAGCAACTAATATCGACTCCTCTCACACAGAGGCAGCAACTCTCTGAGGAGGCCCTGAAGTGCCGGGGCAGCATTTGTTTCCTGAACACCAGGTCTGTTCTCTCCTGGTGAAGACAAACTAGGTAGTCCTTTGTCATTCACCTTTGGTTTCAATTCATACAACATTTACCACAACTCAGGATTTCCTGAACTGCAAACTACATTGCCTGGCAGGAGAAAGAAAACCCCTGAATGAAGGCATCTGAAGTGATGAAGATATTTGCAAAGTCCTTATGAAAGAGTGGCTTTGTGCCTCTCGCAGTGTTTCTTTCAGTGAAAAAGTGCTAGCTTCATTTTTTTTAATTAATAATAGTGCATGCTTCGTACTTACATGGTAATGATTTGTAAAAGTATTTATGTTTCCTAAATAAGCAGTAATTAAAAAAATTAAACAGCAAATCTGCAGCCCTTTAGGAGCTATTTCCTGCCACTGTGCTATGCACCAGGGATGTGCAAGACTTCCTAATCGTTGCTGGGCACCAAAGCAGATTATTTGTGCTTCAAAGGCATCGGTCTGTACATCCAAACTACAAAGTACTATCCCTGTGTTTTAGCTCCATTAGTGGAGTAGGACTGAGAACAAAGTTGTGATTCACTTTAAAAGGGAAAAAATGTGCCCCTCAGCCTGTCCATTTTAGTTCCTCGTCTTCATAGCACGTTTGACTCAGAAGGAGAAGCTAAGTTACTGTGGAAGGAGGTATGGTAAGAATATTGACCCAGAAGGGTGGTCTCATATTCCTTCAATTGCAATAGAAAATGGCTTGAAAGAGCACAGAAATACCACCCAGCAGTTTAAGAAAGGAAGAGTAATTAATTCAGATAATTTTGAACATAAATTGGCATTAACATACAAACACAATTTGGCCGGGACATCGGATTAATGCACCTTGCCAAAGGGTTTATGGCATTAAATCATCTAATCTAGCCATGCTT
Organism: Chlamydotis macqueenii; assembly: GCF_036417535.1. Lineage (NCBI taxonomy): Eukaryota > Metazoa > Chordata > Aves > Otidiformes > Otididae > Chlamydotis > Chlamydotis macqueenii. Next base: position 114,832,802 of record NC_141557.1, on the reverse strand, counting down.
TCAGACCTGAACAAAAGACCACTTCTATAACTCAGTCCCCTCTGTGGGCCCACTCCATGTGCCCTGGGGTTCCTAATGCAGTTTTATTTAACTTTTCCACAAAGACCAACCTTCGATAGGCATCGTATTTTTACTGTTTCTCTATCACGCTGCTGAAGGTGTGTTTCATCATAAGGACTCAATTCAGTTGCCTGATCAGAAAAGTCAAATGAAGTTTAAGGTGCCTCGTGGTGTCTGAGACATGCACCAGGGCTGGCAGATGTAACACATCACCAAGGGAAGGCTCATGCCTCACTACCTCTTGTCCCAGAAGTCTGTTGGAAATACCAGGTTGGTGTTGTAATGAAATGACAGTACATCTGAATTCCACTGTGGTAGCCAGTTTCATTATTATCAAGCAATACATTCTTACTATACTCAGAATATTGTTTGTTTTGATTCTCTATGAAAACGTAGGACCAGATGGAAAACAGTATTTTTTTTTCTGAGGCTACTGCATCTTTCTGGAGAGTTACTAGAGAGATGAGCTGGGTAATGACATTTTGCAATTTGATTCCTGAAAACCAGTTTGATTTCAGGTCAGTCATTTTAATTTTGATGCAAACTGGTGGCAGATAACAACGCAGAACTACACGTTCTTCTCTCTCTGAGTCTCAATTGATGCATCATTTACCCAGCTGATGTATCAATTTGCACGTGGAAAGCAGTGTGCAACCAACACAGGACAATGTTTATGCATTGTAGGCTAATTTTGCTCTCAGTTATATCCATTCCACTTCACTCCTCTCATTGGGATTGACAAGTGTAAATGAGAGCAGCCAATTTTTTCTCTATGACCTTATACAGAAATGAATGAGATCCTTCAGGACTTGGTTGCCTGTACATTCATTGTAATAAAGTAACCGCAGTTATCATATAATGGCTTCTTTTTCATTGCTACCTTGGGGGACTAGCTCAGCTCACTTAATTGGTAACTGGTTGATGAGCCATCCAGGTCAGGCTTGGCCTAGGTTAAACCTAGGATAGCAGTGTCTAAAAGCTGTAACCATATGATGGATCTTCAGTATTGTTTGATAAGTGAGTTTTACATTCTTAGAGAAAAGAGATAGCTCTGGGATTTATGGCAAGCGTATGTCTGTAATCACAAAAGATAAGTATAGTTCATTAGCATTCCACACCAGTCTCAACAGCAAGGACCCAAACTTGAGCGGGCTGAACCCCTCATTTCCCTCATGTCTGGGCAGAGGCAGATGAGTGAACCCACATGGGGGAAGGCATCATTCCCAGGGTGCACTTGGGAATCTTCCTCTTGAACAGCCTTTCTGAAGCTTACGGTAAACCTACACGCAACCAACTGGACGATATAAAGCCAAGAAGAGGCCAAAGAAGGGCAAGTGTTGTATGCATCTTAACAATTAAATCTTGCCTAATATTTAGTGAAGCTTTCTGTTTGCTTTGAACATGTTATTCGGAAGCATCTCTTGATAAAGACTTTGTTTTATACAGACTTATGGCTGCAGACACATATTCAGCATGACTAGAAATTTTAATGTTTGTACCTAAACAAAAAAAAAGCTCACAGCCTGTGGTCTCTCAAGAGCTGGATGAGATGAGAAAATGGATAGCACATCAAAAAACCCCACATCACCAAGTACTATGAACTCAAAGAGATCTTCTTTTCCTTAGCTCAAGATGTGTCAGTTGTTCCGGAGAACAACAGTTCCTGTATCCTGATTCTCTGTGGATCATCTAACATAAAATCAGTGCTTCTTTGCAGGACGTCTATCATTCTAAGAGTCTGAGAACGACAGTGGATGCCTAATCACAGCCATTGTGTGCAACAAAGAAGGGGACAAAAGTATTTATATTAGTCAAGTAAACCAGTTGCTTTCCTTGAAAAAACATCTCTGAAGCAGGAGTAATCACCTACTGCCTCGATGAGGTAAACCTTTGAGTGAGTCGGATAGTAGAAAAAAATAGTGTGTGTTCCAAAACTGATGGAAGTCATAAAGGTCATAATTACTTAAATTATTTCCAGGTCTTCCTAATGATCAAAATTTTGATTTCTTGCAATCAAGGAGTACCTCTCCCCCCTAAGTACTGCCTTTGCATCATTTTCATTTTTATATAGAAGATTTCCATACTTACCGTGTTTTATATATGTATTTCAGGACAGTTGGTAGATGTCGCTGAACCACTCAGTGACAGCGTATCATAATGAAGGCAGCAAGAAGAAAGGGAACACAAATTAACATCCACTTGAGCAAGACTCTCTGTGTCAAAAACTGGGTAAAAATCTTCCGCTGTGCTCTTTGGCTTACACTATGCAGTAGTCTACATCTGGAGGTGGCACCCATACAGACGACACTGAAGTCACGATTGCAACATCTAAAACCTCTGAACGTCACCAGAGATTTTTTTTTTGTTTTTTTGTTAATTAAGGGCATATCTTGAATCCAGGCTTGGTTTTATTAGTTAGATAAGTGAAAAGCTGAAACAAGGATGTGACCCTTGTTTGAAGCCAGCTCACCAAGCCTTTCTGACCCAAAGAGTTAGCGTGGTGGGAAAGAGAGGCTTGAAGCTGTGGGATGATTTAACTGCAGTCACAGAACAGATCAGTTTTGAACCCTTGTTTCTTAAACCCAGGCAATGCTTTGTCACTGGTCTTAGTCCATGACAGAAATAGTCCAGATGGAGGTTTTGACTTCAGCAATGATTGCCACATGTTCAGATAACATGATGTTAGTGCCCTACACAGCTAGCTGTAAAATAACATGGATCCTAGCCTGCACCAAGGTTTCCCTGTCAGTACAGTACACTGCTTTCTTTGGTGCTCATTAGATGCTTGTAAATGCCTGTCAGAATTTATCTCCTGCTTATTTTTTTTTCCATCTCACTTACTTTCACAAATCTTGTCTCTTTAATCACATAATTCAATTATTGAGCATGAAAATATTTCCCCCTTTATTCTGATTGTTCTGTGGCTGATGATGATGTGAGATGCCATGATGGAGTGCACTCAAGGACCTCTTAGATGAGCCTATATATTTGCATTGCTAATCTCCTGCCTTGAAAGGGAAGGCAATGGTTGACATTGTTCCTTCTTTGATTCATAGATCTGTCTCGTTTTACTGAGGATTGATTTGCGTGTAGGCGGGGGGGGGGGGGCTGGATATACGGTTTGAATTGCTAGCACTCGTGCACAAGTGAAGTACCGCTTGTTTGCAAGCAGATCTTGAAAAATGGGAAAACAGTTGCATTACAGAAGAATTGTGAAGGTGTCTGTGAGGAAGCTCTACCTGTAAAGACCTGCACAAAGAGAGGCTTCTGGTCTGTGTGGATCAGAAAAGGGAGGTGATCCAAGAACAACTTAGAATGAATAGTTTGAAGCAAATGGAAATAATTGATAACACAAAAATAAATGCTTTGCAAGGACTTAGTGTTAGCATCAGACTCTTATGATGCTGGTAGGATGCATAAAAGCCATAAATCAATGGAATGCTGAAAAGAATAATACTTCTTTAACAAGTGGTATAAGATTTGGAGTTTTATCCCACACCAAGTACAAAGTCGAAAGCCTGAGAAAAAAATAATTGAGGTCCCTGCAAAATATTTCATTTTTTTTTTATTGATTGAAGGCAATTATCCCTTAATTGCATATTTAAATGAGGTATTAGGAGGTTTAACTAAGCAATGCCTCTTAATTGCTGCTGCACACTAGGTGTCACAGATTGTGTTTATTTCATATGTTAATTAAAGCGAATGGGTATTTTATTTTATTGACTAGCGGGCTCTTCAGGCTGTACTGCTTAGGGCCAAGGATGTCTCAGGTGTCCACAGGACCCTGGGTATTAATGTAATCATTAGAAACGTTCCAGTTTTAAATGAAGAGGTATATCTCCATTTCATGGATATTTTCAGCCACTTAGACCATACATAAGTAGAGGGAGGGAGAACCTGAACCCAGGTAATGTCAACTGAAATGATACAGAAATGCTTAAGTGCAGGCACAACCATGGCAAAGGTATGCATGCCAAGAGCACAGGTCTTTTTTGTCTATGCAGAACACACAGCTTGAGATAGTCAAGAAGGAGCTGATGGGACAGAGATTTGAAATACCTGGCATGATTTCTGTGAAGTTTTGTCATACAGTTATATGTGGTGCATGCCTGGGAGTTAGCAGCCCCACCACTGTGAAGTCAGGGGGAACTGTCTGGATCCAACATAGAAGTTCTGAGCTGATTTTTGCGATAGCTTTACATGAATGGTGGAGTTTTCTATAAAAAAATTCTTATCTGACTAACTATGTGGCTGCTGAATAGAGCCAAACATTGGTTTGAGTGCTAATTAGAGTGCTGTGTTAGAGTACTAATTAGAGTACTAATTAGAGTATTATGTTCAGCTCTGGGGCCCCCAACATGAGAAGGACGTGGACCTGTTAGAGTGAGTTCAGAGGAGGCCATGAAGATGATCAGAGGGCTGGAACACCTCTCCTATGAGGACAGGCTGAGAGAGTTGGGGCTGTTCAGCCTGGAGAAGAGGAGGCTCCAGGGAGACCTTGTAGCAGCCTTCCAGTACCTCAAGGGGGACTACAAGAAAGCTAAAGAGGGACTTTTTACAAAGGCATGGAGTGATAGGACAAGGACTAATGGCTTTAACTGAATGATAGTAGATTTAGATCAGATATAAGGAAGAAATTATGTACTGTGAGTGTGGTGAGGCACTGGAACAGGTTGCCCAGAGAAGTTGTGGATGACCCACCCCTGTATGTGTTCAAGGCCAGGTTGGATGGGGCTTTGAGCAACCTGGTCTAGTGGAAGGTGTCCCTGCCCATAGCAGGAGGGTTGGACTAGATGATCTTTAAAGTCCCTTCCAACTCAAATCATTCTGTGATTCTATGATTAAGGCAGAGCAGAGTTGTGCACATGCCTACACAGCACAGGGTCATACACTTCAGGCTCTGATAGTATCCACGTTTTCCATATGACGAAAATAATCAGCTGGAAAGCACTAAAAAGGCAAGATACAAGGTATCCTGCCTAATCACAGGAGTACTATGCTGTATCTATATGGAGGGGGCAGATGGATGGATACTGCAACCTGGCCAGATACAAACCTTCTCTGGGACAGAAACCATACAGCCGTGTTAGTAAGGTTTGTGCCTGAGCTAATAAGGCCCGTTGGGAGGCAGAGCATGTTAATTCAGGAATAATAGCACTCATGCTGTCAAACTGCTTCTGGATCAGAGTAAGCGTAGCTCAGAGCACCGGCAAAAGGGATGCGTCTGCCCGCACCCGGCGCAGCTTGCTGCTGTGGTGGGGCTGGTGAGAAACCGAAGGTGGTTTCAGGGCGTATCGGGCATCTGCATGCTTGGGGCACGGAGCAGCTCTCGGAAATACACATAAGGAGAAGTCATCTGGGTTTGGAACCGGAGGAGAGAAGAGCTGCCAGAATGACCAGGGGGGCAGCCTATCCTGTTACAGGAAACTCAGAAACATAGCTTATTTTGTCTGGAAAAATAGAAGCAGATGGCAGGAGCCTGAACAATCTTCAGGCAGAGGCCTAGGGCGATGGGCTGTGTCCTTGCCCAAGGAGGCAGTGACTGGCTCGCAGCAGGAGCAACGTCTCCGGCCACATGCCAGCTCTTGGGCCCCCTGCGAAGGCAAAGTGCAAGTGAGTGGAGGAAGATGGAGGGGATGAAAAAGCAGGATCCCCCAGCTGGTTCTAGGGGAAGCGTTCTTGAAGGAGAAGGAGAGAAATCCACGGAGCCATTCTCACTCTGCCCAAATTTTTTCCCCTCAGGGAAGCCCAGGGACCCTTCCCAACTTCTGCCCAATTCCCACCGCTTTCTGCTCCCTTACCATCACCTCTTCTGCTGGTCAACATTAAAGAGAAGGCTGTGTATTACTGTGTCTTCACACAAGTGACATTCATCCATAAAGCTGCCAAGCGCTCAGCACCAGGAAAACTGGAGACCTGTGAAAGCAAAAAGGCAAAACTCACATGAGACTACCTGGGCATAAATTGGCCTTGAATCAACTCAGGCTGGAAATTGGGTGCATCTTAACTAAACAGCAGAGCAGTGAGGTTCAGAAATGGCCATCCAGTTAGGGCAGTGGAAAAAAAGTCTGAAGATGGAGCTGAACCGGTTTATTTATTGAATCACAAGTTAGTGTTTTGAAGCTGGTCATTGGTGCCACTGAATAGCTCTTCCAACTCTATATTCAAATCTAATATTCCACAAATTGTGTTTCTGGTGTTTTTCTACCTTTTGCTGAACATATATGGGATTTTCAAAGAAGCACCAAAATCCCATGGTTGTTCTCTGAGCACAGGGCATCTGTCTTTCTTTTGTGTTTTGGAAAAACTGACCAGAGCCAGTAATGACAGGATGATAATGGACATCATTTCTGCCTTCTGTCAGAATATAAAAATGCAGTGCCAGAGTAAGAACCATCAGCTTGAAGTATTGACTGGACTGTTAGACTTAACAGTGAATTTGCTCTCTTTAAAATTTGTTAAATCCAACCCTAGATTAAATGTAAACTACTTCGCTAAAGCATAATCCACCAGGGACACCCTGACTTTCCATTGACTTTAAATGGAGCCTCTACTGAACAATTAGAGCAAAGCAAAAAATATGCAATGTGGCTGTAGAGAAGAAGTGGTTAACATCCTTTTTTTTGGTGGGTAATTTCCCCTTTTAGCTCTTACTGTGTCATTATAATTAGCAAAGCCCAAGGGTTCAAATCTGAGGCAACAAAGGGCAATGGCATGATAGTTTGTGTGCTGTTACTGCTGCTTATTACATCTATCATTATCATCTCACTGTGACCTTGGGCTTCCCCTGCTGGTTTATCATCTCTTCTCTCCATCTTATATGTCTGCTAAAGCTCTTTGGAGCAGATCTGGTGGTTTGGTGGTCCAGACCTACAACAACAGGACTTTATTCTACATCGAGGCCTGTAAAAGCAACAGCAATACAGCTTTTAGAAAGAGGGCTAACGGATGCACGGTCGTTTGGAAAGGTAAATGCTGTCCTTTCGAGTGTGCCCTCCTGTGGGCTGACAGCTGACTTACAGGGCTAAAAAAGGGCCGAGACGTACACTGCAGCATGCTGCAGTACTGGGCAGGGAACACCTCAGCTCTGCCTCGATACACAGGCTGCGGATCTAGGGACACACTGGGTGAACCCATGCAGGAAGAAGAGAAGACTTGGATAGACCTCCCGTTCAGTTTTAAGAGAGTTCAACCATGGATTGATCAGACTCATCAGCAGGATATTTCCTTCCAAGACAGACTGGCAAGCTGGGAAGTTTGGATTTTCTCATCCTCTGTTGCAACCTGTTGCATCTTCTGCTGAAATCCAGGCACAGCTGCCCCAGTAGTTGCAGAGGCTTCAGGGGCTGGTGACATGTTGGTGTCTCCCATGCTCTGCCAGTGGCAAGACATAGTTGAGTCTCCAAAAAGCTGAGATATTTTTGTCCAACTAATGACTTCGGGCTAATGCAGGGGTGTGTGGATGGAGCATAGCAGCTTCTTACCTGTTAAAGGCGAGATCAGACTGGACAATTTACGGTTCCCTTTTGGCTGGAAATCTGTGGGACATTACATTGTCCCTCACTGGGCAAAGACTTCTGAGAAGCCCATAATTTAGCCTGTAACATAGGAGAGGTTTAATATTACAACGCACAGCACAATGGCTTGAAGAGAACCAGACGGGTCTTGACATCACCAGCCTTTTCTTCCCTTCAATTCCCCAGCGCGGTTGCTATTGTTTGAGCCTCATCACTAATGGCATCGGAGAGGGATCCAGCGTCGGCCAACTGCTAGGGCTCTTACCACTGTATCATTATTTCTGCTCCTAGTAGATCTAGGCAGAACCATGATCAAAATATTGCGGGCTGCCAGCAAACTTCTGCTGCCACGAGAGGAGCCGAACTGCTGTTTGTGAGGGGAGGACGGAAATTTCAAAGTTAAACTGGTTCCCATCTCTGGAACTATTTAACTGTAGCATACAAAGCATTCGCAGTACACTGGGAATTCAGTCATTTTATGCAGGTCAGTCTTACGATGAAAAATTTTATATCAAAATGTTTAACTTCAAAAAGGGTTAGATTCAATTTCCTGGTGAAGGCTCGAGTCAGGTCTCATTTTAATCTCACCTGCATGCCTGCCCCTAGGTAAAATGTCATTGTATTGTCAGGTTTGATTGTAGTAATCATAGTCATTTGACCAGCAACAAAATCAGAGGCCTGAACATTCCTGATGATTTAACCCGAATTCAGATCCAGATACGTCGTCTGTCCCGTTTTTGAAATGAGTGGAGCCGTTCATTTGCACCTGGATCATCAAATTAGGATGCGGCTCTGTCCTCCGAGGTCCTTGTTTCTATCTTACCTTATCTCCTGCTCCCCAGACAACATTTTTCCTGCTTAGGGCAGCTGCTCCAATGACTAATTCTGAAGCTGCTGAAATAATACGGAGTCTTACACCATCCAGAGAAACCAGCGGTGCCACATTGTTTGTGTCTTTCCTTTCATAAGTAGTCCATGAATATGCTTCCTTAAGTCACTGAAGGAAAATACTTCCAAGAAAAAACTCCTGTCTTGTCTTTAAGAAAAATATTTGGACTGGTAAAATGCATTGTACGATGAAGGATAGTTCCAATTTACAGACTCATGAGCTTATGAGTGGAATAAGCCTCCATCCTTATCTTTATGTTACAGCAATGGCACCCACATACGATAAGTCTTCCCTGGCAGAATTTTGAAAAAGTAATTCCAGTGCAGTGAATATAAAATAAATGCTATCAAGGAAAAATATTTTTTGCTCCCCTGGAATAGAAAACATTATTGAAACTGTTGGATGCCTCAGGAGTCTATTCATGCAAAATCTATTTCTGCAGTCAAAATATATTCTATTCTGCAGATATTTTTTCAATATGTGACTGAGACTCCAAGACAGAAAGAAATAGCCATTTTGGCCAGGAAAGAACTGGCATGCAGTCTGGTTTTAGGTGAGCGTAGATTTTTGCATGAAAATTATAGTAATTATGGGTATTTGTAAACAGCCATTTTTGCACTTTAACGGCCTAATCGCATGGTCAACAGCTGGAAGTTGCTCTATGCAGATTCTTACCTAACACATAATAAAAGTCACCCTTTGCTGCATTTCCACAAAGAAACAAATTACAGCACAAAAGAGACCTGCCAAATGCAATCTTTCACCCTCTTCTGCTTCTTAAAGAGGATGTTTGAATATTCTGATTTTTAAAAAAGGGATAAAACAAAAGGAAAAACTAATTTATGTATATCTAAAATGCATGTCTAAAGAAAAAAAAGAATGGAAAATGCTGATGTATATGTACTACTTAGCCATTTATTGTAATATACGCATTTCCTTTGCCTTTGAAAGTTCATATGCCATGCATGGTGCACATCTGTTCCTTTCATTTTTAATTCTGTTTTAAATACGTATTTTTAATTTCTCCTTATTGTTTTCTCAAAACAATACAATACAGCAATTTAAAAGTATATCCAGCAAGAATAACCACACAAAATTACTCTTGTCATATTGAAAATCTTGACAACCTGATGAAGAAGTTGCTATTTAACTGAAAAAAAAGAAAAAAATTAGAAAAGAAAATCATGACAAAACAAACCAAACCTGTTGTCCCCCTAAACTGCAGGGAAACACCTCAGTTAGCATCCTGGGTCTCAGGTGTCCCAATCCAGGCATAGCTTAAACAATTGGAAGTTGTACTACCTGGCATTGGTGTTTTACATTAATCTTTTTCTTCGCATTTAAAAGTGTCTGGGAAATAAAAGGGCAGTTGCTGTAGCTCAGCTGAGAAATTGTAACTTCAAATCGTTAATTTGCTTGTGATGAACACTCTTTATCCTTAGGCTTTCTAATAAGATGCTGTCAATGTGTATCACTCCTAATCTTCTGCATCTTTGCCCTGTTTCTCTGCTGAATGTCGGCTGATGATTGTGCTCAGGATTTTTTATAGCCAAGTTTTCAACAATGAGTGCATAAAAACTCATGATACACCCACAGCTTCACCAGGAGCTGGGCAGAAATGCACAACTCCAGCCCTCTCTCTTTCTTGCCTTCATAGCTACTTCCCTTCAGTCAGCTCCCTAATAGTTATATAGATTGTGTTAATAAGCATTAACTTATATAAAGCTGCACACCCATGGGTTAATTTGTGTATGGAATCAGTGAGTTTGTGCACGCAGTTTGTAATGTCAACACTAGCTATTGGAACTCTAGTGTGAATTTAGTCTAAAACCTGCAGCAGAGAAATGAATGCCTGGGAACTATGGAAGAGCGAAAACCATGAAGAACTCCAAAGCTCCTATAAGAAACTAAACTTTAAAGGATCAGCAGGAGAAACCAAAACCACTTGGCTCACGGGGCCCTGTCCCTGGTGCATGCTGTTTTGCTGGGGTGAGGTTGGGATACCAGTCCTCTGGGGCTGCAACTTGGACCTGAGCATCCCCACCAAGCTCCCGCTGAGAGAGAGCTCAGAGGAACGCACTGACAGCGCTCTGGCATAGAGCAGGTCCCATGTAGCTAACACCAGCCTGATATTTGGGGCTGCCCTACAGGTCTGCAGCAGCCACAGCTGCTGGTGGAGGATGGGTGCAACTGGGGCAGCAGTGGGGATTGCCCTTTCTTTCCCATGCTGTTACAGGGACTTTCCAGCTGCTGACCAGGTTAGGAGACAGCAGCTCTCATGTTGCACTTAAGAAGTCTTACCCCAAGGCTCAGTCTTACCCCTTCCTTACCCCTAGAAGTCACCCTCCTTTCCATCAGTAGGTACTTGGCTTGTGTTTGGATTCATTTTGTTCTTTCTCCCTTTTTGCCACTGTATATGTTATTCCTTGTTAATTTACGAATTGCTGTGAGTCTTTGGCTTGACTCTTATTAAATATTGTGCATTTTAAAGGTGTTTAGCTCTTTCATTGCTAGTATTAATCGCTTCACTGTCAATTCCCTATTCCCATCTGTTGTTTTGAAATAGCATTATATATTATTATGCCTCTTCATTGCTTCGGCTCTCTGTCACAGCTGACTGCTTGTTTACCTCACCCTCTCTGGAGCTTCCAAAATCCTTTTTCTCCCTTGTTCTCATGGCAGTGCTCCAGTTCCCTGAGTCCTGGTGTGTTCATCAGAGGTTCTCCTGGGTAACCTTTAGGGCATCTAGCTCCAGAGTTTTAACATCTCTCTCAGTTTCTTTCCCTCTTCCACTGTAGCCACCTCTCCCATCCCTCCGCTAAACGTAACTGCCCTGGTAGTAGCATCAGCAGAAGTGGATTTGTTCCTGTAACTCAGCCACCAGCCCGGCATCTCAGCTGAAATCACCAGGGAGGACAAGAGGGAATAGTTGCTGGGAAGCCTCTGCTGACTCCATTCACCTCTGACGGGTCCCCTTCAGGTTCCCCAAGAGCACCCATGGGAGTTTATTAGGTATTTCATGGCAGAATTACCTTGGATGTTGCTGTAGTATCCCATTTACTGCTTTCCCCGCCCCCCCCCCCCCCCCCCGCTTATCCTTTCCTTCTCCTATAGCATTTTTGTGCCCTTTTCCTGCCTAATTGGCTTCCCAATTTTATTACCTCTTCTTTCCTCCCTGCTAATAGCACGATTGTTTCCAAGCTGTTTTGTCACTTCTCTACTACACCTATCCTCCAGCCATCTAACCAACATATTTTATGGATGCTTCCAATATTCGTGACATCAAATGTCACTCCTGCCCGCATTTCAGGCTGTTTATTTTCTAGCATCTGAAAAAACAAAGGTATTTACACTTTAAAGGGACAATAATGTAGTTAATAAAGGGCTTTTTTCAATAGCCTTTCATAGGACCATCCATAACTTGCATTTTACTCCTTACAGTGCTGAGGGCTTATAAACTGAGATTATAGTAATGGTAAATACCACTTCAGCCAATGTCCCCCAATTGTGACATCTCTGCTACCTCATCTCTGCCCTTCACTGTGACCTTGTCCTGCACTGCCTGGATGAATTCCTGATGCTCATTTCTCAATCACAAGGAAAATTTTCTGTATACTATACTTCACATGGCTGTGTATATGCAGAAATGTAATCCTTTTCTGGAGGAGAAGGAAATACTTCTGTTTCAAAACATAGCTGGAAACAGGAATGTCAGTCTGGCAGAGGGCAAGGAATCACCATGATATGCAGGCATCATGTCTTATAAATCCTATGGAGACAAAGATCTATCATTGAAAGGAGCCATCAGCTTGATGTGTTGATCCTGTTCTTCCTTTTGGAATGATGTTACAGAGTTAGAAACCTTTTTTTTCCTGGGTTTTTTTTTTTTAATTTCTAATTTCTAAATTTTCCAAAATTTTTATCCAGTTGTTCTTACCTAGTGGATGGCTCAGGTAGACTTTTTTTTTTTTTTCTCCTGTAACACGTATTACATGCTGTGTGTCCGTAGAGGGCAATTCAGTAGACCTTCAGACTTCATTTTGCTAGCTGAATATGCTAAACTCCAGTTTCTCTAGCAAGGCTAACTGCCTGTTTCCCCAGCATCTTGGTAGCGTTCTCTACATCAATTTCAGTTTGAACTTCTGTTTTTCATATGTGTAGCCAGAGGAGCAGACAATATTTCAGATCTTGTTGCAGCACTGCTTCATACAGTTATCTTAACACTTTCCTGTTCCTGCTTTGACTATCTTGCCTGTCATGGGCTGGATTTTGCCTTTGCAGGAATGGATCCTGTTGGCAGCTTAGAGTCATTCACACTGTCATTAGCTGCTTTACTAGCTTAACCGCATCTCAGTCATTTTCAATTGATGAGAGCTCTTTTTACAGCAGCTATGGTCTCAGTCCCTCAGTGCATGAGCTTGAGTTGCATATCTTTTATTCTATTCCTCGAATGCATTTATTCTTTTTGCCTGTTGCCCCAATCCTCTTCTGTATTAACACTTTGTTTTAGCTATGGACAATCATTAGTGTCCCACTCAGAGTTCCAAAAGTAAGCACTCTCCCTATTTATGTCCCAGGCATCAGGAAACAGAGAAAGAAGGAAGTTTCCAAAACTGATCCTTGAGAAACTTCATTCCTGTCTCTCCTTCAGCCCAACAGTTCTCTTTGCACTACTGCCAGTGGTCGTCTTCCTTTCAGCAGGCTCCCACTCAGCAGTTCCTCTGTACATCCCTATTTTCTCTAGCTTAAGAAATTATTTCCCATCTGGTGCCTTATTAAATGCCTTGCTGAAGCTCGGATATATTATACCTACCATATTTCCTTTGTCTAGAAAATCATTAATCTTTTAAAAATCCTGTCAAGTTAGTCTAAAACAACCTACCGTTAACAAACCCAAACCCTTTGGTAATTTTTTTTAGTCCATTCTCAGTTTATCTCCATGACTTAAATAACTTATTTCTTTCAAAATTTGTTACAAAGTCTTCAGACATTTGAGGTCAGACTAGCTTGTAATTGTCAGATCTTTTTTTCTTCTCACTCTTAACTGTAGGTACTGCATTTGCTATTTTTGAATCCCATGAGTTGATAGGCTTGTCATGAGTACCTGTGACTCTTCCTGCAGTTTCATGTGCCAGTTCTGTCTGAATTCTGAATGAGATTATCCAGGTCCTCCCAACTGGAAATGATTAAGCTCTTAGATTTTTTGCTGTTGTTTCCAGTGTGGTAAAACCTCATTCCTATTATCTATCTTCCCTTTGCCCTTCTGTTCAATGTCATTACTCTTATTAAAGTTTGAGCTAAAGGCTCTTAGTAGCTCTTTATCCAACAGGTCCATAGATCCCTCTTTTTTTTTTCCCTCCTGCTAGGAGTACAGCTTTGAGATCTTTTTAGCATCAGTAATTCAAAGAATCCTCCGGCCTCTTCCCCGTCCAAGGCCCAGAGACAGGCAGCATGTTGACTTTGGTGGCTAGCATGCTCAGAGCACTTAGTTCATCAGAGGTTACCCTTTTGAAATGGAGAACATTAGTTCCAGCCTTACTTTTGTTTGTTCTTCCATTTAATGTAAACTGAATCAGGGCATGGTCATTTGAGCCAATGCTGTTTCTCAGCTCAAGTCTACTAAAATGTCTTCATTGCTTACCCAAACTAATGGAAAATTCCAGTCATTCTTTTAATATCTTTCTGTAATAAACATAGCAGTATGTATTATTTATAATTGTCTTCACCAACTACTTAATTTCAATGATGTCAGAATGGCCAGCAATCTTTTTAGGAGGCGTTTTGTCTTGATTGTGTGTAGTAAAGAGGAATAGAGAGCCTGGTAAGCAAGAAGGATCTTAAACGTCAGTGGAGATGATTGAAATTTGACTGTGACAAATTCCAACCTTTTATAGCCCAAATTAGGATGAAATATAGAGAGATATATATTAAAAGGGGAATGTTTCCAGGTTAAATGAACAGCTTGAAATGCTCCATTTTGTCTTAAATCCATTAGAACGGATTCAATAGTCTTTTCATTCGTTTTACCCTCTGGCATTTTGAAATTTGAAAAACAAACAAAAAAAAATATCTGACCTGCCAGAGATGAAAATGACTTTAATATTAAATTTTCATATTTTGATTCTTCCTAGAAAGTGTATTTTTAAAATGACTTCCTATGCTGTTTCATACCATTAAAAATATGCTTACCTTGTAACAGAAATTAAACAGGAATGTGAGATGCATGTGATCAATCACAGCTAAGCAAACTCTGCAGACTGCAGAAATGTTAGCTGAGTTATTCTCTCTGTGACCTGGGGTTCTGCTGGGTATATTTCTACAATGCATGCTTCTGCTTTGTAATCACTGCAAGCTTGGTGGCATGTTTCCTGGGAGGGAAAAGAGGTCCCTTGATGCAAACGTTACGCTGACTGTGGTGGATTTTGAGGGCTTGTTGTCTCTATGGAGAGGACAGTCCTAATAAAGAGGCATCTGGTCCTTCTTGTCTCTTTTCTTCTATTAAGATATGTCAGGCTAGGCTCTGGACAGATAGATTGTGATGTTTTTGCCCCCAGGGTGTTTTGGGGTAGTGTGGTAGGAGAGCATTTCTATCTCCAGGAGACGGTGAATCTGAGAATATGTCTCAAGGATGAAACCTGGAGAAGTGCAAAGGATGATTTCATCTTGATTAATTACACAGTATTGATCCTCTGTGGAAAGAGCAATTATCCCAGACACTCTTCTCGCTGAAGTGAAAGCCACCGGGAAAGCCATTCTGATAAAGAGGATGAACATTTTCCCTCCAAAGGGCTCAACTGGTTTTATCCTTAGGGCCTGTAGTGTTAAATTTAGACTCAAAGGGAAAAAAACTGAGCTTTACTGTAGATGTGCCCGGCTTATATCAGGTACAGCAGAAGTTGCACAGACAAGTGGCAGGGTTAAAACTCAGCTCTAGTGGGTAAAGTGTGAAATCTAGCCTTGTGTGTCTTTTCGTCAATGATTTTGTCCTGGGTTTTCAAAATCTGTAGGTTGTCTCTTGCATGTTATCAGAATGAGGATGCCAGTCTCCCTTCCCTATTGCCTTGATGAGCTATGGATATCTCCATAGGCATTGATCTGAAGGGTGCCGGATTCCAGATTGTGCATCAAGGAAATGAAGCTTCTTAGCCAAGCACAGGAATCTGCCAGGTGCAGACTGTCTCACAGGGATATGCTGACATTGTCTTCTACTCTGATCTTGCAAGGAGGTGTGACTCTTGAAACATTTCTGAAGTTCAGTGGTTTTAGTCTGTATTAATCTACAAGTTGTGCACATCAGTAGAATTTGTAGTATTGGCCTAAACTTAAGTTTATGCTGAAATTAAAGTCCTTTCTTTTCCTTGACATTTTTTTCTCTGTTTTTTTCACCAGGCTTCTTTATCTAAAAGGGAAGTGTTACCAGTCACTGAGAAGTAGAGCCACCGACATCCAGTAAAATCAGTGCTCTCTGGTACTCTCTGTGCTTACTCTCTTTGCTATGCCTGAAGCTTGATCCTTCACCATCCCCTTAGATGGAGGCTGTTGTGACTTGGCATCCCTCCATGATCTAAAGCTCTAAGTATTTCTCAGGTTTTTTGTCAATGTCATTGTTCTCTTGCTGCCCTGTTGAGGTAAGGAAAGAATTTGAGGTAGAAACCCCTCTTAACTGTAGCTGCCTTTCCCTTTGAAGCCTTGCACAGACACCAAGTCTGTTGCCCTTGAGCTAGCGATCTCAGCACTCTTCTCTTTTCCCCTGTTGAGCTCCTGTGTTAAGAATCACCCATGTTGACCACTTGCACTAAGAAATCCAGACAAATTGCTAACTTGTGATTGCTGCTTCTGTAGCATAGCTTAACCGTCGGTTCTCGGCTGAACCCATCTTGATCCCTTGTTTACTGAGATTTTGTCCTGATCCAACACCCTTCCTTTCCTCAGTTGTTGATCACCATGGGAAGCTTTAGAGAAAGATTTATATGCTTTGAGAAATCTTTCAGTCCTCTTTCAGTCCGTGCCATGCCAAACCCAAGAAGCACACTTTTCTCCAAGAGCTGTCCCTACTTTTTAAGAAGCGAACTGCTCTGTTCTTCTGCTCAGATTCTGCAAACTACAATTCCTGTAGTACCACTCAGAGGAAAACACAGCTTTGGTGATGTCGGTATCTTGTACTCAGCCACAGTTGGGATTTGAAGGAAAACAATTTTCTAGGTATGTATAGTATCTGTAGATGACTGGCCTTTGTAGCAGCAAGCTGTATATCAAAATATTTTCCACTTTGGGGAAGTGGGTGAAATGGTGAATGTGATCGTAATGCAAGCTATAAAAAGATCAAAGTTGCAATGCTCTGCAACAGCATCATCCATTGAAATACAGCAGGAGCCCATTGGAAAAAAAAATTCATGCAATATATAAGACATTAAAAATTCTGTTACATTACTCTTGCCACAAAGATTGTAATGAAAATGGGAAATGGCACAAACGTAACCCATTCTCATTACAATCATTAGATTGTAATCTTGTGCTCTCCTTCTCAAGAGAATGCTAAATGAGATTTTAAAGTATGGAAAATAAAGGAGCAAGTAGAAACTGGAAAGCAAAAGAGGTGAGGCATGATAGAATGTTCCTGCATTCTTATGTTCTTTATTTTTCCAGTAAAGTAGGAAAGAACAGTATGATTTCAAAGAAAGATGTATGCACACATAGATATATTTATTTTTTCTTTTTCTTTTCAAAATATATTCTTTCAATATGCTTATCTCCTTCATTCTCACTTTTTAAAAAAATGCCCCAAAATGAAAGAGACAAAGTAACACCTCAGATATCTACATCAACAGATTTATTTTAACAGTGTAGAATTTGCCCTTATCAGTCATAATAAGAGCTGAAGGTAACACCTCCCAGTGAGAAAGAAGAGCTGTATGACTTGGGAGACTAGCAATTAAAAATCTGTCAGTCACAGGTTTGGATCCAGCCCTGATTAGATAGTGACCGAAAGTTGTTAATATTAGGTGATCACTATGGAAGGAAGTACCTGACCTCATTCTAATCCCCATGCAAGTATTTAAATAACACGGTGTAGCTGTCACTCAGTGGTGCCATTGATGCCGCCAGCAGAAGACTAAGCATTAAATGAGCATAAGAAGTGATCTAACCCCAGCTCCTTCCCTGTGATGGTAGTTCATGCATAGGCTTTGGAGCAGGTGTAAACAGGAACCCTCCTTCCCGAGTCTGATGGGAGAGGCAAGGGAATGCTGGCCTCTCCTTGGGCTGTGCAGTCAGGAGCTTGCAGGACCTCTTAAAATATTAATTAAGGGAAAAAAATCTAGTGAAGATTCAGAGTCAGATGAAGAGCAAAGACTCAAGACTCAGCGTTTAGTAGCTCTGTTTTGCTTGGAGAGTCAGGGGAGGTGAGCGATCGTTATGCACAGGAGTCAAAAGGACTCCTTGGTCATTGAGGCTATGGCCTTACATAGTCCACATGGCACCCACTGCACACAGCCCTGCAACAACACAGCCTCATAAACATTGTAACACCTCTATAACAAAAGAAATGCTTTTCAGACAAAAGATTAAAAGCTACGAAAGCTCCAGCTTAACTCATGGAGAAGGTAAGAAAGATCAAATGCATCAGAAATAATTTAGGCTTTTGCAGTTGTTTTGGAGATATGTCTTCTTGTCTGGCCCTGGATTTTATGTTCAACCACTTTTTTTGCTCACTGATTTTGCTTCGTGTGAGTTTGGGGTTTTGTTTTTGTTGTTCACTTACTCTGTTTTCTGCTTACCCACTGAATTCATGTTGAGTCCCCTCCCTTCCCTCACTGACCTTCCCCAGGAAGGTGGCCATAGGCTACTCTAAGTGAAAGCTGAAGATGGAACTCGTCCCTGTAGACAAATCATCTATCATAGCTTCATGTAACCTTCCATCACTCTTTGCTTAACAGATATCTTCAGTAAAACTTTTTTTTGCTCTCTTAAAATCTGTCAAGAAATTATAAAGGAAGAAATCTGGTATTTTCAGCAGATTATACCAGAATAAGCTTTTGTCTTTGTTGTTTGCAAACAGTTTCCAAAGGTCAGATTTTTTTCTTGTCCACATATAGATGCTGGAGGTGACATGTTAATGATTTGATCAGCTTTCTTGTTGAAAATGAAAGCTACTCTTCAAAGAACAAACATAAATCTTGTCTGTAACTTCAGAATGACTTGTAAGTTTTTCTGTAATCTTGGTTAAAAGTGTTTAAATCTGAGATTGTTTCTTATTTGTGAGGCTGGACTATCATGAAAATGTTTATAGCTGAGTTAGAATTCCTGATAGCTCTTCTATGTTAACTGCCAAGAGATTTTGGACTATGAGAAAAACCTGCATTATGGCTGACTCTACTGCATCTGACCTATGATAAATAGAGGACTTTTAATTTCCCAAGTATCCAGTCCCTCCAACTCCACTACCCACAAAAATTAAAAATAAAATTTTCATTCCAAAGCTTAAAATTAATTTAGTTTCTGTTGTAATGCTGTAATAAGTAGATCTAATTTAAACAGTCAGCAGTTCCTTCCATTGGACATTAATTTTTTAAAGATTGCAAGTTAATCAAACTGGTTTATGGTGAAATGTGTTTTTACACCAAAACTCCTCATTATTTCTTTTTTATTTTTCTGTTAAGTGTCTGGGATAAGGGAAAATAGCTTCTGAATATAAAAGAATCGATTAATGTTTCAATATAGGGGGAAAAAAAAAATAATTCCCCAAATGGGTAACTTTGCTCAGTGCTGTGGACTATTTCTCTTGCAGCTGTCTTCAAAGCATGATCTGTCAGCATGAACTGCCACCTGTTAACTAGACTGGTCTTTACAGGCGTAATATATGGTCAGGAAATGAATAAAATCCTAAAATTTTTTTTTATTATTTTAATAGTCCCTCTAAAACCTAAAATTTGTCCCAAGGATTCGGGAAGCCGCATCTTCACATCTATTACACACAGATCAATCAGAGGACACAGATTTTAGATAATGGAGTATACTATTTACAGGTAAAGACGAGGCTTTGTGCCTGAGAGGCAGTATCCAAACTCAGGACTCAATTTGGACCGAGCCTTTTCAATGTTACCCTGTAGCCGCACTTGACCTGTTTCAGAGAGCGAGGACATTGCATTTGGGTCTTCCTTCCCTGCTCTCCAAGGAGAGACATCCCGGAGCAGCCTTCCTGCAGGAGCTGCAGGGGCGAATTCTTTGTCGTTTTAAGAGGGAGCCTGGCAAATCCACTCAAGGACTGTACAACAGCATTGCCCCTGAGAGCAGGGGACCACGCCTGTGTCCCTCTTCTTATGCCAAAATGCAAGCTTCTAAAGGAAATGAAAAGTGTAAACGTAACCTTTCATCTGTCTCCTTTATTTTTGCTTATACATCAAAAATCAGCAAATGCAGTACATTTGTTCCTTGGACCTTCAACCCATCATCTCTCCTTTCCGCAAATCAGTTTGCGCCTCGGTGTGTCTCAGCTGCTGCAGTAACTGTAACTCCAATCATAGCCAGCCACTTTAATGGGCTTCCTGTGCCCATCGGGAAGAGCTATCCCATATGCAATGTCAGCTCCCAGCACCTAGAGAAAGCACAGTCTCTCTGCCATGTTTTAAGGAGAGCTGCAGTTCTGTGGTGACATTTGAGAGCTTTCATTATCTCAGTGCGAGAATCTCTGGGGCACACTCTGGTCTCTTAACATGTCCTTGTTTAACGGCGCTCCTTACCTTTGGCTGCCTGTGTTCAGCTAACCAAGTGGTGGCAGAGATGTGTACAGTCCCTCTTAAATCATTCTGATTTTCCCAAGTCCCTCTGCAGTTTTTTGATGGAACATATGGCAATGTTATGTCTATTTGAAAAAGCCTTTGCATCATATGTTTATACAACTGCTCACTATCCCAAGACAAAAATTCTTTCCTGTTATTGCCCATTTGCTGACTAAAGAAATTATCCTCTTTATGTATTCTGGTACTTTACCTTGATACCTTACATGTTTAATTATGTAGTCCTCGGTCCATAATCCATATGATTCACTCACCATATAATACAACTCACATCACTTTTATTTGTTTTAACCCTTGCTCTTCCTTTCTTGCTTGCTTTCCTATGATGACCTTTGGTATCTATTTGGTTTTGGGTCTCAGCCTGACTCCCATGAAGTTTTTTCTCCCCCGTGACAAAATAGTGATTAAGTCCAGTGGTACAAGACTTGATCCAGAGGACAAGAGCTCGTGATGGTTAAAGACATTTAAAAAAGAAGAAAAACAAACAAACCCCAGAGGAAACTCCAGTTATGTACCACATAAAGGAATAGCACCAGAATGGAGAAAAAAGGAATGGGTTTTGTGACTACAGAAACAAACAGAGAAACAGCGATCTATGTTTGGCTCTTTTTCTTTCTTCTCCTGTGCTGTCGGCCAGTAACTTCCGTCATCCATGGAAATCGGGGGTTTCCACCAGTTTCAGTGGGAAAGTGAGCTGCAGACAGGATCTTTCCATTCTCCAATTTCCCGATCAGCAGAGCAGGAATAACGATTTTTCTCTGCCTTGGGCTAGGGGTGGGTGAGGCCAGAAAAACCCTGGAATCTTTTAAGAGTGAAAACAATTTTTCCCCCTGAGGTCTTATTTGAAAAAAAAGCCCAACAACCTGGACATAAAGCTGTGTGTGGATTTTTTTTTCCTCAGAAGGAGGAGTGGAATAGTTTTTAGAATAATGTTTAAAATGGGCTTTTTACAATTGAACTTCATACCTTCAAAATCCTTTCTATGACCACTGACTACTTCACATTAAGTAGGTTTATTTCAAAGTGTGCAATGTTAGGGAAATATGTCTAATATGCAGTAGATCTACAGGTAATGGGTTCAACTTCGGTTGCCCCTTTGTATTGTACTGTCTCCAGTGCATCTTAATGGGCATATCTAGGGACTCTGTGCACATTTTTTCAGGCTTTCTAGAAATTTGGACTTTTTCCGTGTCTGCATTATTACAAAGGGTATCTACTTACATGAGATTCCTGAGCTCTGCTGATATAACTATCCTTTTTATTTACGAATCAATAATATGAAGAGTTTCTTTTCAACATTTTATTCTTTGCTCTCTTATTTTAGAAAATAAGCCAATAGGCAGAAATCAAATGCAAATATTTCCATAGTTGGTGTAGCTCATCTCTTATACTAGGTATATTTGTCACCACAGTAAATAAGAAATTTTTACTTGTAGTATATACCCATTCTGCAAATGTACCTAGCAGCACTTCCAATACATTTCTATTTTTTAATGGAAACACCTTCCAGTCTTTTTCCTTTATCTTGACTTTTTTTTTTTGTTTTTCCAGAAAACATGTGTTTTGATGTTGTGGGGAGAGCTGCATGGTGAATGAAATTTATTAAAATCATTCTGATACTGAGGAACTAATAGTTATGGTGGAATACTACAGATGAAAAAATAGAGGTTTACAAAATATATTTCCTCCTCACAAGCATCTTGTTTTTCTGAATCCAGGATGAGCCAGTTGCACTAGATCCAGTTTTACCAGAGAAGGCTGGCAGGTGGTACCAGAGTGCATAAAAGCCCCATGTTCGTGGTGGCTCAGCTGATTGGAAGAACAGGCTTTGGGGTGAGATCCAGAGCTGTTCTGCTCTGGGGAAGGGAGATGAGGGCTTTTATATAACGAGAACATAATCATTCAGCTTAACATCTGGAAATAGCAGAAGGGTTAAAGATCCAGTCCTGGCAGAAAAAGAGGGCCAAGGAATTTTAAATGATGATTTAGGACTCAGTCCTGCTCGTTGTAGGTGGACTTCTGCACTTGTGCCCAGCTCAGTCGCTGTTGGCCATGCTAAGGGGGTGGTGGAAAACTGGATGCACAACACGCATGAAGATGCCAGAACACTGATGGGAGTTACTCTTCTGACTCAACATTTTACTCTTCCTTTTTCTTGGGCTACGAGACTGTCCAGCTTCTCCTAATTGACTTAATGGTCTTGCTGGAAAAAATGAGTTGCAATGGCTTTTCTCTTCTCCTGAATTATTTACAGGTGGAAAATATCTATCTTGCTGGATCTTACCCAAAAGGCACTAAAATGTTTCTTGCAGGCTTATACTATGCTTTTCTCTGCTTTTCATTTGGCTAGCAAAAAAAAAAAAAAATATTTCAGTCAGATCTGAATCATTTTTTTTTCTTCCTGTTTTTTTTTCTTCTCGTTTAGGGAGTGAAACAATTATTTACACCGCCCTATTCCTGATAGCGACCATATGTCTGGACTGCAAAGCAATGAGCCTTGCAGTCCTACTTCTGGCAACTGTCCCCTGGCCACAATGGCATCCCTTAGCACTCCTAATGGGAGTAGGTGCCATGGAGCCCTTTATGTGCCATCGGCACCTCCCAGCCTCTAACATATTACCTCATCTGCCACCACTGTCCTCCAGCAGCTGTTGCAGCCAGGCATTTGTTAAGCAGTGTAGCACAGGAGATGTTTAGAAGCCCTAAGCGTTGAAAACTGTGATGCTGAGATGGGTCAGAGATTAAAAAAACAGGGTGATTCACTGAGTTTGGCTGTCTGGATTCCCACCAGCTTGGAGCCTCTGCAGAGCTTGCTTGCATCCCCTAGAAAAAGTCATTATACAAAGACTCACCCCACAATAAAGGACTAAGAAACGTGCCTGCTCGCCTGGTTGGGACTGCCCAAGGAAGATGGATGCTACCTGATAAATTGGACTTGGGTGGAAACTACTTTTTGTTACACAATATGGTCTCTCTTCCATCTTCTTACTTCCATCTTCACCATCAACTGACTGAAGTTTAGTGGGACAATGCTGGTGAGAGTATGAGAGGGTTAAAGGCTCTGATAGATCAGGATCTGAAACCATACCTGCAACTACTTGCTACTGGTTGCTCCTCCTCGGTCACAGGAGGCAGGAGAGAAGGACACGCAGCCTCTGTGGCTGGTAGAAGACCCGGCGAGTGCCCTGCCAGCTCCAGCCCCTGTGCCCTTGCCGGTGCAGAGCCTGGAAGGACTTGTCTCTTGCTACTGAGCGTGGGTATGATTTCCTCCAGGTGGGCAGCATAAGTGGAACAGGACTCAGCAGGATGACTTCTGCCTTTTGCTAACGTGCTGAACTCGGCCCAACATGAGCTCTGTCTGTGGAAAATGCACTAGGAGGCTGCGCTGTGGAGCTTTTATCAGCTGTGCAGATCAGAAGGGGAAATTTCACTCTGTTTCCTCCTGTTTCTAATGCGGCAATATTTCAGTATTGTGCTTCAACCCGTGGTTCACAGCTGAGTGGTAGTTTTATGATTTTATGAGGCCTCAGACCACAGTGCCTTTAAATGCCCTATAAAATATACAGGTTAATCACCTGACCCCTGCAAACTTCTTGGAAGAACTGGTATTGCATTAGCTAATGCATTGCAGTGTCTTACTGGAGCTGCAGAAAAATGTTTTACACAAAAAAGGGAACCTGTCAAACTTGTAGCTTTGCTGACTTTGCACAAAACAGAAAAAAAAAAAAAAAGCACCCTTTAACCAGTGCAAAACAAGATAAAAACCACAAACTTGATGGCCTTTTGTGCAACCCCAATTGGATATTGCAGCTCTATGCTGTAATCTCAGAACAGAGCCTTTATCATCTTGGGTGTACTAGCATTGACCCATAACACAGAGTCTTAAATAAAAAGCAAACCATATTGTCAAAGCAAAAGTCAGTATCTCAGCAGGTCTGGCCTCAAGTGTGGGAGTGAGAAGAGAGAAAACAAAAGCTCAGAATAAGGAGAAGGGTGGATGTGTTTGAAGGAGAAAAAAACTCAACCTCAAGAAAAATAGCAGGGTGGAGCAGAAATAAAAATACTTTGGACAAGTGAATCCCTGAAGACTCTGAAGTGCGAGGGAAAAAAGGCCTAATTCTTGCCTCACCAGTGCGTGAGTTGCTGTGGGTCAGCTGTGGTGGGAGAAGGACTAAGAACTTGGATTTTGAAACATCTGCACAGAGGTGGTCCAGCAAGACCACCGTGGCAGAGATGGTATTGTGGAAGGTTTGGGTTGGACTGTAATTTATGGGCAGAATGCTCTGGCGCTTATTAACCAAGTGAGATGGCCCTGAGGAGAGTGACTGATGCTTGCCTCTTGCTTGGAGTGGGACATTTTTGTGTGGCAATCAGTCCCAGGGAGAGCACAGCCATAGTCCGCAGGTTTCCTCCGTGGAGGCACCATGTGTGACACAGGGAGGAAACGTACTGCTGGGTAGGGAAGCATCACAGAAGCCCAGAAGAAATAAAGCTATTCCAAGCTCAGAGAAGAGTGATGGACCCGTGGGAATGAAACTCCAGAACAAGAATGAAAGCATCATTATACTGCTTGGGAAAAATAATTTGGAAAATAATGTCTTCTCATTCTTTCAGTATTTTTTAAAATCTCTTTCACTTTTGCCCCCATAACACCAACCTGATGAAAAGAGGAGACATACCTGAGAAAATGATCGTTGTGTCAAAGATGTTGATAATGGGCAGACAAATAGCCATACTGCAGCTGCACCTAAGCCCTGGAAACAAAGACTACTTGCGCACAACTATTAGTCTAATTGTAGGGGTTTTTAATAACTATTAATTTTGCATAGCAGTATGTGCACTCACTAAAAGACAATGATTGTCCATAATGTTTGATTTAGTGTATTTGTTGTTACTTATTTAAGAATCATTGAAGACGTCTTTGCATTCATGGATCTGAGTCTTGCACAATTCATTGAAATGCTTGGCATCACTGCCATAAAATACACACAGTGAAGGTAATAAAATCCTGCTATGCAGCACAGTAAAAATCCCCACAAAAAATATAATAAAATGGACATATGAATCTTGATAAAATCCGTGCACCACTATGCTGCACATTCACACGAGTTAGAGATGTGCAGTAGTGCTGGGTGAAGCCTTATGTAAAAACATGTGTTGTCTTCAGAGGCAATGTAAAATGCAAAGAGGGAACACAAAGCAGCCTTAATTATACGTAACTGTAACACTTCATCAAGGACTCCTCCTTGGCTATGTAAAATATACTCCAGTTCAGCAAACCACTCCTAGCAAGTGTGCTCCAGGTTCCCTTCCCTGGCCTCACAAAGGCCACATGAAACTGGGTATACAGTATCAGGAGGCTAATATCACCCATAAGCCTCCAGGTGGGATGTCCACCTCCCTTCTCCATCCATCAGTTTCCCAAATGCGTGTTTCACCATCATCCTAATGTAATCTGCAACTTCTAGGAAGCATTTGTGGTCTCCTGTCCCACTAACACAGTCCGTAAACTGGAGTAACAGAGAGAAAAATGGGAGAGGGTCTCTGAAAATGATTGGGTTAAAGATTTCCATAGTGGTCACTGGAGCGAAACAGCC
The DNA here is from genome assembly GCF_036417535.1 of Chlamydotis macqueenii. Classification (NCBI taxonomy): domain Eukaryota; kingdom Metazoa; phylum Chordata; class Aves; order Otidiformes; family Otididae; genus Chlamydotis; species Chlamydotis macqueenii. Next base: position 114,806,944 of record NC_141557.1, on the reverse strand, counting down.
CAGTTCTCCTACAGATGCCAATATTACCAGCCTTCCTATACCAGTAGAAAGTTACTGTACATAATGGTGAGATCTACAGTGATCTCTAAGCTTTTAAAGCATCACAGCAAAGTACTCATTGCAACATGAATTGTTTGTGAATCATGACACAAGAGGGCAGAGAACAGACATATAGGGTCCCTCATGTCTTCAGCACAGCCTAGGAGCCCCGAGTCCCTTCAGAGGCCAACCTTAGGGTCCAGTGCAAGAGCACCTTCTGGAGAGCAGCATGCAACTTCCTTATGACAACCGCAGCATCTCATTCCCCTGCTTGTTAGCTCAGTCAGTGCTCTTGCAGGTAAGAACTCCCTGGGAGATTTTCTGACACTAAGCTCTGAAGTGAGTTCTGCACAGCCTTGCAGAAAATAATTTTTAATATGCTGTAGTCCAGCTTCTGCTTTTGCTCACTTTGGATGTGCAACATCTCCTTAATCACTGCTCAGTGCTGCATGGGTGACCTGGCCCATAGCTGTCCACTGCCAGAAAAAAGCTTGGAGAAGAACAACACCACCTGCCAGGCGCTGTCTCGCAACAGCAGCACGTACTGTAGAACACCACCCCAAAGCAGGCGATAGGAATTACTTTGAATCCTCACCCTGCTTCTGTCGCCTCGAGGATTTGAGAGAGGGACAGACCATTGCAGGATAGCAATGTGGTTTCTTTGTTCCACTCGTGCTTGGTTGCAGCGGGTTGTGTGGTACAGATAAGTAAAACCTGTACCAAGCATTCAGGTACAGATATGACACAGTTAGATGATGAAGGGGAAAGGCCACACAACCACTTCTACAGCTGTGTTAAATAAGAAGAGGAAATGGTTTGTGGGTACCAACACGAGGGGAGGAATACGGGTGAGGAGAGTTGAAGTACACTGGTGTACTCAACAAAATTTGAAGAGTGATTCCAGAAATTCGCAAAAAGCTGAGCATAGAAAACCTCACATCAGGAAGATCCATGAGAATTTATGAAAACTTTCCATGAGCTAAGAAAGTGGCAAGGGCTCAGTCGTTTAAAATTAGCTGTACCAAGCCCTAGCAAAGCCCAGAGAACTGGATGATTTTGGGGTGAGTTTTCTTTTGCCAGCTGAGGGCAAACAAGCTGATGGGTGCGTGCCTGAGCTTTGTTCCAGCTCAGCTGAGGGGGACATCTACACGGCAGCACAGAGCTGCGTGCGGTGCGGTAGTGGGAGAGAAGAAGCAACACCGATGGCCAGTGTCCCAGGCAGTGAGTCCTTCACTGGCATTTGTGCCACTGTAACGTTCCTGTCGTTGCTGCACAAGCTGTCCATGGAGAAGCTAAAATGTCCATGTCTGCTCCCTCTATCACTAGCTTGTCCTCTTCCAGGGTTCTCATGCAGACCCCGGCTGGGCTCTGGTTGCATTTGTGCTCACACCATCATTTCTTTGCACTGCTCGGATATAGAGAGGAAACTTTATTTCTCTGAAACCACAGCGGTAGAGATCCTGAGGAGAGATGCAGGAAAGCAATACAGATGCACGCGGGTGCTCTGCTGAATCCGTCCGTGCCTGCGTATTTCTCTGGGAAAGGGCAATGCAGGCCAGTGACATGGTTCTCTGTCCCACTTTCTCTCTGTGTAAAATGGGAATAATGATACTGACCTAGTTCACTGGGGAGCCTGGAAAGGCCAGTTAATGTTTCTAAGGCTCTTTGAGAATAAAAAGGTCTGTATCGGTGCTAAGCGTTATTATTAACGTATTGTAATTCTAACCTATAAGGGACTCCACATCATAGGAGATTTTCAGCAGCAGCTGAATGAGGGGTTTCATATTTCATCTTTTGCTATATACAGATTAACAACACACACATGATTTCATCACAGGTGTAAAGATAAAGGTGAAATCTATACCAGGGTTAGGCATTACAGTGCATTGCCTTGGTATCGAGAAACCCCGCTTTCCAACATCTGTGAAAGTTTAGCTGAAGTGATGTGTAAAGATTTTGTACCAGCTAACAAAATCAAACATTTGTGGGCTTGATCCTGCAATCAGAAGTTTTCCATGGACTTTAGCAGGAGCTGGAATGGTGCCCAAATCAGGTAAGTATTTTACTATGCAGCAAATATTAAGCAAGGGAGTTTATAAATATATAGAAAGTACAGAGTAGTTTCGTGGAGGTCTTTTCACTTAGAACTTATTCATCTCTCTCCAACAAGATCAGTGACACAGTGTGGCATGTGTAATTCTAAAAATCATAAATATAGCAAACAGGGTTTTTATAACATATCATGCGTTCCTGACATATATTGCTGTTCTGGCAGTGACTTATGTGCTACACATTTCCAAGATCACTGCTTCTCCTGTTTGGATTATGCTGACCTCCCAGAGGAGATGACTGCATATTGGAATCTTGCACCAGGTAACAAGAGAGAAAAAAGGACGGGGCTCTCATGCAAGCAGGATGCCACCGTCCCAGCAAGAGGCAGGATTATTACTTCATTAAAACATCTGGGAGACAATGGTATATCCACTGTGAAAACAAAATAAATGTTTTCACATCATTTACAAGTGACTTTGATGTGTTACACACAATGCCCTGGAAGATGCTGACGATCTGCTCTGGTTTTACTTCTCTGATTGTTATTAGGAACATTCTCTTTTAGCTTGTATTCTCAAATAATTGTCAGGGAGCAGGATTCTATTGCTTGTGTGTTCAAGGGAGGGGGTGCGTGATCAGCTGTCCAGGATGCAGGCAGAAATTTTCCCTTCCTCACAAAGGTCTCCATCTCTCCCCTTCTCTGATACAGAGCTAACAGCTGCTTTATGGAATATGAACAATGTAAGATGGAGTTGCAGAAGAGATTCTTGTTCCTTTTATGTATTTCCATATATTACATTCAAAATCATAACGATGAGAAGAACAAAAAAAAAGTACAAATCTTGACTGTGGAGAGCCATATTTTCCCTATTCCCTCCTGTTTCTTTAGGTAATAGAAAACCAATGGGCCTTTTATATATAAGACACATCTGAAGCACTGAAGCTCCCATCCTCCCTTCATATATGAATAAATGAATTTGTTTACTGTGCTGTCTGAATAAGTGTTTTTCAAAACAACGATGGATTTCAGCACATTAGCTCCAGCACTTCTTTGCAGCAGAGCCTTTCTGTCTTTCCTCCACGTTTCCTAAGAGCAACAACTCATAACATTTCCTACACAAACTCCTTACACTCCACCTTCATGACTGAAGGAGGGACTGCAGCATATATAAAAATGTCACACAAAACCACACCATTCAATTTCTGGTTGAAATACTGGAATATTTCTCATCTCTTCTCATTTCCTAGATAGTAGTTTCTTTTCCCAAAGTTTGGTACAGCTACTCTAGCTGCTTATCATTTCCCAGCCACATGCTCTTGTACAGCTCTTGGCATAACCATCCACATTTTGAGGTGACATTTCAGAGGTTCTTCGTTTTTTTCATGACAAACTGTTGCAATGAATTGGTATCTTCTCTTAAGCTTGGTTGCTAAATTTCTCACTAATTGTACTATTTAAGAATTCAGTACACTATTAACAAATGCGCTAACTCTTCACTGTAAATGATTATGCTCTGGATGGCTTTTTCCTGTATCTTGGAACTATTTACATTATGAGTCATTGATTATTTATGGAGATATTCATGGTGCTTTTCTTGGACATGCCATGTAAAGAAATCAGTAGGCTAGAGGGAAAGAGCAATGGGGAGCTCTTGGGAGTGGACTTTTAGGTTTGTTTTTACATTTTTTAAAGTCTTCAGCGCCATCAAAAATCACTATTAATACTTGGCCTTTTTCTGCTGACCTTTGTTGAAGAATCTCAAATGGAGATGGGCTTCCACGAAGTACGTGTAACCATAACACCACCTACAGTGTTGTACTCTCCATTGCACAGACAGGCTGGACAAAACCTGGAGAAATTATAGGATCGACCCTAAAGCTAGTAGGAATTTTGACCCTGCTGCTGCTAGGGATGAGGTGACATTGTTGAGGACTTTCCAAAATCATGGAGGAAGTGTGTTTGTGAAACAAGTATCAGAACTCAGATTTCCTGGCTTTTGACCTAATTTTAGAGGTTCCAGAGCACTGATGGCCCACAAGGACTATCTGCCCCTTCCCACGCTGAGAATAGAGAATGCTTTCCACCGGCCACCCAGACACAGAGGGCACTATGCGTTCTGGGCTAGGTCTCAGTTTCAACAGACAGGACCTTCAAATTGTTTTTCATTTTTGGTTTGATTTATATTTTGTTTCTAATGTGGTGGTTTGAGACATTGTGCGCACAAGAGAGGGAGAGAGGGAATGGCGTGCTACCTAGGGACAGAGGAGCCCAACCTGCTTAAAAGGGAAATGTTCCTGGAGAAACACAAATTGGTGCAAGCCACATCATTAGGAGAAAGTTGTCTATCATTAAGCACTACGTGGTACACCCTGTGTGCCTGAAATAAGTCTCCAGGGGATATACAATCATACTTGCCACACAAGTGGAAATGCTGAGGATGAGCCACCGCACCATCTGGGTGTCCACCTCCCACCTGTGTTAGCATCATTATATGCATGTTGGGCTGACTTAGCACGCTGAGGAGGAAGATGGCCGTGCCATTCTCTTGTACTATCTGGGTAATTTACTCTGTGAGCTTCATAGAGAGGGAATTCATTAATGCAGATATGCAGGCTGTAATTATTCGGATGATGCTGTGGGAGGAAGCTGTACAAAATTTGCAGAGTGAATTCTGCTAGTACCCTGGGCAGTGCTTTTCTGGGTGGTCCTGCCTGAAAAAAAATCACACCTAGGAATGCCTTGATGACTTCTCACCTGGTCCCAAATGGCAGCTCCTCCCCACCAGCATCAGCGGGAGCTGTTCTCGCTAGGCGAGGGCAGTATTAGAAGACTCTCAGTTAGCATCCGTCACAACAGAGAGGAAATCTGTGGGAACTGCTGATCATTTATATCAAAATTAATGAGGTTTTCCCTCTCTGAACATGAGGGCTGAGTTGTATGCTGACTACAGGGAAAAAAAAATCCATCCATGGATATCTAGTTTGCCTTTTTTATTTATACTTTTTTTTTCCAGGGGTCTTGTATAATTGATGCTGCTGCCTATTTGGCAAAGGAATTTTCTGAGCACAAGATTCATTTTAATAGTAATTTTTACCCATTAAACAAACTGTTGTTTTTTCCTTCCTACATCCAAAGCCAAAATCACAGGACCACAAAACAAATCAGCCTAATTTCACTGTGAACTTTTCTTTTGACATCCTTCTATTTTTCAAAGAGAATAAATGTGTTGTTACATGACTGCTCTTTTCCAGACAGAAGAGGCAGAGAGCTATTTTTGAAGCTCCTTAAATCAGAAGCTCTGGCTCTTTACAAAAGCATCCCCACAGGATATCAGGACTGTGTTTGGAAACATATGTGATAAAAAAAAAATCAAACCATAAAAATGAACTGGGATCACCTTGTAATTGGGCAGAGAAGACTTCCTGCTGCCATCTGTATTTTTGTTAAAAGCCAGTGCTTCTGCATTTCTCACCTTTTGCTGCGAGAGATTGTACACAAAATCTCTGATTGCCAAGCAAATCAAAGCCAAGAGGGAGACTCCCTGTTTGAAGGAGACCATCCCCCTCCTATATTCTCTTTTACTGATGTTATGTGGGGAAAATTAGATGTACAGAATGAATCAAAAGTTGTTGTAAAAATATAAAATAAAAACACCACCACTGGAACAGAACTATACGGAGGACTCGGAGGAGATCTTAGAATGCATCAGCTTCCATATAGAGCAGCAAGCTAATAGGCAGTTCAATGAAGCTAAAGTATAACATAAAGCATAAAATTACAGAGAAAATGGCTGAAAATATAATAAAAAATAATTAAAAATCGTGTAGGAAGGTGGCATATCAACGTCTGATGTAAATACAGACAAAGGAAGTGTAGTTCATCATCTAAACAGATGATACAGTTGAAAATGGTAACAAAACTTGTAGGTTTTAAGTCTTTTTTTTTTCCAAAATTTGAGAAAAACCCAATAGCTGTAGCAGCAACTCTTCATTTTCTTCTGTCAGAAGGTGATTTTACTCAGCTCCCAGAATTCTTAAGGAAAAAAAAATTACTGTAAAATTAAATTCAAAATCAAAAAAGGAAGAAAATTCACAGTAATTTTCCTGGTCCTTAAATATTTAACAAATTATAGAAAGACACAAGTCTCTCCACCAGTTAAGCATCATATGAACCTTCTAATAGAAACCAGACTTTTATTTTTTCTTGTCCAGTGCTTTCCACTCTTCAATGAAATGTAATTTCAACATTGTTGAAGTATTATGGCAAAATGATTTTTTTTTTTTCAGGAAGATGTAGGAAAATTGAACAAGGCATTGAGAAAATGCAGAAATTAAAAACAGGCAGCATTCCCCCTTCCTTGGGAATTTTTCTTTTTGTATCTGCAGCTAGATATATTTAAAACTCAGCATCTCCCAGCAATGTGTACATCACACTTATAATGTATTTTTTCTTTTCATAGACTGGCACCTGGAATTAGCTTGTTGAGAGCACATTGGCAACATTTAGGCTGCAAACTTTTTAAGGATGGGGCGTCTTTCTGTTTTCTGGACCAGGACCTGACTCCTAGACATGAGATCTGTACTAAAACCGGTCTTCTAGTATTAAGAGTGACCTTCCTATCTGATAGCGTATCTGCATTGCTCTTTGAGGTCAGACAACATATGAGAATGTATATGTGTATATGTGTACATGTAAATATCTGTATTTTGAGTTGATTCTTACGTATTTTTACCTGTGTAAGTATATATGTACATACACACATGGAGAAGAATGCATGCTCAATTGATGGAACCCATGCAACAGTGGTATGTGGCACAGCAAAGACAGCAACGAGGCACACATAGGTAGAGTTCCTGGACCAGGAGGAAACATTCTCTGTAATGCAACTGTGCTACTTTTCCGAGACTTGGCAAGGATATTTTCCCTCCTTTTTTTTTCTCCTCTTCCTCCAGTAGCATGCTGTATACACAGCAAGTACAACAGAGGGCATTGGCTTACTCCTTAGCATGGCCAGCATTTTTTACATGCATACTGAGATGTTTTCGAAAGTACAAATGATTTAGTATACACAAAGCTCTGAAAATGTGGCCTTTTAAGTGAAAAAAAAAAAAGTTATGCTTTTGTGTACATAGATACATACAAACGTTCATCTCTTAGTAGTGTCCAGACTCACAACAGGGATCAGGAATCTACAGTGCAAAATACTGTGTAAGCTCAGATAGATGAGATAGATACAGCTGAATATGGTTGATGCCTACGTTATGAAGGGCTTGAAATCCAACAGAGCTGCTTTATAGCGCAATCTACATATTTTAAAAATAGCTTATTTAATAGGTGATAAAAGCAGGGGTCAGCTTCCTCTGAAAAGCGGGAGTTGCACAGCTTTGAATACCTGCAGTTATTTTGAGAACATGGGTGATTAAATTCTAGCAACTCTGCAATTTCAAATGCAATTGGAAGTAAAGGACAAATAAACAATATTATGTCACTTGCTCTGAAGTTGTTTGGTGTCTTTTTTTTTCCTTCTGCATCTCTCCTCTGTTCTGTTCTTTACACTCTTGACTCCAAGCTTTGTTCAAGTTTCCACCATCCAATGAATCATCTATCTGTCTGTCTGCCTATCTATCTACCTGCCAACCTACCTACCTATGACTTGTACCTATCTGTGCACAAATATACACACACGCACACACACAAAAACTGGTTGTTATATGGTATTCAGATATATATGTCCAGTGTTTAATCTCTCTACTTTTATAATAATTTTCCCAATAATATTTGGCAAGGGGTCTCCCTCTTAGAAAAAGAAGAGTGAAGGTGAGAGTGGAGTCCACTCCACTGAGTGGAGTCCCAAAGATATGCTGCCGAGACCTTACGTAGCATCATATTCATAAAACAGAGAATTAAAATGGATACGATGCCATTTACTCATGGTGCAACATTATGTTCAATAGTAAAACTCAAACTTGACTGCAATGAGATATGGAAGAGCTTCATGACACTGAGCGTGGACCAACTAGGTAATAAAATAGCAGGTGAAATTCAATGCTAATAAATGCAAAGTAACATATATAGAAAAAAATACCCTAAATAGGCAAGCAAGATGTTGGGATCAAAATTAGCTGTTGATACTTCAAAAAGATGTCTTAGAGTCAATGCGATTCGCTTTATGAAAATGTTAGCTCAAAAGTTTAGCTGTGGCTAAAAATGAAAAAAAAAGAATTTTAGGCATTACTGGGAAATTAATAGAGAACAAATGGTAAATGTCATCGTGCACATGTGTATGCTTTCCCTTCCTTCTATCTCAAAAGATACGTGATCAAACCATAAAACTTACAAAAGAGGGAAAAAAAAGTGATCAAAGCTGTGGAGCAGCTCCCGAACATGAGAAAGATTAAATAGAGCTGGACTTTTTAGCTTGAAAAAGAGATGATCAAGGAAGGGGTAAGGCAGAGGTCTATAAAAGCACAGAGAAGGCAAATGGAGGAAATGGAGGTTACTGTTCATTACTTCTCAAAATGGAAAAAAAAGGGTCATCAAATGAAAATATTGGGCAGCAAGCATAAAATAAACAAAAGGAAGAAACTCAGAGTCACAGGTTCTTGAGGCCAAAAGTATATGTAAGTCCCAATGAAACAGGATAAACTCACAGAAGAAACAGCTGTGAAAGGCTATACAGCACAAAAAAATGCAGGTTTCCAGATTGGGGACTTTCAAAACCAGTCTGTACCCGAATCTTGTTTTTATCTGTGAAGCTAAAGCCTAAGGATGTCTCAGCATAAAGTTCTTGTCCTCATTCTAAAACCAAATCTCTTAACTTGGGGAGTTTTATTTGTGTGGGGATTTAGCCAAGAGACTTCAGTTAGCTTTTGGGGGTGGAGGGGAGCTGTAGACTGGCAGAAGGCGGCTTTGTGCCACACTTCAGCACAAGTGAATTAAATGACTGATTTACCTAGAAGTTGTATCTAGGCGGCTACCTTAATCTATACACACAGGAGGCAGATTTCCATATGACTGTGAAGAGCAATGATGTGTCAGTGGACACCTTTTTCCACAGAGGTGTTTTATTTGCTCCCTGAACCCTGCTTTGGGGACAAATTCCCAAGATATCGCATGTACCAGAGTGATGTGCTCCACTTCTGATGGCACTGCTCCTTCTGGGACAGGCTCAGCTGCTAAATGCTGGATCCAAATTTGCAGCAGAGAATGCAAACAAAGCAGATCTGAAATGCCTCCGTTGTTTACAGACCCTCCTCTGCTGCACGATGGCACCTACCTTGGTCACAGTTACTCTGAGCAAAGAATGTTTTCTATGAAGAAATCACAGCAGCTCGGGGAAGGTGAGCAAGGACGCTGAGCGAGAGCAGGGAGCTGTATTTTGGTGAACTTAATGACTAGTTTCGAGGCAAAGACTTGAAGGCCAAAGTCTGACAAGCTGTCAGGCACTGATTGCCATTTTCATAAAGGGCGCTATGCAAGTGTAAGTGATTGATAGATTGATTGATTTATTTTGCTGAGGCTCCTTTGTGGTCTCCTGGGGGGATTTCTGGCCACACCTCTCAGCCTGAAAGCACTTTCTCTGCCTGCTGTTGCTTTTTTTTTATTTGTGGGTAATGAAAATTTGTTATAAGCCTTCCCTTTCATCTGTACATGGCAGGCTGTCACACAGAAACAAGCCATTCTGGAACCTTGCTTCCTTCCAAATTGCTAAATATTTTTCTTCAAATTGCTTCCCTAATGGGCTAGTATAATAGGAGCAGCATGCTCTCTGCCCACGCTGAAGATGCCAGAGCATTTGTCCAGTGCACATGTGTGTTGGGCACAATAAACTCATTGCCTGGCCTGGAGACAGTGCAGCGCTGCTGCTGATCTAATCTATATCGCACATTCCTTGGACGCCATCATGCACACGATGGATATAGGAGTATATGCACGCAGATAGGTCCTTTCACCTCCCCTAGGAAAATGCACCTCTTCAGGGAGGCAGCCAACTACACATCCCACTTTCCCAGGGAAGGAGCAATGATTGCATTTCGTAAGGTGAGACACAATGGCAGGAGGAGGAGGAGGCTGTGCAGCCACCGAATAATCCATGCGAGCAGTGACAGAGCTGGGCTCGCTAATGGACTGGCCTGGCCAGTTTTTTATTGACTCCAGTTGCTGCTTTTTGGAGGGGCAGGCACCAGTGGTCCCCAAGGTCAGCAGTTCCATGTGCTCTATGCTAAACTGTTGCTGACCCACTGCTTTACGAGCCTAAGTGCTTATCCAGGAACAGAAGTGAATAGGTTGTGTGTGATAAGAAAATAATTTGCCAAAACTGCAACAATAAAGAAGGCCTGATGGGATCTCTTATGGTATGAATAGCCTGGAGCAGCTGCAGATTTCTCTCTGCTTTCACAATTATTTTCATTTTTATAACAACTAAAAAGGGAGCATTGTCCACAGGCTCCTGCAGTCCGTATTTTCATACTCAAATCTAATATTTCCATATACATGTATATACATTTTACACATTGTGGGTCTTTGTGAATAAAAGACAGGAACAGAAAAAGAAAGAAAAAGGAAAAGCCTTCTCAGATAAGAGGCCTGTTAGCACACCATCTTAACCCATTCCGCCTTTCTGCTTCTTTCACAACCTTCTTGCTGGATTTCTGCAAGATCCAGGAGCAGCCAGCCCAAGACACGTGGAGCCGTGTTTCCTGGCTGCTGGGAGCAGGTGCGCGGAGCGGCAGCACTCGGTGCCATGATGGAACTCCGTGTCCAAGGGTAGTCATCCTTCTCCATTTTCTGTGGGGCTGGGAGGGTGACCGGTACTCTCCTATCCCCCGACCTTGTGGCAGTGTCTGTTGAGAAGGCTGAGTATATTTTTGCATGCTTTCTATCTAGATATTACAGAGGGGCTTCAGTTCGACAGCTGACCTTCCGCAGCCCTCCTCAGCTCACCCCATTCCCCCCTCCCTAAGCAGGCTACAGCATTTGTATTGCCCTGGGAGCATGACCAGGTCTGATGCTCACCCCGTGCTCAGTTCCCCACCCCAAACAGCCCCAGCGGTGCAGGACCCGGTGGCAGGCCCTGCGCTGTGACCCTTTGGCTTGCCCACCAGTCCCTGAGTTGAGCAGTGGTTTGCCCAGCAAGGGCTCCCTGTGACCCAAAAGGTCTTCTTCCAAAAGCTAAGTCAGGGCCAAGCTCCTTGCAGAGGTACCACACACAAAGGGACCCCAGGTCTCTGAAGCTCCCCGAGAACATCTAAAACCGCCAGAGAAGGAGGGAGTCCTAAAAATAAACTCTTCTTGCAGCTCAATTCTGCATAAAGAGAAGACCAGACTCCGGCCTCGGATGTCACGGCAGGGTCAGCTATGCAGAGTTCAGAAAACAGTTGTATAAAGAAAGACACAAAGAAATGACTCAAATTGTAGCAAACCGCCTTTCTGATTTCTCAAGGGGTCTCCGGTGAATCAGGCTGAATGAGTTTTTTGTTGCCTTTAGTGTTTACAGGAGTAGCTGAAGTCAGAGAGAGTTCTTCTGCCTTACTGCTGACAGCTACGGTACAGCAGGGCTGTGGTGCCTTAGCGTATAATGATCAATCTCATTCGGTTCGTTTTGCTAGAATTTAATTTTCATATGGCCCAGTGTGACCACATCCCACTAATTTCCCACTTGGATATTTTCTTGAAACAGAGAGACCAGTTGAAGATTCTGCAACTCCTCTTGGTGAAATAATGATAATAATTTACATTTATTAAGTGCTGTTCTTCCCAAAGGACTGCTCAAACGCTTTCCAAAATTTGTGTATGCAGGAATCCCTTCACCAAGGAAAAAAAAATGCAGCTGCTTTGCTGGCACACAGCAGCACTAGCACAACAGCTTAGGATGGGGAATGAATCAAAGGTTTAATGTTATTACATCTTTGTGGTTCTGTTACAGTGATGCCCAGAAGTCCCAAGAGGGACCCACTCTTGGGCTGGGTGAAATAAGTAGTAAGATCATTGAAAGAGAACCAAGGAACAGAAAATGGTAAGAGCATGCTAAAGGAAGAGTAGGAAGAAAAAGAGAAATAGATAAACACGCACATGATCACATTGATTCCAAAGACATGATAAAGTCATGGGATTGGAAGGGACCTGTGACGTTATCCTGTACACTCTTCAGTCCTAAGGTAGGTTCATTTCTAATTACTTAATCACTAATAGACATTTCTGTAGCTTGTTCCTAGTGATCTCCACTGATGGGGATTTTAGAGCCTTCTGAGGCAGCTTCTTCTTAGCCTGTACTCTTCCCTTACTGTTAGCATGAACCTGAATGTTTCTTGCTGTAGCATAAACCTCTTACTTCTCATTTTACGCACAACAAAATCTTTGCAGGCTGTAATTCCTTTTGGAAAAAAAGGAGACACATCAGTTAGTCAGTAACTTCCTACAGAGATGTTAGGGTGAGGTTGTTTAACACCAGTGTTGTAACAGACCTGCATCATAAGACGGGATCTAGAGGAGGATGCAGCATGAGGCTATCTCCATGGGGGGCTGCATGGAAAAGGTGTTTGGACAAATGGACAGAGGGATGGAGGCTGCCAGGTTGGGAGTTGCAGTCCTGTGGGAAAAGTGAGACATGCGGAAGAAGTGATCTACAAGTGGGCCTTGGCGTAAGACCAGAAATATCCATCTCCACATTTGTAGATCATTCAGGAAATGTATTTTAAAATTCCATAAGGAAACCAAAGCAGTAGGTAAAGTGGCTGAAGCACAGAGCTGGAGCAGACAGTTGTGGTGATGGCACTGAGGACAACTGGAAGGAGAAGGGCAGCAGCAGAGAAGGACAGAATGGGAGAGGTTGCGATGATCAACAGCAGAGGCTTAGCTAAGTGTAGTACCTAGGAAACACCACAGAGGCACAGACAACAGTTTCTGGAGGAGAAAATAAAAATATCAACTAAAACATGGGTCTGAATGACTGAAAGGTTAATGACGTTATCATCAGGCAGAGGAAGAAGCAGAGGGGTCTGGGAAAGGAAAATTAGTAGCTTTGTGCTAATGAGCTGGTGCCAGCAGGACCTCTGTGAGGAGAGTTTGCTGATGCAGGTGAAGATACAGGGCTGGAAGGAATAAAGATATCCTGCAGATACCAATTTGTGAACATTCAGAAAAAGTATATGTATTGATTTGGAACTCCAGTTCACAAATGTGAACAGATACAGAGAGCTAAAAATCATTTCTTCTCTCTTATTTTCTCTTGTAAGAAAAGCAGTTTTAGGTGTTAATGTCCTCTCTACCGAATCTCCTGCACCTCCATCTTCTTTGACCTGATTTATTGTACTGCTTGTTTGCTAGGCAAGAGGAATCTTTCTAGCTCTTCATCCACAAAATGTACTAACCTTGATCCTGACAGGGTGCAACTAGTAGTGTACAATACAATGTGATCTTTGGAGTATTTCTGCTGAAATTAGATTTGTTAGAGGGACTGAGTAGATGCCACTGGAAAATTTCACAAGTTTTAAAATTTCCCTTCCCAGGGAACAGAGGATGCTTTGCACTTCACAGGCAGTGCTCAGGGGACCCCAGCTGAAGCACAAAGTGCATCCCAGCACCCAGACCTCTTCCTCCTTGGAGACTACCCAGGTATACATTAAAACTGAGCTTTGAACTGACCCGTGTCCCATCAACGTCTTTTGCACTTCTTTAACGAGAGAACTTAGGAAGGCAGATTTGAGCTTCACCTCCACAGACCCAGATCTACTTGTTCAAGTAGAATATTTTTTTGTTTATGCTGCAGGCTAAACAACTAGGTTTACCTAGGGTCTCTTGTTAAAATGAGCCATCTGTGGCAGCTGTGGTAATTATACCCAGACTACTGTACCTTTCATGCAGAGCTCTTAGATTTGTGTTGAGACTTTGAAAACAAGAGGAACAATGGCACAAGGGGAAAGAAAATATCTCCTTAGCACAAAAACTATCATGAGGTCCTCCCTTATTTCCTTTTCAAGCCTTCCCTGGATTAACCACAATCCTCAAGTCGCTCAACAGTTGTTCCCTGCAACAAAGGACTACATAACTATCTGAGGGAGAAGACCAGATGCCAGTCTGAGGCAGGTTTTGTGCCTCCTGCTCGTCAGTAAGTGTTTGCCCACACTTTACTTTGGTCAGCCAAGTACATCCAGTATTTGAGCTTCTCTGAAGTCTGGACTACATAAGCGCAGTGCCACAAGGCTACCATAGGAGTTAGTCTCTTGCCTGGATTTAATTCCTTCACCCATTCTGAACGCCTCTCCGCTAGCATAGCTTCTGCAGTAGCTGCAGGGGGATTTGTTCCTGCTGTTCCCAAAGCCCTGTTCCCAAAGCTGTCAGCGCTGCTGTGAATATGAAGCAGCAGAAATTACTCCAGAGCAATGCCAGGTATTTCGTCCTCTCCAGAGGGCTGAGCACACTGCCCTGGGGAGGGTCAGACCTTTGAAATCAATTGACTTGCCAGTGCTTTCAGAGAGATGGTAAGGCAAAGTTCTGCATGACATATGCTAATTCTCACTACTTTGCTCTCTTTAAAAGTTCTCCAGTTAAACCACACACTGTTTTCATGCAGTAATTCCTGAATAGTGAAGTATCTGAAAACCAATGATACTAGATGATGCTTTGAAGGAAATACGGAGACCTTTAAATTTCCAAGTTGTTGTAATTGCTACCAAACATAACGTTTTCTATCTCTAATCTTCTTGATAAAACATAAATTTGAGCACATGGAAATAAGAAAAGAAAGATTGTGGGTTAAGCGTTGACGTTATCAGCTGGAACTGACAGTAGCAGAAGAAACCAGTGATTCTTTGAGCTTTCACATAGTATTGAGTATTTTCACTTGCTATGTTTCTCTTATTTTATATTTTTCACTGTGGGTTTTCTTACGCTGTAGGAACAATTCAGTCATAAGAGTAAGTCAAGTTAGCATGGCCAGGAAAGAACAATAAGTTTTATTCACGTCTGCTGTTTGTGGCACTACCGCGGCAGAAAGTCTGCCTGAGCCAAGAGGAGGTCAGAGTGGTGCAAGGTTCACAGCCCTCTCTGACTCCCTAAATGAGTACAGCTGATCTGGAAAAATGTTGTCACCAGAGCAGTGAAGGGTGTTCTCATTCTCCTTAGCCTCTCAGCAGTTTCCAAATCACTAACGAGGCATTTGCAGTACCAGGATGTGATTTAAAGCTCCCGTCCACAGGGCCAGTCATCTAATGAGCATCTGCCCTGTTTGGTTCAAGAGTGAATCAAGACCATCATGTCTGTTGTCTAAAAAGTCATGGATAAATAGTTCAATAACAAACACTATGCAGTAATTTCCTGCACAAACTTACTGCACCCTGGTCTTTACCACAAGCTCAAATTTCTTGTGTGGGCTCGGATTTTAGCAAAGAATTACGGTATATTGCTTTCCTTGAGAAGAATTTCCCACTTAACGGATCTCAGGACTCTATTAGACCCTTGACTAATGGAAAACCATAAACCATCCCAGAGCTTTCTAGAACTCCATGGAGAGCTGAAAGTGCAGATATTTAGCCTCTTCAAGGGCTAGGGACTGACAGAGGACTCCTTGAAGGAATGCCAAGCTAATAGAAGTTCCAAACAATTTTGTTTCAAACAATTTCCAAAGGAAGAGATGACTATATTAACATGAATATGATTTAATGGCAGCATTAACTCTTCCTTCAGTGGTGTTCCTTCTGTTTCTCTGCTTAATCATATCTGCCACCAAACTCAGGGTTATGGGCTGGTTTGATTTTTTCTGGGCAGGTTTTTTTTATGCTCCCGCTTTGTGGCTAGGTCTGTTTGGCTGCTGAAGTCAACCAGCGCAGTTGCAAGGCTGTGCACCTTGTTGCACATGGTCCTGAAGGTGTGCAAAGCCATTGGACCCAGATATGCTCTTGTCCTTGTCACACTCTTTATGCTATAAGCAGGCTAGAGTTGACTCGGACCTATCGAACTGCTTCTCTGCCACTTGGGATCTCCCCAGTCACTGGCTCCCCACACTTCTGCACTAGTGTTGTGTCAGGGCAAATGCATATCATCTGTTAGTGTGTCTGTACCTCATTCACAAGTCAAAGTACAGTGGAGAAATGAGTCCTACTAGTACTACTACAATATCTTACCAGGCATATCCCATGTACCTCAATCCACCTCTGGCACTGCAGACTTATGCGTCATTTTTCACTTTAGCTTATATATGCCACTTAGTGTTGGAGAGGGCCTGTCTATTGGTAACTGGTGCTTTTTTGAATGACTGCTGGTGAGTCTTTTTTTATTTTAATATTTCTTAACTCATCCCCTCCTAAAACAAACTCAGATTCATTCATTAAAATTTAGGCACTAAGATTCCATAGAGACAAATCCCGGAGAGGGCTGATAAATTACAAAAATAAGCTGTATTTATAATACCTCTGATGCCTCCAAATAGGCATTTTATAGAAGAGAAGCTCCAGCAAACTGATAAATCTATTCTCTGATACTGCAGCTAAGCTGCATTTCAATACCTGAAACCATCTGTTTGATACAAGCATACGCTTAGCATAATATGAATACCTTAGCACACAGGTACCTTAGCGTAGCGCATCCCTTCGTTTTCTCATAACCAGCAATTATAGCCCAGACAGAGAGCAGCGTGTGGCAGGCTGAGAAGGAGGGAGGAGGAGAAACATATAAAAAAGATAGATTTTTTTTCCCCCTTAATCTGTGTGAGTCTGACAAAGCATATGAAGATCTGTAAGCCACAGAATGCCAGTGAGACAGAGAGACAGACAAAATTATTTCTTTTGCTGGGTCTTGCAGTTTGGAGTAGTGGCTGCCTTATTCGCAGGACTTTTTTTTTCCCCAGACGCCCACCCAAGAACCATTCAGCTACATTTATTATTCTGTCAAATACAATGTGCAATAAAGAGCCAGTCTCTCCAATGATGGGTACCTGTGTTCATAGCTCCACGGTGGAACACATAAATCATATGTGAAGGGCAATGCACATGTGCTTTTTGTTTCTTGTATCACCTTTTATTATCTTAGGACTGAAAAGTTAATAACCCAGTGGGTAATCACGCCATTATCAGTTTACATTGTAGTAAAGCCCATTCAAATGATGATTACATATGTTAATGAGTGTCGTTATAATGCACTACACAGTACATTACCTTCAATAAATATAATTGTTTATGCACTTTAATGAGGGGATATAATGCCCCCAAAACTAATGGCATGGACTGAATTGTGATTTATTGCTGGAAAACTTTGCCATTAAGAAAGGAAATCTCACAAACCCTTTCATGTTCATCTAACTTTTTTCCTTCTTTAAAAGCTGCCACTCATCTCTCCCTCCTTCCACTTGCAAGGGAAAAATAGCTGTAAGACCCTTCAGCAATGTTCCTTGTCAATGCCTGCCTTCACCTGAAGAAGCAGGAGGTGGGTTCATTTAGAAGGTTTAATGAAGATCATTATGTTTACCCCTTAGTAAGGCTTAATGCGTTATCTGGCAGCAAAACTGATAACACGTCAGAATTTTGGCTGCAAATCAAGCAACGGGAAGTAAAAATGTTGGTTGTTAAGCTACAGACTAGGAATAGAAAATAAGGTTAAAGATGACATTTTGGCCAATGGTCCTTCATCTAGCTATAGAATAGTTAGAGAATAGTTGGCTGTGTGGAGCATTCAAAGCTCTCCAGCTGGGAATGAAGAAAACTAGAGGTGAAATGCCACCTGATCTCTTCAATCTCTAGGTGCTTTATTTTCCAGAGGAGTGAGATAAAACCTTTCTTTGTGGACTCAATAAGAAATGACAAAGAGGCAGAGAATGCTAAACCAGGCAGCACTGTGTAACCGGCTGAGGGTGCAGTAGGCTGAGCAAGATGAGCTATCAGCAACTAAACTGCACAAGACTGGAGTTTCCTCTTTAATTTCCCTCCACTTGGTTTCCTTCCTGAATGGCACCGCTGTGACATTTCCATTACTGGTGAAAAGTAGTGTGCTTTGTGCAGTAGTCTCTTCTTCTATTGAAGTCAGTGGCAAAAACTCCCATTGATTTCAACAGCAGAAGCAGTGATCCAGCTGCAGGGGCACGGTGGCTTCTGCAGGGAATTTGCATGCAGTATATCCTGATTTTGCTCTCTCATCAGTGTAGGAAATCAGAAAAAAAAAAAAAAGTTTCCTCAAGTCTTAAAGAATAAACAAGATGCTGAAATTTAGAACAAATAATAACAGGAATTCCTCTAAATGCTATTAAAATTCAGGTGTGACAGCAGGGAACATGAGAAAGCTGTATGTGAAGGACCAGCATGGACTAGTTTTTTAAGGTATATTCCCAAATATGTATACACACAGTAATTACTTCAGAAACTTTCCAAGGATCACAGTCATGTTCCAACTAGTTTGAAAGTCAGTCGTGTAAAAAAACTTTGACATTGAGATGCAATTTGTGGTAAGATCTAATTAATTTTTTTTGCTCCTAAGAATAATTTATTATTTACACTTCTTATTATATATGTATTTTAGCTTCATTAGTCTGCAATGCTGGAAAAAATTATACCTTCAAGTCCTATTTATCAAATTAATGGTGCAATTTCATAGTGACACATTCCACATTCATTAAACCAAGTACAGTAAAAATGCATTTAAATTAGATTAGAGTGATGTAATAACGATTCCAGTGTACGAGGTTATATTCTAGCAGTAAAGAAACACCCCGATTGAGTTGAAAGCAACTTTGAGATAATTTTTCAAAATTGATTTTGGCACTGGTTTAAGTGAAAGAATAAGGACTAATGTCTCTCTCCCTATAGCTCGCTCCATTTGGGAGTGCGGGGCCCTGGGTGGAATCAAGGGAAATGAGTGGAAGCTATGCATGCTCTGCAGAAGGCAGCTTTGTCAGCTCCGCAAAATGCTGGAGAGGGACACCCCCCTGAATTTGTCTTTTATTAGATCTGACCTCACATGCTGTCGCAGAAGGTGCTACCAGCCCCTCAAAATCCTGACTCTCCAGGCTGTTTTATATCCCACAGAGGCTGACAAAGGCTCACACGTCTGCGCATGCATCCAGATGCACGTGCAGGCGCGGCTGCCTGGATGTGGGACACTCAGAGGTACCACGAGTGTCCTTTTGCCTCCCAGATTACTGCTCTCTGGCAGCGTGTGAGCACTCTCCGGGCCAGAGGAGCTGGGTGAATAGTGGTCCATTTCCACCAACTTCACCCGTCACAGGGATCCCAACCACTGAGCAAAACAGAAACTCTAGGTAGGTGCCAAATTCACTGCCACGAGTGGCCTATAAAATCTTAAGCTCTTCTACCTCCCTGTACCACATACACTGCCTGCTTCAATGACCCTGCTGTGAAACAGCCAGAAAGTCCTGTCACTTTGTCATCATGTCCTTTAACACCAAGTTTTGGTTTAGCAGGTTCCCTGTAGCTTAACTTTCCTGGCTTGAGCTGATGAGAGAGAGTCCCTGGTAAGCAGCAGGTTGATGGCGGTCGCTGATCAAGGAGTAAATCGCCAGGAATTGACATCCTGAAACTCTGATTGAGTCAGACGGGGGCTGCACGTTCCCTTTCTCCACGTGCTGATACTTCTCTTGCAGTCTTTGCAGCCCCTCAACCCTGCACTGCTCCAGTATCACATTAAAGAAGCAAATTAAATCAGAATAGCTCCTTAATAAAAAAAAATATTTCTTCCGAGTATCCATAGGGAGTTGTGT
This sequence comes from Chlamydotis macqueenii, assembly GCF_036417535.1. Lineage (NCBI taxonomy): Eukaryota > Metazoa > Chordata > Aves > Otidiformes > Otididae > Chlamydotis > Chlamydotis macqueenii. The sequence goes on along the minus strand of NC_141557.1, from coordinate 114,787,151 downwards.
ATTGTTTGTATCTGTCTTTCAGACTGTAAGCCTTCAGGGCAGTCACTATCTTTGTTTCTGAAACACAAACAGTATTAAAACACCATTGGCACTTAATAAATCAGCAAAACTACAATCTTTATATAGGCCTCTCAGTGATGTATCAGCTACCTTAACACATTAACAAAAGCATATCCTTCGCATTTTGGCATGTGGCTCATGAAGGGTGTGCGGTGTGATGGCAGACTGAGTTCCTCGGATTTTGGAGGATGCTATTTGCTCACTGGGGAAGCCCTGGACCATTGCAGAGATCACTGTGGAGATCTCCTCAAAGGCTTCCATCCTGACCTAGAGGTGTGGTCCCATGGCAGGGTGTAAATTCATTCTTCGTCTGGTATATCTTGAGCTGAAGTACAAAGAAAGGTGGGAAAGACAGACAGACAGAGAGAGTTTGGGCTGTTCAGCCTAGAAAGGAGAAGGCTCCATGGAGATCTTAGAGCAGTCTTCCAGTACCTGAAGAGGGCTTATAGGAAAGACAGGGAGAAACTCTTCAGCAGGGCCTGTTGTGATAGGATGAGGGATAATGGTTATAAAATAGAGAGAGGTAGATTCAGACTAGACATCAGGAAAAAATTTTTTACAATGAGGGTGGTGGAACACTGGAACAGGTTGCCCAGAGAGGTGGCTGATGCCCCATTCCTGGAAACATTCAAGGCCAGGTTGGATGGGGCTCTGAGCAACCTGATCTGATTGGAGATGTCCCTGCTCCTTCCAGGGGAGTTGAACTAGATGACCTTTGAAGGTCCCTTCCAACCCAAACTATTCTATGATTCTATAAGATTGATGTAAGACTACAAGAACTGCTAGTTTAGAGGACTTTGTGTTAGCATGAGTTATCAAACACTTGCAGTGTGGTAGCACAGGGTTGTGCCAGCCAGGGCTGGTATAATCCAGACGTAAAATACAGTGCCCCATGGTAATTTCTGAGAGGACTGAACTTGTAGGGGATATAGAAAAGAGTTGGAACTGAGCTACACTGGTTTTAAATCGAAGAGCAGGGGAACGGCAACAGGGTAGGAAATTAAGACTCTTTTGGGCTGAGCTGACTGTGCATTAATAGCAAGGTAACTGCTGCATTTTCAAAGGACCACATCAGCCCTTTATAAACCCAAATGTCGTTTACAGACTTTAGCCTAGAGACACCCTTGCCAAAAAAAAAAAAAAGCTTAAAAAAATTTCCTTTAAATATTTGTTAAAAAGGTGAGTTGGATCATTGTGCACAAATTCACATATTAATATAAACAATTAAGCTTGGTTAAAAAGAGATCAGTTTTGTCTCTGGCCTGACTGACCTCAGATTTCTAAGGGCTGCTTTTCCTGTCCTAAGGGCCCGAGCTATGTGTCCTTTTGACTTTAGCTTTTCAGCCTGTCATCCCCAGGCATATCCTTTCTTCCACGTTTCCCCGTCTTCTTTTTTTTTCCAGTGGATATAGGCTTATTTAAACAATTAAAGCCCTATGCCCTTACAGCCTTCTCCAGAAAGCAAGGGACAGGATACAACCAAGTCATTCTGAGTGCTCAGAGACAAGGAGAGCAAATCAAATAAAATGATTGCTAAAAAAATAATTTAAAAAAATCAAACCTAATCTGAAATTTGCATTGGCTCATCTATCTCAATTGAAGATTTCTGCTACCATGCACCATATGGTGCCGTGTGAGGCTATAAATACGCTGCTTTTCCAGATCCATTTCTAATGGCATTTCCCAACAGTATACAGGTGCTTCTGGCTTCTCCAGTGCCTCTGAGCTCAGAAAACTTGAGCAGGTATCTTTGTGCACCTACGGAAAGCAAATGCGACTTGTTAATGGGTGTATTTCCCTTGCATTGGAGAGAGGCAGTATTTCCACAGCATGTACAGGACATCAGAGCACATCCAGGTTACAACAAGCATCTGTGGCAGCTTTCTTCCTCCCTACTTTTACCTAACATCTTCATCCTGTGTGGTTCCCTTGCCGTGGCTTTGCAGTGTCGAGCACCACGTGACCTCCTTGGCAGGACTGAGTAGGTGCTCGCTGCTGCTGGCTCTTCTGCTATTCTCTGTAGGGCTAAGGAAAAGGAAGCAGCCAATGCATCCCCACAGGGCAAGGGTTTTGCCTCAGGAGGAAGCTGAGAAATCAGTCAAGAAGGATAAATGCCACATGGAAATGCTTGGAAGGTCTTGCAAAGGTCTTGCTTAACAAGGTCTCTGGGCTTTACCCATTCCAGTGGCAAAATTCTGTGCCATTCTCCTGTAGCAACCTAAGCATGGTGATGGAGCGCTACACCAGACTGCAGTCTGCTGCAGCCTGGGGCCTTCACCCTCTCTCTACATTTATTTAATGGTCTGGAGTTTGGTTAGTTCTCCCAGCACACTGAGAAGGAGAAAAGGGAAGCGCTGTCAGTAGTACCAGTGTGTAGGTTATGAGGCTAATCTGAATATAATCTTAACAAAGGTACGATCAGCCCATTGCCTTAGACTGGGGACAACAGTTCAAGCTTTTCACGTCAGGTGACCACATTTTCAAATCCATTGCAATGGTACAAAAATATCCAAAAGGTCGATATATTGTTTATACCACATCGGTGATGCTAGGGGGAATAACAACCTTCAGTAAATCCTATTATTTTCACAACTATACTAATAACATGAGAAACTATAGATATAATAAAAGTTTATATCTATAGTTGCTCTGCAGACACCTCCTCTGGTATGGTATAAATATAATATATGAGACTTGGTGGTGTAATACAGTTTTTATTTCAATTTTTTAGGGATGGCCATGCACATCCATAACTCATGAAAATAAAAAGTGTATTACACTGCCAACTGTTACATATTCCCTACTAAAGCAAAAATGGCAAGATAAATTTTATTTTTCTCTTCTCCCCACCAACAAAGTGTCTAGCTGATATGGTGATGATAAAGTGTTAGAATAAATGTTATTTATCCAAACACTTTCTATGCCATAACCATGTCTATCCTGTCTATTTGTCAGTCCTGTCTGTCTGTCAAATGCTAGATGCTTTCTTTTTTTCCTGCACGTTGGCTTTCGTTTTAATTTTGTGCTGCTATACTTGCTGCTATTCTCCTTAGGATTGAAGGGAAGAGAGATTGTCTCTTCTTGTGTCCTGCTCTTGAATTTTCTCAGACACATTCTCTTTGGGTCTTAAGAGCTCTAACATCTGTGCTGGACATGTGTGTTGGCTTGGTAGCATAGGCAGCACTTCGTAAAGATGTGCAAAATAGTGTAAATGAAGAAGTATTCCAGCTGCATGTTGTACGTAAGCGGAACAAGAGGTGAAAAACCCTATGATTCATAGGTAGGGATGGGGAAAGAATCAGAAACTCAAGTGCAGCAGGCTAAGACTCCTATACCTAAGAGAAATGGAACAAATATGTCACTCCCATACTATAAAAAGGGGAAAAGCGATAAAATCCTGTTTTATAAAGATGGTATTATATTACAGTTGGCCTTTGAGTATTCACATAGCAATGAATCAGGTGGCAGATTAACTGTGCTGGTCTTGTAGGGACACCCAGTCTGGTGCTGCATGGAGTACAGCAGACCTAGGACCACTGGGGACTGCGTTTGGGAGATCTCTGCACACGGCAGTGGGGACAGGCAGGGTCCAGCCAAGTTGAGAGCCATCTGTGTGCTGTGCTACTGACATCAAAGCCAGGCTGCCTCCTGCAAAGCTTGCTTGGGTGGCTCTGCCCTCTCTGCTCTGGGAACTTTCATTTGGGGTGAGGGATGCTTATTCAGTTTTTGACAAGCCAGCCCTGCATTAGAGGGCGTGTAAGTGTCTGACCAGCTGCTCCTCCATCCATGGAGCAGTCACTGACCTCCACAAGGCTGGAAGAGGAGCAAGAAACCTTAATCCCTGGGGAAGTTCCCTCGGTGACGCTGGTGCCAACCACCATTTTTTCTCAGCATATCTAATTGATTAATATTATTAAATTAAACTCAGACACATGTTCCCAATATGAATTCAACTTGAAGTTTTCTGCTTCTATGTTGGATGTGAAGTAACCTGTCACTTGTAGGCTTTTCCCAAGGGTACCAGTTCATATCATAAAATTATTACTTCCTCTTAAAAAATTCATATCTTTGATTCCCTTTTCTTCCATTTTTCTTTTCTTTTCTTTTCTTCCACTTTTCTTTTCTTTTCTTTTCTTTTCTTTTCTTTTCTTTTCTTTTCTTTTCTTTTCTTTTCTTTTCTTTTCTTTTCTTTTCTTTTCTTTTCTTTTTTCTTTTCTTTTTTTCCCTTTCTTTCTCTTTCTTTCTTTCTTTCTCTTTCTTTCTTTCTGTCTTCCTTTCTCTTCCTTCCCTCTTTCTTTCCTTCTTTCTCTCTCTCCCCTCCATCTTTCTCTCCCTCCCTCCTTTCCTATCTCGCTCTCTATCCCCTCTTCTTCCTCTCCACCCCCCTGCCCTTATCCCATGGCTATGTAAAGTGATATCAGGAGACCCTGGGGCAAAGACCAAGGGATGCTGTGTCAACTTCCACATAAAAGAAACAGAAATTTGAGCTTCCCTTCTCTGCAAACAGCCCAACTTCTCAGCCTGTATGGAAATCTACCTGGAGCATCAGTGCCTTGTATCTCTCTCCGGCACAACATGCATCTGGTACCCCCTCACCTGTACAAATGCAGAAAAAAAGAACTTCCTAGCTCTGTAGAGATACTACACACACACAATGATCAATAACAACTGTTTGATTCCCTTCAAAACCCGTGAATAAGCTACAAATGCACAGACCAATGCCCAGGCAAGGAAAGAAGCATGCAGAAGACGAGGAAAATGCGGGGTTTGACATAGCCCCCAGCTGGTGATACCGTTTTCATTACAGCCCCAGCATACTGATACCAAACCACTGTACAGGTGGGAGGGAGGTGCTTGAGGGCCAGCGAACATGGAATTGTGTCAATACGTCACAATTACAGAAACACCTGGGCTAAATAACTTGGGGCATTGATCCACTGTGAAAAGTCAGTGCTCAGTAGCCCTCAAAATTTCTCATTTCTTACCTGCAGTGGGGTGGTCTTGTAGTTGAGCAGTGGTTTTATAGAACTTCCTAAATGTTTTTCTTTCTTCTCCTTTAGGATGCCTGTCACACAGATGCACAGTCCCTAAATTGCCACCTTCCTGTCTCCGCATTTTTCTTGTCATTTCTCTTCTTCTTGTGCAGTGGGAGACATTAGGGATGGAGTGATAAAACCACATGATAAAACAGCATCACAGGGGACATTTGTGCCTTGCAAATCCAGAGGCAAAGTCTGTACTCAAGCAAACTTTCCATTGATGACAGTGGGTTATGCCTCATGACAAAAGGCAAAGGAGTCCTTAAGACTTTACTTGCTCAATTAAGGTCCTGGTTTAGCTAGAGTGCCTAATTTAAAGCAGATGGCTCAGTGTTGATGCTGCTGCACTTTAAGTTGGGTACCTGCCTAAGTACTTGGCTGAACAGAGGCCCAAGCAACGTATCTTTAAATGAAATAGCAGTGCAACACAACAGTCATTCTAAACACTATATATAATTGATGAAAATATCAAATCACTGAAAAGGGTGCTGCACTTACAGTGAAAAATAATAAAGAAATGACTTGCAGACCACCAACATGACAGTCTGCAGCAGAGCAGAACTCGGACAATTCAGCTCCCATTTGAATTCATGGGATAACAGGGACTTTCGAAACTGCTACGTTAACCAAAAATATATATTGTTAAAGCCAACAAGTTTATTTTTTTTTGCTTGAAATTCCCTGTTTTGCTATACAGAGGAATAGGATCTGAATTCTCTGATTCTTCAGCATCATAAAATCTGGAGTACCTGCTTGGGGAGGTGTCAGGAAAATATTGGTTCCCATTCTAGGCTTACATTATATTTACACTGTGGCTCACTGAAATACTAAAGCAGTAAGAGATATTATAATTAACCTCTTCAATTTTTCCCTTAAGAAATATCTGGTTCAATGAACTGTCAATCAGCTGTCCCACTTCCTATTAGAAGAGGGGCTAATACGCAGGACCGATAAATGAGTTCAGTGAAAGAGGAGAGGCAATACAAGGCTACGAATAGTATAGGATGGTAAATATTAAGTATGTGTTATGTAATGACAAATTTTAAAGTGCTCTGGGGCTGCTTTTCAGCTACACCAGTCCTCTCCTTCTGTGTCCCTAGCTCTAAGGGCACACACAATCATCGGTGCAACTGTATGCCCACTCCTGTTTCGTGGGAGCAGTGGAATTGATTTGCAAACATGTAAATTTGATGCCCAAAAGTGTGCAGGCATGTAACTGTCATTGATGTCATTGAGTGCTAGGTACTTAAAAACAAGATGGGTGACCAAATATCTTTACTAAATGCTAAAATGATCTGAATTGTGCAATAAACAAAGTGTCACAGCTTAGTGCTTGAACCATCATCCATTTATCTTAGAATTTCAACTTTTATAAATGCAGGTCTATTCACAGTCCCCAGTGCTGCAACTGACTGCATTATTTATTATTTATCATTATTAATTATCACAATGTATTATTTATGCTATGCAATAGGTATGCACAGTATTTTGCCAAGAAACATCCCTCTCTCTCACATTTATTAATTTCTAGAATATTGCTATGCTGTTTGATTTGGAAGTGAATCAAAACACATCTAGACATTAAAATGAGTGACAGTGAAAAGCTTCAAAAGGTTTCCTGTTTTCCATTGTAAGAATCAGACAACAGCCTGGGGTCCTCTTCGAGGTCGCTGCTCTCCTTTCCAGATCATAACACTCATCCACCAGAAAGAGGTGTCCAGCCGCTGGGTTCAGACTTGTGCCCTAAGAAGGTTTTCCTGATCCGTCTAAAGTCACAGCATAAAAACCAGTGTCTGGGCTGCAGCTAAAGGTCAAAAGAGGAACCGAATCACCTGATTCAGTTCCACTTGCGACCCATGCAATCCCCCATGCAATGCTACAGGCTTGGGGAAGAGCAGCTGGAAAACTGCCTGACGGAAAGGGACCTGGGGGTGCTGGTAGACAGCTGGTTGAACATGAGCCAGCAGTGTGCCCAGGTGGCCAAGAAGGCCTACAGCATTCTGGCCTGCATCAGGAACAGTGTGGTCAGCAGGAATAGGGAAGTGATCATGCCCCTGTACTTGGCATTGGTGAGGCTGCACCTTGAATACTGTGTGCAGTTTTGGGCCCCTCAGTACAAGAAGGATGTTGAGTTGCTGGAGCACATCCAGAGAAGGTCAACAAAGCTGGTGAGGCATCTGGAACACAAGTCTTATGAGAGGTGGCTGAGGGAACTGGGATTGTTTAGTCTGGAGAAGAGGAGGCTGAGGAGAGACCTCATTGTTCTCTACAACTGCCTGAAAGGAGGTTGTAGGGAGGTGGTTGTTGGTCTCTTCTCCCAAGCAACTAGTGATAGGAGGAGAAGAAATGGCCTCAAGTTGCAGCAGGGGAGGTTTAGGTTGGATATTAGGAAACACTTATTTACTGAAAGAATGATCAGGCACTGGAACAGGCTGCCCAAGGAAGTGGTGGAGTCACCGTCCCTGGAGGTGTTCAAAGAACTTGTAGACGTGTCACTTCAGGACATGGTCTAGTAGGCATGGTGGTGTTAGGTTGATGGTTGGACTTGATGATCTTGGAGGTCTTTTCCAACCTTAAAGATTCCATGATTCCATGATTGTGGGCATCCACTTACTGGTATTATGATTTCCCTTAGGTTTATTGTTTGCTAAGTTATGCCCAGCATTTCTCAACAAGAAGGGGGACCACTACTATGTTGGTCTCTGTATACACAGACATGTGCCTAGAAGGTGTACAATGTTTGTAAAGATTAGTATGGAAAGAAGTATAAACAAACAAAACAAACAGAAGCCTCCAATAAGGCAGGATTCTCAAAACTGCCCTGTTGCTGAGATATGCCTACATTTCTAATGCAGTTTTGGTAGTCTCATATCACAACTCAAATAGGTTTCATCTACAAATTAATTTATGAGTAATAAGGCTTTGCCTTAGAGTTATGGCCATGGGTGAGGTCTCGGACAATTTAACATCATGAGCTGCACAGAGGTTGAGCGGAAAGCCCTGGAGGTCCAAGGCCTCCAAAGTCTGTCCTTATTATATCACAGCTGTACTACTTAATGACTCCTTTTTTAAATAAGTGAAGTCCAGTTGTAAATACAGAAAGAGCTCCTGTTCCAGGGAGCTCACCATGCACAAAGATGTAGCAGGCTGGTGAAAGAAGTAGGAGAAGCATGTTAAGCACACCTACAAAATGGCATTGCACATTTTACCCATGCAAAAAACCTTTAATCAGCTATATTTTTATCACTATCAGAAAACAACATTATTATCTGAAATAAATATACTGGAAAAGGGAGAAAGGTTTTTAAAACTTGCTTATATGTATATTTAATAAACAAAATCCAAACAGGCTGGATTTTTTTTTCTCCTGTTGGTGTTTAATAAAGCTTGATTGGCATAACCTTCCAGCTAAAGCACCTTTTAATTATAATAATGACCATTTGTGAGCCAACGGAAGCACCGTCAGACTTTTGTGAACTGGTTCATCCAAGCTTTACTCCAAAGCACGAGGCTAAGGATGGGTTTTGAAATTACTCACCTCAGGACTGCAGCTTCTGCAACCCACCAGCGGTGCTGCACACTGGGCAAGAAGGCTGCACCACTCATCCGGGCTGTGAAGGTCAGGAGACAGCAGTGTGAGCTGCTGCCTTAATGCTGAGCAGCGTGGGTTTAGCACTTTGTGAGATGCCTCTACAATCCAGCCCAGCAACTACTCAGGAGCAAGGTAATTCCTCCTGGAGTGAGTACAGAAGTACAAACTAGTGAGGAAAGACAGAATATTTGATGTTTACTGCTGATGCCACAGGAAGGTTGCTGCTTCCTGTGCTATGACGACTTTGTGTCACCATCTTCTGAAAAAATCAGATCAGCACTGAAAGGTATTACTGAGCTTCAATTTCCATAAAAGCAGGGTGACAAAGCCCGCTTTCCTTTATCCTGGTGGAAATCAGGGACGGTTCTGCTGAAATCAGCAGTGTTACAAAGATATAAAACTCGTCAAAGTAAGGGACGAGCTCAGCGACAACGCAATCTCTTGGTGAGCTCAGCAGTTCATTCTCCAGCTCCAATAATGAAAACACGGAGACGCGCTAAAGCAGCAGGGGTCCTTAAACTTCTTTATCATCTGGGTTCACATCTTAATAGAAGGACTGACTGATGAACACTTCCCTTCTCATTCTCCCATCTAAAAAGATCATCTCCTCTTCCACTTCCTATCACATATCCTCCCTGTGGCAAAGCAATAGCAATTACAAGAATATTAGGGAAGTAATTAATGTATTTTAACCATCTTTTAATGAAATTCAGCAGCTGAAAAAAAAAGGGAAAAGAGTTAATAAACTGTAACCTGTTATCTCTATCGCATGCCACAGTTTGGAAACTTACGTATCAGAAGTCAGGAAAAGCTTTTCACCCATTTAACACTGTTAGGTTAGCCTGTCCTGTGTATTGCCAGCTGGGTAACACCACATTAAAGGTTCACACTTGTAAAATGAAGGTGGTTTTTTATTAAGAGATCTAATAAGAGAGATGGAGTCATTTCTCTTAACATTAAAGCCACATGGACACATATTGATTTCCTGGAGCCTCCTTCAAAATCTCTCTTGCAACTTCTTCCTTGCAGGTCCTATTGGAAGTGCTCTAGATCCATTTACCTGCCTGCAGAGGTCTTGCCTTATAAGACCCTGCAAAAAAAAGTGAATAAAAATGGTCAGGTAGGTGAATGGCTAACCTCACACTCATTCCCTCAAGAGTGTGCCAGAGCAGGCTTCTGACTGCACCAATGGTAACACTTTCACCTTTGGTAACTCAGACATTATTCTCAGCAGATGGCAATGAAGAGGGACTTCTTTCCAGTAATTTCTTTCAGTTTGTCTCTAAGTGTCTGCATCATCCCAGGGCTGCTGATCTGTGCTCTGCTAATCTTAGTGGCTGTACAAAACATCTTTGTGGTGTTGCTGCTTCCTTCTGCAGAAGCTCAACCAGAGTCAATGGGATCCTGTGTTTTCACATTTTCCAAGGGCTGCACTTGGTCATCTAAATTCATGTTGCCCTCAAGCTGCCTGTGCCTGAGAACTATGTCCCTATCAGCTGCTAGTACACTGGCCTGGGCTGTGCTTCCTCTCTCAAGTGCATTTTGGTGTTGTGCTGTGATTAAACCTATGCACTGCTCAACCAGTGACCCAGCGGTAGGTGACCTCCTTCCCCTTTCCCCCAGCATATCATCTGAAAAAGTCAAGTGATAATGGCTCGTGTTTATTGGTTTCTCTTCAGCGATGTGCATTTCCCACCAGAGTCAAAATGGTTTCGACTGTATGTTGCCAGCCCTTGGTCATACTTCTTCTGCCTAATATCATGACTTATCAGTGTTGTTGGAAATATCTTGCAGCTGTTGTACAATCCAGCTGGGATCTAATTGGTCATCAGTCTAATAGCATAGCTGCAAATGGCTAGTTTCTTTCTTCTCCCATGCATGGTAATTGAGTCTCCAAATCTGTCAACAGCCTGTTGGTAGACAACCTTCTCTCCACTGGGCAGCTCCATGCCCTTAGACTCTGCAAGCATTGTTATTTTTACCTTCTGGGAGCTGATATATTCAGACAATACATGATTATCTATCCCTTTCCTTCTGTTCACAGGCTGAGTTTTTTTCCTGGTGTGAGCACTGCCTGTCACAATATTTATGCTGAACCATGAGGGCAATATTTGGTTGGTATCTGTCCTCTCTTCCAGGAGCTAGGAACGTCAAAGGAATCACAAGTATCATTCTGTTCAGCCTTTTCCAAGAGCAGGCACCCACCTGACCCACCCAACTGACAGCTCACCCAGAAGGACCAACAGAACATCTGATTCATTCGGGCCAAAAGAGATTTTCACCACCTTGCAGTATATTATAATAGCAGAAGACCAACAGCTGTAACATGCCAGGGAGAGAAGGAGAGTACAAGATATCATAAATGTTATCAAGGTCTGTGAAATATCAGGGGGGTCATTAGAACAATGCAAAAATAATTCTAGAAAGTGGATTGTGCAGCTTTTTTGCTCCTCTTCTAGGCTACTGTGTTTAGAATTTAATCACATTTCCTAGTGTGCTGTGGATCTCATTGGCATCATATTTGTGTAGTGTATGGATTCCATGACAGTAGGAATAAACCTTGTCTTTATTAACAGTATCCCTTACTGCACAGCCACATCTGTAGCATCCTCACAGCAGACATACAGGTTGATATAAAGGTTTCTCTTCCAAAGTCTTCCCTCCCACAACCCACACATGTTTTTCCAAAGTATACAGGGGCTGGTACATACATTGCTGAAGTGAGACTTCTCTGTTCAGTTTTAGATATTCCCAGTCTCAACATCTAGATCTGAACTAGATGTCTAGACCCACTTTGTAAGAAGAAAAAAAAAAACCAAATTGCAGTTCTTAAGGTAGATGTCAGAAACAGGGGCAATGAACCGTACTGTTGAAATGTCTATTTCCTTCCTTTAACTCCAAAAGGTGCCTATATAGCCAGAGGTGTGTGTCTACAACATAAGTGCTGAGAGTCAGGTGGGAAGAATCTCACTTTTCCTGGAATATCTGAGGGGATAAAGATTCCCTCAGACCTTCTCTGACAAGACAGAGTTTATCTTTATGGTCTGTCATCTTTAAGTTTCCACTGTATCACACAGACGCCTGCTCACATTGCAGCATCTCTACTGAAACAGACTAAAAAATTGAAGGAAGAATATTTAATTTGCTTTGATCTAGCAAATTCCTGTGTGATGCTAACTAGACCAAAAGTTGTGTGAACATGGCTTTCTCTTTCCCATTCCTAGCTGTGTGTAGTAAAGAAAGCATCTAAGTTGCAGTGGAAAAAAAGGTTCTTTTTTACAAGGAAATTTCAACACAGATTAGCAGATGGGACTTGCTCCAAAGATACCTACAGTCAAAAGAGATAAGACAAACATATGTGGGAGAAAAAACAGAAAAATGTGGTTTAGCAATGGTAATTTCCTCTGCAACTCAGTAAGTTTTAAGTATTTCATGCATTTTTTTCATCTTTCTCGATAGCCCTAAATAAAAACAGTCCAGAGCATAAGCTAAGAAACGGGAGCGTCGGAAGAGACAGTGTTTTACGTACCACTGTGGGCATTATTGCATCAGACTGTTGTTAGAAAAGAGTGACACTGCTGCACCGTGCACCAGTAACCTCCCTTGGCCTGCTGTCCTGCTCCGGGCTCCCTCCAGGTGCATTACTGTGCAGTTCTCAGTGTCTTTGCCCCAAGAGATCAGGTCTTCTTTCCAAAGGAAAGATTCATCCTTTAGAATCTGACTTTTATGGCTATCCAGCACTCTGGAAATGCTAAACAGAAATTTCTAGGGAAGCGTTCTTCTCTTAATATTAGTTTTCTGCAATTTTCCTGCCCAGCCCTCTCTGAAACCTCCCTCCAAGAGAAGCACTGCTGTGTGAGCGCTTTTAATACAGGCCTCGTAATACAGAGCTCACATCCAGCTGCTACAGACAAGAACAAATTTTCACCTGTGCTCCAGTGTGAGAGCAAATTGCCTTATCTGCATGGGAGCTCAGAAAGGAGCTTCAGAAAGAAAGATACATCCCAGTTCTCCTGTTCATGTAGCTGAATTAAGCTTTTTAATGAGTAGGTGATTATTTTTTTTTCAGCCTTAAATCTGTGCATGGTTGCAATCTGTGCATAGGCTGTGCATAGTTTAACCTTCTTATCTTGATGTCCAAATACAAACTGAAGCAAGAGTGAAGTTATAAGGTTTCTCATAAGGGTCTCCATGAAGACAGACATTTTCAGTAAGCAGCTTCCAAAAAGCAGAAGAGATATTTTTAAGCAGTTGAAAGGCTATTATCAGAGACTCTCATCACATAGTAGACAATTAGCATAGAGCCGAAATGGGAATGAAAGTGTTATAATTTGTTGTTATTCAAAGTTATCCTTTGTATCTTCTAATATAGAACACCACCAATGGCCTAAAACTCTGTATGCAGGGTGATGCCTGTCAACATCAATAACTTCTTGAGAGAGTACTTACCGTAGCAACAAAACCTGAGGTATCTAAGATAACAAGTGCATTAATGGCCAGCACACACAGCTATCATTGCAGACATATTAATCCCAACATCTCCTTCCAAAAACTTCCAGCAGCTCTCAGGGTCTGGGGGAGAGAATATTAAAGACATTATGAACGTTGGTCTAGTCCAAGGACAGAAACGCAATCCTGCACTGCTTCCATTCCGCCTCTCATGATCACTGTCCCCTCTGCATGGGTTGGGGCGGCAGCCCACATGCTGGTACTGTAGAGAATACGGAGGCAGAACTCGTATTTTACCACCACAAGTTGCTGACTACAAGGACTGCTTGCTTTAAATGTATAACAATGCTGCTCTCATTGTAAATCATACTTTCTTGGTGAGCTACAAGGAAGACAAAATCCTCACGTCCCTGATGTACACTTTTTTCACACTGGATCACTGAGATATTTATAGGGACAAGCTATGTACCGGATTACAAAACAGGAACTTTCAGTACGAAGTCAATATAATTTCCGCATTTCTTATTTATTTTGCGGTTTTAAAGAGCAGTCATAATGCTACCTTACCATGCTTGGGATGCAGTCAGATCAGCTGGGGCTGCTGTACTCATCACACTCTACCTGAAGAACCACATGTCCTCTGGGGACCTGGTCAGTGATTCAGAATACAAGAGCAGTAGGTTGGCGTAAAAACTGATAACTCATTAGAAAAAGGTCCCAGGGAAGGCATGTCTTCTTGGGTGTAAAGCCAAATATTTGGCAGGACCAACTTTTCCACCCACAAACAACTTGAGGTCAGAGATGTGCGCCAGAAAACTCATGTCTAGGGGAGGAAAGAGCAGCAGCCACTACCCATAGAAAGTGATAAAATACTGAGATGGCAGAAGAAGAGTATGTGAGCAGCAGCAGAGCACAAAGGCAGGAGCTGCCTGAGAAACAGCCGTGAAGCCAGGCAGAGGGATGGGAAGGAGAGGCTGGTGGAATGGGGTGACTGATCACCTCTGAGGAAGCACCCAGCGGAGACATGGCCTTTGAAGGTCCAGGGCTCCAGCAAGGGCATGAAGAAGACCTTCCAGCGCCACAGGAGGAAGAAACGGAGCTGAAAATAGAGACACCCATTCTCTTCTCCAGGCGTAGATCAATACCAAGCAGAGGCTGAGTAAGCAGGCAGAGCCGTGTGAGGCAGCTGGTTATGAGAAGTGTGTGGGCAGTCATGGTGGTAAAGCCCTTCCCATGCCACACTTGTAGGAGAAGGAGCAGAAGCATATTCGGCCCCTCCAATTCAACTCTTCATGGCACTCCTGAAAGATGCACTTCTTCCCATCCTCTCAGGGACCCAGCTCTTCCATTCAGGGGGACTGTGAGGTCTACAGCCCAGTCCCGCCTTGAACTATCTCTGAAAGGCTGATATGCTCTGCAACTACTTTGCTTCTAATATAGTTCTCACATCCAGCTGTTACAAAACAGCAGAAAATCCTTAGTCACTGACCTAGATGCTAACACGTAGAAGGAAGACAATTTAGGGAGATGAGTAATGCACGAAAGTCTGGGAAAGGAGTATACAGCATATTGTTTCTCAGGAGTATGTGCAAGGAGTTTTGTAATAGGCCCAGCTATGTATGTTGAATATTCCCTTTTACTGCCTATTTCGCTGACTTGCTATTGGTTAACTTTTGTAAAAGAAAAGTGGAGATTTATCTTAAGGAGAGGTTTGAAGGAGAGTGTTGAAGTTTTGTCAACCAATCAGAAAGGTGTCCTAAGTTTAAGAGACAGTATGAAACAGAAACTAATAAATGTCAGTGCTGTGCAGCACTGCAGATTCAACAGGAAACTCAGCAAAGTTTGGCTGTGTAAAAGTTCTTAATGTGTACTTGTTCAGACCTGGAACTGATTTGAATCAAAACTTAAAATTGCAATTCCAAACTTTTTCAAACATCACCCCTGAAGTCTGATTCAGATATGATTCTGATCAAAACTCTACTTCAATAGGAACCGCCATGTCATTCCAGCTCCAAATGCCTCTTCAAATTCCTTTGGGTGGTTTCCCATTACTTTATCTCATGCTCATCCCTTTGTCAAATCAAGCCTTGCTACTCATCTGCTAGCAATACGACAGAAATGTCAATGATTGGCTCTCAGCGTCTTGACTTCCGAGTAGTTTCAGAAAGGACCCTTCACGTCCCATGATTCTCTTTCTGAAGTGTTAGCTGCTCTGCTTATCTGTTTCCCAAGAAACAGCCTCATATAAGAACACTAAACTCTTTTTCTTTAGAGGTCCAGTCACTTTCCTAGATGTACTCATTTCCTCTGCAAATACCGCTTTAGAGCTCCTATGGAGTTGGCCAAAAAGATAAGCAGATGACGCTCAGCTCTGGCGTCTGGCTCTGCATCGCTCTTGCAGGGCTGGAGAGGAAGAAGGATTCCTTCCTTATCTGATGGCCCCTGCTTTCTCCCAACAGCCTAAGTATAAAGTAGTGGCATCATTCGTTTCCTGTGGGCAAATACTCTCATCCTTCAAAGAGAGAAGATGGCTTTTGCTCCCTTTATGGACTAACCCGAGAATCAAAGAACCAGGTCTGTAAGTCTTTCCCTTTTGCATAATTTCTGAGAAATGGATAAAAAGAGCTTGTAGAAGAAAGGATGCTAGTGTTTCTGTCTACATAAACATCTCTCTGTCTGTGGTAAGGCTTGTGTCTAGTATTTCTCAGTTTTGATAGGCACCTTTCTTCTACCCCATAGTACTTCAGCGGTGAGAGTCCTGGTTCCTCTGTACACAATACAGAAACTAGAAAGGATATTCGGAATTTTCTGTGTGATACAGAAAGCATACTTACTATTGCTATTCAGGGCTAGACTGCAATCTGCTGGTTACAGCAGACACTTGCCCCAGAGGCAGCATTCACATGTGGAGTGATTTGCAGGAGCGTGTGTTCATGACTTGAAGCACAGTCTGTCTGTGCTAGCCAGGGCATCCCTCTTTTTAGGCACACTTGCAAAACATGGTTTCATATAAAAGACTTGGCCCTGAGAATATTTCATTGCCAGTATATTACCTCCAGTTTCCTTTGACAAAGGGTCAGTCTCACCAGTGTGGGTCTCTGCAACACCGTGTGCCAGTCAGGGAGGAGACGGGACCCTCTCACGCGCTGGTCCCTCCTGGGCACAGCTATTCTCCTGAAGTGACACCACTTCAGAGTCAGGGGAAACAAGACAGCACAGCAGTTTTAAGCTGTCATGAGGGAAGAAAGGCTCCTTTCATTTTATGTTTTGTTATATAGCAGAAAAAAATCTGTCACTTTGCAGGATGCTTGCAACAAACAGCTTTAAAAACTGATCAAGTATTTCAGCCTTACTTAGCTTTTAATCACTCAGCAGCTGTTTCCTCCACAGTTCACAGGTATATTTATGTTCCCCTTTAGTTGAGGTTGTCAGTTATCTTCCTTTCTAATTCCTAATCCCCAGTTGAGTGGAAGGGTACATCCCTTTGTGAATTGGACCCACACATGGAAATCAGATTGGTTACAAGTGCAGAACACCTATTCACAGCCCAGCAATCAGAGTAAGTACCCCAGAACTAGGAACAGGTTATTGGGTCTTCTGTTCAAGGGCTAACCCCTTCCCACGTGAAAAATGGGCACTGTCAGGTGGGAACGTGGAGATACCCTTTTTAATCTGACAGCGATGGTCAACCTGTAGTCCCTCAGTTTAGCTGAAGGGTAAGTTGGTATTTCACTATTGGGTGAAAATATGGGCTTGTAAAGATTCAGAGTTTGCAGGAACTGCGAGATGTGATGAATCTCTGCAGAGCCAGAAGGTCTCTTCTTGTACCAAGGCTGGCTTTCCTGCAGAAGCCTGAGGCTCCTGGGGTGCACACTTTCATCTGTAAATGGATCTCTTAAAACAAGATTCACAAATGCGTTCCAGTAATAAGTAATGTGACTCCATCAATGGGCTGTGCCCTGTTTTATGGTGTGGGAGAACAACCCAATGGACCATCATACTTAATGGTGTTTCTACCTCTCTATCATATTCTGAGCCAATGACTTGGCCTTAAAAATACACCAGAACCCCCAAAGGGAAGGAAATCCCAGGAGCTGATCGTTTTGGAGAATGGAAAGAGGCCAAATGGGTGCTAATATTTCACAAGGGAACCTTTCAAGTGAATGAAATACATCTTGGATATTAATAGTGAAGTCTATGATTATTACTGTGAAGATCTGCTTTGCCAATATTTTAAATGGAAAATGAAAGCATGTGCAGATTTTGGGGAATTTTTTCCCTTTTTATTGAAAAAAAAACCACACTGCACATGCAAATTAAAACTGCATTCACTATACAAGACTATAACATTTTTGGCACATGTACTCAGCATGCATAAATGTTGGCTGTATTTAAGTTCTCCTAGACATATATAATTAATGAAATACATTTGTGTATAGCCTCATTTTGTGAGCAGCCTAAATTTAGACTGCCTATCCGTTTGCAATGTAAATCTTCATTTTGGTTGGTATATTAAATGTTAATGCTTGTGCTAATTTTTAGTTTCTAACCTTAAGGCAGGTCACACATTGCTTTATTAAAATAAAAGAAAGAAAGAAGATTAATTTAGTCACTGGAGTCAACAATTAAAAGTACATGGGAGTTTGGACAAAAAAGGTAAGGAAGTGATAACTTAATGGCAAAAGGCATGTCCTCCAACAGCTAGGCACCATGGTGTGATCCTTATTTACTTTTATAGCGCACCCCATTGTGCCTATGTGTTGGAAGACATATGTCATGTTTCATCCTCAAGGGCCTAAGTGTGAATTTCCTGTTATTTTTTTCACAACTTTAAGAGTTGTTTCAATGAAGTTTTTGTTGGAAGAACTTTAGTAAAATGTGTTTTATATACTGTCTGTGGTTAACCGGGAAAAATTGCAGCCCCAGAGGAAAATAATGAAGAAAGGCTACAGCCCGAAGGAAAGGAAGGAGAGGGGCTAGGAGTGGAACGGAGCTGTTAGCTGGGCTGGGAGTAGGGATGGCAGTCCTCGCTCCCCAATAGCACCACGCGCGGCCTTGGTGGCTGGCAGGGACCTGCAGCCCCCACTAGCCCCGCAGAGCTATGCATCCTTTTCCACTATCCGAAAAGGAGGGATGCTTTGAATACCCATGGTCAGCCCTCTGGAGTGGATGTGCACATAGTGGCCATGGGCACATGAGCTTCCCCAGAGAAGGCTTCATGGGCAGACTGCTCTGATCCCCACGGGGCAACAGCCCATCTGGAAACATCTAGGTCTTGTTCAAGTAGAAAACAGGGAGACTGTGTAAAATGCCACTCTTTCTTTTTTCTGCACTGAGAGCTAATTAGTGCCCTGATTTAGTGTAAAAACAAATGTGAATAACCGTTTTAAGCTACCAGATACTTTTTTTTTTTTTTTAATAAGGTTTTCACTGGAAATTTCTTAATTTTCAGCAGATACTTTCCACTTGGTCTTTGAAATCCCCGTCTGGTGCCTTGAAACAGAATCTCTGATATACAATTTTTCCTCCAGTTATGCCAAATATAGCAAGGAAATGCATGGAAGCAGAGCGTACTCAAATTTAAGGCCTCTGCTTTGCAAAAATTACCTAGCTAACTTCAGAGAACAAAACTTCACCAACAAAGCTTTTCAGCACCAAAATTCTATACAAATGCCTTTTAAATGTTTCAAATTTTCTAGAATTAGGCTGTCACTTTTGCAAATGTTCTGTGAAATTTTAGCAGCAATTACTACTAAGCAAAACGTTTCAAAGAAAGGAATTCTAAAAAAGGAACAAAGATAAAAAGGAATAATCTTGCAACACTAGCTTGGGAGTCAAAACTCTCTTGAAGTGGAAATTAAGCCCGATCCCGCGTAGTAGAGGCCATGCAGTATAGTGGAGCACTGGGTCTCCCCATGGGGTCTGACCTGTGCGACCCTGCAAAGCCCATTGACTTCGCTGCTTCCTGAGCCCCTTCCCATCTGTTACGCAGGGAACCAGCCACGTGTGGATGGGCTGCTTGCTGGGTCAAAACTCTCTCTGTCCATATTTTTACAGGGTTTTTTTCATGGTGTGTTACCTGTCACTTGCGTTTCTGGGCATTATTATATTTATAGGGAAAAAAAAAAGTTAAAATGTAAATTTGACGTGAAACCTGCACGTCCCCCATCTTACAACACAGAAACCACTGGTCAGCACTGATCTCATCTCCTCCATTTTAGGGTTTGTTCTTCCAAGAGAGACCATGCCCTAGGAGCACACACTAGTTCCTAAGTAACTTACACAAGCAAAAGATTCAGTCTTAACACAAATACAAGTAAAGAATACCTGCCTCTGCATCAAACCCGTTCATCCTGTGGCTAACTGAAAGCTTTCTAAACAAACATTTCATTCCGCTGGCTCCAAAATAACGGTTTTGACTTGGTAGCATAAACTACAAACAGCAGTGGCAGACACCAGGAAAATAAAAAGAATTATATATTAAAAACACAGAAGAAAGAGTCCAGCTTCTTCCTTGTGAAATGTCAGCTCCAATCTGTATAAAGCCAGTGGTAAATTACCCACCTGTTTTCACTTACTTAACATTAAAAAACACTTATACATCATTACACTTTTGTATCATATTAGTGAAAATGAATGCTAGAGCAATATGAGGTAAACATTGCTAATGTGGGAGAAGGTTGTTTATATCTTCTAATGATAGGATTAACTATGGCAGTGATAGATACACCAAGCTCCTTTGAACCCCAGCTCACCACCAAAAAAGCCGTGTGGCAGTACAAAAAGATCTGCAAGGCCAAAATGGGCTTTTTTTCCCACTTTTTGAGACCATTGCAACCAAGCAGGTTCGCTGACTTAAAGTAGCCTACCCTGAGTCCTGAGGATCCAGAGGGTTGTGTGCATTTGATTGACTTTGATATTGGTTTTGGTCACCCATAATTTTTTTTTCTCTTGAAAGCAATTTGAAAGTAAGATAAGGAAGTGGCTCATGTAATAAATATTTTGTTAGTGTATTTCTTATACTAGTTCATAGGCATTTGGTTGTGCCTATGTCCAGCACTTCTGCCTCTGAAGTTGAAAAATATCAGCGTCTGACTTAGAGCAGGCCTTGGCCTGATCCGAAGCCCACCGGCGTCAGCAGAAAGGCTCCTGCTGAACGCGTGAGGTGTTTTATTGGCCCCACCTGCCCGTAAAACACAGAGTGGCAGAGAAAGCAGCCATGAAGCGGATGGCATCTGGGACACAGCACCCCTGGGAATTGCTGCGCTGAACCTCGAACTTCCGGATAACATTGCACAAGCCTTTCTGATGACGCAGCCCACACTGTCCTTACAAGCCGTGCACGCTTGCCTTCCACCCGTGCCTCCTTTTCGGGGTGGATCCTTTAGCACTGTATGTGGTGTTTTTAAGGGTTGATGTTCCTGTCCTGAGGGCAGGATTGCTTTCAATTTATTCGCCCCCAAGACATGTAGATAAAATCGCACCAGGACCGTGCATTTAATATTCCACTGAAACGCATGTGCTCAGCACTGACTTTCCTCGGGTGAATGTTGCAGAGTGGATCTTCTCAGGTGCCTGCCTCCTCATCCTGTAAAAAAGGGCAGGATGGCGGCAGAGTCTGAACAGAATTAAATTAAGTCACGCCACCAATTTCTTCTCATTAAACCCCAGCAAATTTCTCTTCTGCAGATCATTCATGAAGGTCCTCTACCTCCATGTTCTTGTAGGCATCCCCACTCCTGCCCAGCACGGCTCTGGAGACGTCCGCGGGGCCAGAAATGACACAAAAGCCAACCGCCAACTGATGCTGCTCCCCCCTACAAGAGCCAGCATCCCTCTGTGGGGCATGGTGGGGCACCGCGCCGCAAGGACTCTGGAAGGTTCAGGCTAATCTTCGAGGGAAAAAAAAAAAAGCCTATCTGAGAAATGGAGAAGAGATAATAACACTTGTGGCTGTACAAGCGAAGATAACAGCAAAAATAATCAAATCTCATGCTCCTGGGAGGAAACTAATTGCACACAGGGGTCAGGAAGACATTTTCATCCACTGTAGAGCATTGCACAGTTGGCTGCTGCGTTGTTATTATGAAAGAGGGAAGTGGAAGGAGGAAGGGGGAGTTTGCTTGGGTTTTTTTTTTATTCCTGAAGAGGAGGAGGGAAAGGCAAGAGTGGCTCTTGTTTGCCCTTAAGCATCAAGAGCTGGCTGGTGTCAGAGGCGTAATACCGGGCAGGATGGATACAGTATGGCAACACTGATGTGTCCAATGGATTGGGAAAGTGGGATGCATCTCTCCATGCGCACACATCTGCTATCCCTCACTTGTGAATGTTACTCCAGATGGTAATCAAGAAGG
Source organism: Chlamydotis macqueenii (assembly GCF_036417535.1). NCBI lineage: Eukaryota > Metazoa > Chordata > Aves > Otidiformes > Otididae > Chlamydotis > Chlamydotis macqueenii. The sequence continues at coordinate 114,765,657 of NC_141557.1, read as the reverse complement.
TGGTTTTATAACCCACATTAAGAGGACTGTCTGCTGACAAGTTATGTGTTTTCTTCCCTTGAGTACATGCTGTTAAGATGGATAAGTGCAAATGGTTGAAATTTGGTTGTTAACTCTGAATAATAATAATACTTTGCATTTCTATTGCATCTTCCATCCTAGGATCTCAAAGCACTTTGAAAACACTAATTAACTGAATCTTACCACACTGCTGCGAAGCAGGTAATTATTGTTACCATTTTTTACAGAAAAAGAAGCTTTGTCATAGTGAAAAAGAATTTCCCTGGGTCACCAAAGAAAAAAAAAGTAGTCAAGAAATGATGATGGCTTCTCAAAGTAAATTAGAAACATTGCATTAATTTCCTGAAAATTAATTTGGTTTTGGTTTTTTTTTCCCAATGAATAAATTAAGCCAAGCTTCACACATTTTCAACTTTTGAAAACCTGTTTTTTGGGGACTAAAACACTAAAAAGAAACTACAGACCTTGCGCTTTTCACTTTCTTGCTGAACCACCAGAAAAATATCAATCAAGAATGAAAATGGGCTATGGAAAGCTGAGTTAGTTGAAGAAATAGTTTGATGATTGCAATTAATTAACAATAAGAATATGGTGCAAACCCATGCCAGCTTCAGTGCCAATTCCCATTCCTTTTGGTCTCATCAGATAGTTCATTATTCTCTTTCCTCTCTACCTGGAAAAAAATGCAAACTCTTTGTGAGAACTACAAGGCTTGTTTTTATTTTACTTTGCTTTTTTTTTTTCCCTTCCTGTCACCTGCTTAAAAACACTTTGTAAATGTGCTGCTGAAGGCTGAGACTTCATAGACAATAGGCTCATAAGCTTGTGTAAATGAGAAAAAGAGAGCAAGACCAAGTTTCAATCTTGATTTTTGCCTGTTGAATAATATTTGTTATTTGATTTTCAGACTCAGAATTCATCCTTAAATTAGAGGAAGATGTTGTGGTCCCGTCAAAGAATGGAAGACAAATTCAGCTAATCCTTCTGAGAGGTGAGACAGTGGTAATGGGGGGTAAGGAATGACGTCTGGTTGGGCAATATCGCCTGTTCATTTCCTCGGCTTAGCTGCTGATTGTCACTCTTGTGCCTTTGAGATGCCCATAAGCTTCCAGGGAGACTACATGAAGGTAGAGCAGCTTAATTATGTAGGCTGCTATTTACTAGGTTTCAGCTGAATCCATCAAACTAACTTTGCTTTAACCTGAGCCAGATTTGATTATGAAGCCAATTTATTGACTGGTTTCTCCTTTGGCAGTACATCCTTTGATTTAGATACAGATACTTACCTACTTGAAAAGTAGCTGTGTTATGACACAATTTATATTTTAAAAAGCCATATTGCACGGAACATAATTTTAAAAAACAAACAAACAAACAACAACAGCAAAAAGCCCTTTGAATCTAGAATAATGGCTACCTGTAAGGCAGTAGCTCACTTGAGAGATTTCGCTCAAGTAACTTATAACTATCAGCAGAACCCCCTAGGGAATTATGGCTGTTTTTGTAGAAGCTGTTTGCAGTGGAATAAACAGACAAGTGCTCTATATATCATTTTAAGTAAGACAAATAAAGTTCTGCTTCCTCCTTACAACGATGTCATTGTCACTTATATAAGAATAATTCTGTGTGACTTTTTATGAATCTTTCCCCTGTGCAGAAGTACAATGGCCTAATTTCCTTCACTGCGTATTATAAATAAACGTCCTTCTTCAGCAATCTATAGCCAAGCTGAAATGATCACACCACAAACAGAGCGGTCTAGAAACACTAAGGCACATTTGAGCATCAGCAATGGGTGGAGGGAAACCTCACCACCCCAGAAGAGCATATGTCCGTACTTGCTCCTTCTCTGGGAAGGTTTCTTATGGCCTTCTCAATGCACTCTTGCTCTGGGATCAACCGATAGGAAGGCCTGGGAAAGCCAAGCCTTTTGTCATAGATTCCCCTTACAACTCATAGCATAGCTGGGAGGCGGTTAATTTATTTTGAGTTCTCGAAGAGGAGACATCAAATGCATGGTACTTGCGAGCGTGGAGGAGAAAAGAGCACAACTCCCAGTTTCCCATATGACCACCCACTACTATTGCTATGATGAAACTCTGATGGTAAAAACACATTAAAAAATTAATTAAAAAAGCTAGAAACTGTTATTCAAAATGTAATTTTAACACATTATGAAAGGCTTTTGAGGGGAAATCTGTGTGGGGAAGGCTGTTATCTCTCTAAGGCTCCAGCTAATGTGGCTGGCTGCCCAGGGGAATGCCAGAGGGAAAGAAAATGGGAGAAATGATATTAAAATGGTGGGAATGTTATTTTATAACTTAAAAAAAAATATTTGTTTTCCCCAGAGTCTTTCAGGTTGGTTTGCTCTTCTGGCTGCGTTTGATCTGCCAACAGCAAAGACCATCTCTGCAGTGATTGTGGAGTTCTGTCTGATATTCCCTGCGTGCCGTGAGCATGGGGATTTCATTTCATACATCATTTCCAGCAAATACCCTCAGTACAAAGCACAGAAGAATTTTCTCTTATACACACATGCACACACTCACGTCTGTGTGTGCATGCATACATGTGTATGTGTCCACATGAATCAAATCACACTTGGCAGAGAGATACCCTCTAGCTCTGGTTAAATTCAAGTGATAAATTGTATTCATCCTGTTTCTTTCAGTGCCTCACCTGCACTATCTTGCCTGCTAATCTCTCTGCCTGGATTTGTTCTAATGTTCTGAACCTCCGAGAGCAGCTTCAGAAAAGTTGCCATTAAAAACAAAAAAAAAAAAGAGAAAGCAACCAGCAGAGTAACATTTCTTTTTCTCCTTCTTAAGAAGAAGCTGCCTTGTTTCTCCTCACCTCCTCCAAAAAAATACAACCAGCTCAAGTCCCAGGACTAATGGCATACACAGAACAACCCATTTGAGGTCCAGTATTTTACAACCCAGCAGGGTTAGAAAGGGCTGCTGAAAGGTGTACCGGAAACATAAAAATTCTAAGGGGTCACAGTCGAACATTTAGTTCTGAGGTATCAGATCTTAATGCACTGTTTTGAACTTTCTAGAGGTTGCTACAATGGCAGAAGTTTTGGTCCTTCAGCTTTTTGAGTTCTGCATAACTAGACTCGTGAAAACCAAAAGGAGACTCTCTTGGTAACAGAACAGACATTAATATAAGGACACAAAAAATCTACAAAAGCCCTTCAGAATTTGTGTGTAGGGAACTGAAAATGGTGCACAGGAGCAGCATGAAATATCTGTGGCTCCTCTTAAGAGTATTCACATGTTTTTTCACTACTTGGAACTGATCTGGCTGTTCTAAACTCACAGTGAAGATGCCCTCAAACCTCGTCTATCAAGGCTTTCCTGTACTATTTCAAGGTACTTTGAAATCCATGTATGAGCAATTTCAATGTAAGCGCCATGTGCAAGTCTTCATTTTGCTGTTTTTTTTTTATCCTTATCTCCTGATCTTTCATGGTTTTATTGCATTACAGAGCAAATTGGTAGTAGAATAATCTTAGCCTTTATATTTTAACATATGGAATTTATAGACCCCTGGGAAAAGAGGACAAAGGACTGGAAGAAAACTCCTGAGTTGTCTAAATCCTCATAAATCTGTGGCTCTGCCTCATCTTACCAGCGTGGAGGCCGTAGATGCTGCTGATGAGCAGCTGCCAGAGTTTCCTCACGCTATGAGTGGCCAAGAGGCACGGCACCTCTGCTCTCCACGGCTTTCAGAGGTGGCTGATTGGTTTAGGAGAGTTGGCAGGGCTCAAACAGATACCTCCACCTTGCGGGGCTGTGCCATCCCCTCCCACGTGAAGTTTTATCTACTCTCGCTCGTATCTTGAGAAGACAACCTGTCTCTGGGCAGCTTATTTTAATACTCAGCTGGTCTGTTTTAAGGGAAAAAAAATAATGATATCTAACCTAAACTTTCTCTTCCTTTGTTTGAGGCTGCTGCTTCTTGTTCTACCTTCTTGTACTGATGTGAAGAATTCCCTTACTTCATTAAACGCACTTCTACATGACGGTAATGTCCCCAGTGAGTGATCTCTGTATAAATTCAGTTCCTCTGATATTTTCCCGTATGTTTTATACTTTGATCCCTATATCACTTTTGTGGTTAATCTTTGTATGTTCTCCAGTGCAGTATCTACATGCTAGGAGGACCGTAAAGTGTTTTGGGTGGCTTTGTCCTAGATTTACACTCTTCTACATTTATGTGAGACTTGTTTTAATTGCATATGAGAATACCGCTGCTGTAATTTACTTGGGTTACAGCACAAGTGTAAGTTTCATAGAGTTGCTAGAATAATAGTCTCAAGCTCTGTCACTTACTGGTTTCTAGATAGCTCCTCTTCAGCTATATCTCTAGCTTTTACTGACACTCCCAGAGGATTATATTTGTTGAAATCCCCATTCAAAGTTCTCTCGGACATAATCTTGCTGCATTTTCTGAGTTATCTCTTTTTTGGTCACTGGACTTGTACAGGCAGCATTTCTGAGATGTTGTGAAATATAAACTTGCAAAACAAGAGCACGGTTATAAGACAAGTGACCCTGATTGAAAGGGTGGCTGTGAAAACTGATTACACAGCAAATTGCCCATCTGCACAGACTCAGAATAAGAACATTTCAAAGCTCATTTGTGGGCTGATGTTGCCATTTGATGTAGCTTTCAACAAATAATTCAAATAATTAATGGCCACAACTGATGCTTGTTTTTCTCAAGCTCTTCTGTGAAAAATGGTTCTTTCATTGATTCAGGAAGATATGTAAAGGAATGGGTGTTATCTGAAGGAAATTGAAAGAAGTAATCTTCACACCACCACAGATATTTGGGCTGCTGGTAACATACCGAGTTACTGTATAATTTTGCCTTTCACAATCCGCTTGTCACTTTATCTGCTATTAATGCAGCATTGTTCTGTGGCATTCAAAAATGTTCCTAAAGGAACCTGCCACTTATCTCCCTGCTAAATGTCCCTGACACTCACTTGTTTGCCTTGTAGATTGTGGTTTGAGGAGGGATAGCCTTGACTTTTTCTTTGACTTCTCTATTGCTCATTGTAGGCCCTCTCAAAAAATAGGACTTCACAGTTCATACAGCCTATGTCCCAGGAGTAGAAGTGCCACTTCTAATTTCCTTCTAATTTCCCAAATACCTCCTTTTCCAGAACTGAAATTTGGTGGGGACTCTGGATTTGAAATTAAACTCTACAGTTGATAGTAAAATTGCACAGAGACTTTGCAAAAGGTTTCACAAATCGGTTACTATTTACTCTGACTAACATGAGAAGTGTTCAATTCTAATGAAACAAATAATGTCTAGTGTTTGTTTCCTGATTCCTCTGGGTATCTTTCCAGCTTAGGCTAGATGTCACTTACAACCAATTTCTTACCTTTTCTTTTGAATGGGTACCTTTCTAAGTTAAGAAGTCTATCTCCCTCCATAGCAGATAGTTTACTTCTCCCTGACATAATTTTGGAGCTAAAAACTTATCTCGTCTGAAAGCATGTCCCTTTGGCACCTTTTTTGCCCAAGGGTCCTGTGTCTCTGCAACCTCTCTCTGAGACTCTCAGGCTGGGGTTTCATGTAAAAAGTGTTGGCTACTGGTGGCTTAACCCACAACCTTTGCCTCCAACCACCATTTCTTACTTCCCTTGCAAATGGTTCCATTTTTCAGATGTCCTAGCACAATTTTTTGTGGGACAGAGCTGTAACACCATCCTGTAACATCATCCACCTTTCGAATCCTGCAGGTGCATCCCACTGTTCCTCATAAATAGTAGTACTAAAACATAACCCCAGGTTCTAGGCCTTTTAAAATCATAGAATCATAGAACAGTTTGGGTTGGAAGGGGCCTGTAAAGGTCATCTAGTCCAACCCCATCTGCAAGGAGCAAGGATATCAATATTAACAATTAATGAATCTTTACTGTGGGAAGATTTTCCAGTCAAAACACAAATCTTCAGCAGGAAGGTTCAAGAAAATTAATGTTTGTCAAGGACTGGAGGAAACATCCTTCTTGTGCCAATAGCTTGTAAGCCACAACCTGCTCAGAGACGAACAAGCAAGCCTAACCCTCTGTGCTTAGCACCAGAAGGTAAGACTATATATTGTATAGGACAGCTGCAGTACACAAGGATTCACAAAGTGTATAAACCAAACTGAATTTTGGAAAAAAATTATAGAAAGGGACATTATGTGTCAACATGGAGAAACAGTTTTGCAGAAACCTGCTTTCTTGTTACAAATATTTCAGTACTGATTTGGAATGTAACTTAATTAAAGTCTCCCCGCCTGATTATGGTCCCAGACTAATTTTACACTGGTGTAATTCCATGAACTTCTATGCAATTGATATGAGTGTAATTCAAAGAAGACTCAGATCTTGAGCACTCTGAATGACTGGACCATTGCACAGCTACCTATATGCATCATGTTTCGTACTATCCATCAGCGATTTCCTGTAGAAAATGTATTACACAGGGATCCGTGTTCTAGACTGATATGTTCAGCTGCATAATAAACTCCTAAGGATCACATGCAATAAATCTATCTTTTTTTTTTTCTCTCTCTCTCTTATGTTTTTCATGATGCAGTCATTCACTCAAAAATCTCTTCCCTGGGTAAAAAGAAAATGTCTTTTGGGACTTCAGATAACTCTTCCTGAGTCAGCAGAGAGCCTGAGACAGTGGTCCTGAGGACATGAACTTCCTCAAACTATCCCAAATCCGTCACTGAAGCCTCATAAGTTTCCTGCCAGCATCATGATCTATTGTACTAGTGTCCACATGAAAAGGAAGAGCACGGACACAGTCAGGGGAACCTGCACGAGTAGTCACAGCTGGGACCTCCTTTGGTTTCATGAGTGGATGTGCTTAGCATACCAGCAGATCTGATGGGAGTAACTTGATTTGCTCTCACTGTGGTTTCAGCTATGGCACGAGCAAGCAAAGGGAAGGCAAGAGTGTTCAGCACACAATAAAAGGAGCCAAGGTAACCTCAAATAATCAAGTCCAGTTGGTATACATATTTTGGCAAAGCCCTGTGTTGTCCAGTTAGCATAGCAAAGTACTGAGATTATTCCACATCCTCTCTGGGAAAGTCCCAGCCAAGGAAGTTGATAGCTCTGCTGGGGAGCAACTCTGAGCAGCTTGGGATGGTTTACAAACTGCACGCTCAAGCAGAGAAGAAAACCAGATCTGATCATTTTTAGGAGCCTGTGTATGCAAAACATGCATGTTTGCTACAAGGAGGCTGTTGCCATGACATTGTGTTCTTGTGTCTCAAAGTGATTTGAAGACACTCTGGTTTTCCTCATTTCTCCCCTTGCTACTTCAGTGCCTCCCCAGCCAAGGCTGAGTTCAAAGATCACCCAATTAATAAAAGGAAATAGAAGAAAAATATTTCCATTCTATTCCCCTACCTGATCAAGATAGTTTAATACAAGACAAACTTTCAAAAGGCTTTACTGCACGAGGAACATCTTTAGGCTCACTACCAGGAAAGAATCATTCAAGGTGAATGCAAGTAGATAGGTTCAAACATAACCATATGGACAACAGTTTAAAGCTGGGCCAAGTTCCCTGTGAAAAGACGAGACTCCCCAAGCAGTAACATCTTTGTTCTTTTCCAGTATACTGCCCCAGTGGCTGCAAAAAGCATGATTCTGGTTTTCTTTATGGTGGATATTCTACTAAGATGCTTCTCCCTTCTTACTGTCTTCCCCAGTGCTTTTCTGCCGGCTCTGGTAAACTAACATCCACCTGGTCAAGTTGCTGCTTTTGGGGTGGGAAAGCCAGTATTACCTTGTCAGTGCTGCTCCCTAAGTGTCAGCAAATCTGCAGTTTATCGCACCACCGTTCAAACAGTGAGACTCTGTAACAACGCACAGCACATATCTTGCAATTTACTTCCCCACTAGTTCAATTTATTTCCTTTTTTTTTCTGTGTTTGGAAAAGGTACTCTTCACATAATCTCCAGCCTGACCTGACAGGGAGCTGTAACTGTCCTTGAAGTCTTCAGCAGTTCTCTTTTGATGAAGTGAATGGGAGGTCACAGAATTATCATTGCACATCATTAGTATGTTTTATAATTATATATTTATGTTGCTTGATAGTGTCATCCTTTGTATAATGAAAAATTCTCATTTAATCCCAGGAGGCAAACAGCTTCCTGTAACGTCAGTTCACACTGTGATTTTTTCATCAGCACAAAATCATGGTTTTTATACAGAAGCTTTTTGGTTCAGAAGAAAACAGCTCTGGGTAAAAGCAGGGCCAAGCTTCCTGAATATCCATACATTTATTGACCATACAGCATGAAGTAACATACTCTGAGAGGAAGTGCAGGTTGGATATTTTTCAGCACAGTGCAGCAGTTATTTTGTGCAAACACAGCAAGCTTCTGGTTTACCACTCTCTGATGGAAGCATTCAGAGTGGTGGTACACTAGAGAGAGAGGAAATTAATTTAGATTTTTGAATAGAAGTGGATATCAATTATATGTTCTTTTAAAAAAGATTGTTTGAACCTCGTGCTTGGAAGGAAAAGCGTAACAGGTCCCGATCATTTTTTTTTTTACACTTTTTTTTTGCAACCTAGCATTGTACGTGACACTTAAGGGTTTAAAGATTTAAATTCAGTTGACCTATCTCTGCATAAACAAAGGGGCTATAAACAGGGCTGTAAAAATAACTTCTTAGATTTAGTTTTGTCAGATTTTCTTAGGTAGATTGGGGGTGTTTGATTGTATGGGACCAGTTTCAGTTTTTAAGGGAGGCTGGCTGCAATCATGCATTCACTGAGCATGTATGGATACTATTGACAGCACAACTTAATTCCCAGGGTAAATTCCTCCTTCGAGTTCACATAGGATCGAATATGGCTCATGGTACCTATGTGCCATGTCCCTGTTGTTGGTGTATACAGGAGAGCCCTCTGAATTGGTACTGTATGATGGGAAAAGAAATGGACCAATTACCCATTCACCCCCAGTCATCGAGTGCTCACAGTGATATTTGCTATAGGTAGATAACTACTTTTACATCAGGCAGTGTAAATATAGACATGTCACAACATTTTAGATATGATTTTTAGAACTATGTGTGGCATAATAATACTAGAAATGGCAATGAAGAGAAAAGCAAGATTTTTGGAGCAACAGCTTTCTGTGCACCCCTGCCCACACAAGCGGTTGCAGTAAGATCGGGTATTACACTGAACTGAACTGCACATGCTGTCGTGGGTTTTTAGCCATGGATACAGTAAGATTTACAGTATTCTGTAAAAATGCCTATTTTTGGCATCATTTATTGTTTGTACAGTGACCAAAATGTACTGTAACAGACATTTGCACAGTGATAGGCTCAATATAAAAACATATAAAAGCACAGAAAGACATACTGAAATGTCGCATCATGAAGCCTAAGAAAGTTTCAGCTGCTTACAACATGCTTAGATTCAAAGAAGCGTTGACAACTTTGAGCCAACCAAACCTTCTCTAGTTCTCGTTAGGGAGAGTAAATAGATGGTCCCAGTTGTCTTTTGCTTTTTTTAAATTTAGGGGCCACTGCAGAGAGCTTGAATATGGCCCAATGCCTCTTCTCCAAGAAATGTGCAAACTAATGCAAGATGACATGTAATGATACAGTAGCAAACAGAAGTAACAAGCAGATGGGTGATGAAACAGAGGAAACTTTTTTTGTTCCCAGAGACAGCAACTCTCTTTTCAGAAGAGCAAGGCTTGCTTGTACAGGATTCAGGGAGGCAGAGTTCAGCAAGGGCTATGAGCTAGGAACCACTTCTGTTTTCAGGGATCCTAGGGTTGATGAGAAAAGCTCTTCTGTAATGATGCCTGGTAAACCTGTTTCAATCAAAACGTAACTTGAGACGATCAAAATTTCACCAGCATTTGGATTTACATTTGGGCAGGAGAGAATCAAGAGTTCTAGCAGCAAATGAATGTTTGGTTCCATTTTTCTTTAATGATACACTATTCTTGAAAAAATGTATTGTGTTACTCATCTGCAATTATTACAATAACTTTTTGGTTGATTTGTCTTTTTGAAAGCAAACCATCTTCATTTGAAAGAAATTTTGAAACTGGAAAGCTATTCTGAGATGTAGCAAAATCAAATAACAATTTACAATCTTCAGGAAAAATAAATTTATACTCTTTTGACAGTCTTTTCCTTTTTTCTTCCAATATAACACATGCGCTTGCCCTTTATAGCATAAAAACATTTAACAATATGAATGTTTGCTAAAAAAAAACCAAAGTAACACAAAATTCCTCATTTATGGTTCTGTTCTTTGGGAGAAGTGGAGAAGACTGAATCGTGTTTGACAGATATCGCTCACTTTGTTTACTGCACTACTGGGAGGTGCTTATACTGACACACTTAGGTGAGGAGGGCAGAGCAAGAAAGTCAGTAAGGAAAGTACCAAGGAAAGAAGAAAAAAGTAAGAATGAGAAAGAGCTAGCTTTGAGACCAAAGGGATACTAATAGAAGGATAACATACCTTGAATTATGGCCAAACATATGCTAGTAGTAGTACCAGGGAAATATTAGAGAAAACCTTTGCAGATATCCGGATGATCAAACTTAAGGAGGTGTGAATAGTCACAATATGAGATGCTTAAACCATGTGCAGGTAATACAGCTTCCCTGAGATCATGCTGAGAACAGAATTTGGCAGAATTTATATGTCTAGGTAGAAGAGCTCTGCAAACCACTTTGCTCTCTATCTGCCTGGACCATAGTGGAAACAAAAGTTGTTTGGGGTCTTACAGCTGCTCTGCCAGCTAAGGATGAACCCTAACCCCTGCCTCAGAACAGCTGGGAAATGACAAGACAACCTACATGAAGGCCCACGCACTGTCACCAGATCAGAGCCCATTTGTTGCACAGCAAATGCATTGACATTTTGCTGGCAGTGTACTGCAGTGTAGGTGTACCTGTGGTATACTTGGGCAAGCTTCAGAGGGCAATTTTTTTTTATGTGTGCAGAGAAATTTTCAGGTGTTCAGTACTCTCCCTTCACCTTGTTTTCATTTTCACAGCCACCTAAAGAGCGAATCCTATCTGCACAGCAACTTTCCTGAAATTACCAGGGCAAAGACCTGCCCGAACAAAATAAGTCCCCAGTCAGTTGTTCTGATTCAGTACAGAAAACCAAAAGTACTCATACTCACAGTCCTAAATGTACAAAACCAGAGGAATATTGGAATTAAGGTATACAGTGTAGACAATACACACATTTTCTCCTGACTCTTTTATGTTGTCCACAGGGCAAGACCATTTGTTCCACATTATAGAGGCAGCAACTGTGCTTTTGAAAAAATACATCATCCTCTATCCCATATCCAATTAAAAATATGTGCTGTACGTGTCTATCTGCCGTTGACAACATCTAACAGAGGACTGATATAGAGTTAGTGTCTTGATTATGAAGAGCTGAAGAGGAGTGTAGAAGTTTCTATCCGATTTGAGAGCATCTGAAAATGAATCATAGAATCATAGAATGGTTTGAGTTGGAAGGGACCTTTAAAGTTCATCTAGTCCAACCCCCCTGCAAGGAGCAGGGACGTCTCCAACTAGATCAGGTTCCTCAGAGCTACATCCAACCTGGTCTTGAATGTCTCCAGGGATGGGCCATTTACCACCTCTCTGGGCAACCTGTTCCAGTGTTCTATCACCCTTATTGTAAAAAATGTCTTCCTTATGTCTAATCTAAATCTACCTCCTTCTTTTTTAACACAATTACCTTGTCCTGTCACAACAGTCCCTATTGAAGAGTTTCTCCCCATCTTTCCTATAAGCCCCCTTTAGGTATCGGAAGGCCACTATAAGGTCTCCCCGCAGCCTTTTTTTCTCCAGGTTGAACAGTTCTGTCTCTCTCAGCCTGTCCTCATAGGAGAGGTGCTCCAACCTGCTGATCATCTTTGTGGCCCTCCTCTGGACTCTCTCTAACAGGCCCACATCCTTCTTTTGTTGGGGGGTCCAGAGCTGGATGCAGTACTCCAGGTGGGGGCTCATCAGAGTGGAGTAGAGGGGCAGAATCACCTCCCTCAACCTGTTGGCCACGCTTCTTTTGATGCAGCCCAGGATAAGGTTAGCTTTCTGGGGTGCGAGCACATGTTGTCGGCTCATGTTGACCTCATCCACCAGTAACCTTAAGTCCTTCTTCTCCCCCTTCAGGGCTGCTGTCAATCCATTCTCCACTCAGCCTGTATTTGTGCTTGGGATTGCCCCAACCTATGATCAGGACCTTGCGCTTGGCCTTGTTGTACTTCATAAGGTTCACACAGGCCCACCTCTCAGTCTTGTCAAGGTCCCTCTAGATGGCATCCCTTCCCTCCAGCATGTTCACTGCACCGCACAGAATGAAGAGATACAAGCCTTTAGCAGACTCAACGGCCAGGCTATGTTATCAGTATCTGACCACCACAATCTTGTTTGGGCATTTTGTGCTGAGACTTGTTAAATAACTAGCTACACTGTGCAAGACACACTAAAAGAAGTAGTGGTGAGGAGGAAAGAGTGAAGCTGGGGAGGGAAGTGAAAGCAAAAAGAAAAGGATTTTCTTCTTAAAAAACTGGAAAGCTACAAAGATGAAGGTTTGACCTTGCAATGGCAGTAAAGTTGAGGAGCTCCCATTTCAGGGACTTGAAGTTGTTGTGCCCAGCCTTTTACTCCACATGTTCACTATAGCTAAGGGGCATGTCACACACTTGTGAGAACTTTATCAGAGTGTTGATGTAATATTGTGTCAGTAATCAAGTGATTTGTTTTTCCTCTGGACATTGATTGAAGAAATTCTTACTACATTTTATAACTTGCTTGGCCTTGGTATGAGAATCAAGACATAAATTGGACCATAAATTGGCCTATGTCAGAATCTGCATTGAAACGACATAAAATATGTGTCATCATGTTGGTGTTTCAGCTAACAGCAGGAACCTGACACTCCCTGTCAGCTTGATCAAATTCTAGGCCTCTTGCATCTTTGCCATGCAGCACACTTTAACAGTTACAGGGAAGGCTGTGGAGGTATCTCCTGTGATGATATTGGAGAATGCTGCAGTAGGAAAATAAATTGTGTTTGTAGACCAAATTGATTTGCTTCGACTTATTGCAAAGGAACAATTTCCACTGTGAGTGTTGCAGGTATATGCATATAAATAAAAATTGACACAAAAAAATATATAGATACACTGAGAGGAAAAGAGAGCATACATAACTGAGATATATTTATCCCACAAGCAAAGTAAGACTTGATAATTCATGAGTGGCAAAGATGCAGTTGAGTTATGGATGTCTTTCCTCTGGAGTGAAATAAATACAGCATCTCGATTCAGCCCATTATATAGCGTGATTAGTAGAAGAGAATGCTTTCGATAGGTTCATTTTATTTTGAAACATTTAGAGGTATATTCTCTTCTTAATTTAGAAACTATGAAAAATCCTCATGGCAATTTGGATTTAGAAAGCTATGTTTTGATAATAGCGATTTGGGGAGAGGGCAGATTTCTATTTACAACTCTGCAAAGAGAAACCAAACTTATTTTAGTTAGAAACTGGAGTTTTACCTAATTGTAAGTTAGTGGCTCAATCTTCATCAGAAAGCTATAGTGTAGCTTACTGTAAGATAAAATCTACAGCACACTGTAAGACACCTTTTCGGCTAGTTGATTTTCACATGAGCAGCTACACTGCATTCCAGATAAGTCAACACTTGTTCATCACCTTCACCACCACTGCGAGGACTGGCCAGTTCCCACCCATTTCACTCTGCATCTAGTGGTATCTTAAGACCTAAACTCATCACCCCTCTGTTGCTAAACACTACGAACACTACAGGCAAGGACACAGCATTACCACAGCTGGAGCATTTTGCAACATGCTGTTAACACAACAGACTTCTCCCCAGTGGCTTAAATGGACTTTGCATAGTCTTGGCCATGGAGATAGACAATGAACAATTGTGGAGTATAAAGCTGTGGAAGGTGACTTGGTGTTTTTTTATGATTATCTCTCGAAGTCAGTGTCTCTTTCTAGCTAAGATTTCAGCTATTACATACTGTGTAAATGTCAGCACGATTAGCTACTTGCTTATAACTGTAACAGAAAACTCTCAGTAATGTGCCTGTTCAACAGTCCTAAATCATAAGACCTTCCTGTGGGCCAAAACCCACCTCACAAAACTGCCAAAACCTTAGTTTTACCATTGCCAACACCAAGAGTGTCCTGAAGTTCTCTTAGTATAAAATTGGTAACATACAGAAAACTGAAAATGTTGAGACAGCATTGAAAAGTAACTCTATTAACTCAAGAGAGTCGTATGACTGTCAAAAAGAGAAAAGAGCCAGACCTACAGAAATCCATATGGAAATTAAAAACAGAGGGATAACGGCATGTACTGCTGAACTAGTTTCTATTCACTCAGTTCATTAGAAAAGCTCATTTTTAATTGAAGTTCATCAGAACATGGAAGAACATCCCAGAACTTCCCTCACCAGAGAACTGGACCTTACCTACCTAAGAAAGGTGCAGTGAATGATATGCCGCATACATGGCTGAAATATGCCACACAGTAAACTGCTGAAAGGGGAAATACGACGGGATATTTATGGTCCTTGAAGTTGTGTGTGACACCGCAGGAGTAAGGGACTTGTTTGTTGTCTCTTTGACGAGTCAGAAGGAATTCCAGAGCAGAGAAGCACCTTGAATCCACTGTAAATCCTCCGCCTTGTTATCATTCAGCAATCTGCAGGGTTGCAACAGAAGAGATGCTATCTTTGTTTTACTGTTTGCACAGCTGTAGGAATTATGTCCGTGCCCACAAACCTAGCTCTATTTAAGGGTCTTCAGGGCTGCTACTCTGAAACCAAGCTCAAGGCAGGAAAACCAAAACACAAAATGCTTCCAGGAAAAAGGCTAAAGTGACTCCTGCAAACAGTTAACAAGAGCTTGTAGAAATTTACTTCTTGTGCCTCAGTGACAACAGATCTAAAAATCTTACTCTAAGATGGACATTCTGAAAAACAACCCCAGACTGTTGCGCCTGACTTCCCTGCTGTGTTCCCCTCCTCTCCCTTCCTAAGCCTATTTTAAATCACTTTTGATATGCACGTTGCTCTACATGCATATCTCTATCTATCTGCTGCTCAGATCTTTTGTTGTTTGAACAGAAACAGGATCATGTAGATAGAACTATCCAGCTGTTCCACATCATCTTTTATTATTCTTTTGCACCTGTAACAGAGAAATATATTGAAAATCCATAATTCTGACAACTTTTCACTGAAAAATGGAAAAAGAGACAGACAAAATGTTGGCACATTTTTTTTTCAAACTTACAAAGGCCAGTGTCCAAACCACTAAACAAAAAAAAAAACTTGCCTCTAATATTTTCTTAAATTACCTTTGGCTTAAAATTTAGTAACCCAGGACAGAATTTCATTACAAGATTCACTGCAAGAATGCCTCTGATTTCTATTCAAGACACTGAGGCTGAAGTACTTGCAGAAAACTGAGTAAAGTCTTGAATAGGTTCCTTTACAAAGGTTTTGAAATTTACTCTGTGTCTTTTTCTCTTATGAAAGCTTGTCCTAAGCCAAGAAGTCCGGACAAACAAGTGAGTAGATTTTCTAGATCCATGGTGTCCACAGTGAAAAGAAGCGTTGCCATCAAGCTGAGTCTGTCTCCCTGATTCTGATCCACACTGCTTCAACCCACCTTAGAGCTGCCAGGAACCTCATGCCATCTGTCAACATCACCATCTACCCAAGTTACCTTTCCTCCGGAGCACTTTCTCATGCCCCATGTCTCCTACTGCACTAGCTGACAGGCAATACTGCAAGCTTGACTGACCCAGAGCAATTCTCCAAGGACCTTGGCTAATCTAGGTGATACAGCTCTGTTAAAATCTGAATACGCTTTGCGGTATGATCTGACTGTCACCATCATAGCTAAATGCTTTTGTAGCAAAAGGCTGGCATGAAGATCTGTAAGGCATTGCAATGATTCTGATAATTTCTCTGCAGGAAAAAAAAATTCTATTAAGAACTATTGAAATTATAAGCCTGGTAAATGGCCAACACTTCACTTTGTAAAATTCCATGTTGAGTTCTTTGTAGATCTGTCAAGCTTTGACATTCCAGACCAAAATTTTTCGTGGTAGCTCTCTACTTCAAATGAACTATTAGGGGCAACCTTTCTAAAAGAAATTAGCCATTTTCTGAAATATGCTTAAGCAAAACACACATTTAAATTGAGAGGAATTTACTTTAGCTTGAATATAATGTTCCCATTTGCTGGGAAGGTTGTGTTAAAAGTTAAGGGAAGGAGAGAGCTAGTGGAAAAAAATTTTGCCTGGCCAGGCAGTTCAAAACTGTATCACATGCAAGCACCCACCTGTGGTAGTGGAAAAAAGGTTGGACAAGCTCCCATAGCCTAGTTTTTTACTGTATGGCTTTAAAAGTTTAATAACCTACTTTAAGTTCAATTTTTTGCATAACATGTACCTTTGCACTGGTCTTTGTGGTTGCTCAAAGGGAGAGTCGGAGCTCAGAGAACTTCCCGCTTCCCTTCCTTTACCAAAATCCCATTGCATGGTTTACCTTGTTGGAAAGCAGGGGTCATGCTGGCAGCATTCATATGCTTGAAGCCTGGATTAGTGTGACATCATGGTGATGACATCAGTTAGCAAGCTCAATGATGGCTACCACTTGAGAACAGGTTTTCCCAGTCTGGACAGAGTGGGATCCTTCAGAAACCGAGATGCACAGAAAATTATCCCCAAGCTCTGCAGAATACAGTAAGGTCAGTAGAATGTGCATTCTGGTAAATCTTACAACCATTCCAGGGAATATAGCAACAAATTCTACGGCTCAGGCTTAAAATGCAGCAAAGAGATTAGCATTTGCTGTTAAATCCCACCTCACTTTTTCAAGGTCTTCTCCATCAGGACTGCTGTTCTGGCAGAGGAGGGCCAGTGTCACAGCTGCTCCTTCTCGCTTGCGTGCTCCCAGTGGCACTCAGCTACCTGAGCCCTCTGCAGGCAGGAGGCCTCCAGCAAATGGCATTGAGGCATTGATTGCCACAGCTCCTTTTCCAGAGCATTTGCTAATGAGACCATAATATAGCTTTCAGAGACTCAGGTGGATGCTTCTCAAGGCACACCACAATGCCATTCATTCAGCACAACACAAATGAGATAATGGTTCATATGATGGCTTTTCTCCACGAGGTTAGCCTTTTCTTTTTTCTTTAATCACCTATTAAAACCCCTCACACATATCCACACTACACTCAGGTCTTGCAAAGGCAAAGTCCTTGGCGATCCACATTGGATGAACCAAAGAGTTTGAATGAAACTCACAGAAGCAGACTCTTGGACCAAAGAATGAAATGAAATACATGACATCTTTCTTTGCCCACAGGGACCTCAGAGCAGCAGGTAGTTTCATTTACCACATACTCTGCAATTTGGGGACATAAAACAGGGCCTTAAGGATGGTATCTGGGCCTTTACTGTGAGTATTCTCACTTTTGTCAGTTTAAAGTTGGAACCAGTGCATTAGCTGAAGGGATTGTGTGTGCGTGTGTGTGGTTTTAATACGCATTTAATATAGCTCCTGGGAAAGCTAATGGAGTTGCCTTGGGGAGTTGAGCAACCTCCCAGTGCGCTCTGCATAAATCTTCCTTAGCTGCAGGTGAACAAAAAGTTATGTTAAGTGCAAAAGTAAAGGTAACAGCTGCTGAATCCCTTTTGCTGGCCTATGGAGAATTGGTACTGCATGTTACCAGCTGATTGGTGATTTCTTCACCTCTTCTAACCTGTAAAAATGAGAGGAAAAATCGAAGCTTTGGGGGAAGAATTTCTCTCCTAGTAGAATTTTCTCTTATACACCAAGGACAGTAGGTTAAAAAAATAATTTGGAAAGAAATTCAGCTAGGAAATGGCCAGGACACCACAAACACAGTTTTATAAGACTCTTTCTTCTTACTTTCCTTTTTTTTTCCTTGAAGGAGATAACTTGGTTTTATACTTTACTGTCTTATTAACAGAATGCATTTTGGAAGTCTGCCACTGTTAACAGTATCAGAAGGATTTAGGGCTGCTGAAATACACTTGAAGATTTAATTCTGCTGACTTCAGCTCTGATCCAAAGTAAAAACTGTAACCATAGATTAAATGTTTAGCGCCAGATATTGCAATTGCTGCTTCTTGTCGTAAATCCTTGTGTCTATTGCTGTTTCAGACAGCTCTCTGCGGGCCCTTGGCAGTGCATGCAGCACAATACTGGTGTTGTATAAGGTTCTTCACCAGGGGCCAATTCTTGAAGTCCTCTCTCCATTCCTCCTCATAAAACTCCCTGTTGCCTGAGTGAGAACCTTGAGATGTAGCGGCGCAAGGCTGCCCTGCAGACATAATTCCCACACGAAGCTGTGAAAACCCGGATGGTTGTCTGCTTTTTGTAGTGCCTGATCTTTGGAGTTTAAAAAGAGCATTCCAAGCCGGGGGTGGGGGAGGGGAAGAGCCTCTTCAGGCTTCATTAATCTCTTAGGAGAGCCAACTAATAAAAGCAAATAATCAATACAAAATTAGATTGTCATGGAGAAAATTAACTAATGTGGTCATTCATACACTAGAATATCTGGTTAAAAGTTTAAGAGCTACCTCCCTCTCTTAGTTATAATTTTATAGGTCTCTGTAGACTCCTTTTTCGGACTTCAGCAGCCATTGACATTTTAATCTTTTTAATGCGGTCATCTGATTTACACGTGGGGTTTGCTTTTTCATAGTGAGTAGTTCTCCACTCATTGCTTATTGCACTCAAATAAAGTTGTAATAAGAATACATCTCAATAGTCCCTGGTCCAAAACCAGTGCCTGTCTTCCCTGACCTTGGGTAGATTTTTTGCATTGTAAATCTCAGCACACAAGCTTTAATTTTTTTTTCTACTAAAATTTTAATGTCAAGGGTATAACCCAAAATATTTTCAGGGCATCTTATATATAATACTGTCATGTGAGAAGATGCTGGCACTCTTATTCTTCTAAAGAAAAAAAAAAAGAAAAACAAGGGAAAAACCCAAAACTCAAGGCTAAGAGGATGGCACACACTAGAAGAAAAAAAACCTCTGGTGTTCCCACACCAGCACTGAGGCCACATGTAGAGACTGAGATGAAAGGTATTGAGGTATAAACCTTTGTCTGCACTCCTAGGTGGTGGCCTGGTGTTGAAATTTTTATGTCCTCAAGGAGAGAAAAAACGAAGGAAATGGGAAAGGAAAAGGAAAATAGGAAGGAAAAATTTAGGTCAGAACGTTGAGTGGAAGGTCAGTAGCACCACCCCAGTCCAGCTAACCCATAAATTTAGTAAAAATTACTCACTCAGCTAGCTGGATATTTATATTTCACTTACAGTCTCTGGGGCTGGAATATCTGGCTTATGTCTTGTCCTGGTAGTTGGGAAGGGGTAACCTAGAATCTGGCAAATTTGGTTCAAACAAATTTTAATTTTAATTTTAATTTGAGCTCTTGGAGCTTTGGCATGATGGTGTATGGATAACCTGCTGCTAGACTGCTCATCCTTCTTGCACATAAGCATGTTCAGGTGAGTTTTTCAAGTGGTCACTTGTAGCCTTCTTATACTTCATCTGCTGGTTTTTTAGCGTTACGTAAGACTTGTATAGAATAAAAGCATCAGACTTGTTTTGTATGGCTGTGCTAGTCCCGAAGCATGCAGATAAAAGAAAATGCACAGTGATGCACTCAGAACAGCTCCAGTGCAGGAGGCAATCATTTTCTTTGTTCCTTTCCCACGTGAGCAAACTAGTCTTTTATTAATTCTCTACCCTATCCCCATTTAGTCTTACAGAGAGTGCCAGGGAGAAGCTGGGAATATAATGCTTTCCTCCCTTTTTGCTACAGGTCATATAAAATGGATATTGCATTCAGTGCAGATGGGGCGACATTGTCATTCATCAGTTCCCCAAATTGGCTGCTTGGCAGACAGAATTATTTAAGTAAAACTGAAGTAATTTTCAAAATTGAAACTTAAGCTGTTTAGTGACATAAGCCAAGAGCAGTTTTTCTTGGACCCCCAACACTTCCTTGGCTCACATTCGCAGTTCGGCTATTTTCATTCCCGTCAATTAGTTCAATCTCTATGGATGTGAGGAAGGGCTAGAGCAGCGCGGTTTCTTTGATGCAATTTCATGTATACATATGGAGCATCTGTTACTCCAGGAGTCTTGCCGTCACTTCCATTATATGGAGAGTATTGATAGTGATAGGAACTCAGGACCTGATGAGCCATTTTCTTCTGAGCTTCACACAGAAGTGCCTTGGCAGAAAGCCATGTGCAAGGGAACACCCCTCCAAACAAAGGAAACATGCCGTGGCAAAGCCCTGCAAAGGGGCCCAGGGAAAATAAAATGTGTAGGAGTGTGCTTCCTTCCTCCCCTGCTCAACTCTCCTGAGCATCTGAGTATTTGATATCTTCAATGCAAATGCAAATAACACCAGCACAGGGTTTCTTGACACCAAGCTTGGGGTGATCAGGTTGGTACATACAAAATAAATGGCTCAAGGAAAGCACTTTGCCTTTAACAGCCTCTTGCTATCAGGCCACTATTTTTTCAGGGGTAGGGGGAGCTATAAAAGGTTTTTCTTCAGTATTTCTTTCGAGACAGCATATATTCTACTTGTATTGATGCGCCAGAGGCTATCATTACCAACATCTCAGGTAAACATCTTCAGCCAATTATTAACCTGTGATAGAAAGATAACATTTTCTCCCCTTCTTGGTACCTTTTATTTATCCTTAATACTTTCCAGGGAAATATCTGAGAGCTCTTGTTTTTCATCTTATAATTTGGTCAGGAGGATAGGTTAAGAGTCTAAGATTGCTGCCCCAAATCCCAGCACTTGGTTAAGTGTGATTTAAGTGGCAATTAAAATGTTATGCTAGGCTTCAGTATACGATGAGCTTCTGTCTCTCATTTAGCACACCCACCCTTTGCCTAACTTCAGAAAGGGCCTGATGGATGGTTTCAAGGACCGTTCAAGAAATATTTGACAGGTACCTGCTCTCTATCATAGATTGCCTCTGGCTTAATAACCACTACATTTCCAGCTTGTTTGGGTACTTTAGCCTCTAAGCAACCCTCTTTGTAGAGAAACGCAGACCATACTCGTATATGGACAAGCTATCTGCAGTCTTCAGGAACTCTCAGATGGTCCACAAATGCCAGTGCAAGAAGAAACCCTGTGCTTGCTGTCTGGGCAGCTTGGGAACCCAGGCTTTCTCATCTTCAGGGAGAAATTGGCAGCTTCTTCTCTGGTGCACAATGAAAATGAAAAGATCTAATGTTTCTTCTAAAACTATGTTTCACAAATTGACCTAACTGAAACGTGCAGTTCTGATTTGAGCTATCTTGTTAGAGAAAATTTTCAAATGGAGGAAAAAGTGCCTTGACAAAAAAAAAAGTAACATACCATTCCAAAAAATTAATGGAATATTTCAGTTACTCTTTCCAAACAACAGTTCACTGAAACCAACACACTGCTGCAAAAGTGTTTGCTTTTTATCAGCTGACATTTTTCCTTCTAAAAATTTCCATCCAAAAGTTTTCTACTTATGTATCAGTATTGCAATAGGAATATTTGTAACTGTGGTTTCAATTTCTGTGAGATGCTTTTAGTCTGACTCTTCAATCCACTTAGATTGAGGTAGACTCTTGTATAATTTGAAACATTCTGCAGTGTTTATCTCTGAGTTGGTGAAATGCATTAAAAGGATGGTTTTAAATTCTTGCTTCATGAGTTACTTTGTTCCTATAAATCCTTGTATTTTCTTAAAATAGGTTATTTTTTTCTTGTCACTGCCCACATAATATTAAATTATGTGAAGCTAGTTACATACAAAAAATGTGGGGTTTGCTTTTTCCTTGATGTTAGAGAAGTTCATATAG
This sequence comes from Chlamydotis macqueenii, assembly GCF_036417535.1. Taxonomy (NCBI): domain Eukaryota; kingdom Metazoa; phylum Chordata; class Aves; order Otidiformes; family Otididae; genus Chlamydotis; species Chlamydotis macqueenii. The sequence continues at coordinate 114,743,638 of NC_141557.1, read as the reverse complement.
TGAAGTGCAGAAAATACCAAAGAGATGCAGCTTTTAGCAACGCCAGTTTTCTTAGCAGACTCCCTAACCTCAGACTCTGTATATGGAGCAAAGCTAACACGCTAGATTTACTACACTGAATGTATACATGCTTATATACTGAAAGCTAGCTGAACATGGAGAGAGAATCTAGAAGGCAAACAGTACCTGGTATTGATGGTGTATTACTATGAGACTTGCTTTTTTTTTTTGTAAAATAAGAGTATGTTTTCTATTCCTGTATGCCAGTTATAATTTAGTGGGTTAAGTGACTTGGAATCTGCTGTGCTCTTTGGAGACTGCAGGTTCAAAGATATGTCTACCCCATCATTGCAGCACCTTTGAAGCAGAGTAGGGCTAGTATATGCCTCACTATGTTTAGGCATGAGCTTTACGTAAGGCTGCCAGATATAATCATTCATCCACTTCTTGTTTCCATGGGCCAACATGTGGAAACAGTCTTGTAGCGGCCTTTACTTCTCTTAAATTATAAGCGTCTGCTCCTGATCAGTTTTGAGAAGTACTTACAATTTTTAATCATTACCTGAGACTGAAAATAATAGAGGATTTGTTGGTAATTACATTCCATTCTTTGGGTTCATTGTTATTTTTCAGTGTTTCTTTTTTTGTTTGTGTCTCCCTGGGATTGTCCATGAGGAAAATTATCTGGGAAACAACCTTGTCGTTTGGTTATGAAGTACCAATAAACTTGAACAGCATTTTTCTTGTCTACACTGAATGGCCTTTGCTATGTATTAGCCCAGCGCCATTACAAATTCAAACCCTATATATATATTGTTCATGGCCCTTTGTGTCATCAGGAAATTAAAGTTTGCAGCTGGCCTCTTCATCTTAGTTAATCATGCGAACATGAAATCCTTAAAGGTCCACGCAATGGTCCCTGCAGGGGCCCCACTCAACACTTCTCTGCAGCATGACATTGTTTTTCAGCTGTGTTTTTATCTTCTCCCCTCTTCTGTGCTGAGCTCCTGCTGCTTTCAGCTTCAGTAGCAGACTGTCATGTGGCACTTTATCATGGGCTGTCCAGGGCGCCGCAGTAGCCGTGCCCCTTCACCACGCACTGCAACCTGCTTGGAAGTGTAGGAGGGTAGAGATGGAGCCTCTCCTGCTCTTACTACCCTGTTTTCCTGTCTTCAGCCCTGCCTTGGCGGTGAATGGGAAAAACCTCTGAGCCTATCTTGTACTGTGTCTTACACTGGTTTGCAAGGTGATGGTTTAAGGGCTTAGTTTCTCCCTTTTGTATTTTATGCTGGAGTTGCTTGTTTTCTAAGAACTCACTTAAATTATGACGATAAATCAAAGGTTTCCTTCCAGATGTCTTTTAACATCTAGCATCATTTCCTCCAGGTCCTGGATATGTCCTAGATTTTAGTTTCCTTAGGTAATTTCCTCCACTGGCCTTAGTGACCCTGACACAGGCTGACCTGTAGTTAACTTTGTGTCCCTTTTTAAGATTTGGTTTGAAGAAGTCAGTCAATACCTCATTTTAAAAGGGTGGGGGGAGGTGGGAGTGAAGGAAAGCCTTCACTGGCTTCTTCGTTTTCATTTCCTGTGCCATTGTGTTCTAACTTTCTCCCTGACTGATCTCCACTCTCTTGCAAGTGACAAGAAAAATCTCTTCGTATTTGTTTTCTTTCTTTTTTTTTTCTTTCCTGTAGCTCCTTTAATTTTTTTTTATTAGCTTTTCCTTACATCTTGATACATAACATACATGTGAAAGACTTAAAGGGCTTTTTGGTTTTTTTACCATTAAATTTCTCCAGAGTTGTTAATATTTTTCTCTTTACTATTGAGAAAACCATTTTGTCATTTTAAAGATCACAGCTACTTTTATAGAGCTCTAATCTTTTGGGCCCTAATCCAACAAATCTTTTAAGCATGTGCTTAACTTCAGACACGTGAGTGGTTGTATTAAACTCAATGGAGCTAGTCAGGTGCTTAAAGTTAAGCAGATGATTAAGTGCTTTGTTTGGCTGGCCTTGCAGAGCACTGTCCCCCAGGCGCCCCTTCGCCAACAGCTTGCACAGAGCTACCAGCGGATGGGTGTTCTTGCTGCACTCAGGAGGCAGACATTGTAGCAGAGAGGGGAGGATCCCACAGTACATCATCCTCCCAAAGGTTTTAGGAGACTATCTTTATTTGCAGTTACTGATTTTAATATCATGCATGCCTTTGTGCATGGTACCTTCTGACCTTGAGGCGTCTGTGATTTAAGTGATACGGGCCAAGGAGGAGAGGAACCAAAACAGATGAACAAGGAAGATGATACAAAAACAGCCATATGGGTCTGATTCCACAAGGACATGCAGCTTCTTGCACCGTCTTGCCCTGCTGATTTCAGAGAGACCCTTGTGTGCTCAGTCCTCACCTGGAAGTATTCAGCATCTTGCAGGACCAGAACCTGGTCTTATTTATGTATTTATTTATTTAGCCTACCTCTTTCAGCTGCCATATTCTGAGCATTGCTACTCAGAGGTGGGAAGATGACCCACCTTCAACCAGACACATTGTTGCCTGTCCCAGTTTCTACCCGCTACATCCAGAGTAAAAAGGCACTCTTCCAACTGACTGAGACCAAAAGGACAGAACAGGAGCCAAGTCCCCTTTGCCCTGAGGCAGAGGAAGGACACACGTATGGCAGCACTACCCCGTCACAGATTTCTCCTGGCTCCTTCCACCTGCCTGAGAACAAAGCTGTTGCTGCAGCTGCTTTGTGGTACCAAAGGACATGCGCTTGCCAGGGAAGTTAGGTTGCCAGTTTGGGTGCTCAGAAGTTAACCTGAACAAGAGACTGCGTTCAAATGCCTGGGAGAGGCTTCTCTGGAGAGACAGGAACCTCTTAAAATGATGCTTTGTAAAATTGCACATGGTGGACTCCTGTATCAGCTAAACTATCTGGCTCTAGTCATGCTGGTTTGGAGGTTGTGAACAAGCTGGCTGGTGTTTCTGTGTGCTCTGTCAAGCCAGTTAATCCTTAGGACACTACTTTCTCTGAAGCCTGGCCTGGGATAGGCCTGAAATAAACTATCAGATGTTCCCCTGGACAAGGCATTTTGGTGTTCCTCACAGATATGGGGTTGAAAGTTATTTACATGAAAGCTGTTTCACATTGATCTCATTTCTATCTCTCTCAAGGCTTCTCTATTTGTCAGAGACTATGCACAGAAAAGCTGTCCTTTTAAGTTAAAGGAGGAATTCCTTCAGCTGGCAGCGGTCATAGGATCCCTTGTTCATACTGGAGTAGCAGCCAGGAGGCTCCATCTAAGACCAAGACCCAGTTGTATTGGTGCTGTACCAACATTTCCCTTCAGTCCTTGAAGGAAAAGCTGTTAATAGCATCTATCTTCTTCTGGAGGTTGGCTGCTAGAAATGGGTCTGCTGACCTCAGACTTGAGAAGCCACTAATGTGGGAATGGGAACAGGATGGGGCCCATGGTGACAGCAGCAATTTCAGCATTATTTTGGGAAAGATAACATGTCACTCTTCTGCATTGGTAGGCTGGCATCTCTTCTTGTCGTATGGCTCTAATTAATTTATGTAGTATGCGTCATGGGGGAAGACAAGATCCAGACTGAAGCCTTTGTAATGGGATTTTGCCCTGTGCCAGACAGAAGTAATTAAGTATATCTATCTTTTTCAGTTTCAGTTGCTCTTCCCTAAAAGATTTATATTAGGAGGGTGAAATCATACACAGTCACACCTTGTCCGTACAAGCTTTTCTTATCTCCTGTGACAGAATTAAACGCCATACTTTGTCTCTAGCAAAGGGTAGTGTCCCTGTGAGTAGCACCAAACTAAAAGTCACTCTGAGGACACTTGTTCTTTATGACATTATCACTGCTCTGATTGTTAGATAGCCTCTACCGTCCTGTATTCGCTTGCATTTCCTTTATCCATGTTTACTTTCATTTCCACAGGTATATTCTATTGAAAGCATGGCAGGTAGGGAGGGTATTTATGCTCAGGATATGCATACAGACAGCACCAAGCTCATCAGAAAAGAGCAGGGGAGGACAGGGAGAACAGAAGTGCTCTTCTAAACTAATGAAAGGAGAGGATGCCTTCACACAAACCATAGCAGAGCTGTGAACATCCTTGTCGTTAAAGGTCTACAAGGATTAAAACTAAAATAAATAAAAAGGATTGGATTTTTAGCTCCAGAGTTTGTGCTTTAAGGGTTAGGAAACAGAGAGACTTCCTCTGTCCGTGGAAGACTCTGGGCTGTGGCTGGTAGCATCAGGAGAGAGTTCAGAGGCAATTTTTCTTCTGTCCTGGTCTCAGCTGTACTGACCAAAGAGGATATCATCCAGGACCTTGTCACCATCTCTCTGGGGACAGCTTCTGTCCCCCGCCCCTCCAGACCCTGCAGCTACACCTGATCCCTCCCTAGCTCATCTTCATGTAGCCATCAAGACCAGTAATAAGCTGCTGTTGAAGCTCAGGTGCTTCAAGATGGGATGGAGAGCAGTTGCATGAGAAGTTTAGCTGGTGGGGCTGGGGCAGGAGTCAGCAGGCAGCTGGGGATGGGCTGGGGGCAGCAAGCACTGCAGTCAGCGTGGCTTTTTGCAGGGGAGCTGTTCCGACATGCTCCCAGAGGAGGTGGTGGTCCAGCAGCAGCATTGCCTGGAGTAACCAGTACTGGGGGAGGCATGGTGGGGAAAAGCTGTGTCACCAAGCAGCCTGCCTATCCCTGGGGGCTGCATCCAGCCCTGCTGCAGGCACTGCTCCTGCTAACAGCACTGAGAGCTGTGCCTGCCATTCCCCCAGTGCAAAATATGGAGGAAATTTATCCTATTATACCAAGATGGTGGCTGTTCTCCACACCCCTGGCACCTGTATTTTGTTTCTAATGACTAGTTTGTCCTCTCTCTAGCTGGGATAAACTACACAAAAACTGTCTCACAGGCACCACTTCTCTATTCTGCCTGACTTCTGGCTGTCTCAAGTGGTCCTGCACCAGAAATAAAGCCTACGCTACTAATTTTAGACCACCTCGCAAACCCTAATATATAGTACCCCTTTAAAACCTATAGACATTCATTTCTCTTACACATCCATGATGGGATCTGACTGTAGTATTCCAGGCTACTCCTATCTCACTTAAGCCTTATATGTCTTAACTTTTGTCCTTGGCATCCAGACAATTCTTCTATTCTCAGGATGCTTTCTGCTGAGCTTCCTGTCTATAAAAATGCGCTCAGGGAGTCTATCACTCTTCCAGCCTATTCCTTCCCCTTCCCAGAGCTTCCCCTTCTCTTACCATACCAAGCAATTATTCTTATTAATTATTCCAGCTAACAGTAATTATCAGCAGCATGCACCCCCAGCCACATTAATAACAGCGATCTCTAGGACACTGAGGAATTGGCTGAAAAGATTCACTTTGCTACTTGGATTGCATAGGAAGACAAATTCCTTTTCTTCCCTGTGTGTCTGTTTTGAGAGGGGGGTGTCTTACCATTTTCTTGTTTTAAGATGGGCAAAAAGAGGGCAGACGAAGAAGCAAGGACTTACTGTGTAGGCATCGCCTAAGAAGAGTCAAATAATAGGGATCGAAGATTTAGTCCGTGGATTTTGTACACGCTTTCTAAGCAGTGGCATTAATTGATTTTGGTTTAGCTTCTGATATTTATGGGCCAAATACTGAAATTTCTGCTTGGGCTCCAATAATCTGGGGTCTGCCTCAGGGTTAGAACTTTGAATTGTTTTCATCTGTTCCACAGGCACAACTACCATTCAGCAGCAAATGGAATAAAATTTGGCCATGTTTCATCATCTGTAATTTGTCAATATTTTTCATCTCACTGCTGAAAATCACTGAAGGTTTTTAAAGTGGTGCTTCTTTAGAGCAAAAGAAGAATGAAGAAAAAAGGCAAAAATATTTTCAAGAGAAAGAAATGAAAACAGAATACGGTTCTGCAAAATGAGACGGTTAAAAAAATATTTTCCCTCAAAATTGCTTATCATTTGCCTAAGCTGCAAAGTTTTAAATGACATTCTAGTGAAAACAGAGCACTCTGGCTAAATTCCTTCAAACCCAATAAAGCAGATGACGGGGAACCATAATGGAATTGATGCTGTCAAGTGCATTTGCTTTTTTAATGCTAACATGTTTTTGGTTATTAAGAAACAACAAAAAAAAAAACAAGTGGTATACAATCAACACAGCTTCTGACAGGGGCATTGGAACCCATCTGGCTTATGGATCCCCCACTTCTTTTATTAGCCTGGGATTATAAAGTTGTAACACTGTAGTTTAGCTTCTGGCTTCTGCAATTGAGAATTGGCAATGGGCTAACTATAAGGTGTGAGTTTCTGAAAACTAAAATACGATACTGACCCAGCGCATACCACACAGGCCTGCAGCAGATGGATGAAGGAAATACAGTAGCACTGTTGAAATGTTACTGATTGGTTCCAACTGAGTAGCTCTAGATATAAACCAGCTTTCAAAAGCAACAGATGAGATTAAAAAGTCAGAAACAATCATTAAAAGATGATGCCATATATTCCTTAATGAAGTCACACTAGGCAAAAATACTACCAAACATTCTCCAGCAGTAACGGATGTAGTCCACGAATGTTAGCTCCACAGTTGTCAATACCTGTAATGTAAAAAAAAAAGCCTCTCAATCTTTACAGATTTCTTTAATTTAAATAAGCCTTTTACCATAGAGAGGATTTGTTCTCTCAGTGTGCTTCATTAGTGTAGCTTACCACCACAAAACCTGGTTGTATTGAGAAAGATTGCCCCATTATCAAATAATTAGGACTGCCTTAGCAGGTGCATACACTTACCTTTGTAATTAAATCCTTGTTAAAACACCAAAATCCAGAGAATTCAAATGGTTACCTGATCCCAGAGGAGGTAGCCCAGAAAGTTATTCTATAAGGTAGATGTCATCTGGGAGCAACGATACTGAGCAGAGAAGCTTTTCCTCATGGGATGTTGATGAAGCACATCTGCACACATCATGCAGTGCAATAAAAATTGCAATGACAATACTAGACAAACACCTACTGTACAAGAAGCCAGAGAAACCAAGCATAAGCCTGCACAGAGTCATATGCTATGTAATGGAGCTTTCGCAGCTTCACTAGTTTTAGAGTTACAAGCAAAATTAAAGATGATGATCCTCATTTTTTAATAATTCTTTGAAATATTTGCCTGATTTACTGTATTCTACGATGAGCCCAGGAGACTTATTCCTGAACTTAGCTTCTGAAATCTTACCACAGTGGAACAAGAGTGGTTACATGGCTACATGTACAGCTATTTTAGAAGAGCTCAGAATCTTAATGAAATCTGAAAGAAAATAATTAAAGTTGCAGTAATCTCATACAGTCACAAAAAAATAACATTTCTAATATGTTATAGATCATTTGTATATTCCTGTGTTGTGTATTCTACACATTTACAGATCTGTGAATGTCTATATTAATAAAATATGCCAGCAAGTTGATTAGACAGTCTATCACAACAATTTATCCCTGTTCAGTTGGCATTCTCATTGTCCTCACCGAACTGATCAACCAGATGGAACGTAATTAGTTACTTACCTAGAAGTGCAGCAGTGCCTTTACCATAAAGGATACTGAGCAAGCTCTCATTCTGCTGCCTACTTGTATTCAGCCTTTGAGTATGGATCAGAAACCCCAACCAAACTCTAGTTTCAAAGAGCCAGAGACAAAGCTGTGAGATTGGAATAGGTTTGTTTTCCACCTCTCAGAAGAACTCTGTTGACCAAAACAGTAGGGCCCAACATGAAAATTAATTTAGAAGGTCTGCGCATACTCATCGACTTCAATCTGTGTTCAAAGTTACAGATTTAGTGCTGTCAAAAGTACTTTCATATTTTAGATGTGAAACGTCTAGAGAACAGCCAGTTTCTGGAACGATGTTCTTAGATAAATGGAGTTAGTCCTGGAAATCAATTTAGACAAAGCTGCAGCAGTGCTGGTATTGGAATTCACCAACTTGCTACATAATTTGAATAAATGGGAAAAGAGATGACTCCTGAGAGTAGCACTGGCAGCCAAAAGAATTATACTGATGGACTGGAAAAGCAAAGCCATGCCATGTATTGATTTATGGACTATTGCCCTTCTGGATATAGCTAAATGTGAAAGAACTCCCTTTATTCATACTAATAAAATGGACATCAATGCTCTCAGACAAAAACTGCTATTGGAGTTGTATTGTGAATATCTGGCATGTGGGATGGTCTTCCTTCACTTGCCCATCACACATGCTCTCTGGGCTGTTGAGACACACAGAAAACAATAGGGACTTTTTTCTAGAGTTGCTTCCTTTGTTTGTTTGGGGTTGTTTGTTTTTTTTTTTTTTTCCACTCAAAATGATTTCCTTTATCTTTCTGGTTTTTTTTTCTTTCTTCTAAAATCTCTTGGTGTAAATCAGAACTTAAGATAGCATATTATCACTCAATAGATGTGCTCCTATTACAGTCAATTTTCAGCATTGTGGAGACAAGTGCCTTTTTTCTTATATAAAATTCTAGGCAATGCTAAAAGAGCATGAACACAGCACAATACTAATTCCACACCCTCTGTGACACCATTATGGCTATGTTCTCCCTGTCCTACCTGCCAAAGCTGGGTTAACGCACGTCATGCTTGATATGAGAAGACCTCTACAAACCACGTCTTGTGCCCTCAGCCAAACCAGTGCTGTCCCTTACGTCTTATTTATCTTCAGAGTACCCTCTGAAGATTTCCTGCTTTCCACAAGTTTGTCTCTGTCAATACAAGTAATACGGGGAGCCCTACTGTAGCCTGGCTGCTGCCAGAGTTTTTAATGCTACATTGATTAAACTGCTATGAGTGGGATGAAATTATGTGGTATTAGTTGTGCTGGCAACTGGTTTTCCTCCGGGATCCTCATGTTGCTAGCTCTGGTGGAGCTCAGCCAGAATTAGGAACACTGGGAAATTAAAAAAAAAAAAAAAGCCCTTACGTAGACATGACCTTGGTTGCTCAAACTTAATGTTCCCAGCAAAAAGGAGCAGCCCTACCTAGGAAGCCCTGAGTCAGAGACAGCACCGTGAACAGCTGTGAGTCAAGAAGAAAACCAAGCTGCTTGCTTCAGTTTTTGAGGAGCTAATGAGAGATCATGAGATAATGAGGTCAGTTGTGGGATATGTGGGTGAGTATCGGTGTAGCCTTGTCCCATCTTTATGCCCTTTCCTAAAACATTCACCCCAGTTGCTGCCAGAGACGATGGCCCTTAGTTTGCTCGTTGCCCCTGTGCAGCAGTACTCCTCCTGCACCCAGGGGACTGCAGGGAGGTGAGTTAACCTTCTCCTGCCCTGGGACCTGGCAAAAGGACTTCTGGGCAGCTCTGTGCTGAGAAAGAGAACTCACTCCCTGGAAAAAGAGAGACGAATACATTGGTCTTGCTGTGGCTGTGATGACTAGGCCACCTGCAAAGTGCTTGAACGCTGCTGAGGTGCTTGTAGAGCTCAGTGTAAAGTCCACAAATGATCACCCATGCACTTATTCCTGAAATGTTTTTGTGTTCACTTTACGTAGTGTTTATTGCTGTTATCCAAACGAACCTGAAAAAGAATAGCTACTGCCACGGTGGACTTATAACGATACAAAAGCACATGACCACCAAGGATTGCTGGACTAGACAGCTTCCACCATCCTCGAGATTGAATGGGTACAGTCTGCTTCAGACACTGACCCCAGTGCTTAGAAGAGAAGCACGTTGTCTGGGTAAGGTTTCCCCAGGGCTCTCTGCAGAATGCAGGTGACAATTATCACTGTATTCCAGACTAACTAATGTCACTAACGATATGACTTACTACGTGACTGCTTCTAAGGCTACACTACTTGACCTCTGTGAAGACAGGAAGGTAAAGGACATAATAAGTTTGTTAAAATTAAACTGAGCACAGATTAGCAACACAATTTGTAAATATTGAACAAAGTTTAAGCTTCAGTTAAGCTAAAGAGAGAAAGGCTTTGCACTGAGGCTTTTATAAGCAGAAAAGAAAATGGAGAAAATTGGATGATACCAAACACTTCCTACATTATTGCTTATTCTATTGCAATGTAATTTCAAAATTTAAAGAATAAATTTAAATTAATTAATTTTTAATAAATAAGTTTACAGAAATAAACGTAAAGAAATTTAAAGAAAATTATTTCATTTAAAAAAACTGCACTGACTGTGCCTTATAGATCAAAGAGAGAGAAAAAGGTCAACATTTTTTATATCTTTGTTGGGAAAACACACCACCAAAATATCTGGGGCTAGATGATTCCAAAGCTTAGTGTGATACTACAAAACATGTAACGTCCAAGTCGTTGGCTGAAGTTGAGACTGAAAGACTAATGAAATGACTGAAAGTTATAATCAGCTGAGAGGTCTTCAGTGGCCTATGACAACTGCAGTCTGTGATGTAGAACTGTGGCTGCCATTCTAAGTACACTGACATGCTGCACTCAGGGTAGCACACACACACAAAAAAAAAAGCAGTAAAAATTCATTCAGGATGTAGGAGGGATGGATTGGAGCAGATGAAAAACGGAGACAGGGCCAGGGCATTGGAGTTAACATCTTCCTTTTGTCAAACGTGACACAGAATTGCAAAAAATGCCTCGAGGAATCAGAAGAAAAATATGCTTTAGCAGAATGATTCACTGGTCTTTGCAAGGAGTGTTTACCTTCTGAATCTTACCAGTGTTTGGGGTCTGTCTTAGTTGTTTCCCAGCTAAAGGCTGACCCAGTCCAGTCCTGGTACTTTGCTTATAATCTGAATAGGTGACAATATATCTTCAAGGAGAATAGTTCCAGTGAAGGTGATTGCAGAATATTTCCATTTGTCAGTCCTGAAGCTCGAGTAAGAAAAAGATATACTATTGTTTCACTTCCTGTTGACATATGGGAGGTAATATAGGAACTTAAACTCAATGTGTCTGAATACATCTTATTTTCATGACACTGCCTATGTGGGACTTAACAATGATGCAGCAGAATCCTTACGATGTCATCGATTCCTTGCAGTGTAAGAGCTTTTGGAAGTCAGATTATCTCCAGAGCTATAAACTCAGGGTAATCATCTCTGCCACTTCCTGCGTCAGAGAGGTGTTGCGGGATTGTTGTTTTAAAAATCACTTCGCCTTCAAACCTTGTGCAAACAAAGCTGTGTTTTCCCCTCCTGTTTGGGAACAGTGGACAGACTGACCCTACTACTGCCTTGAGCCAGTCACATAGCGAGAATAACACTGAAGTGTGAAGCTGCAAACCCAGAGGGAATCCTCGTCCCTGGACTACTCATCTCCTTCAGTACGAGCTTTGCTGAGCTCTTATTCAGCAGATGATGTAGGAGAGATAGCCTTCAAAACCACAGAGACAAATATTTGGTTTGGATGAGTACATTAAAGATTACTCACTTCTCCCCTCAAAATTATCTGTGTTTTGCAGAGAGTACAAAGGGCATGGTTTGGATCATCCCCTTTCTAATAAAAGTGGTTTCCAACCGTTGACGCTGAGTGCCTTCTGCAGGCCAAGCTCATGGTATCTGATACTCCGTTTGTGGTTGGGTGAGGAAAGGACATTGGCCTTGACGCCTTCCTGGGGAGTCTCTGAAGCAAAATGAACTTTCATGAAAATCATCTGCCTCCAACAGTAGTCCCAAAGACGGGGCCATCAGGTTGGCACATGCTGAACCAGTAAGTTGTGCCCCGATTTGCAGATTTCTGACTCAGGCAGAGCAGCAAGCCTATTCTTCCATCCTTAAAACACCGGTAAATGTTATGAAAGCAGAGATGAAATGCGAACAGTGACCTATCTGAAAAGGCACTGGTCTACATTTGCCCCATCTCGTTTCTTCTCCCATTTTTACTGAATCTTTTGTGACTTCTTTATTTCCTTCTGATCTTTACCTGTGCTAATTGCTGAGGCTTGAGGATATGGCTTCAAGCCGGTAGAGCCAAAACCCAGTGCCTTGCAGGGAGGCAAGATATTACCAGTCAGTCCACTGTTGCTTGCAGGGACAGATCAGAGATGAGAGTGGGTGATGTGAGTGGAGCAGTCCATCAGCTCTGCCTTTCCTTTCTTGGCAGCACTGGCTCTTGCTCAGTTCCTTCGAGTAGTCACAGTGCATTCTAGGGAGGGGTAGGGACATGGGGCTGGTCATTTGGGGAAAAAATCCAGTGAGGCTCATCACCTACTCTGGGCACTCTATGCATGTGCATACATATCTGTGTGGCTTCAGACTGGCCTGTCTTTATCTCAGTGATGGCAGCTCACAAATCTACTTGTCTGTTTTTTGCATGGGTGTCTGTACATGTCTTTCTGGTAGATTATTGTCATTAGCTTAAGCACATTGCTGAAAGCAAATGTTTCTACGTTTTCTTACTGCCTCTGCCTTCCTCTCTTTCTGTTGACCCCTACCACTGTGCATGCCATAAAAAGATCATTTCTCAAACTTCTCTTCTATTTCTCCCAGACTTCCAACTTCTCAAAAACACTTTCTGCCACTATCTCCAGAAATAAAGTTACTTTCTTTTTGTTTCAATGACCACATCCCTGCTATCTGTAACTTCTTCCCTTCCGCCCTCTCTGCAGCCTGTATCCAGTTCATCTCATTCAAAACCTAGTTGCCAATATCATCTTCTTATACCTTCTTTTAAACTATGTTACTTTCCTCCACAATATCTTCAACTACAGGAAATTCCAGTTTCTCCTGCCTGCCTTCGTGACCTCTCACAGCTCCGTGCAGGTCTACCCTCTGTATTTTCCTTTCTTAATGCTTCTCTCGGTGTAGTTTGTAGTCCTGCAATATAATTTCTGCATTCATGCATATCTTCTCACACTCTGGTCTATGTAGAGGATGTATGTTCCACGTGCGAAATGTCAACCTGTCTCCTTGTGTCAGCTCATCTTTTTCAAGGCCCACAAAAGCTAACTCATACCAGTTCACACTCTATTTCAACACCATAAAGGAAGGAATGAAATAAAATATTATAATAGACTTTCCTGTGACTGCTCCAAACTCATGTGCTATTACTGGTCTTTCAAATTTCCTTGGGATAGAAGCTACCTTTATTTTTGCCATCTAGTGTTCCAGGAAAGCTGCCAGCACTTAAACTAGGAGAATAAGTAATAGATGGAAAAAAAAATCAGATTTATCTTTCCATTTTACTAACGATGCTCACACCACTTCTACATGCAGCACTGAAAGTAGTAGGCAAGCACTACTACTCTGCGTTTAACATAAGGAATGCTCTGCTCCCAAATACAGGACTCAGGAACACTAAGCTGCAAGTGCAACTTCTAATAAACTGTGAATATTAATACAGTATTCCCTCTATAATCAGAAGGTTTCATCACTGCCCCAATTGCTTTACAATGATGACAAGCAGTGAATGTGTTCAAGGTAAAAACCAATGAACAGTCCATGCTTTATCACTACTTCATTGATTTTTTTTTTCAGTATTTTAGCTGATACAGCACAACTGGATTAACTAGATAAGGAACCTTTCACTCTTAGGTCATCACTTCACATCTGAGACAGGTTGGTACTGACCAAAGGTCACTTTAGCATTATAATTTTAATAAAGACCAATAGGAAGACGGATCTTCAACAGGCATAAAACAATGCTTTAACTTTCTTAAGCTGCCCACAGCATACACAACTAGACCAACTCTGTTGCCTGCCAAAGTCAAACTGATAGAGAGTTAGACGGTCATCTAGTTGCCAGATGTCTGGCTGTGTAACTTTCTGGCACTAAGCATTATATAGAGACAGATCTATGGATTGGATCAATTAGCATTACACTTACCATCTGACAACTGTTTGGTCGCCTTCGCCCAGTTCCTAGAGGACAGGTGTTCACATCACAGAAATCACCATCACAATTGGTTAGACTAATTGATACGGTTGTTGGCAGTCACAGCAGAGAGGACAAGGACTGAATTAGCACCGAGACCAAAGCACTGTTTCACCCCTAGAGATGGTCTCTTCAGCTCAGGATGTCCAGGGCATTTGGAGGATGCCTTTCTGCCATTGCATGTGTTGTGCTGAGCAGAATCTGCTCTGTTTTCAGATCCAGTAAATTTACCCAGCACTAAATTCAATGAGGTTTCCTGGTGGAAGGGGTGTGGTGAGTCTCTTCTCTGTAATTTTTGATTGGATGCCTTAAGAAAGACCTTCTTTATGATTTTTTGCCATTTCCCCAGACTCTTCTGATATGGGGGAAGAAAAAAAAAAAGATAAATTGAGTGCAGAGATCTTAACAGTATGAGTATGTCATGCACCATTTCAAGGGAAAAAAGAAAAAGTACACTTGCAGAAATACTCAAGCATTTACAGTAACTATAGTGCTCCCTCATTTCTTCTGTTTTACACTCCAGACAGTCATGTAAAGAGCTTCACGGGTGTATTCTCTTGTGGAGCTTGTGGGTATACTTGGTGATTAGACAAATGGGGTTCTGCTTTGGCAAATGTCCATTGCTTTCCCCAGCTGACTTACAGAATATGCTATAAAATGCAAAGGAAGGCAATAAACCTCCCATCTGCAGCTGAGATTTCCATTTTGCCAAAAACCCTTTTGCTATCAGCACCTTTAACTATGACTTTCAAAGAAGAGAGAGGTCTAGTTTTTTCTGCAGCAGATATTTTACTACATTCACTAGCAGTATCATCCCAACCTTATGTGAATTGATTTTGAATATTAATCTAAGAATAGAAAAGCCAATAATCATGTAAAATATAAATAGATCTTCAGGCCATTATTCTATCTGAAGAGAAGGCAAGAATTTCAGCTGCTTTGCTATTCTCTTTGCAGTTCAGAACAATACGACTTTTTTATGGTCTATACGTCAACTGCACATTATTGATTCTTAATACTTTTAGCAGATACAGCATAATTACAGCCAATAATGCAAATACTGCAAGTGAGAAATGTGATTAGAAGACACCAAACACTTTGCAAGCTGGGTCAGGAAAAAATAAAAGATTAAATATTTTGTTTCAGCACTGGGATTTCCTGGTCTTGGCTTTGTGTTCTTCAGAGGTTAGTGAAAACAACAGGAATTCTGCCCTCTACTAAATTCCCATTTCCAATAGTAAAGGATTAAAGGCAAGCAGATATGACTCAAAGGCATTTGCCTGAAAAAGCCCTTACATAGCAAACAGTTGCTACAACAGAGGATGTTCATTGACTGTCGCCTTAATTTGAAAGGTATCATTATCATTAATTTTGACAAGTAGCCTCTCCTTGGGGAATTCAAGCCTGAGCCAGTCAGACTTTTCCTTCATCCCTACACATGTGAAGAGTCCAAAGGCATTTCCTTTCACCTAACAAGAAGATCAAACTAGCTACTTTCAGGCTGATGACTGACTACAGAAAACAAGCAGGAAAGAACAAATAAAACATAAACCTTTAAAAAAAAAAGAGAAGGAAAGTGCCCATGGTGTCACCGGCCAAGTGACTCCCGCCACTGCTTCCCATCAGGCATGCCAGGGCTCTCCCACCTCCCACTACACAGCGCCTACAAACCTAAACTGAGGCATTTCCTCCCCTGCTCTCTGGCTACACAGGCGTTACTCATAGGAAGGGTCCCAGGAGGCTTATGTGGGCTCAGAAGCCAGATTTTGATCTTTCCTTCTCCTCCTGCCTGTCAGGGATCTTACCTTCTCATGTCAAGGGACAAGTTAATTCCGACTCAACAGTGCAATGTCTCTTCTTGAATAGTTCCCTGTTGCAGACATTTTTGGTTCTGGCAGAGGAGTGTCCTTTTCTCCGTTCAAGTTTAATTCACTGGACTAAGTATTCTAAGAAAGACACCTCCATATTCCAGTTTATGTTAACCCAGTGAGTGAAACTAGATTAGATGTTCTCATTCTGTAGTAGGGAGGTAATCACTAAGTTGCTCTAGAAAATGCCCAGAAAATTTATTTCTGGTCACATTTTCTTGAAGGAAAAATCCAGCTAAATTCCAGTTGTTAATCTACCTGTTTCTAAAATACAGTATTTGTATTATAATGCACAGTGTAGTTTATATCTTTTTTTTCCACATATAAATTATTCAGATTAGGAGAGAGGAATTCTAAAAATCTATGATTGCCACGTCCCCACAGCTAAGCAAGCTAGCCCCCAAGGCTTTTCTTTCTATAAATTCAATATTAAGAATTTGCCCCAATTGCCAGGTACTGCTCAGCTGTGGATGCAAGATAAAAACAAAAAGTTCACTTTCTGACTGCTGGTACTGGACCAGACCCAGCAAAAGCCTGTCCCTGGGTCCTACTTTGAAATTTGAACTCCACAATACTGATGGCCAAACATGTCTTAACCGCCCGGGTCTGCCCCCGGAGCATTCGCTGTGAGGGCTGTGCTGCTGCCTGGGCTCTGCCTTTCCCTTGACTGGTTTCCATCCCTCAGCCCACAGCCAGCAAGTTGTGGGGGAAGCATCCATCTACACATGTGTCTTCTGAGCTGCAAGGGAGTGAGTGGTGAGAGGGTTTCCTCCAGCTCCTCCTTGCTCTGGAAGATTGAATGCTGCCCCCATGGTGATTTCCTGGCTGACAATCCCAAAACTGCTAGACAAGAATATAACCAGGCATCACAGAGGAAAGAAAAATACTATTTTTCCTATAGACACCTATGGGCAGAAACTTCTTGCCCCTCAGGCAAAATACTGGTAAGTGCTCTCCCCCACCTTCTGCTGGGATCTCGCTCTTGTCCTTCTCCTTCCAAGGCAGTGTCTTCTTCCTTTCTAACATATAATGTATTTACAGAAAAAAATACTTTTTCCTTGTCAATATTTCCTCAAGCAATCAATTATTTATCCCCAAACTTTTTTTTCTTATTCTCTGTTGCATTTTATACAATGATAAGATACGTGTTGTCCGTGACAGCTTTTTATTGTGAGAAAAGAAAATGAAGTTGAATGAGGGACAGACTGGCCTCGAGAAAACAGAACTCTGTCTTTGGAGAGGAACAAAACACCCCAACCATTTGCCATATCCCTTTTCCTCTGGTGATATACAACCCTTCATCCACATGTTCTTGGTTCTTGAGGAATCTCTAGCTTTACCAGAACCAAGAGACAAATGTTCTGTTCCTTACTCAGGTGACCACTGATAATTCATATAAAAGAATCCTTTGCTCTGTTTCTATTGGCATTTCAAGCCCTGTGCTACCTCACTCTCGTGTTATTTTGTTTTGACTGCTTTCTCCACATGCCTTGGGTTTACAAAACCCTGTGGAGCACCTCTCCTTTTTTTGAAAAACCTCCTTCCCAGTGATGTGGGGCATAGAAAACGAAAGTTTAACTGGGTCAACATCTTGCAAATATATTCAGTGATGCTAGCAAACAGACAATGACAAATGACGGGAGTGAGTTCTGACTAATTTCCAATCAAATCAATGTTGTTGAAGATACAGAAGAACACAGTATCATTTACATCCCTTTTTTTTCCTTTAAAATATTGGAGAGCTGGTAAAGGTATACGTTTTACTCACATACCCCTCACAAACTGTGAGTGATTTTCTGTGTCAGTCAAACTGTGATAGGAGGCTGCAGGGTCCTCTCTCCCCAGCCTGATCCTGAGTCTGAAGGTGTCCACTTTGTGGAAAAAGGGTGGATTCTACACTCAGGCCAGGAGGTTGGGTATGTCTCGTCTGAGTCTCATCCAGAAATAATCAAGAATCTACCAAAAAGTAAATATACATTGCGTGAAGTCCTCTCCGTGTCTTGGCTCTGTTCTGGAGCTGCACTGCCAGGACTAAGAAAGAACCGTGGGGAGTATGGGTAGCACAGAGGCTCTGGGTTTCTAGGCAGAAATACCTGACCTCTGGCAGATCCCTTGAGACATCCTGGTTCCCAGATCCGAACCGCTTTGCCTTTTCCAAGAGGAACAGGGGGAGGCAAGAGATAAATATACACTTAATGCCTTCCTGATGGAACTGTCTGTAGAAAATTCCTCGAGGGAGTTTCCTGTCCTTTTTTCTAGTTGTTGTGAGGAGGGAATGAACTGACCCACTGGTAGAGTTATTAGAAACTTTCTGCATCCAAAAAGCTTAAATGGATACTGTGAAGTTATTTACCGGCTGTCTCACTGTCTTAAAATAATATTGCAAATAAAAGTGTTATTAAAATAACAACGAACCAGAAGGAGAATGAAACTGAACCAGCAGCATTGCTTGTGAAAGCAGTGTGTCTCAGACAAGGCTAAAACTTGCCTCTTAAGGTATTGGAGTCTTAGTCTGATCCCATTTACTACTTTTTCCAATACTAAGGGAAAAAAAATCCCAAGCCTTCTCCTGACACATCTGAGTCCAGAATATGCCCCAGTATAACTATCGACCTGTGCATTGTTAGCCTGTAGGAGAGATATAACTATTGTACTCTTGTAACAGGAATTCTGCCTTTCTCCCCCATCACAGATGCAAACACATCAGATATTAAACCTGAGAGGATAATGCTGATGCCCTGCATTGCAGGCTTCCTTTGATGGCTCCAGGGGATATAAAGGTATTTTGCCGTTTCCTCTCCAGAGGCATCTGGTTTAGTCAGGTGGTTCACAGTGCACATGGTCACATTTATTGTTTGGTTCACTCTCCATTGTGCTTCTTCCCCCTCCCCAGTATTTTATCTGTCCTGGCCTTTCCCAAGGACTTTTATACAGAACTGAAATATTTGTTTACTTCTGGCATTTCCATTTGGTGTTAAGAGGATGAGAAGCAGGCTCATGTCACTGACACTCCCCAACCATCAGAAAGACTGTTACAACATCCCACAGATCTGGGGTTTTATGTGTCTCCCCACCTCCAACGCCTTATCAAGCGTAAGTGCTACAAGATTCTGTTCGAGTCCTGGTAAATATTCTCTTGCAAAGGCATCACTCCTTTTACAAAGGCCCACCATTTTACAAATCACATACACCCATTGTCACAACAGCCAGGCTCTGCAGGTCCAGGAATGTTATTTAAAAAAATAATAAAACAGAGCTAAAATCTAAAAGATGGTTAATGTCCTCAGCACAACCCTACTTCTCAACTAGCTGAACAGAATAGAGCCACAGATAGGTTATACTTTCACGTTGCTTGAATTCTATTCTTTTTTCTTCTATCCAATAGTCTTCCTGTCACCTGCTTTAGATGAATCTCTACTTCATATCCTATTCAAAACAATCTTAATTATTTCTACCATCGTGTTTTTCACTTTCACTAATGCCAGGTAATGGCTAAAAGACCTTCATAGTCCCCAGTTTTAGATTACACTCGAACTTCATTCAAACCTTTGACTCAAATTAGATGTAATCCATGCTGGGCCCAGTGACTATGCTTACAGGAGTGTCTAGCTGAGATGGTGATTGCAGAGGTGTTGGCGAAGCATTTTAATTCCAACACAAATTCTTTCTTACCCTACTTGTAAGCCACCATTTTATCAATGGATGATTTGGAGATGCACAGAGGTATGCTGGAGATCACTTCTGTATCACTGAGCATTTGCTTCTTCAGCCTGCACAAAAGACACCAACTCTTCATCCCCATGTGGCACTTAGGGCTCAGCATTTCATAGCCTTCCTCTGTAGGACCACACCGTGATTTTCAGGTATCAATCTTCTAGGACTCCTCCGGATGTGAACACTTCCCATCCATAAAGAGCTTCATCTTGCAAAAGTTTGTTTCATTTGTCAAGTCATCTTTGGCAGTTGGTCAGGATATACTAGAAAATCTCTGAAAGGCCTCCAAAAAGACAGTGTAGGACACCTTCCTAAGTTTTCTAATTGACTTATAGCAAACAAAACTTTTTTTTTTCATGAAGATTTGAATAGATTGGGATGTCTTAGAATTTTCCTTTGACATCTCAACATAAATAATAGGTATTTGTACAAAATAAATGAAACATATTGCCTATCATTTTCTATAAACCAGCAGCTGAAGTCCAGGGAGAAAGAAAACACAAAATAAAACTAAGCATGGTTGGGAGAATCAAGGACACACAGAGTGCCTTCACTGTGCTACTTAAAAGAGTATTTTGTTAAATACATACGCCTAGGAAGATCATGTCTAGATGAATGGTCTCTGAATAGGTCTATGTACTCTCTGTGTTTCAACAGACACCCTCAGGTCCTACAGAAGGTAACCTAGAAGGTCCAGCACACCCAGGAATGCTGAGATTGTTTAGAGTTAATACTGAAATGTTAAATTATCCTTTGTCTGCAGCCAGGCTGAGGAAGAGAATGCGGGTTGTTGATAAGCTTGCAAGAATATCAGTCCTTCTGGCAAATCGCTTCTACCAGTGAGTCACCACAGCTGGGGCTTGTTCCTTCCTGGGGGCATGTCCTTTCTACCCTTTCTTAGCCAAATCTGGAGTGGACTTAAGCTTTGCTGCTTACAGTATTTTCTTCCATTTGCTCAAAAGGTACTTTTTCCACAAACTTTCCTGGCATCAAAAGAATTCTTTTGAATAGCAAAGGGAAGTGTAACAGAAAAATGGGCAGGCATACAGGCAAAGTTATATCAGCTCTTAAATTCTTCCAAAATGGAATTCAAATAAACAATAGTGAGTTAGTTGCCAAGCCCAGGTTCAAAATGACTGTAAGTAGAAGGGATTCTATGCTGAAAAGAGATACATTGGAGATATGTGGCATTTTTTTTGTTGAAATAGTAGAGTACTGAACAGTAGGGCTGTACAGTAATTACATTTACCCTTTATCTTCACATTTCCTTCTATTAAGAGAATATAGGATATACACATTTTTGTTGAAGAAAGCATACAGTGACATCTCCCTTTTGTTGAGAAAAGTCTTGGTTAAGTTAAACAGATCACAGTTTGATCCTTGATTTAATCATTTAACAGTAGACTTTTGTACATGAAGATGATTGCATAGAAAGTAAAGAAAGGTGTCGTTGGCTTGAGGCTACTGAGTAAGTAGAACCACTAGTTGCATTATTAAAAGAAGTTGTGCCTCTAATTTTTTCCTGCGGCAGGTAAAACCAAAAGATAACTTTCAAATGTCAAAACGCCACCGTTAGTGAATGTAGTGCAGGAGACAAAATTCCCAGCGCTGCTACAGGTAAAAAAAAATTTTAAGGAGGATTCCAGCACTTTTGTAATGATGGAATACAACCTTAGGCAATATAAAATCATGATCTCTCAGGACGAATGGCCGTTAAAAATGCAGCAGATTACCCAACTCACCACTGAAATGGGATTTGCTCTGGCAGCCTTTCAATGCCTGTAATACATACTACAGATCTTCCCATTAACGTGGTGCTTGCATTATCTTTTAATTTTTCATCCAAACCTGATAGACTGTCAATAAAATCACGACAATAATAACACCTGCATTAGTCTGGGCACCTGGGTGCTTGTCATTCTTTTTGCCTCCTCTTTCCCTCATTGCCTCTCCGCACAGCAGGTTTGTGGAAGCCAGGCAGAGCAGAGCTCAGGTGCACAAGAATTTCTCTGCTGTTACTCAGTTATGCACAAAGAGCATTGCAGGCTCTGTACCCTCATCCCTCTGGTGACTGTCCCTCCTCCTGAGGGGGTTGGTGACGACAGCATGGAAGTGGGGAGAAGGGCATAGCTGATGTATGGGTCAGACATCCCAGCATCTTGCACAGCAGTGGTGGGAGGATGCTTTAGAGGATGCAGCTATGGGATGGGGAGAGGTGTGGAGAAGGGGAAGACGCTGGGGTGGGGAATGTTTCTGCAACAGGTTTTCATGCTGCTTCCTGGCTGAGTTGGTCTGACATCTCCACGTTTTTCCACTCTGTCTTCAACAGTAACAGGCTGATGTTACAGACGTTACAACTGTAACAGGCTCCCCAAAAAATGAAAGGAAATGTTTCTCCCACTTAAATTCATTTTAGCAAGTAAAGTTTGATTTTTTTTTTAATTTAAGTAAAACAAATGACAAAGCTTAAAGTAGCCTACTTAATTGTGACTAAAAGGCGTTGCCACTGGATGGATGGTTGATAGCCTGTGTGAAACAGGTTTAATGGTTCTGCTTCAGTTATAAAAGACGAATGTTCACCTCACACCTCCACTCAAGCGCCAAACAGAATTAGTGTTATCTTTGCAAATATCACCATTACTTTTCATTATTAAATTTACTTTGTTTCTGTCCCTTTTAAAAGTGAGAAAGATGGGAGAAAACCCAAACGTGTTTTATTTTTTTAACTGTCTTTTACTAATCTTTACAATTTACCCAAATGAAACCTTATTGCATCTGATCCAAGAATGCTTATGCCAAAAAGTTGATGAGACTTATATAAAGCCATGATGTCAAGACTTCAAAAAACAGTCATAAAGGAACAGATTCTTAATTGAAAGCAGGCTGCTAATAACAGTGCTCTTTCAAATAAATGTTGGCTATCAAAATAAGTGGTAAAGTAATGATTTTTCTATGCATATAGATTGTAAATGCGATAGTTTTACTCGTTTAATGGTGATTCTGTAGATTCGGTAGTGAAGAATTCATATTTTACCCTGTACCATTCTGTAAGAGTTGTGGTCACCGAACACTGGTTTGAAAGAGTTGAGATTAAAACATGCAGAAGATAAAGCAGTTTAAGTTGTGTTCAGCCTGCAAAAAGCGATATAAAATAAAACCCTAATATGCTGCTCTATATTTTACCTTCACTCTTCTGCCTGGAACAATTTAACCAGATGCTCTGCTGATTACCTTTACCACTGTAAAATTAATTTTACTGTACTATACATTGTGGATGTTCAAGACTTACTAAATCTTCAGAGAAAAGTCCAGGTCAAAGTCTGTACAGTGCAGATTTAAGGTCCTTTACCCGGAGTTCTGATTAGCTTTCCTCAGATGCTCATTCACTTCTGTGAGGTTTGGACTTTAATGCTGTAACTGTAAAGCACAGCTTAGCTTCGTTGTGCAGAGCCAGCCATCTCCTGAGGTTTCTCTTGCAACTGCTGGAAACCAATTTGTCTCAGTCACTCCAGCTCCTTGGCTCAAACTGGTAAACTGACTGGTTCACATCACAGGATGGCTTTTTTTTTTTTTTTTTTTTTTTTTTTTTTAATATAGCTTGTTCATGAGAATAAAATATTAAGTGCCCTAGGCCCACTTTGCATGTGTGTGTGAGTGGGTAGAGTTTTTTTTCTTTATGTACTCTCATAATGTACAGGAAACAAAGAATTCTGACTTTGACCAGCAAAGACATGCAAATTCAGAGAACTTCAAACCCTTCCCTACAGTGCACCTCAGGAAGGAGTAAGCCAAAGTCATTTAGGAAAAATCACAGGTGGGAAGGGGCCTTGAATTTTTTGAGAGCTTTCTCCGGATATCCTTCAGCAGCCATGCTTGCCTTATTCTCTAATAATTGATTAGCCTGCACCATTGCGTAAAAGCTGGTCATGGTGACCAGGGTTTTAGTCCAACTCTTTGGACTAAATTTACCATCCTTGTATGAAAATGTCCACCAATCAACCGTTGCTAAAACCACATATTTGAACATTTTTTTTGCACTTATTTTTGACTAGAGGTAGTACCAGAACAGAAAGGTTAAAATTTCAGCATGTCTCTACCCACCTTGTTTCCTTGTGCAAGTTCTGGCTTGACATTGGCTCATTTCGGCAGTGTGTGGGGAAGAGATCTGGATCAGCTTGAACTGGGGTAGACAACCTGGGGAGAAAAAGATTAGTACATATATAGCAAAAGAACGAATATGATAATTCAAAATGACAAAAATGGGCATGAAGTTGCACTGCTCCAACTTTGAAACATTTGACACAAATGTTAAAAGGAGATATTTCCATGGCATCTGCATTTAGGAGAGTTATCTCCATGAATATTTCCACCCTTATTTAGTATATTTTTCTTAGTAGAATGACACTATTCCCCTTGGGCCCTCAGTTTTTAATGCTGCATTGAAGGTAGAAGTAAAAGTCTAAGAATCCCCTTAACAGAAGTAACTTTGCATAGAGATGGCAAGGAACAAATCATCGCCAAACAAGCATCTAGGTAAAATAGGATACATTTTTAATTTTTTTTTTTTTTACTAATGCAATGTATTTTAAAAAGACTTTCTGGATTGAGTCTGTCAAATAGTCTTAGCTAGAAAAATAAAATCTTAAACCTGGGAAAATTAAACAGTTTATAGGAGCAGAGAACTAGAAAATATGTCTTTGTTCGCTAAGCTTTATCCCCTGCTGTAGCATAGACGGTGGCTGTCATGTAAATTCATTTCATAAATTGATCAGGTTCCCTACTAAAAGTAATTAGATAATTGTTCATAACTTTGGGCAAAAGGCTGTTTCAGAAACTCAAGTCTTCAATGGTTAGAATCTGCTTCTCATATTTAGCCTAGACTTGGTCAGTTTATATATATATTCATACTTGTGACAACTTTGTCCTTTAAGTGAAACAAACTGTTTTTCTGACTTGGTGTTTACCACCTTGATGTTTTTACAGGGAACAATTGGCTTCCCCTTCAGCCTGCGTTTTAATAGACTGCAGAGGCTATGTTTTTGTGTGAGCTCTCGTTTCCCTTTGTGCCCCATAGCCTTTCCATGCCACTCTCCCAGGTGGCGCATCCTGGACACAGGGACACCCAGAGCTGCCCACTGAACTTGGAGGAGGGCCTCTTGTGGTGTTTCTAACACTGCTGTACCTCCATAGGAGCTATGGTCCATTTGAGGATTAGGACTACCATTTCCATTAGTCCGTCAGCTTAAACCCAGAGCATGACCAACAAGAACTTCTCAGTCTTCCCTCTTCCCACACCATTTCTAGCTGATGAGCAAAATGACCTCCAAGTACACATTTCTGCACTTTGTGTGGTTCTGTTCTTCTAGGTCTTTCTGCTTTTATGATGCCTCCCAGATTTTTGTGACCAGTATTTTTAATTTTTTTTTAGCACAGTCCTACTTTTTGCACCACACTTTCAAAATGAAGCTCACAAATAAAGGCTAGGTCCTAGTAACCTTGTAAGCCCACATCCTTGCAACAGGTAACCTCATTCCAGGACTGAATCTCACTCTTCAGCACAAGCAGTTGGCATCTCCCTTTAGTTAGTTTCTTATCCACGTTATACTTTTTGAACTAATTCCCATCTTCTTTAGCTTAACTAATAATTTCCCATGTGGTATCTTATTACCTACTTTTCAGAAGTCCATAGAGATGAGACCTACTGCATTTCTTTAGTCAAGAAAATCTGTTATCTCAGGGAAGAAAGCTATCCAGTTACTTTGCCACAATCAGCCTTTGGCAAACATACGCTGAAGTCTGTCCCATCTTTCATTTACCTCAGTGCCTTTGTCCTAGAGGACTGCATGCTGCTGAGATTCTGTTAAAATAGGGCACGTAGCTGCCACAAGCGCTTTCTCCCCTTTCTTAAAGTGGGTGTTACGGGTACTGTACTTGCCTTTCTTCCATTATAAGGCATGTGAGGGTGTAAGTTAATACTTTCTTTGACAGATGGTGTGGGCAAGGAGCGCACCAACAGCCACCCCCTCCCAGCTGATGGACAGTAACTTCTTAGCAGGAACTAGTTTACCTATTGCAATTTTCTTAAAGTAGTCCTGGGAAGTCCCTTAAAATGTGAGACTGCTGTAAATACTCACTGGAAGGACAAGCTGAGAGCAAATCCAGGGAATTCCTTCTGGAAACTCTAGAAAGAGAGCTTTGGCTGAAGTTTGTGGTTTGTTATATATTATTTGAGCTAGTAATAAAGGCAAGCCCTCAGAAGGGGTGAGTTTGACCTTATAGTGTCACGTTGAATATATTTGAGGCAGTGTAGAAACACCACCTGCTCACACAAAGAAATTCAAAGCCAGTCTGTCCTAAATCATGCCACTGTGTTCAGTTATTGCGTATATATCCCCCAGCACAGCATGATCTTATGTATTATATATATTGCAATTAGACAAAATGGTGTGACTTAGGAATGAAGTGGCAGCCTTAATTGCTGTTTTCATTTGTTACAAAGTCGTAACCTGAACACTGAGCAAGCCAGTTCAGGCAGAAAGGAGAGGCAGTAGAAGGGAACAAGGTGTCTCCTTACTCACACGCATTTTGCCCTGTCCCTGGAAACATTCAAGGCCAGGTTGGATGGGGCCCTCAGCAACCTGAACTAGTTGGAGATGTCCCTGCTCCTTGCATGGGAGTTGGACTAGATGACCTTTAAAGGTCCCTTTCAACACTAATCATTCTCTGATTCTATGGGCGGCTTTCAGTTCTCTCTGTGTAAAGGACATTGGTGGGGAAGGGCCTCGGTGGCGGGAGCCCACCCTCCCCACAGGCCATTGGCAGGACCTGCATCTCCACGCTCCTCCTCATGCCAACCAGCCAGACGGAGAGCTTATTGCAAGCAAAACCAAAGTAAATACAGGGCTTGGAAGACTCCTGTCCCAGACCCTCGTAAGTGGAAAGCACCAAGTGATGATGAACATGCGTGAAAACCACTTTTTTTTTGCAACAGTTGCTTCCAACCAAGAAAATAAAATGGGTGCAAATTTTAGGCTGTGACAGAAAGGAGCCCAAGAAAACGAATATGCTTGGAGGTAAAGGAAAGGGCTTGTTAGGTTTAGGGAGGGCACAGAGCATCTTCCCCGTGGGTCAAAGATGGACTCATAAACAGGCTTGTGGTGGCTGCTGTGTTCGGCTCTGGAGTAACACAGCTATGCAGTATTTTCTGTCTTAAGGGTCTGAGGCTAAGTCGCTGTGGAAGCCTTTGGGCTTGTCTCAGTCCTTAACCTGACTGAAGTCTGCTTGTCTAAAGACAAGAGTTGAGGCCCTAGGATACGGCCCCCTGTTAATACGGTGACTGATACTGAAACTGTGTTTACCCACAGAGTGCCTCACGGTGAGTATGTTTCTGAAAGCTCTGCATAAAATGTAAACAAGGTAGAAAACTCAAGTCTCTAATGAGCATTCTCTCTCCAGAAATGATGCTCACGCAGTGATGAAACTCTTCATTCATTTGAGCTCATCTCACTTCATGACATGTATTTCTTCTTATGGTGCATAGCAGCGTCACAGCACATGCACATTAGACATCAGCTGCAACTGAATCTGAATGTTGTCATTTAACAAAGAGGAGAATAAGCTTCAGATGAAAAAAAAATGATTTAATGGGATTAGAAAGAACTACAGATACTCTTTGTGATTTTTATGGTTGCATACTGTGTCAAGAGTTTGGTAATTTATAAAACTTCTTGATAGAAATATATGAATATACCAGTCAAAGTAATAATTAATTCCCTTGAGAAAAATGCTCATTAAAAAAAAAAATCTGTTACAAAAAAGAAAATTCTAAGAAGCTAGGAGATCACAATGTAAGCTAGCTGCCAATTAAGCCTTCATGGGGTTGAGAAAGGAAAATGAAGGAAACGATATAGCTTTCTGACTGGGGATTTGATATTCGGGATAACCTCCGAATTGTGATGTTTCACTTACTCAAAGCTCTGCTGAAATACATCCTAGTTGATTATGCCATAATACTGTACATTTATCCTCACATGTAAGGAATTATTCTATTACTTGTAAATGCAGTTAGTTGTGAATGGTAGACAATAGCACCCTTTTCAGAAGCAAGTCTGTAAAGAAAGACAAAAAATAAATTCTTTCTTTTTTTTTTTTTCCTATCATATATCCCAAGAATGCCGTTTTGCTGTAAATACAGGTCTACCTTTTCTGCACTGGCATATCATCTGTGATACTATGACTATCATCAACCGTTTGTAGGACATGTGAGGAGGGCATAACATCTGAATATGCTGCAGGATCTGTGCTGAATGGAGTACAACTACAATCAAAGACTAAACTGTCCAATAAATATACTTAGTTTGACAAGCTATTTAAAAGCATTCTCTAATAGCCACTGTGTGTGGCCAAACAACATCCACTCTGCCTGTAGAGAGCAGAGGTCTCCGTGACACAGCCCAGAAGATGCCTGTGTCTGCAATGGTATGCAGATCACCTCCAGCACCCAGTCCATCACCAAAGTTTGTACTGCTGCGGAGCACAGGGCAACTTCCACAAAATGAGGAACTTGTGCTAAAAAACGGTATGTTTGGAGAACTCCTATAAAGTCCGGGTGGTTCCTATTTTCTGTGTGTCGGTAAAAAATTAAAACAACTAGTATTTTTTAAAAGAAAGTTAAATTTTTCAAAAATGTTTCGCAGACATAGGCTAATATAACTTAAAAACCTTCCTACAACAGAATCTAATTTTGCAACCTTCACTCACATTGAATAACACCTCTTCACGGAAGATGTTCCTCTAATGTCTAATGACTGTGACTCATGAGCCCTGGTGAATCACATGGGGGAGAGGCAGGAGGTTGCCCCCAGGTCCCCTGCCCCTGTCCCTGCCTAGAGACTACCTCAGAGGTGGTGAAATGGCTGCATTCACCCTTCCTCATCTGCTGCAGTTAATCGTCCAATTTACTCATTTAAACTGTTGTTGATTGAAATTTACCTTAATCTGCTGGGATGTGACTTGTGATTTAATGCAGAGGGGTGAGGGGCTGACTGGGCGGCAGAGCCGTGCTTCTGCTGTCACTTACTGCAGTACAAATTGGCGTCAAGAGAGGCAGAGTAACATGGAAGTCGCCTGCACACAGTGAGAACCAGCAGCCCTTGGCTTTTAAATATGTGTGTATGAAAATGCACCAAAGAAACACTGCAAATATCCCACCACCAATACAGACACTGTCATGTCACAGGGCAGAAACCCACAGGTTATGTTGTCCAAGTGCAACAGAAAGCTGTTTTCCATCCATTTGTTTTTAACCTTGCTACCTATCTTTGGAAGCAAAATACGCATCACCAGTGGAACAATTGGGGTACTGCTGTAGATAAAACTTTACTTAGCTCGGATTTATGCATTTTAAGGCCACCACATCACCTTCCCCTAAAGGCTCCTAAACCTGCAGAAGCCCACAAGCCGCAGTGGTGCATGCCCTGCCCTACCACCTCATGCACACGAGAGACCCACGGGTCTTCCCAGGTGTGCTGACTTCAGGCATGTCAAAGTCAGTCAAAAGACTGTAATGATTAAATGTCAGGATTTAATGCTTTACTTACATATGGGATGACTTTGCCTTTTTTTGGTAGCCACACAGGAAACGGAAAAAAAAATTGTTCCTCATATTTATTTATCTTTTATATGGAATTATCTTCCCCCTTTAAAAGTAGAGCACAATTTATGACAATGAGAGCTGAGTATGTTACACAGTAATAAAGGTAAGCACTAACAGAATAAAGCTGTCTAAGGGGTGCTATAAATGTATCTCATTAATTTGTATGCAAAATATATTTTGGACTCCGCTCAGTGCATTGCAGGTGAAGGCTGTGTGGGAGCCAGAAATGATGCTATGCTTCCTGGGTCCCTGAAGCAGCCTCAGCCTGCTCCTGGACTCAGTTTCAGACTGAGCATCATTAAAACCATTGGAGAGCCCAGTGGCTCCACTTTATACCACAGGTGGCTGCTGGTCCAGAAGAGGCCTCACTGGCTTAAAGGAAAAGGGGAGAGAACTACAGGTTCCAGCCACTTTGCCACATCTCAGCAATGTGGTGGCGTCTCAGTAGGTGATCAAGCCCTTGATATCTTGCTCACTTGTTCATGGCTTAACACTTCGCTGTTCCAGGCACCCTTGCAAGGTGCAGCACACCTGGGCATTGAGGGTGCAACACCATCAAGGTGAAGCCGACTTTTTGTTAATTACTAGGATTAAGGTCACTGATGTAATGCCACAATTAATATCTGACACTACTTAGATGTATAGTGGTACTTAAAATATCACATTACCTTAAACCACCCTGATGTGACCAAAATATTCAGGAGTCCCGTTTCTCTTCTGTGGATTTCTGAGGCTGACTCAGAGCCCAAAACATTAATGAATACTTTGGCATATCTCAGTTACATCACTTAGAGGTATACCCACAACAGCAATGCCTACATTGTGCTTGAGATTGCACGTGTGAGCACTGTGCAGAGGGGAAGATGTCAGAGGTAAGATCTTTCTGCTACTGTTCTCTTTGTTTCCCAAAAAAAGTCAAGCTGGCTTTTTCCCAAGGGAAAAAAAAAGTGAAATGCTAATCCCTGTTTATGTTACAGAACTGCTAATTTCGCTGTGAATGTAAACTACACACCCACACATGTGCACACACGCACACGCGCATTTTAGTCTCAATCCCGCAGAGCAGCTATGGCTAAGCAGTTACAGAGAGTGGCTGGAAAGCCAGCTGAGAGTACCCATTGAGTTCTCTGAGGTTTCCCCAGAGGACACCTTAGCAGTTCTGCTCTTACAGCTCAAGGAGAATTAGTCGTTCCACGGCTGTGGTGTCATTCTCTCCTCTCCCCAGACGAGGATGCCTAAGGGTGACTTATGGTTGCTGCTTCCTAACTGGAGCAATAGCATTTTTTTCACCTTTAGCTCATGCGTCAACGGGCTCACAAACCCAGGCATGACATTTCAGCCCAGGTTTTCTGACACGTGCACACACGCACACAAACACCCATACATACAAGACCGGCATGTTGTAGGAACTTCAGAATTCACACTGAGGGGAGAGGTCACTGCGCACATGAATGTGCACAGCATATGGAAATATAGGGCTTGCCATGCGAAAGGAAGCCGTGTCGCTCCTTTGCTGAAGTCTCTCAATCAAATTCACTAGCAATGAAATGTTAGCTGAAAAACAAGAGTAGTACAAGTTGCAATGTTTAATGCTCTATAGCGTATTGAGGAATGTGAACATGTCCCTAACCTGGAAATGATAAGTCACAGACAAACACACGTCTTGTGAGCAGCTTTTTGCCCTGCGGAAAGGTATGACTCATGCCAGAAAGTGCCACAGCTCAGTTCTCACTGAACATAAGTTATTTTCATTTAGTTCTTTTCTCCTCCAGCATAGACATCTGAAAAAAATCTGAGAAATGCATAAAAATGCATGTTATGATTTATGAAAAAGTGTTAGTGTCTTATTCTAATTATACCCAGATTATTTCTTGAGTATTTGAGAATTAAATCCCTAAATCTTAAATATTGACCATAAAAAACCCCATCATCCATGTTTGCCATCAAGGCACTAGACTACAGAGCAAACTGCCCCAAGAGAAAAGACACGGCTCCAATGTTTTTTCCTGCTGAGTGCAGGACTTTACATTTCCTCTCTGATGGAGGTGCAACTTAGTGCAACATCACACAGAGGTGCAACGCCTCCCGCCATCATGCTGGAAGAGGTTCACATGTTTTCGTTGTTCGTACAAAGTCAGACCCTTAGACTCTTGTTACCGACAAACTCAGGGACAGGCAAATAGGCTGAGTTTAATTTGTGAATTACAGGCACATTAGGACTTTAGGGAGTAAAATGTCAATGTTTTCATATTGTAAATGCACTCTAATATTTGGAGTTATCTCAATTCAAAAGAAAATATATAACTGAAGGGTTAAAAAAAAATGCAACGGGTGAGCAGCAGCCTGACAAATCCAAGCAAAAAGAGAGAAAAAGAGCAGAAATGGCATTCATCTGTAGGTGTTTCTTCTGGGGAATTATCTCTAGTCATCGCCTAGTCATGAGATAAGTTTTCGCCATAATTACAAACCCAGGCCACTGTGGCAGGGCATAGTCCAGGGAGAAGGGCACTGGAAACAGCGGTTAAAAATGATGAATAAAAAAAAAAAATGCTGAAAGACAAAAAAGAAGGAGATTTGTTTGTGAAAAAGTATTAGGGAAGCAGCTCCTTCAGCATTAGGAAAAACTGTTCTGGAAACACAAATTATGTGCCATTTCCCATGTTATCAGAATCAGAGCGGCTAAAATGTAGTTTTATTACAGGAAAATATGACTAAATACACAGACATTGACAAAATTCCCCAGTGCAAAATCCCTAACGCCTGATTTCTGGCAGGGAACCTGCTCAGAGCCCTGGCTGGGAAGCTGGCTGGTTCTGCGCCGAGGGTTTTCCTTCTCTTTGCCAGCTGGGGACAAAGCCCCCTCTTTCATAGTCCCCACTCTCTCCTGCAAACACAGCACCTTCCAGGTTATCCAGGCATCTCTTTTCTTATGTATTTATGAAAGAGAAGTGTCAAATTCTCCAGACACCAGTACTCAGGTGCACCAAACCTTACCTGAAGGGGTGAGAGAAGAAAAACCAACCCAAACTAACCCCCAGTGATACAGCTGTGCCCCGTTCCTCAGTGATAATAGCTAACAATTTTTACTAACTGCCAGGGCACACTTTCTGGCTAGTTTAGGATGTTTTCCATTTCTGAGAAGCCTAACCTGCTGTCCCAGCCACCAGCGCAGCATGGGAAGCACAATGGAAGTTTAGCTGGGATGAAATAGGGACTGGCAGCAGTTGCATCAAACAGCACACTGCTGCGCTGGAACGAGTAAATAATCCGTGTAGATTGATAGACTGGGGAATCAGCTGGGTTAGATGATGCCAAGATCATGCACCCTGGATGCAAAGGAGTCCTGGGTTTTCACCCTGTCAGGATTCCCTGGTGATGGACTATCTTCCATCTGTGCCCCTGCCCACACAGTTCAGGTGCTGAGTGAGTTAAACAATTGTCATGAAGTGGTCTTTGTTCTCTACCAGATTATGACAAGATATGTCACAGCAAAGGTCAGCAAGCATGGAGAACATCCACAAACTCTGTAGGTAGAGTCTCTCCCCAGTAATAACAATTCCTGAGAAGATCAGTCAAAGAGATGCTGCAACAACACATGAGATTAATTTATTAGAACAGACTTGCCCCATCCTTAGTGATAAGTCAGCTAGTCCTCCAAAATGTATCTTCCCTTCTGCCTGTGGTGTCTGGGACTACATGGACCTACACCATGGTGAGGATGCACAGACCAGCAGGGCAGCAAGTGTCACAGATTCAAAGATTAATGAGGTTTTTGAATTCAAAAACGTGAGGCTCATACTGCCCAAATGCTGCAAGCAGTGACCAGCTGGGACAGTTACAAGACTGAAATGTATGAAATGGAGATGGGTCTGGCAGATCACTGGAGTCATTTATCCACAAGGGCTGGAGATTCAACATAGTGCCTGGCAGACCTTGCCACCTGATTTGTACTAGGTACTGGTTAGCACAGGAAAGTGGGGTAGTGGTACCTGATTTATCTGTGGAAGAACTGGTTGCCAGATTTCATGAGTTTCCACTTCAGCTAATAATACAAACACACCAATTAGGTGCTGAAGGTGTGAACACTACTTTTGTGACACACTAGTTACATGAAGCTCCATATGTGCCAGGTAACGTTACTGGTTCTGCAGTCTACCAGAAAGTAGAATGTCACTGTATTGAGGAGCCTCTGATTTTTGCTCCTGACTGTACAGCTACTCCATTGCTCTATCTGAGCTGCAACAGTTCCTGCTGGTTGGTATTTATTCTTCCTCTCCATTCTTGTCAAAGTGGAAGACCAAAAGAGCTTCAGCTTGGTTTGCTGTTTGCCTACCTTCTCTTTATTTCTTTGTCAGGGCAAAAATCATTATTTGGAGAGATGGAGCCAGGTCTCTTTCCCTTTTCTTTTTCTGCTTCTTTGCTCATGTCTTACCCCTCAATGGTCTTGCATAAAGGGTGGCATTGGCATCAATCGCGCATATTCCTCTGAACAGCGAGGAGGAAGGCCAGCCGCTGGTCTGGTGGCTCTGGAAAGGGGTTTTGCCTTCCCTTTCACCGAATGGCTTGCATGGTATGAAGAGACATTCCTTCCTAAATGTTTCTTTTCTCTTAAGTTTCTTTCTCTCACTGAGCACAATAGCACCATTAATGTCAATGGTACAAAATAGTCACTAATCCTCTGCAGTCAGTTCCAAAGTTGACAAACTTAACCTTTATAAAATCTCAAATTTGAGCGAGAATCTCAGTCAGAGATAAGCTACAAGCTCAGCACCTAAAATGAGAAATCTTGGTTTATCCTTTAGCATAAATTATCTTTAGAGACATATGGCTTAAAAGGTAATGAAACAAATGTGGAACTGATTTGAAAACACATATTTTTAAACCTGAGTTGTTAGCTAAAAGGCATTCATAGATGTTTTTCATTGATTTCTTCAAAGTTTGTTGTACTTGGAATTAAGATGAGCTACATTTGGATTTGGTTTTGACTGCTTCTTACTTCTGAGGTAATTTTATGAAAAAATAGTGTACTGTATAGAAATATTTGTCCTCCAGCTACACAGCCCAGGAAACTAGCATTTGAATTGTCTTTCTTATACACCTCAATATTAATAATATTATGCAAGAAGGATAGGAACTGTCAGCTATTGTGATTGTGGTTGCTGATATATTTTATGGGAAAATCCTATTTTCAGTTGTAATTTCCAACCTATATTGCTCCAGATAAATACTGGGCTGTAATCACATTGAATTAATTTTTGAAAATTTCTAATAACATTGTAAAGCTATAGCTGCTGCTGAAGCTAGAAAATGTATGTATATTTGCATATTTGTGCACATTTTCTGATTATCCCTTGTCTTTTTCTGGCACTATGCTATCCCTCTGCTTTTGAGCTGTGCTAGGATTTTGGTAAAGGAAGGTGTCTCTGTGCTAGGAATGTGCTTTTTCCTGTTTTTATAGGAACTGGGGTTAATGGCTGTGGATGAAGGGAGGGAAGCTAAACAGATTTTTGAGTCAGGGCCTGGCCGAGCAAGGAAACTAGAGCTGTGAGTCAGATGGGAGGAGACTAGGGCTGGCTGGACTCAGAAACTGGGTTAGGAACCCTTGGAGAGAGAAGGCGAGATCACGGGGGATGTGAAGCCGTATGACACCTCTACGTCGTCAGAGCTGGGAAGGGTTTCGGGTGTCCGTGACGTGGGCCCAAGCAATCCAGTAAAAGGCTGGTATATGGCAAAGTTACTTTCTCCTACTTTCTCCCTGATATGGTCTTTAACCACACGATTTCCTACTGTTTTCTTCATCAAGCCCCTGCCTCATTCACTGCACAGAGTGGATGTTATTCATCTGCTTCATTCTCATTATTCAGTGTAATGGCCCTACATCCTATTTACTGCTCACTATTCAAGCCCCGTTCCAAAG
The DNA here is from genome assembly GCF_036417535.1 of Chlamydotis macqueenii. NCBI lineage: Eukaryota > Metazoa > Chordata > Aves > Otidiformes > Otididae > Chlamydotis > Chlamydotis macqueenii. The sequence goes on along the minus strand of NC_141557.1, from coordinate 114,708,581 downwards.
ATAGAATAATTAATTTCCTCATGGGCTGTTCCTCATGGGCACTCATCATTACAGTACTTCATAAATAGTAATTCATTCATTTTCACAACACTCATGTGAGAGGTAGGTTGGTGTTATTCCCATTTTTCAAATGGGGAACTGAGGCAACCAGACTTTAACTAAGGCCAGAATTCACACTAATTATAGATGGCCAGGCTAAGTCACTACACCTTGGTTTGTCAGGGTGCTCGGTGTTGCACAGCCACGTATATCACCAGTGCACAGCTCAGATGTAGCCGAGAGTGGCACTTGGGAAGGCAAACTGCTGGAATGTCAAGTCAAATGCTCTCAAAACATAGTAAGTGGCCACAAATTAGCAACATTGCAGATGAGGAAGATGCAAGGACAGACCCTTCTGTGTAGGACGACATTCAGACACATCGACTAGGAATCCCTCCTTTCTCTTCCTACATGCTTCTTCCTAAGCTTCCAGCCTTGCAACATATTGTGTGCTGGTCCGTCTCTGCTACTTTTCCTAATCAATCATCAGACAAGTCCATCCACATCATACTGAAGATAAATAGCAAGGGCAGGGCAAACTAGGGCTGCATAAGTAGTTTTAATTGTTCCTATACCTTGAAAACCTCATCATGTGATACCAGCCTTTTAGAACTTTCTCTCTGTGTACTTAAATCTTTCTCTAAAAAGATGACCTGAAAACCCCACAGAAGTCCTGTCACAGTGGCTCAGCAGCAGGACTGAAATCTTTAGACTTGCAGTGCTGACCTCAGCCACTCAAGCTAGGAGAGGAAGAAGGGTAATGCTATCCTGTGTGCACACCAGTGCTTAAGGGGAATAAGACACTCGCTTTGTGGGTGGTTTCATGGGTGTATAAGGGATGATCCCAGATGCTTGGGGTCCACCCCAGGTCCTGGAGACAAGCAGCCATCAGCTCCTTCTCTCACCTTCCAGTCCTTCAACCTTGGCCCAAAGTTTCCCAGTCCTGTGACTGGGAATCCTGGTCCCCGCTTCCTGCATCACTATCCTCCGTGAGTTTCTCTCACTGAGTTTCTCACCTGGAGCCCGCTTTTTGCCTGCTTCAGTTCCAGTCCCAGTTTCTCATCCCCTTGCTGCTTATCCTGGCTTCAGACTTCCTCCTGTCCCATGAGGCAGTAAGTTACAAAGCTGCTCCTCCAGGCCCCTTTCCCGAGCTTCTTGTCCTTCTGCACATGTGCTCTTCACCAAGCCAGGATGACAGTCTTTCTTCCACACTCTTACATCATGGACATTTAATCTTAGGTTTCTGCCTCCACTTTCCTGCAGTGCTGCATCTCGTGCCTAAACACGTGCAACCACAGCATTTGGGAGCAGCAACAGCGGGGTAAGTTTTGACCAGAACTACAACCTGGGGGCTGGCATGCGCTTCATACAGACAAAGCCTTTGGAAGACATTGCTGCCAAATTCCTGAGAAGTATCTACTGAACTTGAGCAAAGGCTAAGGATTTGGCCAAAGTCGGTCTTTTTCACATTCTTGACATCAGGGTAGGTCCTTTTCTATGCCAAATGTAATGTCCATGCTCCAAGAAATGGATATATTAAGGTTAATCGATTAAACGGTTGCAAAGATTATTTTTTTTTTATGTGGGCAAAATAACATATTTTCTATAATCTTGTTCTTGGAAGTTGCTGAACTATTTTCACTAAAATTTTAGAACAACAAATAAATCAAAGTAAGGCAGACATCCAGCATGGGGAATTTTAGTTGAACACTTAAAGTCTGGCACAGTTATATGCAACTGAAAAAAGGGTTTTATAATGGGAAGTGTCAAGCATTAAGTATAGGTGGCACTTCCAACTCCGCCTATAATATAGATTGGATTAGATGCCTGGTTCTGTTCCCAGAGCATTCTGGATTAAACCAACAGAGTGGACTAGGAAACAGTTCTTCTTTTTCTCAGGTTAATACATTTGTATGGCATTTTTGTCCTTAAAAGAAAGGAAAAAATAAAAAAATAAAGGAACATCATTTATCTAGCAGATTTATTTATTTACTGGTATTGGCAAGGAATGCATAATTTGCTGACAGTATGGAATGGATGATTATGGCAACCAATTTTATGAGAGTCTTACAAAAAGAGAGGCTTAATAATAAAATGTTAACAATTATAATTTTAAAATGAGTCAGCTACAGAGAAAATAAGACAAAGGCAAAAAGAAAAAAAAGAAAAACCTTTCAGAGCAAAACGTTTTATTTCCATTTATTTCCAATGCTTTGCAGATGTGTGTGGGGCAAGTAGGAGGCTAATACATCTCACTTTAGCAGTACTAATTGTTTGCATTATCACAATAATCAAATGCAACCATATTAATCTCTGTGGTTATTAACTTGATTTTTACACATTAAGATTTAGATTTAATCCCCTGGGACCATCTATTAATGCTTTTAAAGTTGAAGGGTTTCAACAGTTTTAAGTTTTTTTTCCCCTCTTTTAGCTGCAGGCAGTAAAATTTGAACGTGTGTGGAGTTTTGTATTTTGCATTCCTGTGGGATTTTCAGAGACACTGCTGTCAAGGACCATGAATCATGTTAATACATAGCAACCTCTACAGCTATTAAAATGTCTGCAATAATGTGATTATTTTAAACGGAAAAACTAATATCATATGTATTACTTAAAGATCAACGTTTTTTTTTTTTAAGTCATTGGAAAGGGCTGCTTTTGGGAGGGGGGAATAAAAACGTTAGTGGGAGTCTAACGTGAAATGTCTAATCCACTAAGAGAAACTTCAGCTCCTTTTACAAAACACATCCTTACTGAGCTTAGAGTCAGTGAGGCATAAAAATGGCCAAAAAAAAAAATTCAGATCAATAAGCATGAAAAGCTATTTTATTTTTGTTTAGCCAAATTGTTGTTACACGGACCTGCTGGAACAGTATCTGGTTTCATGGTTTCATGGTCACTAAGTTGTGACACCCAAGCAGAAAACTGAGCATGGAGGTGTTTTTATGAGATGTCAATGTGGAATGTAGTGCTAGGACTGAATAATGACATGAACTGGTAAAAAACCTCAGTTTTCAAGGTGGATATATCAGATACAACTTACATAAACAAGAAAAACAGTACAGTGACCCCATGAAAAGAAATAAGAAAGTGTCTTGGAGTGTATTACAGCTCTAGTCTTTAAATATTAACTCCAAAGACAGAACAAGTAAGATCCTGGTTTTGACGAGAAAAAATATAGTTCCTCAGATCGTGTATTTTGATAGTAGTTGATAGTAGTTGATAGTAGTTGAAAAGATCCATGTTGCCTTTCCTCAGTAAATCCTCCCTTGGCTAATCTGTTTTGTTGGGCAGCCTTCAAGCAGCCGCCACTCAATTTCACAATCTCCAAGAGAGTGCAAATGTACGAAAACTTCTACAGCCTCTCTGTCTTTTCTGTGTCTGCGTTCTTGAGTGTACCATGGCCTTCTCCTCCAGCAAATGCTCTAGCACCTCAGGTTGTTCAAGAATTTAGAGGTTTGTGCTTGAATGAAGCACCACAGAGGGCAAGAAGGTCCCTTTGCCAAACAGCAACTGAAATATACCATGGGTAGGATGTAACCATTCCAACGGGTCGGAATTTAGCTAGTAGCAAGTGATTGAGTAGCATTCTAGAAGATGTTAAACACATCCAAAACATGAAGCTCTGGTCTTTCAGTACACAAGTGGCCAAATTTGATGTGACATATTTTATTGGGCACTCTGAAGGATGCTCCTCATGAAAGAAAGGGCTCAAGTGCCCTTCTTCAAGGTCAGATTGGTTCCTCAGACAAGTATTTTAGTTATGGGCATCACACCAAGTAATTTTAGTTTATGGAATATAGGAGCTCCATTAGCATTGTTTTAAATTGCACTTTCTGTTTTGTAAAATCAAAAAGGAAATTTCATGGGGAAAAGAAGTCTCGCATTCATGCAACATTAATGTTTAGGGAATAATGTGGTGTTTTGCCATGTTAAAAGAATTATTACAAACCCTTCATTGAGAAGCTCTAGAGATCTCATACTTTGGAAAAGAGACTTGATAATTGGATGTGCAGGAGGGGGAGGGAGATGTATGAGGAGGGTGTCACTTTTGGTGACAGCAATGAGCCTTTTTTTGTTCTTGTGAAAAAAAAAGACCCTGATCTGGCCAAATTAGAAGCCTTTGAAAAATCCGAGAAGTGGGTAGCTGCAAGTTAGTGTGGGCCAAGTAGCTGGAGCTCAAGGTAGAGTGATGCACTTCTGAGCTATCCGGTTCCCTGAGCTGAAGGGGGAATACCAGGAGCTCATGTACATACAGGCAAGAATGCTTGGAGGAGACAAGTGAAATTTGCACGTGCTGCTTCCAGCGAGTGCATCTTTTTACTTGCATGGCTCTTTTTTGTATTACCTGAGCACCTCAGAAATCTTGAATAATATCAATAAATATGGGGCAGCTCGCATCTTCCAAATCTCCACGTAGAGGTGATCTCCTTTCACAAGCGCCACAAAAGTTGTGGCGATGCTCACCCCCCTCCCAGCTTCGCCAGCCCGCCTGCCCTCGGGAACAATGGGGCCGAGCTGCCTAGGCACCAGGGTGAGAGGTCATGGCATCCCACCGAGCTGCCAGATTTGGGGGCAGATCCCACGGCCTCTACCGCACTGAGCCAAAAGCAGGTCTTCTCTTGCCCCCTGCAATCCTGGCAGGGAATCTCGGCAAGAGGAGCCTCAGAGGGATTTCTTCCTCAAAACTCACCTTTCACAGCTTCTTTTTTTATTCTTTCTTTTTTCATTTTTTTTTTCTTTTCCACATAGAAAAGGACAAGACCATATGGAAAATTAACTGCGCTGGTTTACGGGTCACGTGTGTGAGAAGCTGTGAGCATTTGTGCATGGGGTCATTGTTGGATTTCACAGCAGTTGCTTTTATCCTTGGAACTGAAGCTGCCACGTATTTCGAGATACCTGCTTATTTTGTAAAGCTAGAGGTCTGGGGAGAGGAACTGAGGGAGTCTCTCAGCTCCACTGAAATACCTTGGACTTGAAGAGCTGAACCGAGCGACAGACTGGAAAAAAAAGAAACAGAAAATATAAACATGTAAATGTGACATCTGCGATTCCACTTTATGGAGCGTTTTACATGTGTGAAAATAGCTCATTGTCTTGCAAAAGTGAGATCTTCAGGGTTGAAACCGATGACAGAAATTAAAGGGACTTAAAAGGAAAAGCCCAGCTATAGAAATGAATTTAAAAGAAGGAGGAAAAAAAAAAAAAGCCTATGCCAACATTTTCCTGAATGATAGCAGAGATGTATGCTAAAGAATAGGTGTTGACAGAAAAGAAACACAACCGTTTAATAAAAGAGGTGGGCAGGCAGACATATGAACTGTTGAAATTTCAGCATTTCAGAGTCCTGTGGGTAGCGAGCACTGGAACACAGGAAAAACAAGTAGAAAAGATCTTAGGAAACACTCACCTCTTAAAATTCTTGATCATTTTAGATGTCATTTCACTTGAGAAAAGAAACAATTATATATATATGTAGGAATTACAAAGGGAAAAGAAGACGGGGCAGCGGAGGGGAGGAGGAAAAGACACATTAATGCTTTGACTTCCCTTTCAGATATCCCCTGCACTGTGTCATAATAAATCTTGCATCTCGCTGCTCAGCTGAGGGCTCTGCTGCAACACTCCTTGGTCGCTTTGTTTCGGAGCGCCGTTTGCATTGAATTTGGGGAGTTCTCGAAGCAGCTGCAATAACACTGGAACATTTCCTCACTATTTCCTAGCAAAGCACGATCCAAAACCACACTTTTGGGGAGGAGGTACTGGGGAAGCGCTGCTTTGGGTAGCTGTGACTCCCTGAGTCTGACAGCCCCTTCACAGTTGCTAATACTGGCAGAGTGAACGTGTGTAGTCTACTTGCAAGGTTTGTGATGTGTTTTTGATTTCCTGCCTCAGAAACGCGTTTTGGCTAGAAAACAAGTGAGGCATATGATTCTCTTTCTTGCCATACACATATCAGGAAATTGTTACCCATGTACCCCGTTCACATTAGGTTATTGGGCTGCTAACATGTAGGAAGAGATTCTTCCTTATTGGCTATTCAGTCATTGTGCGAACATGAGTAAAAATTATGATTTCTTGAAGAATGTGAACTCTATGTGATTCTGTCCTCATGTAGGCTCTCTAAAGGGTACGCATTTCCACAAGCTACACTTTATTTGTCTTTCTCTTAGCTACTTCTTTCAATGCCTTTATTCTCTAGGGGTCATGTCATTGTCTTCTGCAATCTTGAAAGATCTTGCTTACATGTGAAAAGTGGTTTTATATGAAATGTACCATTTCAGAAATTAAAGCTAATCAACGCACCTTCTTCTTCCAGGGCAGTAAGTTGGTTCTGATAATTTCTATGCATTTTTCTTTTTTCGATTCCATATATGTAAAAATACTGGAAAGAGATAATATCCAATTAAGAAAAATGTTGCTTAATGTTCATTCAGAGAGCCTGAGTTTTGAGACATCTTAATATACAACCCAAGATTCTCATGGGTTTTTTTTCTGTGTACCATCCTTTTAAGTGTTGAAGTCTTATTTCCATGTTAAAATTATCTTCTGAATATGTCTTTTTTTTTTAAATTTTGCTGACCAGAGACAAAAGGTTTTAAGATAGTTGCCAGAATATTTCCCAGTAATACAAATTTTTCAGATTAAGTCTTTGGTTCTGCAGCAGGATACAGGCTTTGCCTGCAGTCTCCAAGTAGACAAGGGGCTTTGCAGAGCTACAGGCATCCAACTGCCTTGCCAACCCTTGCTGGATTGAGGCCTCTATCAAAAGCAGATATGAATTTGCATTTATGTTGATTGAGAGTTTTATTTCTGTTGCAAGAGGGGACAAAAAAAACAGGTCACATTTTGAAGAAGATGTGAGTGCCTTTGTGTTGTATCATGTGGTATGAGTTGACCAGAGGTAGTTTCCCTCACTTATTTTGGGGCTTGACCATGGCAAAATACTTGTTTCCACTGGTATTGGTAAGATTGTTCATGTGAATATGGTCTGATAAACGCTACAGAATGTCCTTGAAATGCTTTATGGAAGACTGTATTTCTCTTTGGTGTAATGTTTACTCTCTGGCTTCTCTAGGAAAGAGCAGAATTGGATTACAATAAAACCTGGAAAACACACTCTGATGCAGGTTCTTCGAGATAAAAGGATGTTTGGAAACATACAGTTGATCCTGGCACCCTGACAATATGTTTTAGATTGTAAAAAGTCAGTAAAATGCATTGAAACAATGCTGAAGATGATGATGAATTTCAGTCCTAAAGAGAAATAGCTAATGGATAATACACAACACTGACCAACCTTTAAATGCACAAACTCTGCTTCTAGATTTCTCTGTGTTAAAAGAAAAGACATTTAAGCAAGTGATTCTCCTTTTTAACATCCCAAGCCCCTAGAATATTGTCTTTATGGATCCACTTCAGAGTTCAGCTAAAAGATCATATTGCTTTAAAATGGGCATAGTAAAACCAAGCATGCCTGGAGGAGAATTTGTAAGCACAATTATGTTTGCCATAGAGTTGCTAGGTCAGTGGGCGGTATACGATGCACCCATCTTTCTAGGAGCAGTAGGATTTCCTGCTGTTTTTTTCAGTAGTGACCTAGAAGGAGGTTAATGATTCCAAAGAATGACTTTTCCCTTAGGGAAAATTTAATCTTCTGACCTTTTTCTCTATCTGTCCATTCCTTTTAAGTCACAGACCCCCTTCATTTAGCTTACATCAAGCTGTTTTATTTTCTTCAAAAACATGGTTGAAGTGATTGCTTTTGCTTTCATTTAACCCTTGAACTGGATGCATTTCCAAACTAAGTCACTGCCCAGAATACGGAGTTGCTTGTAAGCATTTCTTTCAGATTTCTATATTTGTCTTAAATGTGATTGTCAACCCTCAGAATCACTTTGACAACTGACTAACTTCGAAAATGCATGCCTTTAATGTACTCTTGCAATCATCTCTGAGAGTTGCTTTAGAAAGAGAACATGACAGGAGTAAAGCAGCTATTGGATTTTTTTTTCTTTTTTTTCTTTTTTTTTTTTTTGAGTTCTATCAAAATGCTGATGGAACCTGAGTACCACAGAAGGAAATTTTATTTAAAATACATGCAGCAAGACCATCATGTCATTTTGGGGATTAAATTCAAGCTCATAAAAAATATTAGCATTGCACAGTCAAACTGTTGGAGTGTTTTGCTTTGTCTGAACTGTGCAGATGCTATTGAATAGAAATTGTTGTCAGAATACTATAAAATAAAATTGTAATTACTTTATTATTCTCAAAGGTGTTGACTCTCGGGTGCAAGGAGTTCTGGAGGGTAACTGGAAACAGAAACCGCCTTGTGCTCGGAGCTGTCAACTTCCTTTTACTCTGCAGCAGACACTGTTTTTGTCTGTATTGTATTACATGCAGTTATTGCCAACATAATAATTCATGAATATTCCTTCATTTTCAGAATTATAATTAATGCTGGATTTTGACATTATGACAAAGTGAGGCTGCTCAGCAGCAGAAACATTCAGCCCTAAGAACAAAGGAATTGCCATATTGAAGCAGACCAGTGGTCCATCTAGTCTGGTGTCTCTCTGTCTCTCATACTGGCCAATGCCCGAGGCTGCCGAGGAAGGCATAACCCCCCCCAACGCACCTAATTGCAATACTATACCACAGAGGGAAATTTCTTTTCGACCCCAGCTGGTGATCAGCTTATGCCCTGAAGTATGAGGATTGATAGCCCTTATAATTTTTATTCTAGCTAGCATGGCTGCAGATGCTGTACTTAATCAAATAAATGTCTAATACTTTGGTAAAGCTAAGTAAGGGCTAAATACTCTCATCTCTTGGGAAAAATCCTGAGGGAGAAAAAAAAGTGCTGAGAAATTCCACAAGGAGAATCACATCGAGTTCCCACTGCTTTCTCCCCTCTCAGGGGAGTACAGTCTGCATGCTTGTGGAGAGGCTGGCAGGGCTGGAAAGGACGTCAAGCAGCACAGTCCAAGGCTTCACAGGGGAGTCAGGCTCCAAGTTCAGCTGCTCTTTCCTCCTCCCTCATTCTACCCCTTAGCCCGAACCAAGAGTGCCGTTTAGACTCAGGAGTGGCAGTTAGGGACTCCTACAGCAGCAGCTCTTTGGATTTCTGTCTGAAAAAGCAATGGTTTTAGAGGGGAAACCATGTGGCGTAGCACGGCTGTTCCTCAGGTCTTCCTTGGCAACCTGAGATGCCCTTTCCCCAAACCTGCATATCATTGGCCATGGGCCCTTTGTGTCAGGGAACTAGAGAACATGACAAAGAGTTAGTCCTCTTCCTTTCATTTGCTTTTCTTTTTGTTTTCTAATCTTTTCTTCCCTCCTTTTTTCTTTCTTTCTTTTTTTTTTTTTTTGAGCAATTGCTCCAAAGCTTTTTTCCTCAATCCTATGCAGCAGCAATGAATCCCACAATTTAACTGCATATTCTGATGAAAAAAATAAAGCAACTCCATATATTCATTTAAAAGCACTTCTGCTTATTTTTTTTGTGAAATGAAAGAGGACAGACAAGAACACATGAGCTCTTCTGTATCAACCGAAATTTCATGCGGTCCCAAAACTCCTCATCCTCTTCATGTTTCGTAATTAAATGATATCTTCATTTAAATCTACCTCCTAACTCGGTCCTGTCCCCCGTTTCATTAATCATGTTTACTGCATTTCTCTCTATGTTTCCTCGGTTTGCTGTGTCTTGCCTGTAATCCACAGACTAAAATGCAACAAAATGTCCAGAAATGCAGCTTTTACTCATGAAATTGTATAGTAATATTTTATGTTTAACCACCTTTTCTGTTCTTGGTGTATCTGAGTGTCTCCTCTGCTTTCGTATCTTTTCTAAGCTGCTGCAATATGCTGGATAACATTTTTCAGTGAATGATGCCTAGATTTTCCTGTGCTAATTAACAGCCATCAGTTCTTGAAAATATTCTCCAGCATGCACTCGGTGGCATTAGCCTGTTTAATTTTACATGCTGTCATGTCACCATTTCATCTTAGTTCACTGGCTTGCTCTGGAATTTCTTCAAGTTTTGCCTAAATTTGGTTAACTTAATAAAGGGCCAAAAGCACTCTAATGAATTTTCCTGGTTAGAGCAATGGGCATTAGGTCTAAATAGCAGCAAGCAGACTGTGACAAGCTGCAGTGAAAACAAATTTTACCATCTTTATTTCAGAAGCTTTTTTTCAAAATTGCTAATGAAGAAGTTGAACAAAACCACCTTTACTGCAGCTATTGATCCCAGGGGCAAGTCAGAATTAACCTCCTTCTGTGCTTCAACTGACCACTGACTCATCTGCAGCACCTAGAGAAAGGGATGCAATCCAGCTGTCTAAACGCAGCTCTGGAACCTGGGTTGCTCAGGAACTGAAGTCCTGGTTCTGACACAGCTTGCTTTTATAATTATAGGTAAGTTACTCCATCTCTAATATAATCAGCTCCTTAGAAAGCTGTGGCAATTTGCCAGGGTTTATAAACTGCTTTCAAGGGGCAAAATTCTCACTGTTATGAAATTTTGGATCTTGTTTTCCATCTTTTATCCAGTTTTTATATCATAGCTGGATTTTGATTCTGGAGCTGCTATGTTTTCCTTGCGAGAGACCTTACCACAAGGTTTTGGAAACACTAAATAAATTGTATCTTCTGGTTCTACTTTATCAACTACACAATTAACTCTTTCCTGTAGTTCTAGAAGGGTTGAGAATATGTAGGTAGAAGAGTTGTAGCTTTTCCTTGCTATCTCTGTGCCTAAGCATATTACTTTTACTGATTCTCCAAACAGTTTCCTAGTACTAAAGCAAGACTTGCTGGTTTATAATTCCCAGGATCATCATTAGCACCTTTTTAAGAGATGGGTACAACCTTGGCCACTCTCCAGTCCTCTGGTACGGTAGCTGTTTTTAATGATAAATTACATATTTTTGTTAGCAGCTCACTTGCATTGGTCTTCAGTTCCTTCAGAGCTCTCGGATGAATACCATCTGGTCCTACTGATTGATTGCAGTTTAATTTCTCGGGTTGATCCATCACCTTTTCTGATATTCCTATTTCTGACAGCATCTCACTTTCAACACCTAAAAAGAATAAAGCCCATGTAGTATTGCTTCCTCTTTGTTAAAGAACAGCTGGAAGAAGCAGTTTGGCTCTTTTTTTTTTTTTTTGTCTTTTTGATTGTCTAATACAGTAAGCATAAGGAAAAAGAAATTGACAGTAAACACTGTTTTTTGTTCGTAAATATTTTGTTACAAAAAAAGAACCCCTAAAGATGTGTCAGAGGTTTGTTAGGGGATGGCAGTGTCAGAAGCCCAGAATTTCAAGTTCATTTATATTTTCTATTAATACTGAATCACACTTTTCAGTGGATTGCTGTAGAAAAACTGCCAAGGGATTTATATACAACATTTGGGGGGATTTTAGTGTTATTTGCTATGGCTGAGCAGAAAAATAAAGATGTATTTATATTACCTATAGTACTAGAATCTAGAACAAAAAAAAAGAAATCAGAAAGCAAGCTTCTGCAAAGGAATAGCTCACTGACAAGCAAGCAAATAGTGAAAAACGAAACTATTACCATACTTCCACTAAGACAGAGCAAGAAAGAAAAGTATCATAATTAGTGTCAATTGGTAGAATATTTCTAAACTCTGCATATTTCTCTATGCACCTCCCCACTCTTCCCACATACTTATACAAATCTCTCCTCTGTCTGCTTTTATTATTCACAGTGCTCTCTATCTAATTTACGCTGTAAGCTCCTCAGGTAGGGACCTTGTCTTTTCACATGTCCATGATGTTAAATACATGCCAGTCAAACTGTTGAAATTATAATAACTGAGAGGGTTTCACTCTTTCTTTTTTTTTCTTTCTTTCTTTCTTTCTCTTTCTCTCTCTTTCTTTCTCAAATGATAAGTTAAAATCAAAGGTAATAATTAGTTTAAAACAGCCCTCAGAAGCAGTCCCAGAAAAAGTGACCTTTTGAGCTACAACAGAGCGAGCCAGCTTTATTGTGTCTTGAGGTCAAGACTCCTGTTTCACATGACTTGAGGGTCTTTACGTGCGCGCTACCCTGCAGTAAACCACACAGAAAGTGATGATCAAGTAGACTTTGGACTTCAGACATCTATTGAAGAATAGCAACAAGATTCAATTCAATCTGGGCCAAAAGTAATCCAGAACTACGCTCAGGAATGCCAAGGAAAATTTCTAAAAGATCAGAGATGAGATTAAAACACAACAACAACAACAACAAAAAAAAACCCAGAAGACCGGCTAATGCAAAGCAAGAGCATTGGACCGATTTTGAGTGGGCTGGACCCTACAATTACAACTTTGCCACCACAGTTTGAAATCTATTAAAGGGATTTATGTTTTGCAGCTGACATTTAAAATTAAGGATTTATTGGACTGGGAATGAATATTTCTTCTGCAATTAGTTTTTTGGAGGTCATATTTCATAAACTATTATTTTTCTGCTTAATCTACTGTAGCAAGGTTTTGTATTGTCAGAGTGTTTGAAAAATCTAAATACAGAAATCATTTTATTCACTGTAAAGAGACTCCCACCATGAAATTGCTGTTGAGTTGCATCACATAACATTTTCACTAGGTATCTAATACTTCCCACTTCTATATGCTATTAGGCTGGAGCAAGCGAAAGTGCGTGACATCTGATACTATGTAACACATGCACCAGTAATAAATTGAGACTTTTAATTCAAGATTTTTTTGCCTCTCTTAGACGCGAGCTTTTAAAATTCACTTTTTGGAAATTTATGCATGCATTTTTGTGTAGTGCTACAAGCCTACGAAAAGCTGCATGTTTTTCCATTCTCATGCATTTATGGAGATGGATTAAACTACACTGCAGCTGATTTTTTGAATTCTTGAACTGAAATTAATTACTGGGAAAAGGAAGGGTATTTTTCAAATTGGGATGGTAATTAATTTAAGACAGTTGTTTTCCTTTACCACTATTCTAATCCAGTCTTCTCAAAAACAAAGAAATAGAAAAGATCATATAATCGTATTTACACAATTCCTATTTAGCCGTCTTCTGTGTCGGAGCATTCATAGGCAGCAGCAGGAAAGAAAATCAGGATATATAAATTAGAAGCTGGAGTACAATTTCTGAAAGGATGGCTCTATCGTTAAGGAATAGACCCGCAGAAATCAGATGCTATTAGCGCCTGGAAAACTCAAGTTGTTATTTGTGCAGGTCTAACTGTGAAAGGTAGTAGACCTCGCGTTACAGGTCATCTTTGCAAAGGCACTACGCCTCCTGTTCAACTGTAACTTCATTTTGCCCAGTTCCAACTTAAACTGTTGCATACTTCTTCCATGGAGGGAGTGAGAAGGGATAGCTGACGTAGCCAAAAAATATTTTAAGAAGTCAGCGTGTACTGTCTGCTCCAGCTTGATTCTCCTACATGACCCCACAATGGAAACAAAGGGGAGTTATCGATGAGACTGCTCTGAGGCGGCTTGAGACAGCCTTAGTTTTGTTGCATCTGTGTGCTTCCTGAAACAAGGTAACTTCAGGGAAAGAGCGTTTCTCACTTTGGCAAAGGAGTCAACACCGAACTAGTGAAAAAAAAAAAAAAGGATGCAAGTGCTCGTTGTTTTGTGCCTCTCTGTGATGGGGAGGGGTGCAGGGGGAAGTGGGAAGAAGACAATATGAATGCATTTCTATTGGCCAAAGCCGGGGGGGGGGAAGCCAGTGTTGAGCAAAAAGTGTAACAGGAGCAAGCACGGTAGAGTTGTTAGAGACGCAGGCAGAACAGAGATCGGTGTGCAGAGAAGTAGGGAGAAGACCGACAGCGACCACCGAGTGCTAAAAACTTTAGAAACGCAGGCTGCTTTTCTGCTCTGCTCGAGAAGTCTGTTTTCATTCATGCAGAAGCATAGGTGTAGATTTTATCAGGACTTTGGGCTGGAGCACCCGCAGCTGTGGATTACAGATGCTTCCTGTCATGTATAAACACAATCATTATGTGAAAGCATGGCACCCACACGGTTACCTAAACAGCCATTCCTCCAGACTGAAGCGCTTTGTTCTCTTTGGAGTTATTTTTATGACTGTGAGCAGGACTCTACCCAAAAGTTACTAGTAGCAGCCGTGTTTTTTTCATGTCAATTAAATGGATTTTGTTACTTGTAAAATACGTGTCCAAACACAACTCCATTCTTCAATCACAAAGTATGTTTTCTTAGCACAGGGTGATATATAGTGACACTTGTTTGACTGACAGCACGAATGTAAACCATAGTAAATACCACCTGTAACTTTGAAACTGGTGAAGCTCAGTGAATAAAAACATCAGAAAAAAAAAATTAAAAATCACGGGCTTTTGCATTACACTGCTACTTTTAAATATCAGATTTCAGCATGGAAATGAGTTAACTCAGTGAAAGGACTTGGGTGGGTTAATGATGCTGTGTGTTAACATCTACGTGTGTGCATGTCTCTCTCCCTTTCTAAGTGGAGTGAGATTGCCTTGATTTCCAAGTGCAGAGCAATGCTTTCTCCTCACTGCGCTTTAGATACTGACACATTTAATCATCCCTCTTAATTTATATTAAACCTCTATACAGCAAAATGTAGGTCCCAGCAGTTTTTAAGGTCCTCTGTTCATAGCTTCTGATGTACTCTATGTCATGTATATTCCCTCCAATCAATTAGTAAATAAATAAATACCCTTGCTCCGCAGAGTGAATCACAGAGCTGGTTCTTGTTGGAAGGAGGGGAGTCTTAGTAAACAAAACTGTATCTGGAAAACAGTGCAATCAATTTTAGAAACAATTCTCCTGGCAATATATTATTTAGTTACCGAGACTAGCGTGTTTCCTTACCTCTCACAAAGAGCTTTAAAAAGGAAAAGTTATTTCGGGGGTTGCCAACCCGCGGTAATTTAAGCGGCTTAAGATTTTAAAATAAAAGAGGAGAGAGTTGCAGAAATACTCGCTTTTAAAATCATACTGGGAAATCCTTCATCACCAGACTCAGAGAGACTTCCCCCCTCGCGAAAACAAAACAAAACTGCCTCTAAAGTTAATCCGTCATGAGTGAGACTTGGCAGGTCAGTTGCTTTACAAACAAAACCGCATCCAGCATCTCTAGGAAAGAACTTGGGGGGGGGGAGGGGTGGGGGGGAGAAGGGGGAAAAAATAAAAGACAAAAAGCCGTCGGCAACAATGCAACCCCACAACCCATCCCCTCTCTCTCCTCGGCGCTGCCTGCCTTCCCTCCCGTACATCCATCCTACCAGAAGGGGGACCTTTCCCACTCTCAGTCGCGGCTCTGCCTTAATTTCTGAAGAGAAAAAGAGCGAGCAGAAGAGACCCGAGAAATCCGCTGTGTAGCTCTAATAACGTTACAGCGGCGGCGTGTATGTATGTGTGTGAGCCGGGCGGCGGCGGGGATTTTTTTTTTTTCCTTTCTCCTTTTCCTTCTTCTTTTCTTTTTTTAATTATTTTTTTTTCTTTCTTTCTTCCTCAATCCCCCCCCATCCCTGCCTGCCTGCGTGCCTCTCCCCCTCCTCTCCCGCGGCGGTGGCGGCTCCCGATCCCGGCGCGCAGCGCTGGCCGCCGGCTCCAGTCCGGGTCTTGGCGGCGGCCGCCGCCCTCCCCTCCTCCGCTCCCTCTCTCTCGCCTTTTAATCATGCCCCTCTGTCTGTGTGTGAGTGCAGGCAGGCTGACAATGATTTCCTCAGTGATTACGTACAGAGCGAGTCCCTGCGGGTTAGGGGCCCCCTCTGGAGCCATCCTGATGGCTTTGGGGGCCTTGCTTCCATTTTCCATTATTATGTGGACTACCGGAGCGACAGCGCAGTCCAAGACCTTGCAGGTTTGTGATGAGGAGGGAGCACACAGCACACTTCTCCTCCTCCTCCTCCCGCTCCCGGCTCTCCTCCTCTCGCCGCCGAGCCAGCCGTAGACTTTAGAGAGCAACATCCAGCTCCCAAAATCCAGGGCTGCTACCGCCGACCCGGCTCTTCGGGAAGAAGGGGGGAAGGAGGGGGGAGAAAGAAGAAGGAAAAAAAAAAAAAAAAAAAAAGGAGGATAAAAAAAAATCCCACCCCAAAACAAGGGGCACGGGGCGGGGGGGGGGGTGGAGAAGAGGGGGGGAACAAACAAAAAGCCCAAACAACAACAAAAACAAACAACAACAAAAAATTTGGAGCTTTTAATTTTTTGGGGGGGAAGAAAATAGTTTAGGTTATTTTCATATTTTTTTTTTCCTAAAGGAAAGGAAGGGCTTTTTGTTGCTTTGAATTTTTAAGTGATTTTTGTTTCTTTCATTCCCCCCCCCCCCCATTTATAACTGTCTTCACTCCGGCGGGCGATTTAACGGGGGTGATTATATAGAGATATCTATATTTTTGTGCAAGACCTTAATCCGTTTTTTTTTCTTTCGTTTTTCACAAACTGCAGAAAGAATCGGTTTGTAAACAAATCAAGAGGATTTTTAACACTTTTTTTTAAAAAAAAAAAAAAGGAAATAGGAAAAGCAGATTATTTTCAGCAGGTTTTTTTTTTAAATGTATCCGCTTTTAATCGACTATGTAAATTCTTGAGTAAAAAGAAATTATTATACTACTAACGATCGGACTCCTTTCCCCTGTCTCACGTCTTTTGGGGGGCTTTTTTTTTTTTTTTAGGATTTGAAAGTATTCTGCCCGATTTGGTGGTTTTTTTTTTTTCTTTTTTTTTTTTTTTTTTTTTTTTGAGTAGAGGGGAGATCGGGAAAGCGGGGGGTGGGGGGTGCTGAAAGCTGGGAAAGTTTTGGTTGCAGCTGCCTGGCCAAGGCGCTGAGCCCCCCGTCCAGCCGCCGGCGGGGAGGGAGGGCAGGAGCCAGGGAGCCGGCGGAGGAGCGCAAGTCTGGCCGCGGGGTCTCCTCGGCCGCGAGGAAGTGTAGTTTGTGACAGGGCTGAAATTGAAACAACTTCAGCTGTTTGCTTTTAGGATGTCTCGCCGCAAGCAAGCTAAACCGAGATCACTCAAAGGTAAGTACTACCCCCCCACCTCCCTCCCTTTCCTTCCCCCTCCCCCGGCCGCGGTGGGCAGCCCCAAACCCCAGCCCGGCTCCGCCGCTGCCTCCGCGCCCGGCGGCGGAACCCCCGCACCCTGAGTTACCGCCCGCGCCGCTCACCACCCCAAAATAAAGATGGGTGGGTGGATGGGAGAGGCAACGCTGCCCCCACCCTGACCCGAACCGGCCCCGCGCTGGAAAAGTTGCCGCGGGCAGGCGCGGTGACAGCCGGCTGCGGCGGCCCCCGGGGCCCTCCGCGGGCGCGGGCAGCAGCGCGGCGCCGCAGCGGCCCGCCGACAACTGTGCTTTTTTGCATAGATAGTTAAAAAGTTGCTGGCTTCCCCCCCCCCCCCCATCCCTTCGTTCCCGGCGGGTTCCCGCGCGGTGCCGGCGGGCGAAAGGGGAGAAGTTTCGGGGGGCGCGCGCGGGCGGGGTGGGGGTGGGGCGGGCCCGAAGTTCCCCGCGCGGGGCTGGAGTTGGGGCTGTGGAGGAATGTGGCGCCGGCTGTCACGTGAAGCGGCCCCTCGCCGCTCGGGGTGGGGGGGGGGGGGGAATGTGTGACGGGCGGGGGGGTTAAATAAATAAACGCGCGCGTAAATACTGAAATAACGGGGAGGGGGGGGGGGGTTGGTTGGTACTGAGGGGAGCGGGAAGGGAGCGCGCCCCGCAGCCCCGAGTGGCGCGGACGCGGCTCGGACCCCCTGGAGGAGGCGGGGGTGGGGGGGAAGCCCGCGACCCGGAGGAGGACAAAGGGCGGCTTGTGCGGCTGTGGCGGGGCCGCCGGCGTCCCGGGCCCGGGCGCCCCCTCCTCTCCTCTCCCCCGCCCCGCGCGGCCTGGCGCGGCCGCCCCCCGCCGGCCCGGCGGGCCCCTCGCCGCCGCCCCTCAGCCCGCCGCGGCGCGGGGTCTCCCCCGCGCCCCTCAGAGAGGCCGGGAGCCGTTGGCCGCCCCCCCACCCCCGCCCCTCAGAGGAGCCGGGAGCCGTTGGCCGCCCCCCGAGGAGCCCTTGGCCTCGGCCGGGAAGGGGCTTCTCCCCCGCCTGCGAGCGGGGAAGGAGGCTGAGGGTGGCTGTCACCTCAAATAAAGATCTCTGGATGGGCGCGATCCTCCCGGGTCGGTCTGTGCGTTGCGGTGAAGTTGAATAAAGCCTGGGTTGCATCAGGTCAGAACATCTATAAGTTGTCTACTTTTTGGGGGGGGAGGTGGGGAAGGAGGGAGAAGGGCCCGGGGTAGTTGGGGGGGGGGGGGGGGGGGCCGCTGCCTGTGCCGGCAGCGGCGAGCCCCCGGCCGGGGCCGTGAGCCCGGGGCCGCTTCGTGGCTGGCGGCGAGGCCTTGTTTTGTCCTCGGCGGGGCTGGCGTACAGCAGGAGTTAAGCGCCGAGGAACCGGCGCGATTTAGAGAGTTAGAAACCAGGAGATCGGGGTCCGCTTTTATGGACTTGTGCGGGAGGAGCTGGCAAAAAAAACTGCGCTCCCCTCGCTTGAGACAACTCTTCCCAGGAGTTCCCTATTCGAAGTCTTCCTGTTGACTTCAGTGAGCTTTAGAGCAGGCTTAATTCTTTTTTTTTTTTCTTTTTTAATTTTTAATTTAAAACTCTCCAGATATTTTAAAAGGGAACACAGGATGCCTTGAATTTACTGCTTTACCTGCTGCTGCTGTCTGTATCTGGCTTGCCGAAGTTTGCGCGGTTCAGTAGCGCTTTTGTTTGGCATCTTGTGAAGAACAAACGAGCCGCCTCTTCCCTTACCTCTTAGAAATGATACCACAATGAAAGTTCTGTTGCTTGAGCGCGCGCTTATGTTCCGAGCTTCCCAGGGAGGATTTATTTACGTGCGCCTAAGAGTTTTAGAGCCAGTAGGAGAGCGACCAATTAGCTGTATTTGCAAAAAAAAGATTCTGGGAAACTTTGACTGAAGGGTAGTGTTAGACCTCCGAGTATTTTAAGTGCAAAGGAATAAACGTTCAGAATTAATTGGCAAATAGAGGAAATTGTTCTCCTGTTAGGCATTGGAGGGGGTTTACTCGTGGTTATTTGTTACATGTGTTGCAGAGAGGAGGTTTGTTTCAAATATCTTCTTGTAAATATCACAGTTAATTTAAAACAAAAGATACAGCTTCCATTTTATGTGGAGGTATGGGCTTTGCCTTCCTTGTGTACCGGTAGCCTGGGAGTTCCTAAAATGAGAAAACAGCAACATTGTACGAGTCAGATGGAGAGTAGCTTGGATTTGCTGACAATAAACTACTGACTTAAGAAAACTGCTTGATGTTCAGGGTAGAGATGGTAGAGATTTCTTTACAGTGTCTTATTTACTATTTTTCAGCTAAAACCAGGCAGTAAATCAATCATCATCTGTAATTATTGCTGCAGTAATTACCTTTAGGGAGTAGGTTATCATTCTTGGTGGTCTTTGTTCAAATACCTTTTTCATTTTCCCTGTTTTCTTTTTCTTGAGTCATGTCCATTTTTGAGTGGATTAATAGTATTCTGAAAGCAGTCCAACTGTAAGATTTCTGGAAGGGCTAATAGTGCAATTGATCTGCGAAGCTGAAAGATGCTTGCATAGACATAGCATTTAAATTCATTGATAAGAGTCTGCCCATCAATTACTACATCTTCATTTTTAGTGGACAATCAAAAGCCGTAAGTGATGTTGCAAGGAGAATTTCAACTGTACCTCCAATGCAGCGTTTTTAAAAATTCCTTGTTTCTAAAGTATTACTGACTTAGTCAGTACAAAATACAGTTCTGCAATTTAAAAATAAACAGTATTTTAAATAGCGTCTCTGAAAAACTATTCTTTGAATGTATGTAAACGAGTTATTTAAACTCACGAGTGCTGTTTTACGTCTAAATAAAATATGGAGTTACACATTACGTTTCCAATTTGTCATGTACTTAGCAACCCTTTCTGGGTGGAAGATATAAGAGATATTTTTGATATGTCTGTCACTTTTGATAACTTAATTTGAAACTTATATCTTAGGGGAATACTGATAGAAGGCAGGTAAATACATTAAAACAAAATGACAATTGAGTTTTTTATACTGAATGCATGAAACTAATGCTCATCTGAAATGGTGGGTGTAAAGAACTTGCTAATGACTAAATTTCTTCTACTTCTTGAAAATACACTTTTTTTTTTTAATTACCCTGGTTTCTGTTTACATTCCTTTTCTATTTCTTTTTCTCTCTCTTTTATTTTATTCTCTCCCCCCCCCCGTATTGGTTTCTTGCCAGCTTTGGTCTGACTGTCCCCCAGTTCTTGGTAAGGATTGCATCTCAGGTTTGGACCTAGGCTAAAATTAGATAAGCCTCTTACAATTTGGAAATAATAAAAACATCTATCCAAGGAAAAATGAGATTATAATTATTTTCTGTGAAAAGCACTGTCTTTTACAAATATACTGTAGGATTATGGCAAGAAAGAAGTCTCAAAAGGCGAGTAAATTATTTCACTTTCTGAAAAACTGTGATTTGAATATCTTATTTTACCTTAGGAAGGAGGAATTAAAGTTCAACTGCCACGTTCTTTTAGGCAGAGGAAGGATCAGTTGCATCAAACTCATCAGTTCTGACCTATATTTCATTCTACTGATTAATTTATCCCATTTCCTTGGCTAATTTCTGGGAAAAAAAAAATTATTAGATATCATTGACCTGATCAAAATCACCTAATGCATTTGGTGGCGGAGGGAGGACAGTGGGGAGAAAAGCGGGTGGGGAAAGATAAGTCCGAGGTCCAATCCCTGTGCATGAGCCCCAAAAGAGCCACTGTGCGAAGGAAGGGTATTGAGGAGGGGCAACTAATGTGACTTCTTAAACTCCTCTAACACCCAAGGGCAACAGCATTCCCTAAGTAAAACCATGCTGGAGACCCCCTGAGATGAGAAAGCGAGGGATGAGGAGGAGAGCAGCTCGCTTGTATCTTGTTTAACTTGGCCATTTGAATGATAAACCTTTTTTTCTGTGACTTGGCATGCTTTGTAGATATCACACTTCAGTTACTGACCTCCTCCCCCCTCCCTCCACTTTCTGGTTTATGGGGTTTTAGTTTTGGGAGGGCTTGAGGTTTTTCTTTTGCCCTTACTACTGGCTTTTGATGAGAACTCTGTTTAGAAACAAAGTTACAAAACCATAGTCCCTTGCAGAGAAAACCAGGTATTCTTTATACAAACCTGCATGGAAATGTAGTCCTACTAGATGTTAAACCCAGGTTTCTCTAAGCTGAAGTCAGGTAATATGCATTATGCTGAAGTCACCCATGAAAAATCAGTGAAATTGTAGGTGTTAGATAAGCCATCACAAGGAAACTAGAACAGCCCCACACATTTCATAGAAGCGCTGATCTCTGAAAGTGATTTATTTAAAAAAAAAAAAAACAACTTCAAAGTCAATTTTCATGCATTGTAATTTTGTATCCCATATTCAACTGCAGAAACAAAATTACTGAATGTTAATTCCTAGAAAGATGAGAAGGAAAGTTATCCACTGCATTTTACATATCTGTGTTCTGCTTAAAGAAGGCTTGTACCTTGAAATATTTTGGCAAGCCCAGAGTGTCTCTTGAAGTTGTTTCCTCTTTTTCAGGAAACCTAGGTACTCTTTCCATCCTGGCTGAATTTACAACTGCAACTGAACTCATGCAGAATGTCGGCAGACTGAGCAAATGTACCTGTGTTTTAATGTGACTTGTTTTCTCATTATAAATTCAAAGTGAAAGGATGTTTTCTCATACAGAGGTGCAGGTGGTGTGGTGTAGTACCAAGGAAGGTAGAACAGTAGTGGATTAAAACAAACACCTTACTTCATAGCGGCAATAGTTCAGAGAGAATTTGACATTCGGATCCCCTTCGAACAGTAGCCTTTACCTTTCTGTGTATCTGTCAAGTATTTGAGTGTTTATTCTCAGCCCGAACCCTCCCTGGCTTCTAAATTGCATGGACTAGACTCGAAAGTCATTAGATTGTCTGCTGATTAGACTATAATCAATCCAGCATAAACAAAACCAGCAATTAGTATTGGTGTTATTTCTGTGAACTTGACTTTAAGTTTCACTATTACCGGTCCAAAGAACTTTTTCTGAACGGGCTGTTTTCAGGAACTGTGTTATTTTGGCATCATCATTTTATAGGGAGGGAACAAAAAATTCATAAGATTCCATTTGGCCTGAAAAGCAAAAACATCTGTTTGATGCATGAGTGGATTGCTGGCTTTTATTTGGCCATCCAAAAAAGGGCAAAAATAAAGATATCGAACATAAAAGAGTACATGAAAAAACAAATTGCAAAGAGGATTTAAGATTAGCATCTTTTTATAATGCAGGTTATTTATAGTGTTCTCTTTTTGACTTGCCAAAGCAAGCCCCAGCTCCTTTATATATGAAAAAAAAAATCTCTATCAACAAAAACATCCCTAACCTTTAGTAATATTCATTGACTTTGGCTTCATTTGACTTACTGGTATCGATGGTCTTGATTAGCTGTAGCATTACAGTAATGCTACCCAGTCATTTCTGGGGCTGGCATGAGTTATACTGACCATCACCATCTACTTTCTAGGGGCAGGTACTATTAGGAGTGAGCATCTAAACGAGCTGCGTCTAGACAGCTCCTGGCTGTACTGCTAGTTTCCATAAAGGTGAAATCTTGTGACAAAGATAATCTTAAGAGGCTCAGAAGTGCTGCGTGTTTGGTTTGGTTTGATTTTGTTTTCCCGAGTTGCTGTTAACTTGTGTAACAAGGGAAGCTGTCAGTATGGAGGCACTTATCTAACATGTGTTGGATAACGTTATCTGCCATGATCTAAGATGTCTTGAAAGGCTTTATGTTGCTCTGTAATTCATTCAGTCTAATTTACAGCTGGTTTAATAGCTCTAATTTCTTTGTTCTGAAACACGATTCGGTATTTTGAAACTCTTGCATTTTGGAAAAAAGAAATCTTCCTTTTGAATCATTGCACATGAGGAAAGGATCTGGAAGAACTATTAACATTCTATGTAGACCGTATGAATTCAGTGTTTTTTTCAGTGTAAAACACTGAAAATAAGCTACTTGGAGTTGATTTTTTAGATAGATTAAAATATAGTATAAATGCTGATAGCTTAAGACAGACCTCTTAGCATCTTTTCCCAGCTGTATTTTACGATTTCGGTTGGTTCCTGTAGGGCTACCTGAGCTCAAAATCAGTCCCAGCTGGGCGTGGGGAAAATGCACTATTTCACTTAAATCAGAACCCTGGCATATATACATATGTATATATATTTTTCCCTGAAGGGACAACATACAGATCTAGGAAGAATTTGGCCTGTTTTATTTGGTGCTGTGAAAATGTACATGTCTGTTTTCAGATAGATTTTGCAGTGTGTTACTACAAAGCATTAAAGTTTTTCAATTTCTCTCTTTACAAAAGTCAGATAGCACAAGAGAAGCTCGTAAATACTTTTAAATCATAATGCAACACTTGGCATAGGGTTCTGACAAAAGATGAATGTGCAAAACCCGAAAGAGGTGGTGAGGTTTGTTTTTGTTTTAACTTTAATTTTAGACAACTTAGGTTCTATTTCACCTCAAGTGTAAGTAATTATGCTAGTTTAGCAATTATAAGAGATGAAAGAAATTCTGTTAGGTATGAGTCTCCTAAACTTCAGTAGCTTTAGTTTTAGCCAGGATAATGATCAAGGAGTAGTTAGCCATATGCCTAGGGACTACACAGTAGCAAAAAAGATAGGGCTGATCTTGGGGGTATCCTTATTACAACATGTTATAATTAACATTTTCATTCAGCCCTCCTACTTTAGGAAAAAAAAAAAAAAAAGCTTTATGCTCTTCTGTGCACAGATTAGTAAGACTGCAAAAAATTGCCCTCTTCCAATGGGTTTTTGAACCAGGACCATTGTCCTCCGTATTTACGATATAAGTTATCACTGTTCACACTTTTTTTTTTTTCCCACTTCACATTCCTTCAGTATCAAACACTTTTCTTCCCCCCGCCTCTATACAGCATAATTATTGAGAAAAAGATGTAGAGGATTTTTTTTCCCTCCTTTTTCAAGATTTAGTGTAGATTATCCATATTCTTCTAGCGTGTGCACATTTGAGCCTTTTAGATTTTCCTTCAGCTAGAGTGATGCTGTGCATGCTGTGCGCAGCAACTTCTCTTTGTACAGTTGAATCTGTATAATGTGTACTCCAAAGGGTTGTAGGATTGTTACTTACCAATTCTGCACAATTAATGCCAAATTAAATTTTAAATTCTGGGGGGATGTATTTTCACTGTGGCTTCCCCCCCCCGCCTTTTTTTAATCATGGGAGCAAGGCAGAGGGGTGTCTTTGAGTGATTCATCTGATAGTTTCACTTCTAAATACAGGTGCAATTTTTCTTTCTAAGGTTAGGATTTTTAGTCCTTCAAGATTTCTTGAAGTCACTTATATATCTGTTGGTATAGTGGCTTTACTCCTTCCTTTCTTCTTTCTTAATGTGATAGCGGCTTACTATGGTTCTTTAAAAATATGGTATCAGTAACGAGTTAGCCTTCTTACAATTTTGGAAGTACTAGTCATTAGTTAAATGGCCTCTTGGCTGAAGCAGAACACTTTTTTGCCTTGAGGACAAATGGACAGCTGTTGATGGTGAGGGTATCGGTATTTTCCCTCCTTCCCAAACCCCGTTTTGGAGGGCTTATTCTCTCCTGTGAGGCAATAGCCTGGAACAGGAATTTTATCCTTACCTTGTAGGAAGTGCAAAATCTTTCTCCTAGTTTCTCACACAGGCACTCAGTGTTACTCACGAGTGTGGAAAAGCTAGAGCTCTTTTAAGTCTGAATGTCCTGGTTAACTGCACAATAGAAGAGTTTTGTACACAGTTGCTAAAACTTGTGCCCTTGTTATTATTGGATTGTGTTTTGCGGGGAAAATATATTTCAAACAATGAATTCTGTTATAATTTTTTTTTTTAATTATTTTTTTTGTTGTTGTTCTATTCTTTTGGTAACCTATCAAGTTCAACTTCCATTATTGACTCGTTAATTTCTTGACAGGAACTTCAAAACCAAAAATAAAATAGCTGATATGTTGCTGGACTGGATGATGTAACATAGTGAGGCAGTGTCCTTGGGAAGACTGGGCTATGCTTTGATCAACACAACTTTCTCTGGCACTGAATTATGATGGCTGGGTTTTTTTTTTCCAGACAGAGTCAAGTGAGTTTCTAACTTTGATAGTGGCAGTAGGAAGGAGGAGGGGGCGGGGAAGTTAATTATTTTCCACCTCCAAAGAATACAATTGCGAGGAAGGAACTTTCTGATTCACTGGTTCCAGGACAACAGGATGTCAGATCCATGCCTGATGTAAAGTTTTCACTCTGAAGATGGGAGGAGGAAATGAGTTGCTACTGGTCTGTACATACAACTGCTGGGAAGGGATTGCGTTACGTGACTTACAAAGAGCTAAAGCATAGGAAAAGATTTGGTTTGTGATTTCTGGTGAATATGGTGAGCAGAAGACTCAGTAGCCAGATACAAATGTAAATCAATAAAGAGAGGTCAGAAAGCTCTAAGTCTAGGTCCTAAAAAAAAAAAAAAAAAAGACTTGCATGCTGCAGTGCTTAGTTTACAGATGCCTAGTTGCCTAGTGGAATAGCCATCTTGCACTAGGCGCTTGGATTCTTTATATAATTCATAGGTGGGTTAGGGGTTTATGAATGTTGTTGAGTAGGAACTTCCTTAAGGAGACAGTAGGAAAAACCTGGAAAGAATAGTGTGTCTGAGCTTCTCCCCTGTTCTAGATGTGGGTGTCTTAGTTCAATAGGGTATCTCATAGCAGTCACTTATCTGATCCAGCTTTTTGGAGATAGGGGACAGGTTGGTCCTTTCTTCCCGAATTAGAAGGAACTGAGAGGTTGTGCTGCTGTTCTTCCTCTCCCTTTTACTGGAGAGGGAAAGTTATTTGCCCTGCTAGCATGTGAGAGACGGAGGTCCTGTTCTGTGCTTTGTCTAAGGTTGTTTGAATCTGTATCTCACAGGGAGTACATCAGTCATTACACAGCAGCATATTGTGCCATGAGTGAGAGTTGCCCTTTTATTTTTGCCAATGATGTTTCCCTTTTCAAAAGTGCAATTAAGTATTTGTTGGACGAGAGAGTGAGAAGGAGTGCTCATACACAAAACTCATGGCCCTAATGGCTCGAGTACCAATGGAGAAAGAGGAGACCTGAGTCCTGGTCTGCCAAATACTTACTGCAATATTACTTCTGATTAATTATTTCAGTGAAACTAGAACTGGAGCCTATGTGTCCCACTTCCCATGTAGGTGCCCTAACCACAAGGATAAGGTATCATACTAATTCTCCTTCTTCCTGATTCACCGAGTGTGGTAGATGAGGTATGGCAGCTTCAACAGCAATCAATGAGTGCACCTCAAGTCTGAGGTTAAAGTGCTCTTTCTTAGGAAGCTCATGACGTGAGTACAAATCCTTCTGACAGAGAAGAAAGTTGAGCTGGTGCCACCCACATCCTGGGTGAGTGATCTAACCAGTGGGTGTGGGCAAGAGGGGGAAAGGAAGAGGTATTTCAACCCACACATTTTCTGCCATTATCTTGTAGCAACCAGGGAAGAGTATGTAAACTCTGAAGAACCAGACCATAAAACTGCATCCAAAGCCAGGGCAGGCAGGAGAATATTTAATTTTCCACTATCTAGCTGCGGTGGGGCTTTGATTTGATTTCAGCATTGAGCCGCGCAGCTCTGAGAAAGCCTGGGTGATAAAACCGTAGGTACTGCCTGACCTGAGTGACATCTGAGCAGAACTTCTGGCGATTTAGATGCAGCATCCCCTCAGTAGTTTTTGGGCTTCTAAGCTCCTTTGTGGATATAGATGAGAGTGCTGTTCTGCATGATAGAGACTCATCTAGAACAGAGCAAAGAGTCTGAGGGATCAAAAAGAAACTTATAAAACCCTAGTACACAATAGATGGAGATCTCTGGTAAATTAAGGATAATCTCAGTTGAAAGGAGATTTTTTTTTGACTCAGATAAATGTATGTCTTTAGGTAATAGAGCTAAAGCATGCAGCTGCATTTTGTTTTGCTGTTGGAATGGTGTCAGAAAACCCAAACTCCTCAATTTAAGTGCCTCATTTTAGGCACAGAAATAAATGGCTTAACTTTCAAAGGCAATGATCATCTACAGTAACCTTTACTGTAGGTCCTCATAGCCCTTCCTTACATCAGCTGTCTTCAGACTTGTGTAATGTTGGTTACCTTGAAGTTCTGTGATCTGTACGTCACTTTGATTCAGATTGCTCTCTCTTGCTGAGTTTAGGCTTTTGTAGACAGTGTTCAATGAATTTCCTGTTTTCTAAGCACAGTTGAAAAGACAGGTCTGTAGGAATACCAGAAATTCTTACTTATGTCCCTTTGAGAGAGCTAAGATGATACCTAGCTTCAATATACTGAGAGGAATCACTTGGAAAACATTCGTGTTGTGCTGGGTTTGGTAATTAGGCTCAAAGTTTCTGTTAGCCTCCTAACTTCTGTCGATTCTCAAAATGGACTGGATGCCTGCAGTCACATTGTCAGGAATGGAGGTGGAGTACTCAATTTGAGACAGGCAGGACAGCTGAGAGTCCTGACTCTAGTTCTAAGAATTGACTCCCAGAGAGATTCCCTCTTGCTTTGCTAATTCTCACCATGGTCCTCATTTTGGCTTGGAGATCCATTATGATCTGTTGCATTGCATGATCGAGAGTCTTAGGGATGTCTGGAGTTTACCTGAGATTTATAAAGAGCTTTTAGATTCTTTGGAGGAAAGTACTTTAAAAAATGTATCACACCATTATTAGTTGACTTTAAACAAGAAAAATATGAGTATATGTAGATGTGGCTTAAGCTTGTTACAAGGTGCATGATTAGGGAGGCAAAGTTAGCATTCTGGGCAGGATTAATTGATTACTACCTCAGCTATCCAGAAAAAGATATTCCCCCACCCGCAGCTTTGGGGTTTCTGTAGAATTCTCCCTCTGTTGCAGGAAAGAGCATCTCCTGACTTTTCTGCACACAATGTTACATAAAACTGGATGTCTTTACGCTGTCACATTTGGATCCTGTCGTCCTTGAGATCAAGGGTTCGAAGAATATCCAAAGGATTTCTTAAGCGTAATTTCTTTCCACTTAAGTATATTTATTACTTTCATGTTTATGTGCTGCCTAGAAAAATACTTTATTTTAGCATAAGAATAATATTTTCCAACCACTGCAGTCTAATTGGGAACTCCTAATTCAGTCTTTCTACAAGAAGAACATTGGGGGGAAAAAAACCCCAAGCTTAGTGTTGGGGTAGACTAAAGAGAGAAGTAAAGAATATGAATGCTATGAGGGGTTTTGTCTTCCAGAAGAAGCAAATGCAAGAGGAAAAAATTCTTTATATAACAGGAATCTTTTAAGGAAAATAATTATTTCCAAGTATCAAGAGAATACTGTTACAATGCTGGGTGGGGCAGAAATAGGAAAAAGGGTATGTGACAGCACAAAGGAAAAAATCAGAAATGCAAATATTCATGCATATAATTAATTGGATTTTTGTACAGTTGTGGCTACACACACAACTAATTTTCAATAGAGATCTGGAGTATAGATATTTGGAATGTTAATATGCCAATGCATTTCTTTTTCTGACTCTTCTGGCCCTAAAGCCATAGGGTGCATGTACATTTGGGAGTCAAAATGGTAATCAGGTTTCTGGCTAGTAGCTAATAGACGTCTACCGATACGAGGTGAAGCTGTTCAGAAAACAAGACTTTCTTAGTAGTTCTGAACTTCTATGAGTGCCGGTTAGCTTAAAGGACACGATGAAGCAGCTTGAAATGCTTGTTGACTTCCAGGTGTCACCCACTGAATTGCTCCTTACATGTGGCATAGCCACATGTGAAATCCTGTGCTCGCAGGTGTTGGCCAGAAGAGTTTGAAAGGTGAATCTTAGAGCACCAGTGGTACCTAGGGAGAGAAGAAAGTAGATGAAGGCATAACCCTAGCAGGAGATGCATTAATATGTGATTCTGTATTTAAGACTACTCTGGAACTTCTTTAATTTCAGTTTTGTATCCTGACTGAACCCTTATGGAGATGTATTTCCACAGCACGTTATTGCAAAGTGCGAAACATCTTCAAAATCCATTGACTTTAATAAAGTTAGAGGATACTCAGCACCTCCTGTAACAGGCTCTTAAATTTGCTTTCTGCTATGTGATTAATCTATCTAATCATACTTAATATCTACCTGTAGACAGTAGCAGTATGAATGTCCTCTTGGTTTTTATGTGACCATGAGGAGGAATGGGAAAAAAAAGTAGAGAGATACTTCCAGAAATTACAGTCATTTGTAGGTACTGAAATAATGGCACACACGTTTTATTTCTGTTCTGTCTGGGTAACTCGGTAAATTGTGTATTGATTATGCTAATACAGCTAGTGTCTCTATTACTTGTCTGCAGAAATTATTCAAACATGTAGATTGAAGATGCACTTGGCGAAGTTGCCATACTAAGAAAAAGGCTTTTGTGCAAAGATGGCTTTAAATTGAATTACTAATCATATGCTAATGGAAATTTATAGATTAAGTATTGAATTATAGGAAATGCAAAGTGCAAGTTAAAAATATATATTCTAAACTTCTTATCCCAACAGTCTTAGTTGCTATATTAGGTTTATTTTCACATCTCTCAAGGAATATGTTTTAGGAAGGGATAAATCAATAGCAATCTATTTTTATAGTTTATTTTGGGATATGTGCTTCTCCTGCTTTGTTTAACAAGCTGAAAAGAGGCTCAGACATTCAGGGCAGCTCTTTTTTTTTCATTTTTAAAATTTATTAACCCACCTAGACTAGAAGAGAATAGACTTTTTTCAATTATCTTTTGCTTTTATTTTATTATGGTTTGTAATAGCT
Organism: Chlamydotis macqueenii; assembly: GCF_036417535.1. NCBI lineage: Eukaryota > Metazoa > Chordata > Aves > Otidiformes > Otididae > Chlamydotis > Chlamydotis macqueenii. Next base: position 114,678,551 of record NC_141557.1, on the reverse strand, counting down.
CAGAAGCCATAAATCTTAGCCAGAGTTCTCCAGAAGGCTTCCCTTTCAGTGAAAATGTCCTTTTCCACATTTCTAATTTTATCCTTTTCTTTTCCATACAAGGTTTTTCCCAGGCATCAACCAGAAGTGACTTGTCCTCTTCCTTAGAGTGCTAAATCTACAGATTAACTCTTCAGTGAAGGAGATCCTGGTTGGTCACTAGAATATAAATGAGATTTTGCAAGCTAGAAGATCTGTGTATATTTTGCACTAACTTTATAAAATAATCTCTCTCCTTTATAGGCTAACTGTGTGTCCCATAAAGAGACCGTAGGCAAAAGGGGTGAAATCCTCATTGATCAGCAGGTGTTGCTGTAGAGCAGTCAGGAGATTAATTCTATTTTTAGGATCTCTATATCAAAATTCCCACAGGTTTTCCTCACTGACTGTCCTTGGTGTTATTACTTGATTTGTTTGTTGGTTTGTTTTTTGTCTTTAAAAATGAATAGTTGGTCTTAATGTTGAAATTCAGCAGCCTAAGCACGAGAGGTGCTCTGAACTGAAACCAGTGTCCAGCCTTGGACACTGGCCGTACCAAAGCTAAAATGTCCTAACCTTTCACATAGATATGGCTTCAGTTTAGAGATACTTTTTTTTTTTTCAGCAAAATTTTTAAAACTGGTATCCGTCCAAACCACAAGCTTTTATAAAGGGAGATAGAATCGACATGCTAGAATTCTGTTTTCCCTTACTGAGATTTTTTTTTTTTTTTTAAATTACTCTCAAGAACCGTGGTGCCACAGTTGTTGTGGTGACCTGGTCTTTTTAAAAAAATTTTATTATTTGAGGTTCCTGTTTGTTTTGTTTTTCAAAAGTTGCACTGAGGAAATATATAGTAGGGACTTGATGGTTTGTTGTTTTAAGGAGAAATATTTCTACGGTTAACAAAACAGGTGACCTGTGGTCATAAACACATAATTGTAGGGACAAGAAATATTGTTGCTTTGGTGACAACATTATTTCAAATGTATCTAGAAGCGCTGTTCAGCAGTAACATCACTCATTCAGAGTCTGGATTCATAAGCTATTGTTCTGGTTTCCTAAGGCCTCTCGTTTTACAAGTATTCTATGACTTCATTGTCTAGAATTTATCTTGCCTTATGCTGTAGTCAAGACGACATCCTTACGTGCAATTACAGGCTTAGAGTATTGGTAATTTTGACATTTGAATTAATAATAGTGCGTATGTGCTACTCTTTTATCTGCGTATCATCCTTGTGACTTTTTTTTTTTAGTTACATTTCATGCTAGCGCTAGAGAAATGTTTTTGGTTAGCAAAATTTAAAGCATCTCATTATATAGGTTCTGTTTAAAGTTGCCTTCCTTTCCTGAAAGAATATGGTATAGTCAATGTTTAAGAGAAGTTAACATTGGTTGCATGTCACATTACCTTCCATAGTCAGGTGAGTTTAACAGTGGCCCGAGAGCTGAAACAGTATGAAGTTCAGAGTCTGGTTGTGGAACGGCATAAGGTGCTACTCGGGAGCTTATCTGGTGCTACCGGCTGGAGCTTACTTAATGTAACAAATACTCATGCTGGTTGAGGAATGACCTAACTTAATGCAAAGGAAAATGAGATGCTATTTGGTAGATGATTTGTGCTAATGCTATTTCCCCAATTCTGTGGATTTTGTGGGGTAGTTTTCTTACTCCTTTTACCATATTTCCCCTTTTACCATGTTTCCCCTGAAATGCAGTTTTAATTTTCCTGACAAATATATATCAGTCTAGTTGAATATTATTAGCAAGTCTTTGTGCCATGGCCTACTGTAACCCACTTGGTTCTGTTGTGACTGTGAATCCTTAAAGAGCTTGAACAACGGTTTAGAAAGATGCTAACCACAAAGTTACCGGCTCTGATACTTGTTTCCTTTTTTTAGTGTAATAAAGACATAGTGGTCAGCCTTTGTTGAAAGGAAACCTCAGCTCTCGCAGAATTTTCAGATCCCTAAATAGCAGGGAAGTTTTTAAACGTTTGGTTTCACAAGGCACACATGGTCTTATTTTCACATTCCAAAACTGCATACCTGAAGACAATTTTTTAGGTGGTATCCATGTTTGGTTTTTTCCATTTTAAGACCTAAGCATGTTTGGTGTGCCTCTCGGTCAGCAGCGCGAAGCTGAGCACACTTTGGTTTGCAGTCACTTCTCACCAGTAGCGAGAGGTTCCGGTACTGCAGCTGGTGGCAGTAGACATGCAGTACGGAACAGCAGAAAAAATGAATGCTTGCATTTTAGTTTGCAGACACCTAGACATGGAGATCTGCTTCAAACAAGCAGATCTTGTTCACTCCTTAGCAGGTAGCTGCTTTATTTTGAAGTTTCCAGCTTGAGAATCTGTTCTTGAAAAGTTCATGTTTGGGCACCTCAATTCCATCTTGAGACATAAAAAATGGCAGAGTTTTTAAATTGCCTTTCTGTGCCGAGTTATGATGTGCATCATGGTTGAGGATTTCATTGGTAGATAATCGATACATCTGCAACCTTTAATAAGGCTGATCAGTAGGTACTGGTGACCAAGATGAGTTTCCTTTGAGGGATGGAAAAGCAGACTAATTTTTCAGTTTTAGAGCTTGTTCTTAAGATGATTTTGTAGAAATAGATCAACAGCTGATGGTGGGCATAAACAGGGTCAGGTTGGGCTGCTGCAGAGATTTCACCGAGGGCTTTGAGGGGGTCACAAATGGAGGTATATCTTTTTTTTTTTTTTAAACTGTATACTAGTTGTATTCATTATTTTTCTTGATGTATTAACAAGTCTTACTGATATGTGCTGCCCTAGTGAGAAATCTTTCTATTTAGCTTAGTTTGTGTTTGACCACGTGTTCCCTGAAACTCAGCTTTCCTGAGCTTTTCCCATTGCTTTCTTTGTCTGACCAGTTTCCTTTAGCTGTGAGGACTGCTGGGATGACTGCTTCAGCATAACAAAGAAAATTGTACACTATTATCACAGCTGAAGTACTGGTAACTTCATAGCTGCAAAATACAAGTTCAGCTGAGAAGTCAGCTCATAAAATGGTATTTTGTGAAACACTTGACTTACTCCAGGGCTGGGGAACCTTTCTCAGATCTCTGTTGATGAGAAGAGTGTGCTTACTACCACTGGATAGAGAGATTTTTATGAGTCCTCCAGAGATTGTACTTGACTCTTTCTAATATATGCACTGTGTTTCAAGTTTTTGGTGTCCTAAGAGTGTCCTTATGAAAACTGGTGTTTTTTTTCTAGAAACTCAGATTCTAGAAACAACCAGTTGTATGAAGCCTTGGGGTTGGCGGAGGAGGAAAAGAGGTACCTGTGGAGTGTGTATATGTATCTCTTCTTTTGAATATATGTCTAGATTTATATGTGACCCTAAGTGTTGCACTCTCTTGTCCCAAGAACCAGGAAAAAAAAATCTTTAAATTTTAACTCAGTTGCATGATTATTTTTTGAGGTCTGAATTCTTGGGAGTGGAAATGCTGTAGAAGTGCAGTCTTTCCCCTTTCAGCTTTTTCCCCTGTGGAGGGAGAATGAATTCTTTTCTCTCTGCTGTTCTCTAACTCAAAGAACTCCGTCTTTGGGAGAATGAAAAGGAAATGGTTGTGCCTTTTAGCTCTTCCCTTACTTTTACTTTGGGAGAGTCAATCTTAGGCATTGTATCAGAGCATACGAGAACAACTCTCAAAGTAGCAGCAGAACGGCTCTTGTTAGGTTCACTCTCACCCAACAAGTTTTGAATAGTGAATCTGACAAGAATTGTATCATTTTTAGTTCTGCTGCTCTGGAAAGCTGTGAGCCAAGGGAAAGATGCTGGCATGGTGTATACAGTAAAACAGCATGGGGTTAGTTCTCCTTTGCAAGGCTGTCTGCACTGCTGAGATGTTTGCTACTGAATATAGGATTATTATTATTATTTTTTTAAAATTACCTATGAATTAGCACACACACCTCTCCAGTCTGCCAGGAGAAGGCTTTCTCTTATGTATGTGGAGTGAGTAGAATCTTAAAGCCCAGAATTATTCTCTCATTTAGTTCCAAAATCAAATACAGTAGAGTGCATTGAAGACAAATACCCCAGAGGAAATTCGATTTGTTTTTAAGCCACAAAACCAATTTGGTCACTCTGTTCTGTCAGACCTGTAGCTTCCATACAGCAACGTATTCTGTTTTGGTCTGGTCTAGGCTTTTGCACTTCGCAGTGCAGCTTTTCTTGCCCGTGTTGTACAAGCATTGCTGGCTTTCAGAACTGAAGCTGGTGTAAAGGTGCTTGAAACACTTCAGTTACCTACCTAACATCTTTTTTTTTGTTGTTGTTTTGTTTTTGTTTTGTTTACCTTTTTCTGACAGTAGAAGAAAATGAAACAGAGGACCAGCAGGCAGGTGTGGGACACACAGCCGCACAGACTGGTAATGCTGAATTCCTTCATTAGTGCTTGCTTACCATTTGACAACAGTTGTGAGGGATTTTTGTATCGGGGTATTTTTGCAAAGCCTGCACTCTTCTGTCTCTGTTTCAGCTTAAAATGCATTCTTGGGGCTCACAGTGGAAAATAACATTCCTCTTCCCTCACCTTTCGATTCCTGAGAATTAGAAATTCTGTCTTTTGTAGGTCAGCCAACTGAAAGTGAGATGCTTCTAAAACACGGCATGCTTTGCTTTTTTTTTTGCTTTTTTTTTTTTTTTGTTAGAAATAATTGTTCTCTACATAAAACTCCACCCTATGCCATTTCAGATGAACTTGAATATTCATTCCACTTAAACTATTTTCATATTTGTAAAATTTATGGATAAGAGTAATTTATTTTAGGGTTGTTTGTATAATTTCTAACCAGTCAGGGATTAATTAAGGGCTCCTTAATTTTAAGTCAGTGAGATTGGGTGGACAAAGCTGTTGTTTGAGTTAGGATCACAGGGATATGTATTGTTAATAATAACGAAGAAATAATTATTAATTCGCGGGAACAACAAGAGCTCTTTTATTCTCAAAATTTAATACAGTTCTGAGAACGCAAGAAATACTTAACTTCTGTCTTTGGTACTGATTCCAGAGAATTTTATCTGAAGAGCAGGACTGACTCATCTGAATAGGCTCTTTCATTCAGCTGAGGTCACCTTTTGGAGTAAGGGCTGACTCCTTAAGGATGTTCCTAGAAGGCTAGCCATCTCTGAATAGATGTAGGTAATTTGTTTGGGAAGAGTTGGAGTTATTCCTCTTGTGAAGGTGAAGAATGCAGTTAATTTTTTCTTCAGCTAGAAGGCTTTCTATTTCTCTTGTGTATGAGTCCTGTGGGTTTCTGTTTGCTGTTTGGTGCCTTCTATAGGTTCTAGTAGCTTTGCGCATAAACTGTATTGTTTGAAAAGAGGAAATAAAAGTGAGAGTTCTCTGCTTTTTAATGGGAAATTTCTCAGGCTCTTCTGAATATACGTATGTCTCCATTATTTAGCTATCTGCAAACTTGAAGTAAAGCAAACTTGTACTGCTGTAGACACATGAAGTTGAAAAATAAAGGACTGAAAAACTGGAGATCAATATGACAAGGAACGGTTGTTTTTTTTTGCATTTTTTTCTTGAAATTCTCAATGGTTAGGTTGTCTTGCTAGTTATTTATTTCTCATCATATCCTATGTTGTTCTCTGTCTGTTTCTAGGCAAGATTTAACATTCTGTTTTTCTCTATAGCAAGAATGCAGTGCTGATTATTAAAAACAAAAAACCTTCTGATAGAGCAAGCAGTACAGAAGGCCCACACTGTGTACACACTGCCAGAAGTTTTTATAGTAATACTTTGTATCTAAGCTCTGGCTCTAACCATTAAATGTGCTTTTTATAGAGTACCAAGTTATAAATGTAGTGCAGCTACGGCATATTAATCTTACTGCAGAGATTTAATGAGGCAGTTGTTTTGCGATGGACACTATTGGGAGCAGAGAGCGACAGAGTTTTACTTTACCACTGAGCTGAAGAAATATTCCTTGCCTGGTAATAATTATAACCACATGATCTAAGTTTTCCTTTCTTTTGCCAGCACTTTTCCATGCAGAAGTGGCTTGGAAGGAGGTCTGCTGCAAGGCAGTGAAATGGATTGGAAAGGAGACTGTTTTCTTGGTAGTTTGATGGTTTTGTCGTGATTAGCTATGGATCCTGGTAGCACAGGCAGAAATATGTAAGATGAGTTTCAAGAATACAGATAGTCTTTGCCAGTCCACTGAGATGGCTTTTAGATATTCATTACTTTTACTTGACTTTTATATGGGTTATAAAAAGTAAATGTGGTGAAACCTCATTTTTACATGGACAGAATAGAATTTCTGCTGGTTGGCCTTAAACCGCTCCCATACTTGAAATTAATTGAAGTCCATGTCTTTATTGCCTCCAACACTTTTAAGCCAATGCGATTTTTCATTTTCCCCAAAGTTGCAGTTTTATTAGACAAAGTTACAGCAATAACATCCCTTATGAGGAGGAGGAAGAAGGGAAGGGGAGAACCACCTGCCAGGGAACATAGTAATGAGAAAATCATGCTTCTTTTAATTTCCATTTGTAAATAATGTTAACATAATCAGTAACAGAAGACAACTGTTCTTTCTCTTCTTTTTGTTGTTGTTTTTTTTTTTTTAAAGTTCCTTAACAGACTGAATTTATTTCTGTTCCAAAAATGTAACCCTCCTTTCTGTGTTAGATAATTTTCAATGATATCTGCAGATGGAGCCGGTGCATGTATTGTTGCTGATACCTATTGAAAAATTTCAGTTAATGCATGGCAGTCTCTGAAACAGGGCGGGGAAGCCTCTGGAAATGACAGTGGCATTTGCAGATGTTGGGAAAAGTAATCTTAGTATGAAGACAGTCTTTGTTGAAGGAATTGGCTATGGTTGTTGCAGATACTGGGCAGAAAGAAATGTGAAAGATTAATGGCATTTGCCCTGAAGTCTGTATGTGAGCATGAGCTTTGAACAGCAGGTTAAGGAGAAAGTATAGATGGATGCATATTGCATTTATAAAATATGTTTTATTCTAGTCTTTCAAAAGGGCAGCTCAAGTAAGGCAGCATATCCTCAGTTTAAGTAACTGTTTAAGGTTAGACCAGCTCTTAATGGAAGATATTTGTTATTGTAACAGAGAAGCTATCTATTCACAAAGCATCCAAATTATATTTTCTCTCTTTAAATATCTTTTCATTTTGGTGGTGACATCTCTTCATGGAAGCAGACCACAGTGGAAATGCGTTTGTTGAGAGGGGCTGAGACTGCCAGAACTCATTCCACAAAGCCGTCGTAGGCTAAGCTCGAACCTAGGTCCCAGAGGGTCCCACTTAAGTGTTGACCTAAAAACAAATGTGCCAGTTGGCTGGAGCATGTATTCTAAAGTTGCAGCAGAAGGGAATAAGCTTGACTGACTTCTGTCCCTGTAGAGTTTATATCTGCAAATGCAGAAGGGGAAGCAAAACATTTATTAGTCTTAAAATGATTCTAATTTTAATAACTGGTCTCTAAGTAGGAGGCTTTAAATTGAGCGATTCTTTAGGCTTTTGTGCACTAAGGGGTGCATATATGCCTACATGCGTCTGTGTTGCTGAATTCCTGTAAAGTGCAAGTGTTTCTGAATAATAAGTCTTGAGAATTCCCTCCCCTCCCTTTTCTTTCCTTCAGCATTGTACGTAAAGCAGAGTCAGATACTGCCCTTATTTTAAAACAAACAGGTCTGTAAACTTTATGTGCAGCATTTAAATACTCATGTTAAAATTCAGACCCAGTGCCCACAGTTCCCTGAGTGCTGTCAGTTTTACGAGATGAAACTGGGAGCTTGAGCTGAACAACTAATCGTATGCGATGTGCACATGCTGCCTTCCAACAAGTGTTTAATGATGTTGGGGTCAGTTTGCAACAGTTAAGACAATAATTTCTTTTTCTGAACTGCTTATAACCTGGTGGTGTCCTAACTACTTTTATTAATTTTGCAAAATATCCTGGAAAATGAAGTGCTAAAGGGAGTTACTAGATTCAGAGCATTCAACAATGGCTAAAATGCTATGAAGTCCTTTTATTTAATTTGCATCCCTTTTTGCTGTGTAATATTGCAGACTACTCCTCTATTTGGAAGCAGCTGCCCAAGTTGAAGTTTTTACTCTTGAAATAAATTTTTGCATGTAGTTTGTCATACAAGGATCGTACTTATAGGCAGGGCTTTTGCACAGCCAATACATACTTGCCTTCTGAATGTGGTTTTTATTTTTTAAAATTAATCTGGTTTCCCTCTGTAATATAATTCCCTTAAAAATAAATTCTGCCCTTTACCCCTATCAAAGAAATTCCCCAGTTTTGATTACGAGCCACATAGCATGAGGAAGGCTTTCTGACATGGGTCATTTCCAGTTTCTGCTTGCGGGTCCATCTGTGTTTGAACAGTTGAAGGGCAGGGTGCAGCCACATGGACCAAAGGATGTGGAAAGATGATGAGAGCCCAGACCTTCGTTGTGGGCAGCAGGAACGCCTGCACTTTGTGCACAGTGGCAAATACAGGGATGGCTGTGCCCACGTCACTGTAGGGTGCTGAGAGAGAGATTTAAGAATGGTTTAAAGTGGAATCTCTCTCCTCCTCCTCACCCTTTCCCCATTCTAATATGAATTTAGTGTTTGTTAGCATGTTTTAGTTTCTCTCCATTCAAGTAGTTGTGCATGTTCCTAATCGATTGCAATGCTAAATACAGTGGGTTCACAGATACCACCTCTGTGTTGCTGTGGACAAGGAGCCTACTCCTGGTTAGCAACCCGCTTGGCTCAAGAGCCTAACATCTTAAAATGTACTTGCACAATCTCCTGTTATTATATGAGTTTGTCCTTGTTTTTTAAAATTACTTGTTTCAGATCTCTCAGATAACTAAAAGGAAAGATGAAGCAGCCAAAGCAGAAAAGGGAAAAGTGGTGAAACGCTTGCATTCCTTTTGCTGGAATGTACACAACCATTTTTCTTCTGCTTTTCACTTGTTGTGCTGTGGTTCCCAAGGAAAAACAAAGTTAAGTGCCAGCTTGCTTTATTAGGGAAGACAGATTGTTTTATTTCTGTCTTTTGAAGGAAGCTTTTAGTAAAGTGGGCAAAAAGTCAGGAGTAGTTAAAGCCACTCCGCGCCTCCTCAGAGGAGGGAAAGTTGTAGGCTTCACATTATCTCGCTCTGTGCTGGTCATCTGCAAAACCGAGGTAGCGCAGCGAGCTGTGCGGCTTCTCTGCACATAGGGGATGGCAGTGAGACCGCACATTTCTTCCAGTTTAGAAGCTTCAACTGGGCTCAGGACTGCTGCTCTGAGGCTGGAGCTATCCTGCTGTCTCCAAAATGCAGACAAAGCTCTCCTTGTGCACTACTTAGGTTTTACAATAGTTAGTTTCCAGTTTTCTGTGATCTAGCAAATACAGGAACTTTATCGGGTTTCTCTTAAGTCACGCGCAAGTTCAAAGCATGTGTAGCATTTTGACCCAGGGTATAATCTTTCCAGGGCTTTGTTTGTGTCAAATAGTGTGGTGATGGAGTATTGGAGTCGGTTGTAAAGTAAAGATTAATTTCATGTTTATGTAAATCAAATTTGTTAGTCTCTTAATTCTGGTAATTTCCTGTGAAACACTGTAGTTAACAGTGAAAAGAAGTTTCTGCACACTCATTGATTTGATTTTTCTTTTCATTGAAAACTAATTGCATAGGTGGTTTATCCTTTCTTACAATGATCAAAGCAGCTTCAATAGCTGTGATAAAATTGAAAAACCTAACATTGAAGCATGGAAGAATTGCTTGAGTGAGAAATGGAGCTGCATTTGTGGGAGTAGAAGGAAAATTCTCCTTTCATTGAGATTAGAAATAAAATAAGGAAAAAGCCTCTTTTGCTTATTTAGCAGTAAAATCTACAGTGTGCTGCAGGCTCATGCCAAATATGTTCTCATCATTACCACAAGAACCTATCTTGATTTCTTTTTGTTTTTCTTTTTAAAGGGTCTCTTCTTAGATGCTTGACATTACGTTCTTGATTTTCTTTCAGACCCTAATTGTAAACTAGAAGACAAGGCAGAAGATGGAGAACTGCTAGACTGTAAGAAAAGGCCGGATGAAGGGGAGGAGTTAGAAGAAGAAGCTGTGCACAGCTGTGACAGCTGCCTCCAGGTGTTTGAGTCACTGAGTGATATCACAGAACACAAGATTAATCAATGTCAACTGACAGGTAAACAATACTTATCACATTGTGGCTTCGTGCACTGTTCCGTTTCTGATTCCCAGCCTCTGCTTCTGATCTCCCTCCTCCTTTCTCAGTTATTTTACTCCTGCACTTGAATGCTTGGGTGAAGCCTTTATAAACAGATTCTGGAACAGGATTACACTGTAAATTTGGCACTATAAATTTCCCTCATACCGAAGGACTTATGGATAATTACTGCATTGTCACTGTATTTAAAGTGTTTGTTAGCTGTCTGTGCCTGGCTGCTGTGTGTAGTTTCTAGATGCATACCATACAGCTTTCCATACTTTGCTTATACACGTGTTTTCCTAAGTCGCTTTTGAAGGCAGAGGGTATTTGTAAGCGGGATTTAAGTGCAGCCACATAATGAATGAATTTGCACAACGGCATGTTGCAGATCTGGGCTGGATGTTGTGTTAGTCTAATCTGTTAACTACAAGTGACTGTACAGTAACCATTAACTGAAAGGTGAGAGAAATTAAACAAATTGTTAGAGGGGAAGATAAAATCTCAGCTTTAGTCGAAAGGCAGAACTAAGTGCTGATCAGATACTACTGAACTGAACAGAGCTGGGTGAATGGACATGTAGCCAGCCTGGATTAATCTTTGAAATGATTGTAGACAGTCCCCTCACCTAGGAAGACACATAAACTCTGATTAAGTAGTTTTGCCCTTTAGTTTTTCTAGATCTTTTGATGTATGCACTGTAGGTACAAATAGACTAAGTATCAGCAGAAAGGCATTTTTATTTTTTGTTGGATGGTTCTTTAGTTTTAGCCTCTACAGTGTAGAATGTATTTATTGTGCAGTGCAGTTATGTTAAAAACTTTTCTTTAGTATGACTTTGTAAACAAGGAAAGACATCCTTCCCCGTTGGGAATGCTTTTAGAAAGTGTGTGTGTGCTCATGTTTGGAGAGCTTTCTGGGTTATTTTTGTTTCCAGTAGATCCACAGGCTAAGACCTGGCAGGATCACATAAAAGTCAAGTAGCAGTACTGCTCTTCAGGATGAAGTGTGAAAAGAAGGTGAGCAGAAAAGGAATAAGTAGGCAGGAGCAGAAGGAGGGCTGAGAAAATAATGTGAATTTGTAAAATGTTTTTAATTTCATCTTGAAATTATGGAAGATGAAAATCTGCTGCAGCAAGAAACATTTACTTTTATTAAGATATCACTTTGCCTTTTCTAGCCTGTAAAATGTTTTTCTAACTTCAGGTACAGTCAGTTCTGCTATTCCCTACTCCTACAAACTTCTAGGATGCATCTGTCTATATTGCTCATGGTTTCTGGCAGTATGGTTATTCTCTCTTAATGCTTTTCTCTCCTTTTCTTTATACCTCTCTTCTTTCTTTTGCTCTTTCGACGTTGAAAAATTAGTGGCTGATACGGCTGTTTCTCCTTTCTAGTTTGTTAGTTGCTGCCCCCCTCCACCTTCTACCAGGTGGTTTCTCTGCTTTAAAGCTGCAAGCAGAATGCACTGAACAGTGCTTGCACAGTTGGGGTTGAGAAACTGAAGAAAAGCAACTGGGGGGGAGCAGTAAGTAGGAAGAGTCCTAGAGCACTACTCCTGAACACAGCAGTTCTTGCTGAGAGATGTCTTGCTAAATGGGAGAGAAAACAAGCATGCTGGATTAATCAATTTGGGGTGCACAAGTAAAGGCAGAAATATATGTATGATATCAGAGGATGGGGAATGAAAGTGAATCTTGAAGGAAATTTTTTAAGTTCTTGAAAATACCTTTGCTTCTCTTTCAAGGACACTTGTGATAGTGAATGGATAGAGATCAGACTGTTTGAAAGCTAATGAATTGAATAAAAACCTGAACTGCATATCCATCTGGACAACAAAGTTGACAAAAAGCAAATTGTCCTCTGTTTCTAGATATAAATTATCAAAATACGCCCTTGAGTTGAGAGAGACGGAATGGCCAGACTTGAGAATTTCTTCTTTCTCCAGCAAAAAACCACTAAACAGGTGGTTAGTGAGGTGAATTCAGTGCCAGGTCCCGAGCTACATGTGTAACCTAACACTAAGGGTACAACATTTATGAAAACCTCATCCTTTTAGATTTTTTTTTAGTTAATCAGTAACAAACAGCTGACAAACAAGCAGCTTACTTCTCTCTTCTGAAGCACAACATATATTGACAAAAATAAAGTTTGCTTTTAGCGTTTTAGGCAAGCTCCCTGAACTTTTGCCTTTCTCTTGGACTTCCACCAGTGCCTTTGGGTGCCACACTCAGGTTCAAAGTTTTCAAAAAGAATGTTACCATGGAGGGGTAGTTGCACCTCCCTTTCTCATCACAGTCTCTGACGCAACAGGGTGTTACATAATTTCTCTGGTTGTCTCCCTTTGGAGGAGTCACAATGAAACTAGTAGACACCCTAAGGTATTTGTCTGTCACCAAATTATTAATGAAAGGCAAGATGTTTACCAAAATTGAATTTTTTCTATTGTATTATCATTTTTTTTGGGTCACCTGTGTTCTCTCTGGAGGAGGACAGAGAGTATCCTCTCTCCTGATGTATGATCTTTCCAATCTGGGTCTCATTTCAGGTACTGAAGTGTTACCTGAGATGTCCATTATGTAAAAACACCAGGACTGTCAGTCCCTGAAGTTCATGTTTGAATTCTGAAGCCCTCCAAACCCTTATGTTCATATGGCTGAGCCAGCTGCAGCTTCTCTGGATTTTACTGAGCTTTGGAGGTGCTCTGTGAGAAGCCCAGGGAGCTGCACTGCAAGAACTGATGAACTGTGCATGTTGACCCAATTGTAGGGTCATTTTCCATATAGTTATACTGGGTAACATCAACAGTTACATTGATGGAACAAAGAGGATGTCAAAAAAATGACTTAGGACAACCCTTTAGTAAAACTCTGAATGTAGAATCATAGAATCTTTAAGTTTGGAAAAGACCTCCAAGATCATCAAGTCCAACCATCAACCTAACACCACCATGTCCACCAAACCATGTCCTGAAGTGCCACGTTTACACATTTTTGAATGCCTCCAGGGATGGTGACTCCACCACGTCCTTGGGCAGCCTGTTCCAGTGCCTGATCACTCTTTCAGTAAAGAAGCGTTTCCTAATATCCAACCTAAACCTCCCCTGCTGCAACTTGAGGCCATTTCTTCTCCTCCTATCACTAGTTGCTTGGGAGAAGAGACCAACACCCAGCTCCCTACAACCTCCTTTCAGGTAGTTGTAGAGAGCGATAAGGTCTCTCCTCAGCCTCCTCTTCTCCGTACTAAACAATCCCAGTTCCCTCAGCTGCTTCTTGTAAGACTTATTCTCCAGACTCCTCACCAGTTTCATTGCCCTGCTCTGGACATGCTCCAGCAACTCAATGTCCTTCTGGTAGTGAGGGGCCCAAAACTGCACACAGTATTTGTGGTGCAGCCTCACTAGTGCCAAGTATAGGGGCACCATCACTTCCCTACTCCTGCTGGCCACACGAAACATAAGAGTTGAGTGTCTTGACGGCCTCCAATTCTACCGACCTTGTAACATGCTTGAGAATGGCACTTGCCACTGTAGGTTCTCAGATTGATACTGGGGCTTCTAGTTTTTGCATTTGAAAACATTAGATGTGTTCTTCTGAAGCTTTGACACTTCAGTGGAAGGAATAAAATTGCTTTATTGAATCTTCATTCTGCACTCTCAACCAAAGACAGGAATGAGGAGAGGGGAGCTGCTTTATTAAACAGTGGTCCCAATCTCTCAAAGTGTCAGTCACCCCCACCTATTCAGAGAATAGTGGAAGATAAGAGTTACTTACAACTCTGTGAGATTTAGCTCTCAGGATCTTGAATTGCTCTTCTATTGCAGATTTTTCCAAAGGAGAAGAAAAAAGTTCTCCCCAACTGGTTCCTTCCTGTAATCTGTTCTTTGAATTGAACTCATGTTCTTTTTCTAGAGGAGGGCATAGCTGCTCTTTTATCCTAATGTGTGTGCTATTGATCTTTTCAATTTGGGTCTGATCCAATATCCATTGAAGCCAATGAAAAGATTCCCATTGACTTCAGTGGGGGATGGAACAAGCCCTTCATGAGCTATTTAGTAATATTTTTTTGCTATCATCTGAAATTCTTCTACTGAAGCTTTCTCTGAAAAGGTGATGATTTATTTATGTTAATTGCTGACAATTCCTGTGATGTTTGTGGAATACAAATAACGGATAAACGGGGGAAATGCCCAAAAAAATTATTTGCAACACTTGTAAGCATGGGCAGATAAGATGCTGAACTATATTAATTCAGTCATTACAAAAGATTGGCAATAAAAATATGGATTTCATAGTGTTTCTCTCTAATGTTAATGCTTTTCTCACTCTATCCTTCCTGCAGCAATTCCATTTAATAACTCATGAGCCACTTGCACATTGTCATCATCTAAGTTGTGTATATAAGTAAAGGATCCAATTAGCATGGCTATGAATCTCATGTCCTTCTAGTATATGTCAGTTTGGATCTCACTCTAGGAACGTGCATGCAAGATCAAATGTGGTACACTACTGACAAACCCTCAACTGCACCTTCTACCCTTCTTCTGCCAACAGGAAAAGAAGCTTAACCTTTTGTAGTGCTGCCATTTGTGCTGTTGGTGGGGCACCATTTGTCAGGCACTTTCCCTAATCTTCTTCTACTTGATTTGTGGTCTCTTCTCCCTGCACAGTACTTCATGCTGTTTATTTCACCTTTCAGTCCAAACCCTCGGGGTTCATACTCTATGAAGTCTCCTCTGTATATATGAGCACTGCCTCTCTGCTGGCTGACTCTGTATTCAGAGGCATTCAACTCAAGCTTGGTTCTCCTGAAGATCCTGTAGGTCGCTTTGGCATCAGAAGCCTCAGTTATAACCAAAGTAATACTAGAAAAATGAGCCTCCTGTGGTGATATGTTGCTTGCAGTCAAACATGCAGTGAACACGCCAGTCTAGTTGGCTGAGTTGTTGACTAACTCAACAGCAATAGAGATGCTGGTACGCAAGACTGCCATCCTCCTCCTGAATGTCAGTAGACCTAGTGCATGTTACACGGCTTCACTGCTAGCCCCATTGGCATCGCAGGCTGTAAAACTTTTCTGAGGGCGGGCTACTGAAATATATGCAGTCCTAGCTTCAAGGCTAAGGGTGTTCTCAAGTAAAAGACATGAGCTATTTCTCCATCAGGGATATTTATTTACCTTTAGGTGATTAGGTACACTTAGTTTTATGCTTTGGGCTCTAGCTTAGTGCTAGAGTTTTGACAGGTTGAGTAAGGATGTCAGGTGGAGCTGAGAGCCATTCGTGTTACCACCTAACTTGATTCTGATGTTGAAAAGGTTACTGGCTATAGCTGTGTGTCCCCTGGCAACGAGGAGATGCAATCCTGCTTTCTAGCCCTGCTCAGAGATTCCTCTTGCATGCCATCTGAAAGTAATTCCAGCAGATATATTGGGAACCAATTGTTCTGAGTGCTGTTCTCCATCAGCACTGGAGTACTACTAGGCTGGGAACTTCTAGCTAAGTCAGTATTTCTGTGTTTCCAATTGTGACTAAAATTAATTTTCATAGATATCATCCTCCTGTGTGGCTGAAAAACACCTTCTTGCATGTCTAGAAATAAGAGGTTGTGCTACCTAACAGCTTCACAGACAGCACACACCATGAGTGATCATGGACTTGCCAATCGGAGGTAATAGAGATTCCACTGTAATGGTTTCATTCTCTCACCTCTTTTTATTTCTTCCTAGTGCCCAGGAATCTTTCATCTTTCTGAATGAGTTGATAATGCCAGGACCATCTCTTTCACTGGAAGACTTGAAAACTTTCCAGGGGATTTTGTCCCAAAGGATGTATGCTGTGCACAGTGAGACTACAAGATAAATTTTGTGAGCGCTTGGCATTGTCATGCTTTGATATCCTAGCTAGAATTGCTCTTCTTGCTAGAAAAAGATTCCTAGAGCTGGCCAAATATATTGCAGATCTTGCCATTGTTGGGTTTTTTTCAGTTTCCACTATCTGTGTGGAGAAAAGATACATGGCAAGGGTCCTTGGTCATTTCTGCAGTACAGAGAAAAATCTGAGCTTGATAAAAGTGCTTCTGAGGACAAGGACCCTAAGAAGTTAAATCTCTGATGCACCAAAAGCATATTCATCTGCCTCATTGCAGTTAGTGGCACACTGCCAAGCACTGTTTGCCAAGTACAGTTACTTCACTTCAGAGACAGTCACCCTGTTTCTCTTGAGAATTTCTGCACCAAGGACTGCATATGGATTTTACATTAAACCGTTATTGAATGAAAGACGAACAGTGCTTGGACTGGGGACTTGAGTTTAGGCCTCTCTTTTTCCCTAGTGGACTTCCCAGTTGCCATACTACAGAGACATGCTTCTACTTTTCCATTTGCTTTCGACCACAGTCTTCTGACTTCTTTTCCATAAAGTGACATTCTGTTTGACTGAGACAGTGGAAAGCAGACCCTCTCCTGCAGTTTCCTGTCCCAGCCAACACAGATGGTAGTTCAATGCGCTTCTTTGATTTTGCAAGTTGTAGACTCATCCTCTCAGAATTACGTGGTCCAGGACCCATATCTGCAAGTCCAAATCCTTTATTTTTGGGGGAAAGGGGGAATAGGGCGGTAACTACAGCCTCTGTCTCCAGAGATCATAATTTTGAATTCAGAGAGCAGTGTAAAGCCTGTCAGTGGACTTGGATGGAAAATGTATATGCATTACAGAATGGCTGAAACCTGCTAAAATTGTAGCAGTTCGGAGAATCTGCTATACAGAACTTCATGCTCCTAGGGAAGACACATGAAGGTCTTGATAATTGCATTCTTAAATTTTTATATCAAAATTCTGTATAAATACTTCTGTAGTTAGCTTGGTACTGCTCAGGTGTGGAGGCAACTTGTATATGCTGGAGCTGAAAGCTGTGAAAGTAGGCTGCATAGCCTTCTTGCTGTACTTCAAAACCCCTGTGCTTATCTTAAGAGATCCACGATGAATGGCCGACATGGGCAAGGAGGCATAAACTCCTCCCCCTTTTGCTTGGAAACCATTAATCTCTGCTCTTGAGATTGTTAATCAGTCATAAAACCAGTAGATCTTCACCTCTTGGGTGTTTTAAAAGCAGCTTGTTGCACTTCCTGAGTTGTCTGACAGTGACCTCTTGTAAATGAAAGCAGCTGATGTCTGTATCATGGAACTGTTATCCTTGACTCGGGGAACCCCCATAATAAACCTGTTCATGAGCATTAATTGTAAATGCCAGAACTCTTGTTCTGTTTGGAGGTCGGGGAAGAAGCAAGTGGTAGTGTCTTCCAAGGGACTTTGCGTGCTTCCTGTATATCTTTCATTGATTTTTTTATTTCCTCAATTTTGCTTCCTGTTTCCCTCTTATTCTAGCCTGATTTTTCGATCACTAAAAAAGGCAGGTGATTCTTTTAGCACATACCAGCAAGTATAGCTTTGGTTGGCTTATCTACTGTATGTGTCCACCAAGGACTTCACACCTTGTGAACCTGAACTCCCAGCCAATGGCAAGATACCAGATCAGACCCGGTGTCCCTGCACCAGTGAGGAAAGCGTTGCCTCGCTGAGTACCATGGACAGAGACGCCTCCTTGCCAGCCTGGGAAGTCCTGCTCTGCAGCAGAAGCCACTCAACTGGAGGCTGTCCTGTCGTTCTCTTACTGGCAGAGAGGTTTGGTGTAGGCAGCCTCAGTGCAAAGGTTACCAGGTCAAGTTCTTGGTACAACAGTCTCTCAACTGTCTTTTACATTTAAATAGTCTAGCATCATGTATAGGGCTCTTAGGGTTCATCTTGCAGCAATCCATGCCTTACTGAGCAAATGGACTGTGGCAGCAGAGTTTGGTCAAAGTGCTCTTACATACACAAGATATCCATTCCTGTCCGGAACATGAAGCAAGTCATCCTGGGACTTAGGCATCGCACATTTGAACCATGCTTTTGATCACTTCTGCTCAAAGCTTCTCAAGTAAATATTCTTTAACTGCAGATAAGGAGTGAATATCGAGGACAGCAGTGCACTGTTTTGCAGGTTAAAAGACCCCATGTGCCTGTCACCCAGAGTCTGTTTTTCAGCATATACTCAGAGGTTTATGTAAATATAACTTATTTCAGTGTCTTCATCCCAAGTCATGTTCAGCAGCAGGACTTATGGTCATAGTCCTAAGCTATGCCAGAGGACACGTCTATGTGGTGCTTTTCTACATAGGACTGTGCAAGCATCAATTAGGCATACCTGAGATGCCATTGTGGCTGGGTGCAATAGCATTAGGCTCTGAGAGGGGCCACGATGACATTATAAATAGTTCCTCTTCTGGCTTTGGTATTTTGTGGTTACCAAGCTAGCTCTACATCATCGTCCCTGTCTCCAATCACTGACTTGCCCAGCTCCGTAGCTTTTTCAGACTTAGTTCAAGTGCTTCCCTGGCACGCTGTTGAAAATCTGCCCTAGCTAAATCCAGAACTTTGCTTTATTACGCTGACAGTCTGTTGCTCCATTTATTTATAGCCAGTGCTGGGTGTTCTAAAGGTCAAGCTGTTTCCTCACAGAGCATTTCCAAATGGGCAGTTCAGGGTATCTCTCTGTGTTACCATTTGGCTACTGTGTCTTTCCCATGGAATATTAACTTCGCTCTCCCAGTGCTCAAGTGACATCTCCTGCCTATTTCAGGAGAGGGTCCAATTTCTGAGATCTGCCAGGTGATGACATGAGGTAATCCACTGACCTTTATCAGGCATTGTGTGGAGGACCTAACTGCCAGAGCTCATTCCAGTTTTGCGACAGCAGTACTATAATCACTATTTGATCTATGCAGCTGAAATTTCTAATTCTCATTGTCCAAGGAAGACGGTTGCCTGCAGGAGAGAGAGAGGAGGGGGCAGGGGGAATCATCAACACTGGCACATATGTGAAGAAGAAAAACTAGTCATTACTTACCCTATGATAACTATGCTGCTTCCAATTACAGTTGTAATCAATACGGATCCTGTGGCCAAGCTTGTCTTGCTTTTCACAGTCCTCAGTAATACAGACTTTGAATTGTAAAGCTGCTGCTGATACAGGGTCGCAGCTACCCTGACCTTTACCCAGTACAACGGGAGCTCATGTGTATGATTCTAATAGACACACTATTAAAAATAAAACTATTGTCTTGCATGTATGCACATATATACACCTACAGTCCTTATTGACTACAGTGTTTCAGAGAGTCAGTTACTGTAGAGTAAATACCTGTTGTTTATTCTATGCTTCTATTGTACTGGAATATTTATAATATATTGTTGGTGTATTACAAAACAGGTCTTGTTGCCATGACAAATTAGTCTTTTTAAGTGGTGAATTTCCTGCACCTTCTAAAATAATTTTCTTGAAATACTTGCTGTTTTTATTATTGGTGCTTGCTTTAATTACCATTTAGAAATGAACGGAATGGGAGGTACAACAGATTATCATTACTTATATGTTCAGCAGTTAAATTCATAGTTGGAAAGCCAAATGTAACAAAATGCCCCACAGCTCTTTAATACTTTGCTTAATGCAGTTGTAGAAAAACCTTAATTCATGTTTATACAATCAGCTGTAAAGTGTTAAGGTTTCAGGGTGATGTGGTAGTTCACTAACACACCATCTATATGGGCTCAGTTTATTCTCTCAAGCATCATCAGGAGGGTGTAAAAAACCTGCTTTTTTAAAAAAAAGAATTATTGGAAAGGAAAGGTCCTTAAAGGCATTCCAGTCCCTGCCTGGTCTTGGCATAATAACCCATCTGAGATGGTTGTAAAATCACTTCTGTACTATTACTCTTTGTTAGAGGGAATAGGCTTAAGACAAAGAGAAAGCACATCTTAATTAACCCAGGATGTTCTCAGCCATACCTTGTGCTTTTTGAGAAAGACACCTCTTATATTGAATATTCTGTTGTGGAGATCCACTGTGATGTTCAGATACAGAAATTTAGCCCTGGCATAGGGAGCTGCACCTATGGAAAACACTGGAACCTGCAGCCCCTTTTACTAAAGCTCCAGTTTTTTACAAGACTCCAGATATGCCATGAATTCCAACTGTTCTTCCAAAATGACTGGTAGTTAAGGCAAACTCTTTCTTAATGTGAACCCTTAGTATTCTTAATTTTATATGCCTGTACTTGTACTAAGAGGTCATAGTCCTTAGCTGGGGATATCATTTGGGAATGCTGTAGTGTAACTGAGATCTATGACCTCTTAATAAGCATCAGGAGAAGGAGATGGGGATCATTCTACAACATGCCCTGGGGGTACTTTCCCTTCAAGAAGGCAAGCTGGAACTGTTCAACTTTTTTCTTTCTTTCAGTTTTTTACCTTCAGGGGGAAATTGATCGATTTCGAGATGATTATTCCATAATCTCTGAATTTTTCTCTTCTACACTGCAACGGGAACTCCTTGAAGTTTAAAGGGGTTGTGTCTCCTGTGTGCACTGTAGAATGAACCCGAGGAGTTTATGGGGACAGCAGTTCTCTCAGCACAGTTAGTGTACTAGTAGGCAAGTTTGGAAATAAAATACCAGGAGGATCTGTGGACACAAAAGGGTAAATTTGTTGCTAAATTTGGCTGACCAAGCATAATCACTTTTCTCAATGGATGCTTCATTTGGGATTGATTTTTGGGGGAAGGGAAATGGGGTTTTCCCAGAAATGTGCATGTATTAAAGATATGGTAGAACTGAGAGTTATCATGGTGAATTGAAGCAAACTAGAAAAAGTGAACTGGCAGTCGACTTGTAAAAAACTCAAACTCGACAAAGAGTATTTGACACAGATATTACAAGGACATGAAATTCTGAAACTTTACCTGTGAAATTTTGGTTTAAATTTACTCTTACTGTTATCAAAATCATATTAAGTTTATACATTTACAAGATTTAATATTTTTGTCTGTAATATTTCTGAAGCACATAAAATACAGTATATTATTTTGCTTGTATGTAAAAAAGGAAAGCATACTTTCAGGACAAGGAATGCAGTGGAGTGCTTCAAAATGTCCTTTGAAATCGAACTCTGCATAAGATAGTGCCATGGATTGGCGCTTGGTCGATATGTATAATATATGGGAATTAATTTTAAATTTCATAAAAATACCTGTCACTGGTTTATTACCTCCCTCACTGTGACCAGAACTAGTGTCTCTCGTTTGTTTTACTGCTGGATCCCAGCAGGAAGTGCAGTCTAATGACTGAAGGAAGGTTGGGTGACTCATGCGGGGGAGGCTGGAGAAGGGTCAAGTTTTTCAAGTACTTTGCAAACCTTCTACCAGCTGTAAAAGCAAAGCGTAGGGAAATGAAATGGCAGTTGCTAGTTTACCTTGCTCTGACAAATGTAGACTTCAGCATGAGTGCATAACACGTCAGTTTTACTGTTAACACATAAATTAACATCAATAATTGTTCATATGTATGCATTTATTTCTTATTGCTATTATCTGACTTCAATATGTGGTCAGAAGTGATGCTTGGATTTTTACAAAACACTGAGCATGTTTGATTTTTCTTGTAAATTCAGTTTCCAAGCAACACATCCTTTGTCCTGAACTGTTTTAATATGTCAATAACTGTAGGTTTCTGTATGATTCTAATTATTCTTCTAAACTGCATTTGAAATACTTAAAACACTTCTAATATTTGCTTTTTCTGTAATGTTATGATTAGAATATTCTGCATTCCAGGGCAATCTTTCCTTCACTAGGCATCTATGTAGCCTGACTGGAGAACTTTTTTCAATTTATATCCATCATTTGTTGGCTGTAATCTTTGCTTCACTGAAACCAATGGAAATGTCATTACTATGTTCGCTGAGGGCAGGATTTCTCCTAGCGAGTTCAAACTCTCATTCGATTGTATTATTGCTCTCAGGATTCTTCTCCGTGCCACTCAGATCTCTGCCTTTCTAACACGCTTTATCATTTCAAAATAGTCAGCGCTTAACAAACTTATTTCCAAATCGCACTTCCCAAAAACCTGACAGGCTGTAGTAGTAACCATATAGTTGCAAGCAGTTTCCTGTGGCAGGTTAGTTTGAAAGTAGAAAAGCTTTCCCTGTCTGCCATGCTCTCAAAAGCAAAGGCTGAGAAAATGGAAGAATGCAATTTATCTTATTAAAATTGGATTCTGCCTCTTTTGTGACCCTCTCCACCTATCATTGTCTTTTATTTTCTCTTGTTATTTCGTATGCTTATTCTTGCTACTGAGACTCTACTTTTCTGTCTTTGTTATCTTTATGCTTTCCATTCTCTTACTGAGTGTTTCTGGAAATGTGCTTTTATTTCTGTTGCCTTTTCCACTATCAGCAGGTCAGGTATCCCTGCAGTTCTCTCTTTGGCTGAGAAGGGTGGAGATGATTTTCTCTAGTGCTGCAGTATCCCACTGCTTCTCTCCTTCTCATCTGTTCTCCCTCCTTTTTCACCCTTCACTTTTCTACTGTTTGTCTCTGTTCCTTTTTTGCCCGTAGGATATCCAGGATAGTGCTACTATTCCTGTTGGGTACTTCAGCAAGAACAGCAGACTGAAACTCACTCCATATACTTAGTTTCATTCTACAGCCTCTGCTGGACTTCAAAATGTTTTTTACAGGAACCAAGAACACAGCTGCAATCTCAGGTGTACAGCCCATCTTGCTATTTGCATAGTCATTCATTGCAACAGTCTCATGCTTGATTTGATCAGTTTTTGAACATTTTTGTAAAGGCTCCAGCCTTTATGTAATGTATCTTTAGGAATATATGCTGTAGTGGATACCACTGAAAGTATTGCAAGAAGTTCCCAAGTGGTAGGAACATTTACCCCTCATAGCACGGAGTGAAAGAGTGTCTGGTATTCCACAGAGCATATGGTTTTTGTCATCTCAATGCAGGCATAGCTGGTCCTGATTTATGGTTGAGGGTGAGTTTGTGTATTCTGAGTTGGCTTCATGAGAGGCTCTAGCCTTTTCTATTGCATTTCAATTATTGGACAGTGCCTGAAATGCTTAAAAATTACTTGTGCAGTTCTCCTCTATAGGCATGGAAAAAGGCCCAGTACAAATTAAAGGCTAAATTCTACCTATTGCAAAATTCATAGGCTTAGATATGAAATCAAAGAGCATCTCTGTATGCTGTGAGTCCCACAGAATTTTTCAGACAATGTTTTTGAAACTGCACCTCAGTTAGTGGATCTGTTGCTGTGAGTGTGGTGAAAGGGGCTAGCAGATGTAATAAATACATCTTCAGTGTGTCACTATTGTTCTTTGCATGTGGGCCAAACCTTATATTTGATATGCCTGTAAGAATTGCACAATGCCTTTCATTTTCTATGCTCCAAATCTTTTTTGCAACTATTTATCTACAATACCATGAAATGTAGCCAGCTTTGCAGAAGACAGCAGCTCGGACCCATGAGACATAGTAGGGGGAGACAGGAAACTCTGGCCAAGAATAATGTGGCAAACCTCCTACTCTTGTGAAAAATGCCACAGCATCTCTTCTGTCCGCAAAAAGCAGATTGCACTGCAACTTTTAAGATGTGAATGGGTGGGTTATTCCACACATGCTTTGTCAAAAAATGGCTGATGCTTTGTTTTTCAGGTGAGTAGTACTCATGGGACTCTTCTTTGTCACTCCTTCCTTTCAGAGGTAACTGACAGCACAAGCTCTTTTAGCATACAGAGAGGAGTGCTGCCCCTGATAACCCAGCCGTAGCTGTAGAAACTGTTCCACATGCAAGGGCTGTCATTCCCACATGATTCTGAATCATGGGGTCGAGGAAGCGGCTCTGGGTGGTGTTTAACCCTAAAATCATATCTTGGCCCTCCCTTTTCTCCTTGCCTCTGTTCTCTGGGAGCTCTAGCACAATATTTTGACTTGTGAGCCCAGAGGGTTGACTGTGTGGCAGACACTTAAGGTAATTATGGGCTTACTTATACATTTTACTGTCAAATTACATAATTTTCGATAGAGGGCATAATGTATGCTTTCTAATGCTCACTCGTTGAGGCTTGAGGCCTCTTATTGGATAGCTTAAAAATCAAACCATGTGTTTTAACAGACCCCAGTACAATTGCCATAAAATGCATGCAGCATTCCTCCCTTTCCTTCCATAACATTCTGGGATGTATAAATACAGGATGCTCTGTGGAAGAAAAGTTTGGATTTGAAATCTTTTACTGTAATACATGGAATGTGTTTACTAAACTGTGGAAGCTATTAGGGGTACAGGAAATGTTGTGTATTTAGGTAGTCAGTATGCTCTTAGTGAATTGAGACATGGAATAATCATTCTTCCATCAGACAAGTGTAGTAAATATAGTTTGCAATCCAAATGTTATTTGCATAGTTTATAGGCTTGCCGGCTATTCTCTTGATGATGAAGTATGTAGTTTGATCAGAACTACAAGCCTGTTTCTGAGGAGGGGGAATGGAAAGAACAGAGAATGATATCTTTTACAAACAAATTAAAAAGAAAATAACTTGTTTGCTATTGGCTAAAAATAAGTTTGGATTACACATTGCAACTGCATTTCGTGACACTGGAGCTGAAGAAATTTTACTTTCAGTGTAAAAATGGTTCTTAACATTTCCTTTACTCCTATGGATGTGTCTTTTTTTGGATGGAGAAGAGACACATTTTTCAGCAAAGCACCTTTTTCTATAAAAAGATGTTGCAGCTTTTGACTGGCTCTAAGTTGTTCGTTATAGTATTCTCTTTCTCGTTTCTTATACTTTGCTTAAAATGCTGGGTAAAAGATTCTTCTTTCTTACTGCTTTTCAATAAGCAGTTAAATCAGATTGAAAGAAGAGTCATTGTGAGTTAATTAGATTGCATACTAGCTTTAGGGACTTGGCTGCAATATAGAACCCTTTAGTTGCCTTTTGTATAATAGTATTTTCCTGTAAAGGTGTTGTATGTTAAAATGCCAATATAATTATGTTGTGTGTTTCAATTAAAAATATGCTTTGCAATTAGCATTTTTGCTAGCATTTCATCTATGAGAGACATGGACAGTCTTTTTTTTTTTTTTTTTCTCAAGAAATGGTACATTATCTCCTGGATCCCAAAAGTATCTATTTTTGTATGTGAATAGCTAGCCTACACTGGTGAAATGCTTCTAAAATAACACATGCAATGTTATATTATTGTGTAAGTAAAGACTGTAGCATTCCCCTTTTCCAGACCTTACGAGCATAATCAGGTGTATAATATTTTAAGAAACACTAAGCCTGCCTGAGCAAAATGCCTGCAGGTTCTCATACTTCTTCCCTTATTTCTATTTTTTTTATATAAACATAGACCTGGATCAGATTTATGTAGTTCATTTGAAGTTCATGCAGTGAGTGGATTAATCATTCAAAGACAGATAGCTAAATAAAGTTGCGTTACCTGAAAATTTGCAGCTCCAAAACTGATCCCATAAAATGAGTCCTCATATGTTCTTTGGCATGATTTTTCTGTACCCAGTCTGAATTGTTTTCTATGAGCTAGAGCAGGAATGAGGAAAGAATATAATTCCTATTTCCAGTCTAAGGCTTTGCAGCTTGTTTCCTCACTGATATTTAAAATTAAACCCACTCACTAAGCCTGCTTTCGTAGCATTACCAGAAGTACCACTGTTTTCTCTAAGCTGAAGAAGCATAAAGAAATTATTCCCAGACTGAAAGCCAGTAAACTTCAGACTAGAATTTACCTTTACAGATAAAGGTAAGTAATTTCACAGAATATTAACCTTCTCTTCATTGCCTTGTTATTCAAGGCCATGTCTTTTTAACTTCTTTCTTCCCTCTCCACTTTTCATTTGTTTTTAAAATTTCTTACCTTTCTTCCTTTTTGTATTATATTTGCTGACAATATGGAAGACTCTTGTCCTGGTAGCTGTGTATTTGATCTGCTGGTTTTTTTTAAAATAACTTATGAGTAGTAAAAGTCCAAACATCAGCCACTAATGTTTCTCACTTTCAGGACTCTTTGTGTTGATTAATAGGAGATTCAGAAATGAAAGAACAGGCATGGTTATTCAATACAGATTTGAGGAAGAAACTGGGGAAATGATTCTACTTGGTTGCTAACAAGAAAATTGCCACTGCTCCCTCGTGAAAAAAAAAAAAAAAGGTTTAAAGTCCACTAATTTCTTCCCTCATGAAGCCATGAGTAGATTTTAAGCTATTTATAATTACTGATCCTGAAAAGCCAACCTACATGAAAGAGGTTGAGAGAGGGCATAGTTGAGTGTAGAGAGGACCAGGTGAGAGTAGATGAGTTAGACAAATTACCATGACTTTTCGTAAGTAACTACTTACAGCCAGAATCCTCTGCTTCATGTAGATAATTAGTGACATCAATATTTTCATCCAGAGAAAGGCATACAGCTTTTTTTTTTAAAAAAAATAATTTTGAACTTCCATTTTGCAATGACTGCTGAAGAAATACTGAGTGTGTCTCTCTCAAATCCTGTCTGTCTGGGGTTTAACTCTCCATGTGACAGTGTCTTTTTGCCTTTGATGTATTTATCTTCACAGTGTTTCAGTAAGGTTAGGAAGATCTAAGGGTGCTTAAAAATTAAATAAAAAATGAACTTAATCATTTAAGGTGAGATATACATACTTGCATCCAAAGTTGTGATCCTGAAATGCTCTGCTCAGCTGTTATGTCCCCTAAAAGACACCTTTCTGGGCTACTTAACGGTCTCTTGTCTCAGCCTGAGCCCAGAAGTACCACTGTTTTCTCTAAGCTGAGGAAGGCTAAAGAAATTATTCCCACAATGAAAAGCGGTAAACTTCAGACAAGAATTTAACTTTACAGGCAAAGGTAAGTAATTTCACTGAATATTAACCTTCTCCACAATGCCTCATTCTTTTGACCATCCCACAATCTAATGCTTTCCACTACTTCTTCCAGACCATCAAGGAAGGAAACTTTTGCATATGAGGTAAAATGGTGTACCAGGGAATTGTTATTCAGGAATGCTCCACTTCCAAACTTGAGGCATTAAGATGCACAGGTTATCTTAAAATAAAAAGTGGCACACACAAAAGACACGATGATAACTCTACCTTGCCTGTTCAAGTTGTTCTTAAATAGAATCACGAGGTTCAAGTGCAGGAAGATGCTGCTGGAGATCCTCTGTTAGAGCTGTGAGGAATGAAGGATGTGAAGAGGAGGTTCTTTGTTCAGCGGTGCTGCATTTCTCACTATTCTTTGCCCATTTCCTGTTGGCTTAGGTGAGAAATAGGAATGTATGGCATTCCAGGATGAAATTACTGGTACAAAGGAAACCTACTAATTTAGTTAGAATTGTAAGCTAGCCTTTCCTTATACTAGTTATGCCAGTTAATACTGTTGCAAAGAAGTGAGTCATGGTGCAGGCATATACTACCAATCACTCCCACAATGGATTTCCATATGGCTGTAATAGTACTGAACCAGTTTCCATATTGTCCTTTTCCCATGATGGATTATATTATTGTATCTGGGATACAAAGTGAATTCTCCTAACTCTGAATTCAGACTTTGTGGAGCCTGGCTGGGAAATAGGGTTTGAAGGTATAAAACTTGCACCAACAGTGCTTTCCTACAAGGTTATATATTGATTTAAACTACTGGATCCTATCCATCAAAGCTTCTATTTCAGAAAACATTTTCTGGGAATCTTTCTTTATGAAAACTATAGCAAGCCCTCTAAACAAATTGCTACTATTTATAGAATTGTATTCAGAAGTGTATGTTTTATTTGAGATCTCAAATACCGGTCTCTGCAACTCCAAAGTAAAGGATGAGGCTGTAAAGATTAGAGGGCAACATCTGTTAACTCTGGCTGTTTTGCATATCTATATATCACATAAATTTGTTCAAATGATTTGAAAATAGGTATGCATAAAAGTATACCAAACGTTTAGTGTACTGACCATAATGTGCTACTCATTAAAATGAAATTATGACTTGCAAATGCATCTCCAGTCTGAGTAATTTTGCAGACAAAATTCCTTGTGTGGAAGGAATTAAAGGATGGCAAATTGTTTAAGTAAGGTGAAGTAGAGAACGTGATTGCTAAAATCTTTAATTGCTGAATAAATATCTTAATAGCTGAAAGGATGCAGAAGTGTCTGAGACCCATGTCACTTTGCACCGAGACCTAGCAGAACAGTCCTGTTCTTCCACCCTCATCACTGCTCCAGTTTAATTTATGAAACTGAAAAGATTTAAATATTGGCATGAAAAATGTGACCAGGCAAAACAGTAAACAGGACTGTATCTCTGTGCTTTGAGTGACACTGAAAGCAGAACTAGTGTCCTAAATGAGGAAATAAACTCTGGATTTCAATGGAGTTGCTTCAACATACTCGCACAAAGATTAACCTTTCCTCTCAAAGTAGTAGATAGATATTAGTGTGGCAGCCTTCTTCGGCCTTTGATTTGCTGTTACTTATTGGTGTTTGCTATAGCCAGTGAAGAAGTAAATGTCTGAGGAAAAGACCTTGTGCTCAACTGAGTAATCAGATTAATTTGGGAACCTAAGCTGAATCTGTTCAGAAACTCTTTGTTCGTAATATGCATGTCTACTGAAGTACAGGAAGGCTGAGCACAAGTAGATGATGGACACTGAGACCCCTGTATCACTGAAGTTACCCAAAATTTTGCATTGTGGTCTGGGTATCAAAAGGGAAGAGGGTGATGAAGAAGAAAAGTGTATTGCACAGAATGGAGTAGAATGGTTCTCAGAGTGAAGACCCTTGCAGTAGCGAGCAGTAACTGTGTTATGTCTGTATCGTATGGTAAAATGCCATGCAGAGATAGTTTAGCTCTCTAATATAGTTGTATTAACTTTTGAGTAAACAATTCTCTTCTCTCAGGATGCTGCTTCAGTTCCAGGGCTGGCAAGGTCCCCAGTAACCTGGGTATTTTATGTTTGTTTAATGGACAGTGTGGATGTGCCAAGTTTGTGTATTTGATTTGCAAAGGACAGAAATGTACTGGTTTCCGCTTAACTTGGCTGTTGATGTTGTATGTTGTCTGCATAGTGTGACAGTCCTTTCATAGAGTCAGTTCTTTGAAATACAGATTTCTGTGGAAACTAGTAGTTTCACACCCGTGTCCTCTGAACTTGGCGGATGACTCAATCCAGGAGGCAGAGACTTTCAGTCACTGAAGGCAGAGTTGTAGCTAACTTCAAATGCATTGCTCAGCCTGTTGAGTTTGTCTGTTCACTATTACCACGCTGTAAGTTAAGGGAGTGTACGGGTACCTTTCGGAACAGGGGAGCAGAGTTCGGTCTGTTAGCAGTACTTCTGTGTGTCACACCCTCATTACAATGTGTTTCATTTTATATTCCATTTTTCCTTGTTAATTTGATCCTGTCAGTAGTTAAAACTAGGTAATTTGATCCAGAAATGATGTGAATCATCTATGGAGAATTGAAGCGTACAAAAATTTAACATGAAAGAGAGACTTGTCTTGCACCTGTTTTTTTTTTTTTGCACCAGTATACAGTGACCCTAGAGAAGTTAAACAAGGAATTTTCTTTTGAAAGAGAAGGCAGAAATTCTGCATGATATTAAGGAGAAAAGAGCCTCAGGGAGGATCTCTCAATCACTGTGAGCTGACAAAATGCTCCAGAGCAGCACAGTCCACTTTTAGTGTCACATTGAAGAATGGAGACACAGTTGAAGGGTGTGCTATTAGTATCACCAACCCAAACTTCAAGAGTACCTGTGATGGAAAAGATCCTGCTGTAGCTGGCTAGATCGGTTGTAGAGTGGCAGTAACTTGAGAATACTAACAAGTCTTTTCCTGAGATCGTATTAAAGATAAGGCTCAAAAAAATCTTGAGGAAATTCGAATAATTGGTTTATTTATCATTATTTTTAAGCTGGAGTACACCAACTGGTTTTTAAATATAGAAAACTAAAATAAAAGAGAATAATCTGGTGAAGTATAGGCACTACTGCCACCTTTATTATTACCCTGTGCTTCACTCAGGTGGTGTTCACAGCTACCTGTACTGCTATCAGACTTAGACCTCGAGGACATGTACAGCGCTCATGAGACAGGGCTTTATAGACCAGACTCAGGCAACTCTGCTTCAGAAATGAAGTGATTACTGGCCAGAAGAAATCAAAAGGGAGCATTACATTAATTCCCCCAGCAAATGTGATCTAGACCAACAAGCTGTAACCTGCACTGACAAGCAAATTAGCCATGCCACTGTATTTTAAGGGGGAAAAGCATTTTTGGATAAATGTAAGGCAGTTTTCCTTTGGAAATGTGAGGGATTGCCATGTTATCAGAGACAGGGTGAAGCTCTGGAGTGCGAAACCATAGAACGGTTCTAGTTAACAACTTTTTGAGGCATCCATATGTCATTCATCAAACTTGCCTTTTGTCTGTCTGAAAACAAAATAAACAAAGGAGATGGTCTCCTACATAGTTCTTCTCAGTGAAGTAGATACTCTTGGTTCACTGAGCAGAATATAAAACCAAGTCATTCTCGATGGCATATGCCATAATGAATGCTTGATTTTGAATGTCTGAGGAGTATGTGCCCCCCCTCAAAGCCACACTGTCTGAATATGACACCAGCAGCTTCCACGACCAAAGAGTCTGAGAAAAATGTTTTAAGCGAGGAAGTCTTGATGGCACGTCAAGGTAAGCATTTGTAGACTGTTGTGACAAAAAGCCCTGTGTGAGAACAAATAAATGCATGAGCTTCGTTTTCCAATTTATAAAACTGTGTTTGCCAGGGATCATAAAAATGGGACCACTAATAAGGATCAGTACGCAAATGCTATTTAAACTCTCCATAATTATTCCCTACCTCAACTATAGCTTTCTTTCCCATTTTCTTCCTTCCTCTAGCACATTTCAGCCAAAACACAAGCCACACCAGTTTGACCCTGCAGCCTTGAAGCTGACTAATCTAAACTGTGATAAAATAAGGGAAACAGAATTCATGCAATTGGAGATTTTACTGAGGGCACCTGCCAGCTTTTCAGGAGCTAACCAGAGTGTTCTCTGAGTAAAGCACCTCAGGAAATCTGTCCTCTGTCATGTAGAGGCCCCAGGTTAAGTAAGACTTGTGGATAAGAGCAGCACCGTAAGCTGTGGATGACAAAACACAGGGTAATGACGTTCCCTGTATAAAACCATATTCAGTAATGGCATTTCTGCATCTTTCATCAGCTTTGAAGTTTTGAAGTGCCCTCAAGATGAAATTCGGTAGGAGAATATAAAGGTGATCTATACTTCAGTCTATGCATCGAACCATGAGAGCCTCTGACGTGACACAAGAAGGCTGTTTGGCTTTTGGCTTTTTCTGGGTAGCCCAAAGCGTGGAAATCCAGCAGGACACAGAATTCAGGCATGTTTGTTCCTCTGAAAAGAGTCCATGTGGTCTTTCTGTGCCACTGGGAACTAACTGTGACTCACTGCCAGTAACTGTACTAGGTGTTGGATGGTTCATGTTCACCTAAATTTTGGTCGTGGCAAAACACACTTAAATAATTCAGTGTCATTGACAGAAATCAGAGGAATGTGAGTCTACTGGCCATTTCTTCATGTACGCAGCCACCAGGAAGGATGATGTCAGGAAACTGTGTGGCACCCCACAACAAAGAACTCTTGGGTGAGCAAGCAGTAGTCATCTTAGGAGGAAAACAATACATGGAGTCACTGCATGACTCCATACATTATTTCCTCTGTGCCCATGGGAGCACAGATGAGTCAGCAACAGTTCATGGTTTGTAGTAACAAAAGTAGCTGACAATTGTAACAAAATCAGTATGGATGCTTGATTCTCATCCAGGGCCAGCGGGAGGTTCTCAACCAACAAAGCCAATGCAGTCTAGTCTATCAGGACATCTGTTGCTTATGAGGGGAGTGATGTAAACAAAGAACAGCCCTTTCTTCTTGTTTTATCTGCTCATTAACAATGTGATGCCTTGTGAACCATAAACATACAGTGTGTCTGTGAGTTACTGGCTTTGGTGCTGATTACACTGCTGTCAGATAGGAAGTCTCCTCTTTTAAGATATCTGCAGCATTGTTGCAGGAAAAAAAGGTCAGGAGCGAACCTGCATCATTGAGGTGACCAACTATCTTAGGGTATGATACGACTGATGTCTAGTTTTCACACTCCGTCAACAGCATAATTTTGGAATATCTCCCTCACACTGAAAGCTGTAAAGCCTGTGCTGAAAAACAGAAAGCCACAACTATACTCTGCCAGAAGGAGACCACAGAAGAGACTGAGGCTGTCACCAAAATCTCCTTGCAGAAGCAGGATATTTTTGAAATAAAACTTCCAAAAGATCATAGAATCATAGAATTGTTTGGGTTGGAGAGGATCTTTAAAGGTCATCTAGTCCAATCCTCCTGCAATGAGCAGGGGTAAAAGATCATGGGAAGCAGATGATGCCATGCTGCAGAGGAAAGATCTCTCCCACCTACTGGAAAAATTCTGTTCCTGAACTTCTTATTGTGTGATTGATTAAATGCTCTGGGTATGGGGGAACACTACCACTGGGCACCCAGGGCAAGAGGAGCGCTTCACTCCCACATTTATGCAAATTGTGGCCAATCTTTGTTAATCTAAGAAGATGAGGGAAAAACCTTATAAGTCAAGTTGTACATCAAAGAGAAGGAATAAATCCTGCTTGCTTCTGCCAGTTAACTGACCAGTTAACTCCCTGAATCATATCAAAGACTGGAGAGACAAGCAAGAATAAGTCTCTTTTCAAGCCCCATCTCAACTCTTGTGCCTAAGCACGAGCGGAGATCATATGATTTTCACCATCCCTCTTTCTCTTTCAGATGGATTCCAGCTAGATGAGTAGAGTAACCATAGTCTTATAGAAGGATTTTATTGTTAGGCATTTTAGGAGGTAGGACCAAATTGCCCTAGAGTTTCACTGCGATGTGAGACCTACCTCTTCACTAAATTCCTTTGAAAAATCCTATTTCTGTTGCATCATTCCCCTTTACTTGCCATTTTGTACCTCAGTTTTGCTGTGACTTACACAGTGACTTGAAAGTGAACAGCACCACAATCTTTAGAGGGTTAAATGTTACCTTCAGTGTTTGACCCCAGTAAGACTTCTGCTCATGCAGGAGTAGGGAGCACAGCCTTGTCTCTGGCAGCCCTCAGGCAGTAGTTGGGATTTGTTCTAATTAATGGAGTCTCTAGTAGGAATTATTCTGTGCTTCCCCAATACGTAACCAATGAGTTCTTCTATTAGTCCATTGTTCTGTTTTAATAGGGCTTTCAGACATTTCCTCTAGGTTGTCAGAGGAGAAGTCGTATCGAGTGCAT